>NC_137931.1:34296434-34896434 GCF_963969265.1 Rhamphochromis sp. 'chilingali'
CCGGAGCTAAAAGCCAAAAGATGGCAAAACCACCTAAACATGTTATCAGCCTGCTACAAAAGTGTCTGCTAGGCTTCACCTGAGTTTTTGGAGTCACTCAACAGGAGCTCTGCACTGTCCTCCATTGTTCAAGCATTTTTGATGCAATTATATGGCGATGGCTGCTGCGTCGTTCATTGTATTAACCGACCATCTGAGAAGTCTGTGCTGCAGTTTTGATGAGTGAAATTTTAGGATTTTATTTGGATGCTTCAAGATGAACTGCTGAGTCCAGAACCAATAGATGACATCACAGTGGCTATATTCAAGCTTTTTATACACCCAATAGCGAAACTCTTCTCATTTCCAAATGTAGATCTACTGATCAAGATTAATCATTCATTTGGGGAGAACTGCATTAAGAGATAAATTAGTGTTCTCAAAGCATGCAAACTGGCCCAAGTTTTCTCTTTAACCTAATTGGGAAGTCTTAACTCATTCACTGCCATTGACGTCTATAGACGTCAATTGAAAAACTTACGTTGACTGCCATTGACGTCTATAGACGTCAATTACATTTTTCAATGGGAGGGGGCAGGTGTGGGATTTGAAGGGGAAGGTGACTGGAAAGGCAGAAAAACCCCAAGGGCACCTTACAACACCGACCCTGATAGCAGGCTAGACGGTGACCTAGGCAGGCACCAACTTGAAAAACTGAAGCCCACCAGCAGTAAAAGTAGACCTGCAAGGAGGTGCAGGGTTTGCGCACGTAAGGGATTGCGCAGTGAGACAAAAATGTGGTGCAAGTCTTGTTGTGTGCCCTTGCATCCCGGAAAGTGTTATAATGATTACCACACAAAAGTGAATTATTCATTGTGAATAAATGTTTCACTATGTACATTTTATTTTTTCATATATTTGTAAATAAATTGTTTTGATAAAACATAACCTTTCTCAGTGTTATTTCTGTTTTATAGAAGTGAAAAACTATTTTATATGTTAGAGGTGTCACAAAGCAAGAAATATTAGTGTCAAAGGCACTTTTCTGCTTGAAATGTATTTTTCACAAAAAGCTCGTTTTCTCCCTTTTTTTGGTCAAAACAGGCATTTTTGGTGGAACCCACCTCTCTTCTACAGCTGATTACTAAAGAATGGAAAATGGTAGAAACAAGCTTTTTTTTTGGATGAAAGAAGAGAGTCTGTTCTTCATTTTGGTAGGTTCAGCGTTTATATGATCATAACACACAGTTTTCTGTGGCTCTTCAAAAATGAGTAAAAATGCTCAAAAACCCTGGCAGTGGGGAGTTACCTGATTTGAAAATGGCTGGCAGTGAATGAGTTAATAGATCCATAGAAGAAGAGACCATTATTGTCGGCACCTGCACCATTTGGCTTCAAAAAGGGAGAAACCCACAGATGATGTCACAGTGGCTACGTCCATCTTTTGTATACAGTTTGTTGTTTTGGACAACGAAGTAGGTGGATCCTTCAGCATCTCTTTGAGATTCTTCAGTCACTGCTTTAGCAAACAGGATTTTTACAACCTGAATCTTGTATAATATCTCTGTTACTATGGATACCAAGTAGTGCAAGCTCCGTTGTTCCTGTCTGGGAAAAAATAAAGGGCACAAAAGAAAGAAATGTGATTGGTACGCTAGGTGTTACTCAGTGGCACGTATAGATGACCTCACACATGCTCTGGAAAAGCCCTTTCAATGCATTCCTGAGAGAGATGATCCCGTTCTTACATCCTTAGTGCCACTTTATTAGAGTTACTTTCTCAATGTTTCACTCCAGCAAATAACCCTGAACTCTCACTTTCCTCAGTTGATAGAACAAACCTAAAGTTTACTATGTAATCTGCTCATCCTGTGGTCAATTTCAGTTTTTTAAACTGTTTTTCTTGGTGTTTTAAATCCTCTCCTGACTGTTGTGATTCATACAAACAAGGGATCGGTTAGATTTTCCATCAGCATACGGCATAACGATGGCCTTTGTCAGAGCTACATAAATACCGCTTGTTCTAGAGTTATCCAGTGCTCAGCTGGATGCTTACTTTTAATCCAAACATTAATGTCATGTAAATTTGTTTTCTCTTGCTATTACTCATGTGCTTTCACTGCAGTTTAATCTATCTAAGCTTCCTGAAGCTTCAAGAATAACATATTGGAGAGGATAAATAATGTGCAATTTCCCTGTAGCTCGGTAATCTATTTTTCATTATAACCTGGTAACATCTAACAGTAATATAACTGAGTTTCCCTGGAAACCACAATAACAATAACAAAAAAAAAATCTCAAACAGGTCCATTTAGTAGCTTATTTGTGTGCTTTCAGTAATGTTACTTAATTCCTTACAGCAGTTAGGGCTCAGGTCCAGATCCAGTCCAGATATATGTAGATATGGGAGGTGATAGCAGTGAAGCCATTAGACTCTGAAGCAGATATAAGTCCTGGTGACTGTGGACGCCATCTGAGTTCAGTGAACTCACTGTCATGCGATGGACACGGTCAGCAGCAATGCTCACAGCTGTTTTTCCAATCTTCTGTTGTCCAGGTTTGATGAGTTACATCAACAAAAGAGATTTGTTTTAAAAGCGACCTGTTCTGCTCATTTCCTGCTTCGTTTATTCCATGACTTTATCAGAGTAAAATGGCCTGTATTTATATAGCGCTTTACTAGTCCCTAAGGACCCCAAAGCGCTTTACATATCCAGTCACCCACCCATTCACACACTGGTGATGGCAAGCTACATTGTAGCCACAGTTGCCCTGGGGCGCACTGACAGAGGCGAGGCTGCCGGACACTGGCGCCACCAGGCCCTCTGACCACCATCAGTAGGCAACGGGTGAAGTGTCTTGCCCAAGGACACAATGACCGAGACTGTCCAAGCCGGGGATCGAACCGGCAACCTTCCGATTACAAGGCGAACTCCCAACTCTTGAGCCACGATCAAGCTTGGCATGAGTCACAGTTCACAATAACATTAATCAGTTCATCCTGTCTCATCCCTGTGTCTTTAAACCAGTTTTTACCTGACTGTTAAGTCAGAACTCATTATTTGAAGCTTTCATGCTTATTATGAGCCTGCATCAATATAAACACTAATATATTTAAACTTAACGACCATTTTATTAGGAACACCCATTCAGCTATTGAATCAGCAGTAATGGTAGCAGCTAAATTCATTTAGGCATGCAGACATACTCAAGACTTTAGATTGAGCATTAGAATGAGGAAAAAAAGAGATTTAAATGACTTTGAAATGGCTGGTGTCACACGATCTGTTGAGTGTTTCAGGAACTTTACCCTCAAACAACCATCTCTAGGGTCTAAAAAAGAGAAAATATCAAATAATCGGCAGTTCTCTGGGTGAAAATAGCCAGATTGTAACTCAAATAATGTAATAACTCTAACCACACATTACAACCAAGCCATGCAGACGAGCACCTCTGAATGCACGCTAAACCTTGAAACAGATAAGCTACAGCAGCAGAAGAGCACACCGGGTGCCACTCCTGTTAGCTGAGAACAGTAAGCTGAGGCTTACAGTTCATGTAGCCTCAGCTTACTGTTGATGTAACTCATCAAACCTGGACAACAGAAGATTGGAAAAACAGCTGTGAGCATTGCTGCTGACCGTGTCCATCGCATGACACTGAACTCAGATGGCGTCCACAGTCACCAGGTCTCAGTCCCAAAGGTGCAGTCACCTTTGGGATGTGGTGGAGCACAACAAGGATGTGCAGCCAACAAATCTCCAGCAGGGCTGTGATGCCTTCATGCCACCTAATTAATAATGTCCCTTTTAATGTATGAAGTAATAATCTCTTTGCAAAGACATACACTGGAAAAATACCATTAATGGAGATGTCAAAGCCAGGAACCATTTGAACTTCTGGCCCAAAAGGATTGAAGAATTATGCCCACATGGTGAAATTGAGGCATAGCTGATTTTTCTGTGTGTTCAGACAGCAATACTTTGCTGAATGCTTTATGATGCCATGGTATACGAAATATACCTGTAACCCTGTCTTCGCTTCTTTGTTTGAATTTTGTCTCTAGCACAAACTATAACAGCATTCCGGTCATTTAAAGGAATGGCTACAATTACATATTATATAAACGTAACTGACATCCAACAGCACAATTTTCACTCTGAAAAGGAAAAGAAACAGCCATGAATTTACGCTGAGCCAAATGGTCAATAGGACCGTCTAAAAAATGCTAAGTGCAATTATGAGGAGCATTTCAAGAGCCTGAAGAGTCACAAATCTGCTTTTTTTGTGTATCGCACACAAAAAAAAGCCTCAACAATGTTCTTAGACTGACGGTAGCTCAGACAAACTTTCTCAGCACTTTTTCTGCACACAAATGTATATTTTTAAAAATCCTGTTTTATCAGGATTGTGATGCAAACATTGACATCACATCACTTATAATTTTACACTGAATATCAGGTTGAACACGGTTCATACTAAAAAATCTAAATTAGCAGCTGCATAACGAGTTTATCGTTTGTGTTTTTCTATCATTCCCCTGTCGTGGAAATGATACAGGGAGTGCAGAATTATTAGGCAAGTTGTATTTTTGAGGAATAATTTTATTATTGAACAACAACCATGTTCTCAATGAACCCAAAAAACTCATTAATATCAAAGCTGAATGTTTTTGGAAGTAGTTTTTAGTTTGTTTTTAGTTTGAGCTATTTTAGGGGGATATCTGTGTGTGCAGGTGACTATTACTGTGCATAATTATTAGGCAACTTAACAAAAAACAAATATATACCCATTTCAATTATTTATTTTTACCAGTTAAACCAATATAACATCTCCACATTCACAAATATACATTTCTGACATTCAAAAACAAAACAAAAACAAATCAGCGACCAATATAGCCACCTTTCTTTGCAAGGACACTCAAAAGCCTGCCATCCATGGATTCTGTCAGAGTTTTGATCTGTTCACCATCAACATTGCGTGCAGCAGCAACCACAGCCTCCCAGACACTGTTCAGAGAGGTGTACTGTTTTCCCTCCTTGTAAATCTCACATTTGATGATGGACCACAGGTTCTCAATGGGGTTCAGATCAGGTGAACAAGGAGGCCATGTCATTAGTTTTTCTTCTTTTATACCCTTTCTTGCCAGCCACGCTGTGGAGTACTTGGACGCGTGTGATGGAGCATTGTCCTGCATGAAAATAAGTGCCTGGAAGTGCCTCCTCGTGGTGTGGAGTTTTTGTTTGGTTGTTGTGTTCTTTGTTGTTGCAACCTTTTTTCCCTTTTTCGGCATGTTATTGGTAATACGGCGTTGCCGGCTCCTTATGTTATGATTATCTATAATAAAGACTATGTTATTTACTAAGAACACCTGTCTGTTTTCCTTTCATTCTGTTCTGGACTCATTTGTTACTGGTCCCCTCACTCGCATGCCTAGACCCCTTCGGGGGGGACGTAACACACTGCTTGAAGAAGGTGTCTTCCAGAAACTGGCAGTAGGACTGGGAGTTGAGCTTGACTCCATCCTCAACCCGAAAAGGCCCCACAAGCTCATCTTTGATGATACCAGCACAAACCAGTACTCCACCTCTACCTTGCTGGCGTCTGAGTCGGACTGGAGCTCTCTGCCCTTTACCAATCCAGCCACGGGCCCATCCATCTGGCCCATCAAGACTCACTCTCATTTCATCAGTCCATAAAACCTTAGAAAAATCAGTCTTGAGATATTTCTTGGCCCAGTCTTGACGTTTCAGCTTGTGTGTCTTGTTCAGTGGTGGTCGTCTTTCAGCCTTTCTTACCTTGGCCATGTCTCTGAGTATTGCACACCTTGTGCTTTTGGGCACTCCAGTGATGTTGCAGCTCTGAAATATGGCCAAACTGGTGGCAAGTGGCATCTTGGCAGCTGCACGCTTGACTTTTCTCAGTTCATGGGCAGTTATTTTGCGCCTTGGTTTTTCCACACGCTTCTTGCGACCCTGTTGACTATTTTGAATGAAACGCTTGATTGTTCGATGATCACGCTTCAGAAGCTTTGCAATTTTGAGACTGCTGCATCCCTCTGCAAGATATCTCACTATTTTTGACTTTTCTGAGCCTGTCAAGTCCTTCTTTTGACCCATTTTGCCAAAGGAAAGGACGTTGCCTAATAATTATGCACACCTGATATAGGGTGTTGATGTCATTAGACCACACGCCTTCTCATTACAGAGATGCACATCACCTAATATGCTTAATTGGTAGTAGGCTTTCGAGCCTATACAGCTTGGAGTAAGACAACATGCATGAAGAGGATGATGTGGACAAAATACTCATTTGCCTAATAATTCTGCACTCCCTGTATGGGAGTGATGGATGCACTGAAACAGCAAACAAGTGAAAGTCATGAATAGAACGGGACTTTTACTTTTTATGGATGATGTGTGTGCTAGACTGTTCAGCAGTCACCCACAGGATGTATGAGTCCAGACTTCGTGTCTGAGTAATAAACACAGTGACCTTTTCACTAAGCTTCTTCAGGGACTATTTTCTGGTGGGTTTTTTTGCTGTTTTTTTTTTTTTTTCCATCGCACCCACGAGGAGTCATTTACACGGAAAATTATTATTCTATAGTGTATCAGAGATCTGTATTCCTCCTGGCCGCCCAGCCACAGCACACTAAATTAACTTGTATGGATAATTTCAAAGAAGAGACGATAAATAGGATGCGGGCAATTAGCATTTATTTTTTGTAATTCCCCTGACCACACACCACAGATAAGTACATTAGAAAGCCATTTGTTGTGTTGTGGGTCCTTTGATGACAGATGGTGAGCTGAAGTCATTTGACCTTGTCCTGCTGGCATTAATGAATGTGACTTTTTAAACTCGTAGTTAAACAAGAGGCGTTTCCAACACATGGGCTGAATGTAAAATGATGCCTCTGTTGATGTTGTGGAGTGAGAGTCAACTTTAAATGTCCAAATGTCATTTTTTCCTGTTATTGTACTTCACTGGTTATGATTTTAGGAGGAAAATATAAAGAAAAGGTGAATTTTAAGTAAACTTGATATTTTTCCCACCTGGTATTGTTTTTTAACCTTTAACTGTCTGAGTGGCATCAGTTGTGATCCCAGCTGTATATTTTTATGTACTGTAGTAATGTGAAATATCATAAAAACCCTCCTTATAATTAATTTTCCAGAATACTTGTCCTGTAACTTCTGATCATTGGTATAGGTTAAAACATGGAAAGCTGTGTGGAAATATGTGTTTTTAACATTGTGGACTTGGACTTGTGGATTCAATTGTAATTTGTTGGTAATTATTCAGTGATTAGGCTAGGGGTGGGCGATATTACGGAGCCCCGCAGGGGACATGGGAGAAAAAAAAATTAAGACGGACTTTTGCGAGATCTCTCAAAACTAACTCAGGATCTCGCAAAACTTTTGCGAGATCTCACAAAACAAACTCGGGATCTCGCAAAACTTTTGCGAGATCTCGCAAAAGTTGAATTCCAACAATGGCGGCAGCTACTTAGTTGTAATATTACTCTTTCTGGGTCACAAAATACACTTTTAAGATATTTTGAGGCGTGAATGTAGTTGTGTAAACGTCAGATACCTGCTCGGTTTACAAGACATCACATATTTGCAAAAGTGCTCCGATGTTTTCGGAGATCTGACACCCACTAGCTCGAAGCTAGCTTCTACAGCCGGGAGGGACACCGCTTTCCCGGCACATTGTGCCTCGACCTCCCGGTCGGCTTCGAGCTGGCGGCCATCGAAGAATGCGGCTAAAACTTTTGCGAGATCTCGCAAAACTTTTGTGAGATCCCGAGTTTGTTTTGCGAGATCTCGCAAAAGTCCGTCTTAATATTTTTTTTCTCCCATGTCCCCTGCGGGGCTCCGTATGATATAAACGATACATGATAGAAACGATATAAATTTGGCCAACGATAGAGATTTTGACTATACCGCTCTATCGCATGTTGATGATGTCATCAACATGCGCAATGCTTTTTGGTCGAAAGCATTGCAGCGGCTACAACCATGCAAATTATGCCGACAGTCATGGCAAAGAGATGAAGCACTTTTGAAATATGGGGAAAGCCAAAAACTGCGCTTCCTCCACTTCCGTAACATTGATTTATTAAAGTTGAATTCTCTCGCAGCTGTTCTCTTCCCATGTTGTTGCAGTATATTAATAACTAACCTTGTATTGTGGATGAATAATCTCAGTTGTTCTCCTGACTGAAGTTTGGCCCGTGTATAGCATCCTGCTATGCGATTGCATTTGTTCATACAGAATCCCTCACGTTAACTTTTATCGAGTGGAAAAAAATTTGGCGTTCATCCTCCAGCTTCACTGTGCTAATGTTATGCTAACATAGCTGTGTCGCTAGCGATCACGTAGCACAACATTATATACCAGGTAGTCGAACTTCAGTAACCCTGCAAACGCCACTGCTGTTTAGTTTTCTGTCTTCATTTATGTTGGAAGTGATAGCAGAGCTGTACGTTTTAATTAGTTTCAGAAATCTCAGTCAGAACATGGTATGTCATGTTTAGGTGGAAACTAGCGAGCTAACTTCCTGTTAACTTCTAACTCCGTTAAATTTAATAAATTCTGTTTTCATGGATGCATGGATGTTAAACTTAATTGTTACACCTGCTGAAGCAGCAACGCTGATGATTTCATTAAAGATGAAAGAATTTAGACCGTTTTTAACTCTCAGTGTTCGTTTGACTTTGGGACCTGAAATGGACGGAGTTTTGGACCCAGATTACTCCGCGAAGCTCCTCACTACGGCAGCCATAATGCTCTGACAATCCATCAAGCAGTGCGGCTTACCAAAGTTGTACTAAAACATTTTTAACAGATTTCTGCACACCAAAATCGGTTTGAGGTCAGTAAGCACAACCAGAATTCATACATAAGGCACACTCTCGATTTTTGAGAAAATTAAAGGATTTTAAGTGTGCCTTATAGTGTGGAAAATGGGTTATACAGAAGAAAAGAATATATCGTGATATATATCGTTACCGCACGTGCTTCAAATTATATCGCGATATGGATTTTAGGCTATATCGCCCAGCCCTAGATTAGGCATTACATTTTGTAAGGAGCAGTTTTTTTAAATAACCTAGACGCTTTTGATTTGTTCTGCTGAAAAAAAAAAATTTGACACCAACATGATGTTTGTTCAGATTTAATTTAATACACAAGAATGGGAGTTATAAAGGATGAATAATAATAATGATAAGAAGAAGACGAAGAAGAAGATACGAAGAAGAAGAAAGTTGTGAAATTACTGTTACAGCAGCCAAAAACATAACAAATAAAAAATGAAAAACAAATACATTACACTAAAGAAAGAAGCACTAAAATATTTAAATAGAAAAAGTTAAATAGAAAATATAGAAAAGCGCTCAATAAATCAAAATCTCAATATGATACAATAAGGGGCTTCAGTATAAATTAAATGCAGGTATCTCTAACATCTGTGTCAGTGTGTCAGCTTCGTGTTCCACTGCATCTCCAGCAAATGGTGGGGGGTCGGGATCCATTCATTATCCACATCCATTAACCACAGCCATTTGGGTAACCTCTGAGTTAGCTGATTGAGGAATCCAAACAGGGTGTTGATTCAAACAGTGATGAATTCCCTCGGTGAGTAACAGAGACACATTCCAACAGCTTGCAGTTCAGCATTCAGGTCCCAAAAACGTGGCTTTTTCACTAACATGCCTGATATTACAAGGACATGGTACTGGAACCCGTACCTTTTAGACATAACAGGTGGAGTCTTCACATTTATTCTTACGTCTCTGTCGACCTGAAAAGTCTCAAAGCTGATGAGTGAGGCAGTCTCAGTGCAACGATCCATGAACTCTTCTGGTCTTAATAATCTAATCAAGTTCATCCATATTATTGTCCAAACACCACACTGATCAGCTACATCTTATTACGAAGTCACCAGGTCATCTAGATTTTGTTGTTAAAATGACAAAAGAGAGTGTTTGACTTCTTCTGAAATAAAAGTGTTTGAAATCTATAACTAATGACTTTTGAATAGTTAGTAATATCTGTCACATGCAGATAAAGGAAATGGTACAGGTATGATAAACACATGATAATAACTTATCACTTTAGATGTTAAAACACAGGCAATTTTACGTAAAACACTTTAAGAAATCACTTAACTGTATATGAAAGATAAATATAGTTATGGTTGGTGATGTTTCATTTGAAGCTTAAGGGTTTAGGGGACCGTAACTCCGACAGTCTTGGTCGTTGTGTCTTTGGGCAAGACACTTCACCCGTTGCCTACTGGTGGTGGTCAGAGGGCCCGGTGGCGCCTGTGTCTGGCAGCCTCGCCTCTGTCAGTGCGCCCCAGGGCAGCTGTGGCTACAATGTAGCTTGCCATCACCAGTGTGTGAATGGGTGGCTGACTGAATGTAGTGTAAAGCGCTTTGGGGTCCATAGGGACTAAGTAAAGCACTATACAAATACAGGCGATTTACCATTTACCAGTCTATGGAAGAGGACTGGTCAAGTTTAGCACATATTCCTGTATAAGAATTCCAAACAGCTGTGTTTACAACACCTCTGGATTGACATGTTGTCACACTTTCCTCAGGCAGCTTTTTCTAGCTCCATTACCAGACGAAAAATTACGTTATACAGTAATGAGACCGCTCGAAGTGACAAATTGTGATGAACGATGGCAGTCATCTAATCTATGACAAATGAATTGTTCTCTGTGACTGCTTCACAGTCAAGGCGCCCCGTTTATTTTTTTCTTTAAACATGAAACAGCAGTAGTTTGCATCTGCAGGAACATAACCCCTGTCCGATTTAAAAACAATGGGGTGATGGATGAAAAGAATAAAAGTAGTGCTGCATAATAACAGGCGCACATACGTAGCCCTCTAATGAACTTTAAATGTTTTCTTTCATTAATGTGCACAAAAGGTTTAAAGCTAACAACTACAGTAAAATAAGAGGCTTTCAAATGACAAAAGAGGAAGAAGTACAAAAGAAATGTGCAGCTTCAAGTGGAGCCCATTCACACAGAAAAATGACGGAGACATTTGTTTAGACATTTGTTACCTAGTAACTATTTTGGCTCCTGTCAGGATGCGTCAGACTCAGCTTTGAAAGCAGTGACAGTGATTGATTGATCCAGTTTACACATTGTACGTTTGGTTCACTCTAATACATCACGAGTATTTGTCTCAGTGTCTGGGAAGAAGAGAAAGCCTCCTTTGTATAATGTGGGAGATGAGCGGGGCAGTCTGTCACAATCAAGTCAACCGGTTATTGTTACTGTTGTTTGTGGATTTAGACTTAAACATCTTTATTTATACTGCTTAAAGGATTTTTGTGCAATTAGGTTGGAAGTTTGATCATGATCCAAGGAACAGATATTTCTAACCATAACATAAGGTTGAAAGCATCCTAGAATTCAAGTTTAGATTTTTCTGTCAGGGTGATTCATGTGGCCATTTATAAAGAGCCTTATAGTATTACTTCAGTAACTGCAATGTGCACCAGTAAGCCACAATATTAAAACCATTTGCTTGACCAATAGGGGAATATACTCGGGACTTGTGCAGGTGCCCTGTGGTCTCTGCCTCGGGGCCATTGGCAGCAGATCTTTTAGGTCCTGTGGGTTGCAGCACAGTTGGTGTTCAAAATGCTGAGGAGGGTTGTCATGAACCACAGTGGATGCACACAAGTGGGATCCAAGAGCAGACTCAATACACCTAATGCGTATTGAGTCTGAAGAACAGCTGAACAACCAAGTTAGCGAAAATGTGGAACTGAAGAAAACCACGAAGACAAACGAAACAGGGAGGCCGTAATTGGGACCGTGGGAGGGATCAGAGCGGGACCGTGGGGCTCAGAAGGGGGAAGTGTGTCCGTGGGAAGCGAACCCGAGGAGGCAGTGATGAGGACAGATGGTGCACTTAGTGATCCGAGCAGGCTGAAGGACAGGCAGGTGGCAGACACAAATTGACGTAGTTCATGTAACACATATATACAAAGCTTTTGCGGGGAGCCCAGTTACCACTGAGGGGTGACTAACGGACTGGCGTGGAGCATCCGTCAGCGCAGGGTTAAATAGTCCTCCAGGTAATTGCCCGGAATGGGATGCAGGTGTGATGGTGATGGTCCAGCCCGGGGGTGTGGCCACCGGGGCATCCCACACACTCCTTAGACACAGGGCCACGGACCATGACAAGGGTGGTACATGTCAAAACAACCTACTCACCAGGACCCAAGGTTTCATAGCAGAACTTTGCACTTTAACAAGATGATTAATAGGCATAACTTTAAAGTCAGTGGTTTTATTGTTTCAATTTAAATCAGGGGCTCTGTCGAAATACATTTAACGGTCACAATCTGTGATGCACTCTTTATACGTGCAACAAGAGACAGCTGAAAAGTGCTAAAAGCACTAAGGTGTGAGTACAACTCTTAGATTGAAGTTGGCCTTGATTGCAGCTGTATTGCAGTTATTTTCCCACACTTTCGTTAAAGGGCCCTCCTTAAACTGGCTCTGGTGTCTACTTACTGGGTGACAGATGATCAGCCGTGGTACAGCTAGCCCGAAGGGGGTGATCTGTTCTGCTTTTTGAATATTTCAGAGCCCTTGGCATTTCTTCTTGCAATGAGCTCAGACAGTGAGAGTAGAAGTCTTTATGCCATCAGTCCTTATGCTGTGGCTTAGAGTATGCAGACGCCAACCGAGAGGCTGGGACTATCCCATGTGTGGTTATGTCATCAGGAGTTCCCTTTTTTTTTTTTTTTTTTTTTTTTTTTGCCTGTCCCGTTTGGCTCTTTTGCCATCAGAATTGTTGTCTAAAGGCAAAGAAAGATGCCCAACGGATTTACTTTACCAAATTGACCATCCCAGCCTTGCCACAATGGTCCATTTGATTCACCTTTTATTGTTTATTTTATTTTCACTTACTGAATATGGGACAGACTTGACTGGGGGAAAGAAGGGGAGAAAGAAAGAGGGAAAGAGAAACAGCTGAGAAGAGGGACGGGGGAGAAGGGCAAAAACCAAAAACCAACAGAATGAGCAGGAAAAGAAAAAAAAGAAGAAAAAAAGAAAAAAAAATGCATATATCAATCACCTGGGTCACCTGCTGAGAAAGAAAAAAGAAAACAAGCAGAAGAGAACAAGAGTAATAGAATAAACAACATCACAATGATATATGGGAATATGACAGTAAATACTAAATATTAAACATTATTGTGCAGCACATAAGATCAACAGAACACAGTGTGCTTTGAGGTAGGAGCCAAAAAGGGTGTAGTTTGTGGGTGTGATCACCCGTGTGTACACCTGTGAGCATGGACGCGTTTGTTTTTTTGTTTTTTAAAAGGTTCCTTCATGTAATGATCTGCTAGAGGGTGGGGGGGCACAGCCCCGTCCTCCAGGGCATGAAGCAGGTATGGAGGAGATCAAAACTCCAGACATCCAGAGGCCCCCAGAACACAAGAGACCAAGGAAGACCAACAGAGGGGCAGCCGCGCCACTGTCCCAGAAAGAGCTGAGGAGAATCCCAGATGAGGGCTCACTCAGCAGCCGCGGAGCAGAAGCCAGGGGGAGTTGCAGTAACGCGCCCGTGAGCTCCGCCGGCAGCCAGCCGTGCCTGAGTGACCGAGCCCCAGGCCGAGAAGTGGCCCGAGCAAGCCCCAGGCTCCAGGCCCCGATAAGCGGCCGCCAAGGAGTGAGCCGGTGTGTACCTGGACGCCCATCCCCGGACACAAAGAACCACCAACGCACCGATGTCTGAGGGAGTCCGCCACTGGCAGGGGAAGTGGTGGTAGGGGGAGATAGGCCTCCATACCTTGGAGGGCCTGAGATGTCCCCAGAGAGGTGGCGCCTGACACCCAACCTGACATATAGACACAGACATACAGGCACACACATATACAAACATCCATTCCCACCCTCATGCTCTCATATACACTTACTCCACACTCAACCAACGTGGAGACAGACATAAAGAGACGCTGTACACACGATCACACTCCCCAAGCGTACTCTACAAACCGGGTCTAGGTACCCTTGCCCCTGGAGGGGGGGAACTGCACCCAGACCCAGGTGGTGTTACCCTTTTCCCTGCGGTGGGGGGAGGCAGACCGCCCCGACTCCGCAGCAGCAGGGAGGCCCCACACTCCAGACCGCAGTCGGACAGCCAACTCCTCCTCCTAGCCCCCCCGCTCCAGCAGGTCGCAGAGAATGGGGGTGAGAGAAGACTCCAAACCTCCCTCCACCCGCTCATTGTAGTGTTGATGCATGTGTGTTCTAAGGTGCATTTAAAACCCAGGAGGGCATGGAGCTACCTGCCAGAGAGCAGCAGGTAAGCGCATAGTCCCTCCTGCTAGCCCTCAATGTCTACGTGTATTTAACATTGAGAGGTGGGCAACGACGCCAGGGGTGGGGTGTACACCCTGATGGTACTTTGGATTCCGTGTATCGTGCCCACCCCCAAGATCCTATATGTATGTGTAATGAGAGTGTGAGTAATGTGAATGTCTAAGTTGTGGGATAAAATTGAGGCAGAGGCAGCCAGAAGGGGACGGGGGACGGGGGGGGGGGGGTGGCCTCCTCTGCACCCTGGTGACATACCCCTACTCCAAGGTCCTGCATGTGTGGGTGGTTGTGGTGGAGCGGGAAGAGGGAGGCAGCTGGAGATGGGGAGGGAAGGAAGGGAGGGGCAAGTGACCCCTCCCTGGGGCCAGCTCCCCCGCTGACCCCAGTAGGCACTCCCACACTCCGCGACCCGCCAGGGAAAGGGGGCCCAGGCCCATCCAGACCGGGGCCCAGCGCAGCAGCGCCTCCCGGCCCCACAGAGCCCAGGACAGTCCACCCAACCCCACCACAGAGAAAACTGCACCCACCCCACCATCCACTCTTCTTCCAGACTACATAAGACAATAAACACCCAGGCTGAGATCTTCCTCCACCTCTCCTGTATCTCCCCCTCCTGTAGAGAGAGCCCCTGAGGAGAGGAAAGCTCCTGCAAGATGTGACAATCTTCCCCACCAGTTGAAGAGCCCCCCAGGTGGCTCGATGCACCGGCGGCACCCTGCTCCAGGGCTGGGCCCCCATGCACCCACCCGCCCACAACCCCGGCAACACACCAACCAGGACCCAAGCCCCCGAGGCCCGGCCTGGGCCCCAGCCCAGAGACGGAGCGCCCCCAGAACCTCACGCCCATCCCGGACCCACCCAGGGGCAGCCAGGCTACCAGGTCAGTAACCCACGTCCGTCAGCACAGACCCTCCCCTAGTCCCGCTGCACGCAGCCGCGAGGAAACAGTCACCTGAGAGCCAACAGAGCCCCTAACCGGACATGACCGCTACCCCGGGTTGAGCCCCCAGGAGTCATCAGGAGTTCCTGCTAGCTCATGTGATTAACAACCAGACTAAAATATGCAGCAGTGGGTAGTAGCTACTCCAACTATGGGGAAGGACAAGAAAAAAATGATAATAATAATTTTTAAATGATTTTTCTAAAGCTTGAGATACTTAATAAATTATGTAGTCACGTGTGTGAGGTATCTAGTCAAAAAGATTGGTTGGTAAAAATGTTTCTTGGTAATAGTCAGAATTGAACAAGTTTTTTGGTCAGTTATTATAATCATAAGTCAAAATTATGACTTACTGAAGCAGGATTATAGAACAGTTATTCAAACATTTGATTTGACAAAATAATCAGATTGTAAGAGAAGTTTTTTTAAGTGAACTTATGTCATCAAGGTAAATGAGTTGTTAAAGCCGGTTTACGTTAAGTTAAAAGATCTTTTTTTAAACTTAATATTTCAATCAAAGTTTCTTTGTCTGATAAATGAAAGGATTATAAACATAAGTAATAATGTTGTGGTACGAGGACTAGTAGAAAAACTATATTTCATGTTACATTGTGACTTAGATTGAAAAGAGATACTCAAAACTATGATTAATTTTAAAATTAAACATTTGAGTTATTTCACAGTTTTAAAATGACAGAAAATTAAGACAGACATTTTCCACTTGAGATTATATGATATAACATTTTGTTTAACTACAGAATTACAATTTTAATTGCAAGATAAAATGTTAATAACTAGATCAAAATCATAATATCCAGTGTTCTTATATTCACCAAGTCTGTAGTTAAATACGGTTCATTTTTATATAGTCAAACTTTTTCAGTTTTATATACTTTATGGTAGGTTTATACATTATGAGTCTTTATAAGTATAGTATAATTATGATAACACTTTGCCATCACTGTGTAGATCAGAATCCAACTGAATTAGAAATAAAGAAACACAATAATTACCAAGATTAGAAAAAACTGATGTGAATTTTGCAATATGTGTATTTAAAAAGTTTAACAAATACTTTGTAATGATATTAATGTGACAACACATAAACTAATTAGACTTGAAAATCTCATAATATGAAGAACTGTATTAAAACAGCTCTAAACAAAGTGAGCACAACAGCAAACTGGAACCACCAGATAACAAAAGAGTCAAGAAACAACTCAAACATTAAATATACTTAATCTCAAAAGGAAACTAAAACTCAGAAAGCTAAAAACCATTTCTCAAAGACCTGGGAACCATGGCACTTACTTCTTGCTCTATACCTTTTTGTGATAAGTCCTGAGAAATTACTGAAAAACAGAAGGTAGCCACTCAATAGAGGATTTGGTGGGTAGAGCCAAATTCCCTCAGAATAACACAGGAGGTCAGAAGAACTGATCAGTTTGACTATTTAAATAAACTCGGATGGTTACGAATGTTACATCCAGTGAAAGCAAAGATAATGAAAATGCATTTTCAGTGCTGTTTGTCATCGTTTGACAGTTCATGGAGACTAAAGCAGCAAAAGATAAAGAGAGGTGAGAAGTAACATGGACTTATAGATGAGTACCGTCCTGGCATTCCTTTGTCTTTTATTTTATTCAAATCCGTTCTCTTTGAATAGAGCTGACAGCCGAGCGCGGCCTGACAAGGACATTTCTAATTTTGTTTTACCACAGAAAGGCAAATATGCAGCTACGGTGACACGTTTTTGTTTGCCGTAAATATCACTGTCAGTGTGTCAAACACAGAGACGAGGTTGCAGTTTGTCTCCGCTCGTCACCGCCGGCTCATGTACAGACAGGGCCAGGCTCCAGTGCAAACCTGAAGCAAGATTAGCTAATGTCTCTATAGACCTGTTCATCATGCTCTGCCCACTCTAATGGCAAATAAATCTCACAACAGGCTTCCCTTCATTGGAGGAGCGTATAAATGTCTCCAAGTGCCCGTTCACCAGTGCACAGCTGATCGCACACTTTTTAATGTGTTGGTATTTGATCTGAACAGTACAACATATTTAATGGAACCACAGATAGTATTCTCTGATGGCTGCATGGATAAATAACCTACACACTAATGCTAATTAATTTCTAGTTCATGCCATCTCTTTCCCTAAAGTTAATGAGCTGTCTCCATCTACTGATTGACTAGTCACAGCCTAACTGTTGCTAAGTGGTACTGTATGCAGGTGCTGAATTACAGCCTGCCACCCAATTATACTGTACATAATGAAGAAAGTAATGTAATGCAGCTTCACTGCCAAAGATACACATCTTCAATGAGACATAATTAAATACTGAACTAGATTTTGTTTGTAGTCTCTTACAGCCCACTCAGTTCGATCTATTCTTGCTGGAGTGGAAGACAAGAAAAACTTTCCATTTATGCTCAATTCTGTGTGTATAATGATATGAGTGGCAGACTTTGTGAATGTCTCTTATTTCAAAACTGTGGTTTCTTCATTTCTGGGAGAACTAGCCGTTTCTTGATAAGGCAAGACTGACAGACTTGTCGCTTGCGCCTACTGGTTATGCAAAATCAGAAAAATTGCCAGAAGAATCTCCGCCGATGAGTCGTGAAGCAAGGTTTTAGAATTGGAAAATTTTTAAGTTGTACAAATGCTGATTCACCTGTTTGTGTCATGATATGCAAGGGTAGATTGTGTGAAGAGAAAGAGGTGGAACCAAATGCAGACAACGGAGAGGTGGAAGCCTTTAGAATAGAATAGAATTCAACTTTATTGTCATTGCACATGCACAGGTACAGGGCAATGTTTTCTTTATTGTTGGCTGCACAAAATACTACAAAGCAAAAGGCAAGAGGAGACTGGGATGACTAATAAAAACATAAACTGCAGAAAGCTAAACACAGAAAACCAATACTTGATAACCTGAGACCTGGATGGAACCTTTGACTTGACAAGACAAGACAAGACAGCTGATATGACGAGACAAAGGGGAAACTCAAAACACGGGACGCGAGACTGTTAAAGTAAAACAGGAACCAAGAGATGTGCACAAAAATGCAGACTTGACATTGTGACATATGGAAGAGACACAACTGGGAAACAGATGAATAAACATAAAGACAGAACCAAACCTACACTGGAGACATGACCCACTAAACATGGGAGGCCCATTTATGACCTGTCATTTTATTTGCCATTAGAATATTTTAAATTTCATAACTATTTCCTGCCATGAATTTGTGAATATATTTCTTTTCATGCAGGAATTGGCCTGTTAGTCTGGCTAATGGTTTCCAGGATTATGGAAAATTGCCTGAAAATATGTATGTTTTTTTTTTAAAACATTAGAATCATTGATTTGGTTGTAATTTGGTGGTAATTATTCCATAATTAGGCATCTCGTTTTGGCTCGTTTTTGTAGTCACACAAGGGAAAATAGTGGCACAACCAAAATTGTGATGGTGTGCATTGCCTTTGAAATGGTTATTCCAAAGACATGCACCTGGTCTGCAACCACACAGACTTATGCTTTTCTCTGATCACACATAGTTTTATCAAAGTTTTAAAATAAGTCTAAGTATGACATTTACAAGGTCACCTACAATTATCCAGCCTGTAGTCCATGTTCAGATTTTTCTGGATGATACACTTTTAAAAACATATTAAAAGACAATTAAAGCTGAAAATAGGATATTTTTATAGAAACAGATTCGCTAGGATGGTGAACCCCAGCAAATCGAAGAGAGTATGTATTGCATGTCTGTCAGTGACAAAGCTCTGCTGCAATGACTGCCTCCTTACCGCCGCTCCTTGATTGAATTTAAACAAAGAACTTACAGATCGAAATTTTTAAGGTCAGCTGTGATTCTTTTTTAAAACGAACTTGCATTGAGCTACAAAAACTATGAAGCTACATCTCCTTCACTGAAACATTTCAGAGGGTTGTATTTGTAATTCTGCAAAAACTCTGGTACATGTTCTTTTTCATTTTTGTGTATAATGTGTCCTTTTTATTATGTAGCTGATTGTCTTGATTTTTATGTTTTCTTCTTTTATTTTTTTTATTTTTGTTAACCCATTTTACACTGATCTATGAATCATTCAAGCATAAAAAAGGCGCCTAAAAGGAATGAAACACTGTTAATCCCACATAACATAACAAACAAGTATGAACCAATTCTAAAAATGTACCTTTAGGGACTTTGTTACAAGCAGTATGTCACAAAAAATAGTTTTCTAATTTCTTTAGCTGAATCATTGAAAAATGCCAAAGATAATGCAGCTCGACAGGCATAAAACAGATTTTTTTGGACTAACAAGGTGATTCTCAAAGAGCTATTAGCTCAAAACTTGGCCTGTCTCAGCATGGTGTGCAGCGTGTCCTTTAAAAATAAATAAAGGAACTGGACAAGTAGAGGACAAAAGCAGAAGTAGCAGGCCTAAAAAATTATCTAAAGCAGATGAACAGTATCTGAAAGTCATGTCCTTAAGAAATAGGAAAGATAACAGCAGAGACCTGACACAGGAGCTGAGAGAAGCATTTGGACCTTCAGTTGATCTGAAGACATATCGGCTGTCAACGAGTCATTCTTAGGGAAACAGTGAAAAAAGGCTGTGGTATGCCAAGTTACACAAGAACTGGACTGAAATCAGTGACAACAGGTTTGATGAAGTGAAGAATCCAAATGTGGAATTTATGGTTCAGACAGCTCAGGCTGTGTGAAGAGTAAAAGTGGTCAGACAGTAAGCACAGTATTGAATCTTTCATACATTACAAATATTAGAAGCACAAACAGAGAACCAATATTCTTTTATAAAATATAACAATCATTTTAGTTGCTAAATGGCTCGAGACATTTGAGGGTTTAATTTGTAATCAAAATGCTCACTTGCCCTTTGAAAACCTCGACCTCCACATACTTTTCATTGCACAGTATGACATCACAGTACTTCCTGTTGAACTTTTTAGGTCAGTGATTCATGCTGATCCATTTAAGCATAAGAAAAGCACAGTTACACAGCAGTATACCTTTATATAATGATAGATGTACTATGACTCACGTGTGCAATCAAAAGAAGGGGAAATTTTGGGGTCACTTTAAGTCATTGTTTTTCTGCTTGTTTGACCCTTGTCTCCATCTCTGTTGACTGTTATAAAATACTGAGAGTGTGACTCTTCCTTATTTGAAGACTGACCTCATGATGAGTTTTTTGTTTTGAAAAAGAAAATTGACCGGTGTTTCTCATGTATGCGTGCTGTTCAGGAGCGATTAGCACAGGTGAGGAAACGAGCAGCACGAGTGTGTTGCTGCCCAACTATCAGGGTTAATTGTGTCCAATTACTTTGTTGCCTGGGCGGTCGCTCTGCTGCCAGCACGTATCCTGTTGCAGTCACTGACATAATCATCTGACAGCTTCCACACACTTCACCTGTAGGAGTGTAAGTACTTGCAGCCTGGCCTATGTGGTGGTGTTAAAAAAAGTTATGATGAGAGGTTTTGGACAAATATTCCAGATATTTTTACATTTTACCTCAGATCAATTTAGTTTGCTCACCAGGTGTTGTGCCATTATGAATATAGTGGCCTTGAAAAGCTGCCTCAGCGGGAGCTCTCCAGAAATGTTCTCTCATGTGCCATCTGTTAGCATGTGAAGCGAATGCTGGAAGGGAGACTGGCAGGTGTAAAAAATTCTCGCTGTGCATTTAATTGGCTGAGACATGAAGACTCTAAAGACAGGTAATGTAAAATGATGGAAGAGCTCTTTGCTATGCAAATGTGAACACTCGTGGCAGCAGTGTGTCACAGCTGTCACTTAGCTGTTAAAGCTTGAGGTTTAAATGACACTTTTACACCTGTCCGTGAAATGACCGAGAGCAGCAGAGGCGGGGAAAGCCAGGGGTGTCCCTCCATGAATAAGGCAGGCTGGTGTAAATTAATTAAAGAAAAGAAGAAAGGAAGTCCTTTAAGTTGTTGTGTTTGGAATGTGTGTATCGATGTATATTGATGGTGGTTGCAAAAAAATGAAGACTGAGGCAACTTCCTGGTGTGAAAATTGTTGGCTCAGTGTGTTACAGCCATAATTACCAGATTGTACAGATGCAGCCAATCTCATCTTATTTGAAAGCCTAGCATGTATTTAGTAAGTTATCAGTTGCTGTATACATATCACCTAATACGAGCCCTTCTAGGTGGCTTGGTGGATCCATAGATCAATCAAATATTAGACTGGATGTAAATTTTGGAAAACAAGAAGCAAATACAAACACCACCCACTGAACACTGGACGTGGGATAGACGTGCATTGGGTTCATCAGTCCATGACCAATTCTGGACATCTATACAATGTCCAAACTAGGTCCACAAATTGGACGTCCAAGGATGACCCAACTTGGAGGTCAATATGATGGTCAACATTTGAACTTTGGACTGGGTATTTTGTGGTTTATTCATTTAAATTAATCAACTTATTTGTTTTTAACCAGTTCAAACTGTAATTTATCAAAATGTGTTGAAATAAGTTTAAAAGAACATTTGCATTATATATGGTTCATTTTTTACAGTTATCCTGTTTTATTGTGAAGAATGAATGAAGATTGTGGTTGTGATCAGTAGCTAGACTGAGAGAAGTTGCGACAAAAAGTATGAGAGTTAGTCCAGTTCATACACAAACACTTGCACAATCTGCTAGATAGTCTTTGTCGATATAGCCATTGTGCAAACTTCCTGTGAGAAGCTGGGGACATTTCTGCTCCAAATTCACCGTGCAGCTGCTCACTTTTGTTTTAGCATCAAGAGCCCGCACCAACCATCCACTGATTATGGACCATCACTCTGCATTCCTTTACACATAACTGTTTCCCATGTTTCCAGGGGGTGGGGAACAGGTCCTCCACCCTCTGGAAACATGGGACTACAGAGCCCCTAGAAGCAGTATAAAAGTGCCATCTAAAATGAGCCTAAGTTTGACATTGAAATAATTTCTGTCATTAATCCAACATCTCTTTGCACAGTGGGCGGATGTTTTAAGCTTTGTTTACATATAGTGTATACTCTTTGCAGGCCACAGTCACTGACATGCTGTGGTTACATAGATAACCCTCATCATGTGTAATATTAATCATATTATATAATATTATATTAATGATTTCCTTAAGTTGAGAAACATTTTATGTTACCTGTGAATTAAGGTCACCACAGTCACACAAACACAAGTCTTTTAAGCCTATTTTCCATTAGTACCTACTATTTTTTGAAGCCATTTTTCCCATTGCCGGGTTTCAAAAATGGCGGTTTTGATTTTCATGAAGGAGACACTCTCATGACTCATTAAGAGATGCTACTGACCAGCCAATCGGTGGCATGCAGTCTGACAACGCCACATTTTAGTACCTGTTCGGATCGCTTGGAACTAAAAAAGTACCTGGTACCAGGTACCTAATGGAAAAACCTGAAAACTGTGGTGAACCGTGTCGAGTCAATCTAAGTAGGTCACTGGTATATAAATAGCAACAAACTGTGTTCAGGAATATTGTGAAGGTAAAACTGTGTGACGTGTCTCCTCAAGTCTGTGGTTAAATAATTATATTATGCTGTGATTAGATTAGTAGCTTACAAACTAACCGTTTTGCTCTGTTAGCTTCTTGCTACCTGTGCTGATGACCTCATGTCAGATTTTGGCATTTTTAATTTGTTTTGTCATTTACTACCTTCATATGATATAGAAACATCAGTCCACATCCACTGGTCCAGTCAGAGATGGAGGCTCCAATGGTTTATCACTTAATTGCATTTAGCTGGTGTCTCGGGTGTAATTCAGCTCACGATTAGCTGGCGAGGGTGAAAACCTGCAGGGAAAAGTGGGACCAAGACCCAGTGGACTACTTCTGATTTTCCTCTGATATTCTACATGGAGTTGTCTTTGTCTGAAATTAAAGTGTAATTCTGCGCTGCACTGTGGTGCAGTCTGTGGCCCGTTGGTGAAAACGCAGCATAATTGCTGCATTAAAGATTTTTAACAACCAGAACTTCCAGAGGGTTGCTTCTCTCAGCAGCTGCTCATTCTTTAAATAATTCTGAACAGTAAATTTTCATTAATGCATCTTCGCTCTGCTTCTCTTTGATTTACAAAGAGGCAGGTATGGTTTTTAAATGTCTCAATCAGCACTGATTTTCTTTACCCTTTTTCTTCTGTTTCCCCTGCAGTTAAACCAACTGTCATTGACGTTGATATATACGTGAACAGTATCGGGCCAGTTTCTTCAATAAATATGGTAAGTCAGACCTTTCTCCATTAATCTACATGAAATTATATGTACATGTGGGTTTATGAGGAATACACAGTGCACAGGTTGAAAGGTGAGAGTGTCTCAGCAGCTGATTCAAACTTTTGGATGTCAGCGACTGACACTTGAACTAATTCAGAACAGTTTACCTGTCTGTGTGCAGATAAAGATATTTTAGGTCCATCCTAACACAAATATGTTTACCTGTTTTTGGTACTCACCATTTATAAGATAATTTCACTGGAACAGCTTATACAACATGGCCAAAATTCATTATGAATTTTGAATGATATTAATATTTATCTCTGAGAGTTTGTTTTTTTTCTCCTAATGGATCTGTCGGGCATAATAGAGAGTGGATATTCCTAATATGGTCATCTCGGGGCATGGCAGTGCTGCGAGTACATAAGCTCCAGTCACCTGCTGGTTTGCAGGGGACAGCCAATCAGATAAACGCTACCTTAAAGGGAGACAGCTTGTTTCAGACACCGAGTCCCTGATAAAGTAAATGAGGATTATTTTGAGCTGTGCTCATACAAAGCTGTGCGGTGCGCTCGGGAAATGAGCGTAATAGGTCTAATTCTCCTGCTGGTACCAAAACAAATGCAGAACAACATCTTTATCTTTCATCTTAAAGCATCACCACTTCATTTATCTGTCAAATCTGTTTCCATAACTTATTATTTAGCAGTTACTTACTTAACAGTTATTTACTAACTGTTATCTTTTCAAGCAGCAACATATGAATATATGTAACTTTCCACTTTGATGATTTTAATGTACAAACATATCTAATCAGTATATAATAGTATTTTAGCATTTAGTGCAGTATTTAGCACTTTCCCCCCCCTCTGTTGTGCAGTATAAGGGTTATATTTTATTTTAACATGTTGGCTTTAAAATTTAATCTGACATTTATTCCAAAACTTGCATAAATAAATGTAACACTTCTTATAGTTTAAATTCTCTCCTTACATTTCTGCATGTATTATGCGCAGCATAATTCTGCTTAAAGCATAGCCTTGCTCGTTATCTTTTATGTTTCCTCCAATCCTCAATATAAAAGAAGAAAAGAAAGAAAAAGTACAAGGACAACATACAAATATCACAAGAAATCAGCACAGAAAAATGAAAATGAAATAAATAAATAAAACCTCATCTCCCAAAGGCTGAGGAGCCTGCAGCATGAGAGGCTTAAATGCTGTCAAATCAGAGGGATGAGATCAGTTTGGATGTAGGAAGAGGAGGAAAGCATACAAATTGTTAAGAGAGGTGAGAGATGGGCACTTTTAACACACTTAGAGTGTATGTGAAGAATGAGGGAGGGGCTTCTGAAGAAGATAGAGAGAGGACTGATGGTCTGATAAGCTGAGGGATGTGAGTTGCTTAGTCCAAAAAGGAAGAACTGCTGAGCCAAACAAAAAACAGGATCATTTCTGTTTGTGTGGCATTAAGTCTGTAAAATAAGAGAAGTAAGTGAGGACAAAGGTAAGGCCTGCAATGCTTCATCATAAAATCCATCGTTTGGTTAATTACTGTAGTTTTTTTCTAATGCCAGTATGACATACTATTACTGCTGTTACTGGTTTAGTCAGGTGTGTTAGGCTGTCTGTTCACAGATTGACACTGAAATAAGGAATTTTAGTTCTTCATCTTTGTTACTGTTCTTTAAGCAGCATTAGCAAAACCTTGAGGAAAAAATTATTTAAATTGTGATGCTCACAAAGCATTCATGCAAGAGATTTTATGTGGTTTGTAAACTTTCACAGCCCTGGTCTCAGAGCTTCTGCTTCCATTGTGCCATAATGGCCCCTTTAAAAAATGTGTTACCTCTATTTAGTCTTTTGGAGGCTCACCTCTTCGCCATATTTCCTCCTCCTTTGGTGTTTCAGCAGTCTGCTGCTCTCCAGTCCTGATTGTAAAAGGAATGCAGTCAGCACGTGCCAATCAATAAATCCATCCAAATCTCTCATTTTTGATAACATGATATGATTAACACATAATCTATCAATTTCTTTATACATTGATTCAGCCAATTGCTTGAACGCATTGGCATATATGAGATTGCAGAAAAGCAAATTATCGATCTTTTGCTGCCTAAACAGTCATCAAAGTTTGCTATTTGATGCCAACACTACGGGTTGCCAGCTATAGGCTAATATTTAATACAGCAAAATATGTCAATCAATCAGCATTTTATTTACTGCTTCACAACCACATCACTTCCTTTTTTATTAACTTTCCCCCTTTTAATGTTGTATTAAGTGCTTTAACAATCAGTCTCCTTTTTATGTATTTTCATGAGCTTTGTCTATCTCTGACTTATTTCACACAAACTACTCTTTGCTCTCTTGTTAAATGTAAATAAATATTGATTTATTTCATTAATAAAGAAGGGACAAGGAATATAACCCAGTAGATAAATAGGGTAGGGCAGCACGGTGGCACGGTGGTTAGCACTGTTGCCGCAC
This sequence comes from Rhamphochromis sp. 'chilingali', assembly GCF_963969265.1. Classification (NCBI taxonomy): domain Eukaryota; kingdom Metazoa; phylum Chordata; class Actinopteri; order Cichliformes; family Cichlidae; genus Rhamphochromis; species Rhamphochromis sp. 'chilingali'. The sequence continues at coordinate 34,322,499 of NC_137931.1, forward strand.
AGCAAGAAGGTCCTGAGTTCAATTCTAACATCAGGCCGGGGTCTTTCTGTGTGGAGTTTGCATGTTCTCCCCGTGTCTGCGTGGGTTCCCTCCGGGTACTCCGGCTTCCTCCCACCGTCCAAAGACATGCAGTTTGTGGGGATAGGTTAATTGGATAACCCAAATTGTCACTAGGTGTGAATGTGCAAATGAATGTGAGTGCGAATGGTTGTTTGTCCCTGTGTGTTAGCCTTGCGACAGACTGGCGACCTGTCCAGGGTGTACCCCGCCTCTCGCCCTATGACAGCTGGGATAGGCTCCAGCGCCCCCCGCGACCCTGAAAAGGATAAGCGGAAGTGAATGGATGGATGGATGGAGATAAATATGGTCTTCTTTACGAGCACGGTTAGTTCCGTTACACCTCAGATGAGCCTGGGGACATTTTGTGCCACTCCATTTTCTTTTTTTGTTTTCATGCTGTTTTGGTTGTGCTGAATAAATATAGATAATTTTTTCCAGGTGATTTGTTTTTTTGTTTTTCATTTTAGAATTGTTGCCTCAGTTCCTTAAATTAGCTTAAAATAGCTAAGCTATGCAAAAACGGCCAAATTTTATCCTAAAGCCCAAAAATGCCCCATTGAAAATTATCAATCATGATCCCACATTTATTTTGACATTAACTAATGCGTTCCTTTATGTTCAGATTTTATTTTGGACTACTTGCCTTCAATTTTTAATTTTTATTTTTTCCACCTTTTACCGTTCAAAGCATGCACATTTCACACTTTTTCTATTTTCTGCAAGAGTGCCTTGCTACTAAAGTGTGTGTGTGTGTGTGTGTGTGTGTGTGTGTGTGTGTGTGTGTGTGTGTGTGTGTGTGTGTGTGTGTGTGAGAGAGAGAGATATGTTCACCATCAAGTTTTTTCTCTTAGAAGGTGACGCTCGGGTTTATAAAATAATTCAATAACAGTAAATGATCAGTAACCTGTCAGAGCTTTAAAGATCTCTTAGCAGCAAGAACCAAAACAAAATTTGACAGTGTTTTGCACTGCACCCATGCTTAAAGTATGGTCAGTAGTGCAAGAGCTGTCAGTTTGGAGATTGCAAGACTTTGCAGCACACAGGAGGCTCTGGAAATGCTTGTGCAAAATATTTGTGAAGGTGATGCCTCATCCTCCTCTGAGGACTGAAGCTGACATGGAGGAGGCCTCAGTGGTAGAAACAGACCATCTAGAATCCAACTCTGACTCATCTGAAGGTGAAAGTGGAGAGGAGTTGAAGCAGTGACAGGATGGACTTCTCCATCTCCATATTTTGGTCCTCTACAAAAACTACAACACTCTGCTACATGCCAGCAGGAAGAGGTTAAACCCGGGACCAACACACCATGCCACCAGCTATGCACTGCTGCTGATGGATGAAATCCTGCAGCAAATTGTGGCCATGACAAACCTGCTTGGGAAAGACTAAATACTATGTTTATGAAACTACTGTGATAGAACCATATCCAGTATTGTCTCGGCTATAGCCTAAACCAGGCCCAGATGTACTCAAAGCTAAATGCTAGTGTTAGCTCGCTTCAGTTTTCTAAAACAAGCACGTGTCTTTAGTTATTCTGGGTGGTTAAACCATCTCATGTGTAACATACATGTGTAAGCTGTTCCACCCATCCATTATCAACTTTTCTGCTGGCTGTCAGTTCAACAGTCTTCACACACCCACACACAGTTTTTCCAAAGTCTAATCAGCAAAATTAGGCAAAAACACCTCTGTGGTTGCACCATGGGTTAGCCGCGGGCTTTAACCTTGTCATCACTGTTGCCACTTGAGTGACTTTGTCACAGATGATGAATGTACAGACGCTTTTAGTCACTTTATTTCACAAAAAAAAAAAGAGGAAAGAAAAAAAGATTTCGTTGTAGCTGCAGACATCAGCGTTTTCCTCAAACCTGATACAGCTCTCAAGCTTTGCTGTTGGTGCAAACTGAAAGCTACTTTTTGTCACAGTGTCTGGAAGAGGAAAGTGCAGTGCTTGCACAGACCTGTGTGACCCAGAAGAAAAGCAGGAAATAAATTAGATCTGCTTGTGTTCAGATACAAACCAAATCCTCCTGTCAGAGGAGAATCATTGTGACATGCTTACTTGTTCCTGTATTGATCCATTTTGTCATGCTGAATGTTTCACTGTTGCTTTGATGTTCTGACTTCAGTAAATGAAAAGCAAGCCTTGAAGTTTATATTTGGGATATTTGAGACAGTGGGAGAAATATCTTTTGACCCTGTGCTTAATTTGTGAGTATGCTTAACTAACAAAGAAATGAACAGTTTCTAAAGTTTATGGTTCTTTCATTTTATTGGCGAGAGAAAGAATGTCAACCACAAATCCAGAAAAATGTATTTCATAAAACTTAAAAATTCATTTACAAATAAATATTTGATTCTGAAACAAAATATGATTTATTACCTAGTGGAGAAACTCCTGTTGGTAAGCCTTTTCTTGTAGTTGGTCACCAGGGTTGCATACATCTTGGGAGAGAATTTGGCTCACTCCCCTTTACAGAAACTCTCTAAATCATTCAAGTTTCTTGGCTTCCGCTTGGCAACTGAGGTCTGGAGACTTGCTAGGCAACTCCATGACCTTAATTTACTTCTTCTTTAGCCACTCCTTTATAAATTTGGTGGTATGTTTTGTGTGATTGTGATGATGGCAAATCTATCCACAACCAATTTTCAGTCTTCTGGCTGAGTGAAGGAGGTTCTCGTCCAAGATTTTCCAGTACATGGCCCTGTCCATTGGTCTCCCCAATGCAGTGAAGACGCCCTGTTTCCTTATCAAACACAACAGCCCCAAACCTAATGTTTCCATTTCCTCCCAACACAGTGGGTCAAGTTGACGCCAAACAGCTTGAATACAAAGCTGTGCGGTGCGCTCATTTTCTTTTGCGCCTTCTTTTGCACTGCAGCATTTCACTCAATTACAGCATACTTTGTTACCAGCGATGTTTTTGGTGACTGCAGTCTCAACTGCTGTGTAGTGTTGGGCTGATCAACTGCCTTTTATCTTCACCCAAAGAGGCAAGATCTTTGACGGAGTTGCAGACCGAAGGTAACTGATGGTTACATTATTTGGAAATAGGAGAAATATAAAATGACCAACAGTTATCACCTTCTTGTCAGTCTTCTTGCAGATGGTCTTGTAGCCCATGTGCAGGTCTGCAATCTTGTTCCTGATGTGAGGCAGTCTTTGGGCTTTTTCCAGGTGGTGGAGAAGTTTGAATGGAAGAAATTGATTCTATGGACAGGTGTCGTACATGCAGATAATGAAATGATCAGGAGCATCTATAATTAATTGACTGATTGAGAGCCAGAATTCTGACTGGGTTGTCGGAGATCAAATACTTTCTCTCAACTCAATGACATGCAAAAGTTGCATAAAATTTCTCAATTTTTATTTTTGGATCTTTGGATTCTTTGTAAGTGAGCAAATGCACAAATTTAGCAAGGGATCAAATAAGTATTTAATTTGTAAATATGTAATTTGTCCTTGAATCAGCTTTACTGCTTATAAAGTGCTCTATAGGCTGTAAAGCACCGTCTCTGCTGTGCAACCAGCTTACAGTATTGTAAATCGTGTAGTCACAGAGCAGTTCATGTGGTCACATCAGTTGTCATACTTGTATTGGTTCTAATTACAATGCAACGTTTATTTCAGGGTGCCATGACTTCTCCAAGAGACAGGTGGTGATTAATTCCTTTCTGACGAAACTCAGCAGACCGTTTTCACATGTCAAAGACTTTTCTGCACACCTGTGGTGACATTTTTAACAATGGCCCGATTAGTGTTCATTTGTTCCCTTATACATTATGCCTAGTCCTGTGACGAAAAGCTGGCAGCGCCTACGTAGAACTCGTGAAGTCGAAGTACTGCCGGAGACAAAATGAAACCCTTCATTCTGAATCTCAAACATTCATACCGAGATGCTAACGTTCTTCCATTCAAGCATAGTTTGTGCGTATCTGTATCTGCGTTCAGAGGTTTGCCAACCAAAGTCACTCCTGTCAAAGCAAGCAGCACAATTTTATTTCTTCACGCATGAATCCAGCAAGCACAGATTAAAAGACATTGTCCAAGTTGTATAGATTTGAACTTTATTATTATTTTTCCAGTTAACGCTTATTTTTATTCTTAAAATGAAGTCTATGAGAAATTAGTCAACCAGAATTTTACAAGAGGTCAATTTGGTCAATTTGAAAAACTGTCTTTGAAGATTATTTATCTTACAACAATCCCTAAATTTGATCAATGTATTTCTATTTTGGAAAGACTTTATGCTTAATGCTAATTGGCATAAATGCTAAGATATCAGGTATTGTCATCATCTTGAACATCATGAGTTAACACTGAATACAGGTGAAATGTGTGGCATTATTTTCACACTAAAGTTTTATCTGAGAACAGATAAAAAACTTTCATCTTTACAGAAAACACTTAAATGTTTGTCTAACATTGATTAATAGTGTGCTTACTAAAAGCTTGTTCATGTTGCTGGTAAAAACAGCTTTTTGTAGGCTGTTTATTGAATCTCCTGAGGAAATAGTATACCTGATAAATTGCCTGTCTTCTAAACCTGTCAGAAGGAAGCGAGTCCACAAAAGATAATATATTACATGTCATGTCCCAGCTGCTATGAAAAAGTGAGGACAGGACAAGGACTTCTACATGTAAGATTTAATTACAGTACCAAAAGTTCACCCTGTCTTGCAAACACAATGAAGTTCCACTTTGAACAACTTCATTTAAAAAGTGACTTGTAATAACTAAAGAACAGACTCTTCAAACATGCACGACTGTGTCAGGAGATAAGGACTAAAAATTCCACGTCCACTTTAAAGACAGAGTATTCAGATTCGACCCAAATCTGAAGAGAAATTAAAAGTTATTACATTTTTTATTATCATTATTCATTTTTTGTATGTATTCCGGCTATTATTAAAAGCTGAATGTAATGGCTAAACAAAGGTGCTGGAAATGAGTTTATATATATTCACTCCTGTGAAAAAGTTAATTATTGCCTGCTTCCTAATTTTAAATTTTGTTTGGTTTTTTTTGCATATTTATCAAATTAAATGTTTCAGATTAAACAAATTTTGATATTAGACAAAGAAAACAAATATTAATACAAAATGTAGTTTTTAAATCATTTAATTAATTAGGGGGGAAACTGTGTGGAAAAATAATTGCTCACTCTTGTTAAATCATGAATTAACTGTGATTAACCCAGACCTGATTACTGCCTGACCTGTCGAATAAAGAAAAAAAATCACTTAAACGGAGGTTGCCTGACAAAGTGAAGTAGGCTAAAAGATCTCAAAAAGCAACATGTCGTCCCGCAATCTAAAGAAACTGAATAACAGATCTTTGGAAAATCTTCTGTGACCTGATGAGAAAAAAGCTGAAGTTTCTGGAAGGTTTGAGTCCCGTCATATCATACAAGTAACGGCAGCAGGAAAAGGAACATCAGAATTCCCCTCTCTACCAGAAAATAGTGAAGGAAAAGGTCCTAAAAAGAAAAGCAAAACAAAAAACGAATGAAGGTTGTGAAGTAGCCTGGATTTAAATCAGACTGAGATACTTTGGCGTGACCTTAAACAGGCTGTTCTGTCAGTGTTTTCTGTTTGGACTTTTGTCAGTATTTAGTTTACATGCATGTTTCCTGTTTTGTTGTGTTAGCCTTTTGTCTGTGTGCATTACGCCAAGTTCTACTTCCATTGTCTCATTAGTTCGATTTAGTTCAGCTGTGTTCTTACCCGTTTCTAATCATTCTCGTCATCCAGTGTATTTAAGCCCTCGGTTTCTCTTAGTTCCTTGTCTCATCATTGTTGGTTCCGCGTGTGTTTCCAGTCCAGTCCAGTCATTCAGTTTAGTGCAATCTGTCATGTTCTGTTCATTCTGTCTTCATAATAAACACCGTCCACATCCTCAATCAGCCTGCGAATCCTGCATTTGGGTCCCCTCTTCTCTCTCTCCACACACCGACATGACATGGTCATGCTAAAAAAAACCTCCAGTGTAGCCGAATTAAAACAATTCTGCAAAGGCAAAATTCCTGCATGTGAAAGACTCGTTGCTAGATATCACAAATACTTGATTGCAGTTCTTGCTGCCAAGGGTTGCACAACACGTGCATGTTTCTTTTTTTCACAGACGAGTAGGCAGGCTTGGATAACCCACTTTTCCTTAATAAAATAAATGATTTTAAAAAAGAGATTTTGTATTCACTCGGGTTATCTTTGTCTAATATTAAAATCTGTTTAATGAGAAATTAGAGGGAAGGTTAATGCTTTTCAGAGTACTGTATTATATTATATTATATATGCATATACACTAAAGAAAGGGGTTTTTTTTTTTATTAAAAGGTGATCATATTATTTCTGAAAAGAAAACAAGTGACTGTCGTGTCTTCTTTACCTCACTGTGCTGTATTAAGATATAATGAGCTCCTAACTGCTCTCCTGAGCCTGGTGGGTGGAAATCACCAAGCGGCGCTAATCAGTTGATGAAAAGTACAGTTAGAATTGCTTTTATCCCCCCGATGCCCACTACAGCAAGACTCAGCCATACCTCAAACAGAAACAAACTTTTATATTTAAAAAGTACAATTTCAATAATACCTCTGTGGTTTTCTACATGATCTAAATGCTGCTGAAATGAATTAAAGACAGCATGAGGAGAAAAGCTTTTGGGGCTTAAACTTTAAGAATTGAAGACTTAATATTACGGAAAAACCACTGGCAGCTTGTTACCAGGACTTTGTCCTATAATTATAAGCAGACTTCTTTTCCATAAGTTGTTTATTTTAAACTGTTGATTTGCTCCTCCAGTTTTTTTTGTCCAAGTAATGGTCTTTCCATTAGTGAAAACTTTGTCGGAGGTAAACTGTAAACTGACATGGTAATTTCCATGTGTTCCTAAGTGAAAGAGTCGATCAGACTGGACTTTTCAGGGCCATGTGTTTGATGCTCCCGAATTAGAATACCATACACCAATGTGTCATACACCTGGATCTCTCAAATGTTCCTCTTGTGCTGGTTTATGGTCATAATTTAGTGTATTTGCATGTCAGTCCCAAAGAAATGTGCTTCTTGTGTAAGGTATTTAATGCAATAAAATCAGCATTTTATGAAGTGCATAAATCAAGATTATGAGGGGTAGGGTCTTTACAATATAAAGCGCCTTGAGGCAACTGCTGCAATTTTGTGCTCTATAAATATTTCATAGTTTATTATATAAACTTCAGTACATTGTATTTTCAGACTCATGTTAAGAACAACCATCATCACATTAACCAGCAGCCAGAATTAGTTCAGTCAGATCATCTAAACATTATGCACTTGTAAATTCTCCTTTGGGTTAGGGTTACCTTGTGATATATTTAATTAAAGTAAGTTATATTATTTATTTATATATTTTCAGCATTTGACAAAAACCCTGGGGTCTGGCTGGGCAGAGGAAAAGGAACAAAAGCATGAAGTAAAACCACAACAAGAGAAAACTAACAAGAAACCAAAGACCAATAATAGTGAACATGTAGACAAATGCAGGCGAGCACAGGCAGCACAACACTGCACAAAGAACCCAACAGAAAACACAGACCAGGACAGACCCCATGCCGAGTGTAAAACAATCAGGGTCATGTGGTTTAGAGAAAAGGTGTTGAAAAGGAAAGCATCTAAATGGGGACCGATTTCCAGTAAGCTGTTTAATTTGAAAATAGTGACAGTGAAGCACAGCAAGAAGGAGCTAATCAGAAAAAGCAAAGCTCTGAGACATGTTTTTGTTAGCAGTGAACAATATGCTTAATCAGAGAAGACCAAATCTTTGTAATCATAAAGTAGTTGTGTTAATACAGAACTTGCTGGGAATGCAGTGTCCAAGGAAGCCTCCTGTAAACAAGGAATTCCTGCCAAACAAAAGCCAACAATGCTTTTCTCACTGAGAGCTTCCCACTCACAAGCTGTTTGTTATACACTGGATGACCAGAGAAACACAGTATTTATGCCAGCTCATTTCCTGCTGCAGAAAGAAGCTGCTGGCAGAGCTCCTCCAACATCCCTGCTCGTGTGGTTTTCTTTAGCTCCCACCATAACATTAATTTGTAATGTCCCTGCAGTTTGCAGTCACTGTAACTGTTTGGCTCACACCTGCTAGAATACAAAATGACCTTGATCATTTCTCATCCATGGTGTAAAGAACAGTTTTGTAACTGATGGTTTAACAGTTACAAAGCGTCTAGTTGAACAAAGAGAATGTTGCATTTCTTATTTTTACTTTGTGGCTGAAGATTTGGGAAATTAAGCCATCAGCATGAGGATCAAATTATGAGGCTCTCAGTAACACAACATAGAACAGGTCTCTGGAATATTAATATTCTTCACGTGTGGTTCAGTTAGTATTTAATGAACTCAGAAATATCTTTTCTGTTTTTAGCAGTGTTCATAATTTTCATGATACCTGTGCGTACAAAGGATCCTCTTTGTCTTGCCTACTGTTAACAGAAGCAAATTTTCCTAGTAGGAAGGAAGGATTCAGTGTGTTTTTGGTTTGTTCTCTTGCAGGGCAGATTGTCTGATAAAATCTGCAAAACCTGAGGTATCAGTTTCAGTGATGCAGTTATGTGGGAGAGTCTGAGCACCTCTGGGGATGTCACAGTGTGTTGTTTTTGGGAGTTAATGTACAGCCACTGTATCAAAAGACATAAATAATCCTTGGTTTTTTTTCTAATATATTTGTTCTTCACAGTTTATTTAAGTAATCTAAGAGTCAGCGACTACCTAGTAACCTTGCTTGGCAGTAGGGGTGGGCGATATAAACAATATACGATAGAAACGATATAAATTGGCCAACGATAGAGATTTTGACTATATCGCTCTATCGTGATAGCGCATGTTGATGATGTCATCAAGCTGCGCCTGTTTTGGTCGAAAGCATCGCAGCGCTACAACCATTATCATCTGCAAATTATGGCGGGCGACAGTCATAGCAAAGAGATGAAGCACTTTTGAAATGTGGGGAAAGCCAAAAACTGCGCTTCCTCCACTTCCGTAACATTGATTTATTAATGTTGAATTCTCTCGCAGCTGTTCTGTTCCCATGTTGTTGCAGTATATTAATGACTAACCTCGTATTGTGGATGAATAATCCCAGTTGTTCTCCTGACTGAAGTTTGGCCCGTGTATAGCATCCTGCTACGCGATTGCATTTGTCCCTAACCACCAGAATCCCTCACGTTAACTTTTATCGAGTGGAAAAAAATTTGGCGTTCATCCTCCAGCTTCACTGTGCTAATGTTATGCTAACATAGCTATGTCGCTAGCAATCACGTAGCACAACATTATATACCAGGTAGTCGAACTTCAGTAACCCTGCAAACGCCACTGCTGTTTAGTTTCCTGTCTTCATTTATGTTGGAAGTGGTAGCAGAGCTGTACGTTTTAATTAGTTTCAAAAATCTCTCAGTCAGAACATGGTATGAAATGTTTAGGTGGAAACTAGCAGGCTAACTTCCTGTTAACTTCTAACTCCGTTAAATCTAATAAATTCTGTTTTCATGGATGCATGGATGTTAAACTTAATGTTACACCTGCTAAAGCAGCAACGCTGATGATTTTATTAAAGATGAAAGAATTTAGACCGTTCGTTTGACTTTGGGACCTGAAGTGGACGGAGTTTTGGACCCAGATTACTCCGCGAAGCTCCTTACTACGGCAGCCGTAATACTCTGAGAATCAATCAAAACATTTTTTAACAGATTTCTGCACACCAAAATCGGTTTGAGGTCAGTAAGCACAACCAGAATTCATACATAAGGCACACTCGATTTTTGAGAAAATTAAAGGATTTTAAGTGTGCCTTATAGTGTGGAAAATACGTTATACAGAAGAAAAGAATATATCGTGATATATATCGTTACCGCACGTGCTTCAAATTATATCGCGATATGGATTTTAGGCCATATCGCCCAGCCCTACTTGGCAGGTATTTTCAGCTTCTGTTAGAGTTTTTCCAGGTCTCGTTCTGGCCCAGTGATGTGACTCTCTGTCCTTGACATTACTGTATTTCAGAAAGTGCCTTCCATCCATACTTTTAGTTTGGTTTTTTTTCTCCCCTGAAAGAAACTTCAACTAACAGCACAAGAATCAAGGTTTGAGAAAACCTTTTATTGGCATATATTCAATTTCTTTAATGACCCTGAAGCCATTCAGACACACAGCATTGCTAACTTCATCAGTCTGCTACTCAGTCTTTTGTTAATATTCCTCATTCCGCTTTAACAGCTTTAGTAAAATATTCTTTTAGCACTAACAGTCATAATGTCTAACATGCATTCAAATTTGTGCAATGATAGAAGTTGTGTATAAAATAATGTCTCTCTCTCTCTCTCTACATAACTTCATCTGATTGGTCATAAGCAGAAGGTCTGAACAGCTCAGACATCTTCACACAGATTTGGCAGTAGAAAAAAAAAAAGTTGAGCTGTCTGCAACCTGAGCTTTAGTCTCTTAGGAATTATTTGTTCATACAGTGACCTCATCATTGATCATTTGTGTGGTGTCAACAACTACCTTATTTAAGAGGAAGTAACAAAAATACTGGCAGCCACCATTGCTACTCAACAGAAAAGGTCAAAAAAAGCAGAACTGGTCCACCTTTTTCTCTTTTCTCTGGTTTTAGTCCAAGTTTCAGGGACGAGTCACATGTTGGCAGGTTGTAGTTTCATGCAGGAATACCGGAGGAATGCATGCGCTGGGATGTGGTCTCAGAATTATCAGCTGTAGCTGGGCAGTTGATGAAATTAAAAATCTTAATTCATTACCAGTGTCACCTGTATCTGATAAGTTCTCTGCTAACTGGATATGCTGGCCATTATGATCAGTAATGTTCAGAGGACTTAAGGCTGTTGAGTGTTAGCAGAAGGTTTGAAATATATATTTTTTAATTGGCTGAAGCAGACTAAAAGACAGAAACACCGGATAGCTTTTTTGTGGGCTGATAAAGTTAACTCAACTCTGAAACATGAATGATAACCAAAATAAACCACAACAACCATTGTTTGCGTGGTCTAGCGATCCATGCTAAAACCATCCTCAGTCCATTTACGTTCAGCAGACTCTTTCAGTGGGAGAAAAAAAACGGAGTGAGGCAGAAACAGGTTTGCATACCACGTCAATGTGTTGAGGTTGACCCAAATGCAGATGAAGACACGGGAATGAACTTGTGATGTTTGCTGAAAACCTGATAAACAAAAGTCACATGAGAAACTACACTTCAAGTTAAAATGATGACAGAGACAGGGAACACGTCCAGAAAACACCACAAGAAATGGCAAAGATCTGGTGAAAACCAGATAACCCAGAACAGTATGCGCAGTCAGTTTTATCACATGCTTGTGATCACGCGTGCCCCGAATCTAAACTGAATCTAAGTGTGAATTATTTGGTTTTCAGCCTTCACCTACTGTATCTGTGCACTTTGAGCACTAGGCCCTACCACATGGATGATAAAGTTAGCCTCCTTCTTACATGTAACCTTTTGCTGCCTTTAATAAGTACAAGAAGAAAACCCTTAGCCGGGAAGGAGAGTGCCAAGATGACTCAAAGCAGAGGACAGATACAGTATGTACTTTGTGCCTTTTTCTGCATAATCATTAAGTGCCAGCTTTCACACTGCAGGGCTGAAGCTGTACACTTTGCCCTAGTTTATCGTTCTTGGTGCAGTGACCCACGCTGAACTTACGAATTGGAAATTAACAATACAACTCTAAAAGGCTACAGATTTTAGCAGGACGATGTTTAGTCAGGCAGGTAATTGCTAGGTAGTTGAAAACAAGGATGTGGCAAGAATGAAAGATACAGCTATTTGTGATTTTCAGAAGAAATACTTGTTCTGAAAGTGCTTCAGTTCAGTTCATGTGAAGTAAAATATAGACTTTATAATCCTTGAAGAACTTGAAGTTGGGCACCAATAGTGCAACCACAATCTTTGGAATAAAGTCGATGAATACCCAAGGGTGAAAATGCAGTTTGCTCTCATTTTTCTTTTATTCTATCCATTATTCTATATTTTCAATTCTATATTCATATGTTGGCACATATCAGCATGCCAGCTCTACTGCTGCCTTTTAATGTCCAGTTAAAAGTCAAGTCTTGTTCACCTTTTCTGAGAAACTCCCATAATAAGGCCTGACCTCAAACTTTTGATAATAGTATACAAAGAAGCAAGATTTATGTATTCATCTAATGTTACCTAAGTTGCCCTATTTTATTTGAAACACGGTCTACACACAAAAGCTAACCAGCTGAACAGAAATGCCAGTTGGGTGTTGATTAAATTAACAAAAAATCCTGTTTTAGCCTCCCTTCACTTTAAGTTTTAGGTATCATTTTAAAATTTTAGTTCTAACCTTTAGGGCCCTACATGGTCAACCTCCCCAGTATTTATCTGACCTGCTGAAACCACATTCATCGTCTCGAGCTTTAAGGTCATAAGATCAGAGACTGCTGGTGGTACCACACACTCGTTTTAAAACTCATGGTGATCGGGCCTTTCTGGCAGTGGCACCACGGTTGTGGAATTCTCTTCCACTGTCTCTACGCTGCACGGACTCCATTGATTCTTTTAAAAAACAGCTGAAGACATTTTTATTTAAAAAAAAAAAAGCATTTGATTAATTTCCTCTTATGGTGTTTTTATTGTTTTGCATTGCTGTTTTATTTACTGTTACATTGTTTTATATTTCCATTTCTTGTGTTGTAAAGCACTTTGTGATTTTTATCTGTGAAAAGCGCTATATAAATATAATTTACTCACTTTACTTACATTTTTATTTACAATTTACAGTGTCCCACGGTTTTGGAATTGAGTTGTAACCACAAATTATAATATATCAAACAACTCGTGTGTGCGTGTCTTACTGCAGAGCTTATAGATGCATAATTCCATGCAGGGGTCAAAGAGGCAATTTTAATGTTTTATATTTCAAGTATTCCTCTGCATAGGCAGAATGTGGTGATTAGGCATATCCCACCCATTTGAGGCGACACAGTGCAGAACAAGGTTATTCTATAAATTGCTTTGCATCTAAAAAAGTCATTAACAAAGATGTATTTACATAAGAAGACAGGAAGGTTAGTGGAAGATGGCCCTGAACAGCTGAACCACTGCAGGCGGTTCAGAGCAGAGGTGTCATCCTGCCTCACATTTCAGCTGTACATTCATTCCTGAGCCATTATTCAGCCCGGTGGCTGTCTCATTTGCATTCTGGCCACTTTAAACAACGGGTAAACTGTGGCAGAATAATTCCTCGACATTAAGCCATGTGCATGTTTTCAATAAGGAGTAATATTCCCATTTGTCCACATGATTTAAAAGCTGATGAGGAATTATTCCATTATGAGAGTAAATGTGGTCAGCGTGACCTAACTTAACTTCTGTCAGACAGGACAGAATGAGAAATGATGGGATAATATTTAGCTTTCTCCACAGTGTATTTAAAAAAGTAAATTTACACTGGTGCCTCATATGAACCTACACTTATTTTGTCAAGCATTTTCCATGTCTACATGTCAAAACTGCAAATGAACAGAATACCCTTATTATCTTCAATTACCAAAAACCTCTATAAAAACCTCATGTTTGCACTTCTGCACATGCTTTTAAATAGCTTGTAGCTTGCACTTTTTACATTTAGAATATAGTAACCTTTTTAAACACAATTAATCACATTTTTGGAGAACAACAAAAGGACTTTTGTGAAAAATTAGTAGTTTTTGATGTTTGTCAGTGTTTCTAAGGGAGAACAATTTTCAAAAGCCAAACAACACAAAAGCTTAAGAGTTAGGTACTCACCATCATCTGTGATAACTCTTATACACTGAATGAAAAAAACCAAAACATTGCATAATGTTATGGCCCGTCTAGGGGTGGCCAGACCATAACATAAGGGTGATCCATCCCCGTATGACCCCAAGCAGCACATCACACAACGAGTACAATTTTGATGGTGATGTACCAAACTTATCTATGAAAAGAATCAAACCAAATGACAATGACTTATCTCCCCAACTAACAAAAACATGAGAAAAAGGTCATCAAATAAAAAGGCAGTCCCACCCCTACATGCTCCTGTATAAAGAAACAGCGGTCGGTTAAGGTGAGCTGAGGATGAATGACTGGCAGTCCATGGCGGTGTCATCATATACGTTGTCTCCAGGTAGTTAGCCAATCCGTACATGTTTTCTTGTCCGCCCCCTGTATGCACAAATCACGGAGAGGCACCTGCACACTCAAATTTGCATATCAGCCAACATTACGACAGCAGTTGTAACCAGTGTTGGTCAAGTTACTTGAAAAAAGTAATCAGTAACTAATTACTGATTACTTCCCCAAAAAAGTAATCTTGTTACTTTACTGGTTACTTATTTTCAAAGGTAATTAATTACTTAGTTACTTAGTTACTTTTTAAAAAACATAATTTACAACCTGAATAGGTGATAAAGCGATAGATCTTTCAGCCCAATTCTACTTTTTCTGCATAATCCATCATACAAAAAGTAATCAAATGGAAAAGTCTCTTTTTTTTTTAAACTTGTTTTATCAGTTTTAATCTTTTAACTTTATGCATCAAGCAAAAATTAAATTATATGCACCATTCTCTGACTTGAAGAAATTAGTTTAACATCCATCCATCCGCTTATCCTTTTCAGGGTCGCTGGAGCCTATGCCAGCTGTCATAGAGCGAGAGGCGGGGTACACCCTGGACAGGTCGCCAGTCTGTCGCAGGGCCAACACACAGGGACAGACAACCATTCGCACTCACATTCATACCTAGTGACAATTTGGATTATCCAATTAACCTATCCCCTCAAGCTGCATGTCTTTGGATGGTGGGAGGAAGCCGGAGTACCCGGAGGGAACCCACGCAAACACGGGGAGAACATGCAAATTCCACACAGAAAGACCCCAGCCTTTCTGATGCTGGAATTGAACTCAGGACCTTCTTGCTGTGCGGCAACAGTGCTAACCACCGTGCCACCGTGCTGCCCTATTAGTTTAACATTTTCTCTGGAACTCGAATGCCACAAGCTGTCGGGACAGTTCACAATTGGTCAAAGTTTGTCCAATTTGAAGTCGGCCGGCACAAAAGAACTACATGCTCCCCCACTCCCCAAAAACTGAAATTTCATGGTTTACTCACACACAATGAGGGGAGTTGGGGTCTTTCCACAGGTGCTCAAGCCTGGTCGCAGAGATTTGGTCCCATTTAGCCACAGAAGCAATAACGAGGTCCAACTCTTCCAGTTTATTGATAACACCTGGCTCACAGGTGACATTGCAGTTAATCATAATAGTGTTAAATGGGATGAAGGTCACACCAAATTGGGAAAATCATTATTTTCATGCCTCTGTCTTTTTGTAGAGAGACATTGCCACACAAAGCTGGAAACGCTGTTTTATTCTTTTTTTCTTACTGGACAGCAAATCAAAACCTTGCTGGTTAAAGTGAAAGATGAACATCTTTTATTCTGTACTTTATATTGAATGAAATGATCATGTGGAGTCCATTTGTAATGCACATCAGCACCTTTAAATTTAACATGAGTATGTACAGTATCTCTACATCAGCAATCTTAATATAGCTGCTCCTCTGAGGCATTTGAGGTGAAAGACCCATTTTCTTCACAGTAACACCTGCTGTAATGACTGGAAGCAGCTGCAAGCAGCAGGGAGGGGAAGTGTGATCGATACTCCTTCAGAATAGTTAAAATTACCTCTAATGTGAAATTATACAACACACTCAAAGCTAGAATTCCCCTGAGCACCACACAATTAAAGGTCATGAGTACCCAGTGGTTCTCTTGATTATGGACTTCCTTCTAATTGGTGAGCTATTCAAACTGGTGCAGAGACTGGGTAAAAGGTCAAATGCATCTCCGGCGGTGGCAGCAGAATAAAAAGATGTAGGTTGCTGGAGGAGGGCAGGCTATCATTAATTTCATTATGCTTCACTTCTTTGTCTGTATTGTTACCAGAGGACTGTAAGAACTCAGCTGTTGCTGAGGAGGATTTTAGCTTGGCATATCGCAGATCGCACTAGCACAACTCATCATTGCTCATCTACATGATTTATATGTTTTCTTGTCACAACACGGATAGTTACTGTATCTTTTGAATAACAGTCAATTGTTAGCTTGATTAAATTGCATCCTATGTGCAATTAATGTAATAGTGATGTGGTTCTTTAATCACGTTGTGTCTTAAATAACTTTTTGTTTTAGTTTTATTTTCTTAGGTTTTAAAAAGTACTGAGTGAATGTCTAAGCATCATCTGCAGACCAAGAAAACCTCCAACTCCATGAGTGCTGCTACCATAGAGTGCAGGATTTCAGCGTACTCAGTGAAGTCGTGCTTGCTTATAAGAGCAACACTGGGCCGAACTGTACATTGAGAACATATATTTACTCATGAGAAATGCAGGAGGCTTTTCACTGCCACTTTACACCTTCAGGTGCTAAAACCACCACAAATACCAGGAAGTGTCATAACAGTATATTTGTTTGGTTTTAAATCCTGAAAAAAAAAGACTTTATATCAACAGCATCATCGGCTCTTCGGTGGTATGCTACTGGATTCATTTTCAAATTTTCCTCCCTGCTTAAATGGAAGACTGTAACCTGCATATAAGCTTTTTGATAATAACTCTTGGCAGAGTTAGTAAGTAGTTTTAATATTAGGAGAGAATTTAAAAACCTACATGAGATAAGATTCAGATAATGTATTTGAGAGTTAGATAAGAAGTAGAGTGAGTCAAGACTAAAAATGTAAATAAGTGAGAGAATGTCAGAGGTTCAGTTTTCACTTTACCATGAAAATTCGAAAATAATTTGACTAAGAAGAAATAATGGCTACAAAATGATCGTGGTATCAAATGTAGGTAAAAGGAGACCTGTGATTTGCTCTAACCTGTACTGAGCAGCCACCTATTGCACTTGGTGATATGGAGCCTTGACAATTTACCCAGAATGCACTTTTTGTACTTTTCTCCAGTAAAATATTAGAAAACAGTCAGTTTCAAATGCATTTTTCATGCCTAATTTTTTTTTTTTTTCATTTTTCATGTGGATATCACCTTATGAAACTCTCAGGGTTAAAAAAAAAATGCAGAAAAATGTGTGAATGTGAGTTTGAATGGTGGGCTGTCTCTCCGTGTTAGCCCTGACATAGACTGGGAACCTGTCCAGAGTCTACCCCACCTTTTGCTCAATGGCAGCTGGAATACGCTCCAGCCACCCTGCGACCCTGAATTGGATGGATGGATGGACAGACAGTCATGGACGGGTTTTTGTAGTTTAAAACGAATGCCATTCAATTGTTCTTCTTTTAAAGACTTCACAGAGTCAGCTAAATGGAGCTGAAGTGGTAAATTGTTCTTGAGTCTTGATGCTGCAGATGAAGAGCTCTGTCCATCCTACTCTTCAGGCTTGAATGAAGGACAACTAATAGAGTATATAGTATTTTAATGAATACAGTGAGCAGCAGTGTGTTTAACAATATGATTTTTTTTTTTTTTACATTTCACAGGTCTGCTGGTTAACACAGGCGTGCCATCGGTCTGTCCATCAGCTGTCTCATTCTCATTTACATATTTCACATTAATTGTAGTAAATTACCATTTTATTCAAAAAAATACAAATTGATAAAAAATAATGTAGCCTTTGAAAGGTCAGACCAATGATGGAATAAGCATCACTGGTCACATATGGCCAAGTGAATACATAAAATGATAGACGCTGACCCCGGTGAAAATGACACATGATTGATGGTATAGACTCATGTGTTTCTGACACACACAATACTCCTATAAAGAGTCATTCACAAACAGAAATTCAATAATCCTGGTTAGCAGGTGACATCGCTCCTGTTTTCTTCCCATAGCCACAGAACAGCATTAGTATTTTATTTTTTAATAGTTTGGATTATAATATGGCAAAAAAAATGATGCGTTGTTTGGTTTTGTTTTTCTAGGAATATCAAATTGACATCATCTTTGCCCAGACGTGGACCGACAGTCGCCTCAGATACAACAGCACAATGAAAATACTGACTCTGAACAGCAACATGGTTGGACTTATTTGGCTACCTGACACCATCTTCAGAAACTCCAAGACTGCAGATTCCCACTGGATTACAATGCCTAACCAGCTGCTCAGGATATGGAACGATGGGAAGATACTTTATACCTTAAGGTAAAGACAGAACTCAACACAGACATCTGTTCATGTTTTACTGTAATACAACACAGTCAGAAGATATGCAGAATTGTCCCTCAGCGTACCCGGACAAATATGGAGACACAGTCAGAGAGTGTAAGGAACCCTTTAATCCTGCGAATTGACCTGACCCCCAAAGTCCAGTTCAGTGTCCAGACATACCATGCCCTAAAAATCTAGTGCGATCACTAACCACAGACGCTTCTTCACTTCCAAATGCCTCTGTGAAACTCATGCCCCAGTTACATGCATTCAAAGATGAACCTCCCTGTACTTAATCCATACATTCTTCAGTTAATTTTTGTAGCCGCTTATTAAACTTGGGGGTGGAGCATATCCCAGCTGTCCAGATGGGGTACATCCCAGACAGGTTGCCACTTTGCTACAGTGTGTCTACATAAATAGCTCAGGAGGGTAGATCATCTACTAATCGAAAGGTTAGTGGTTTGATGCTCCAATCTGCATGCCAAAGTATCCTTGGGCAGGATAGTGTACCCCAAGTTGCTTTCTGTTATGTGAGTGTTAGCTAGAAAGCACTTTGGTGTAGAAACAAGTGCTTCAATGAATGTGTGTGAATGGGTGATTGAGGCATGTTCTGTTCAGCACTTTGAGTACTCAAGCAGAGTAGAAAAGGACTGTATAAAGCTCAGTCCATTTAGCCCATGCAGGCACAGGGAGAACATGCAAACTCCACACCCAGCCAATTATTAGGCTGCTGCGAGGTGGTGGTACCAACCGCCACCTTTTGAAGTTTTGAACTGAAAACTTTGAAAGGTATTTAGACCGTTACTGCTGGACTTTGTAGAGCAGTTGAAGCATTGAGTCAAAGTGTTCAGGTGCATTTTAAGTCTGGGCTTTTTGCTGGGCAACTCCAGGACAGAGATTCTCATTCTTTTGTGTTCTTTTGCCTCTATGCTTCTCAGCATGGCTTAATTGTATATGCATAAACTTGTATATCCACTAAGTATGCATGAGGTGCCATAAATAGCATATGGCATACCCACATTCTTACGTCTGTCCCCATATTTGCTTATTTCTTAGTTCTGTTTGTTTTAATACTGGACACATAATCATAATTTGGCAATATAGTATTATGTACACAAATAGTTAAAGTATAACATAGTGAACATAGTATAACAATAGATTTACTTGTGCTTATAAATAAAATTTGAAATGTATGTTGTTTCATTCGGCCCCATTTAAGCTTCTGATACATGTGCTCTCTATAAGGGTCTTTGTATTCTCACTGTGCTCATTTATCCTGTAATTTGAGCCAGTTTCAGTGTTTTTAGGTGGGACTGATGTGCCACCAAATATCACTTCCCTCATTACAGGAAGAAATGCTGCAGTGTGGGCTTTATTCTTTCAGTTGTTAAGATAATGTTACTGTTCTTACTGCTAATTTTGCTTGAGTTAGCAGGAAGAGGCGTTAAGTGATCGGATGTTTCATCTTCAGTATGTGATGGCATTTTATTTTATTGCACAGCATGTAACAGCAATGCAAAACAAATGTCCTCTGTCTGCTTTTAACTCCTTGCAAGAACATAAAATTTTCCCCAGTCCAGAAAATTGCCTGCATAAAACCTGCACATTAATCCTCTGCGTAAACGTGGGATTTCTGTAACCCTGTGACATCATTCCTATGGTACATAGCATATCAACATTTTTTTCCATATGATTTTTGTAATTACTTTTCTGGATCTTGATGTTTTCTGTGCCGTGTCACCTTTGAGCCAGCAACATCCATTCATTTCATCTTGTAAGGAAATTTAGCGTCCTTATTTAATAATAAAATGAAGGCAGCACAATTGTCCAAACAGAGCAGTGCAAGAGCAATTAGCCTCTATCTTCAACTATTGTAAGTGCAAATTGGTTGCTTGAGATATAAGACCAATTTACAGAGGCATCTACCCTCGTACCCTCGAGCACTCTTTGTAATTGCAGCACTTCACATTTATAATAAAATGCTCCTTCGCTAATAAGCATCTCTCGACTGTCCTCGGTCTTTTTGTAGCCGCCCTTATGTTTGACATCTTCACATTTTTTAATTGACACTTTCTGTTGAGGCAACTGTATTGCCAAGTATTCCACACGTAGTGTCTTTAAAGGCTATCAGACTTTTTTTATTCACACAGAGTAGTAAATCCAACAAAGAAGTAGCAGCATTTCGGTGTCCAAGTCAAGCCATAAACAAAGATTGGTCCTCATGAAGCTTTATTCAGAAGCGTGCAAACTTTGAGGAGTAATATCCGCTGATGGCATGAGAGAAGGCTATGAAATGTCATTTGGTATTAATTGTGCACTGGCTTGGCTGGAGTAAACAGAGATGACATTTTGTGATATCCATGCCTCTCCCACATGCATCGTATTGTCCCAGTTCCATGCCTTAATGAGGCTGAAAGATCATACCAGAGTCACTCTGCAAAGATCCTTCTCTCTGCTGTTCTTCGCTTTTTACCGTCTTTTTGTTAATGTGACACATGTAATCTACACGTACAGAGCATTCCTTTTATACTTCACTGTAACTAAATTGGGAAAGCCATTTTGGAATAATTAATATAATCCTTTAAGATTTTTTCTCCTTATTTTAATGGTTGATTACTCAGTCACATGGTTTGATGTGTGAACAGAACCAATTCCATTATGTAAAAAGAGGTCAAGGCATCCTCATCACTTCCTGTAGCCTCTTTTTTCAGTGAAATAAGAAATGCCATTTGCTCTTTTTGGTTTTGTCTTTTTTTTATTATTATTATTTTAATTATATCTCAGTACAGCTTTACCCCTTTCTATTATTAATTATATTATTATTTTATGTCAAAGTGCATACAATCACATAGACCTGGGGAGAGGGATACAGCAACCTAAATGACTGTCTTTTGAGTTTTATAAATCCATTGAAGGACAATAAAGGCTGTCACAAGTGCACAGTCAGCCAGAGAAAGCCATGAAAACTGTATAAAACTATGCACATTCACCTTGTGTCACTAAAAAAGATCTAAGCCATCGGTCCCCTCTTGCTGTGTCCTGTCATGTGTGGCAGTGGGACATTTAGAACATGGAACATGGAGTAGAGTTAGATGGACTATTCTCAGAGAGATATCTCAGTCCTGAGCAGTTATTGTGCTACTGCCCATTAATCTGGAATGGGCAGTAACAGTGAGCAGTACAATGAGAAAGATTATTCATAAATGAAGAACATCCAAGGCAGTGGATGTCGCAGTAAATTCACTCCAAGGTCAGACCGTGAAATCCTCGGAAACTGGAGGAAAAAAAAGTGCTACATCTCAGACTCTACAGGCTTCGGTTAACACGTTAAATGTAAACGTTCATTACAGTACAATTCGAAAAAGACTGAACAAGTATGGTTTGTTTGAAAGGAGGCAGGAGAAGTCTCTTTTGTCTAAAAAGAACGTGGCACCACAGCAAGGTTTGGAAAAACTTCTGGCACAACGTCCTTTGGACAGAGGAGACCAAAACAGGGATGTCCTTCCAGAACACACAAACCAAAACAGCGCATTAGCACTGACACCTCGTACCAACTGTCAGCACGGTGGTGGAGGGCTGATGATAGGGGCTTGGTTTTATAATTTACATTTTAAAATTTGCCTCCACTAATACACAGTGACTGGTGAAAGGAATATAATGTTTCGTCTATTGTATCGGCTGTCTACCCTGAAACAGTGACCTTTGCCCCAAAGGTGAACAGACAAAATGACAGATTAACGAGTCCAGAGTGGCATCTTCAGATGTTATTCAGTCTCAGTTGCAATCACAGAATTTTCAAGTTTTTCATTGTAAAGTAACTTAAAGAATTAATGACTGAAATACGTCAGCGAGTTCAACAGCAAAACAGAGTTAGAGCTTCGCTTCCAGGATATGAAACGCATAAGTGAGATGTGGGCTAACCTGCTGACCGAAAATAAGAAACGGGCCAACAAGAGTTTACCCGCCAAGTACAAAGTCTTGCTAGGAGATTGAATACTTATTTCACTCAATGACATGCAAATTAATATGCAACTTTTATAATATTTGTTTTTGTTTGATTTTAGTTTTTTGTTTGTCTCTCAAACTAGAAGAGTCTGTTTGTTTCTTTGTAAGTGAGCAAACTTAGCGATTCAGCCCTGGATCAAATAATAATTTTGGCTATTCTAAATTTCAAATTTATATTACTGGGCTTAATCTGAAGCCAGCAATATGCAGGCAAAAGAGCAAATAAAATTAAAAAACACCCCCAAAACAAACAGTGCAATCAGACTCCCAGAGGCATAGGCTGAAGCAAGAGTTTAAGGAATGGACAACATTGACACAGAAGGAAAATCTGAAGATCTGTTTTAACAAAGCTGGAAAGCTTAACTGCAAAGAGTAACGAGGCATTCAGCTTGTATAGCTGAACAAGGTGGGCCAGAAACCTCATAGGAAACTAAACCAAACTGGAAGTAAAATCCAATAAAATACATAACATGAAGTGCTCTATATGCTTGAGTCTAAAAAGGATTTGAGCACATTTTTGAGATTTTGTAAATCATTAAATGAGTATGTGAAGAAACAAAATACTTTCTCTCTTCTTTCACTTTCTATCAAGTCAAAAAAAAAACCCTCAGTATTAACATTATGTTACACAGATGTTTTGTTTCATGGCCAATGTTTTCTTTGGGTAGAAATGACCATGGAAGGGCATAAAGAAGCATTTTACAGGGGTTACAAAGGACAAGCTGAAACTGAAATGGAAGAGTAGCTTCTTTGCCCGAGTGTGCAGTAGCTTTGTGATTTAGACGTTTCTCACACTTGAAGCTGCATCACACTAGCTGATTATCATACTTGAATCCCTAATATGTAGCTGCGAGGACGCTTTTATAGCTAAATGATTGTTCCTCCTTTCACATTCCACCGATTCCATCGAGATCATACTTTGAAAACCTGAATATGAATTTACACCATCTGGAGCAAAGCAGAAGAGGTTCATTACAAGAAAATCTTGTTCTCTTTGCAGGTTGACCATAAACGCAGAGTGCCAGCTGCAGCTGCACAACTTTCCAATGGATGAACATTCATGTCCGCTCATCTTCTCCAGCTGTGAGTACGCTGTGTTCAGTGCAGTGTTCATCTTCTCCTGTATCTTCCATGTTTATGAGAAGTACAGGATGTATTTTACTCCTCTGCATTTTCAAATTATGTGCATTGTTTCACCATGAGCAGAGCTATACGGGTCACACAGGATCCATATGATCCTGCTTTGTATACTGGGATATATTAACATGTGTTAATACATAAATTGAACAAACACGGAGAACAATTAAGACCAAAAATGACCTAGGTATAACAAAGACTTTTACATGTCTGCATCCAGTGGCCTATTGCGTTAAATCTTCCTGTACATATCATGTTTCCAAAAAGCAGTTGTTCTGTTCAGTTAGTAGTTTTGTTTTGGGCATTTATTTCTTACAGTTAATGTAAAGGATGTAGTATACTTCAAGGAAGAACCATAAAACCACCAAACGATTAGTTTGGTAGTTCGAACCTTGGCAGCTCCAGTCTATATGCCAAAGTATCGTTGGGTAAGAAACTGAATTCAATGATGTTTTCATTGAATTGTGAGTATTAGATAAAAAGCACTTAGGTGTAGGAAAAAGAGCTTGTGTGGATGGGTAAGTGAGGCAAGTTGTATAAAGTGTTTTGAGAGGCATTATATAAGAACCAGAATGTGGGAACATTCCTGACTCTACAAAGGCTTTAAAACTTTGGCAGAGCAGATGCGTTCGTCCACCTGGAAAAACTGTATTAACTGATTACTCTATGTGTGTGAAAGAGAGTATGAAGACCCATGTCACATGTCCCAGAATTGTTGTGCTGTTGTCCAAATGGTTACCACAACTCTTTAATTTAATTAGGTATTTCTGAGAGGCAGCAGGTTTTATCCTCCGCTTTTCATTTCAGTGTGGTTATAAGTAGTCATGGCAACATTTGAGCAACATCTCTTTGGGTAAGCTCATACAGAAGTGCCTGGACATTTTAAAGAAAATAAGCATGCCATAAAGCAGGGGTCAGCAACCTTTAACACTCAAAGAGCCATTTGCACCTGGTTTCCACGCAAAAGAAAACACTGTGAGCCGCAAATACTTTTTGACATCTAAAATCAAGATAACACTGTATATATTGTTTTTTACCTTTATGCTTTGTGTGAACAACTAAGGTGTGTTGCTTATGAAATCCATGAAGTGCTACAGAGAAAATTACATTTTATTTATGTAATTAACACATTTTGAACTCTTAAAGAAATATAACAAAAGGAAAGACACCCAGCTGAACTAAAACGATCCATGTAGCAAATAAAAACTGTTGTGAGCCGCCACCCTTATATCGCCTTTGGGCTTTTGGAGCCTTGACCTGGCTTTTAAAAAATAATTGGAAAAAAAGCACTCTTCTGCTGAAAAAAGAAAAATAGATATTTGCAAAATTCTGCCTAAATATGTATTTTACCTGGTTAATGTGTGTGGCGGGGCGTGGTCTAGGAGGACGTACCTGAGCGGCACCCGCAATCACGTCTTTTATGATGTTTTGGGCCTTTTTAAAACAGTGGGCATTGTGTAGAACTTCCAGTGTGGGGAGAGGGCAGCCAGTGATCTTTTGGGCGGTGTTAATGATCCCTTGGAGTGCTTTCCTCTGAGCCCCTGTGCAGCTAGTGTACCAGATGCATATGCAGTAAGTTAGAACACTCTCAATGGTGGCTCTGTAGAAGGACACCAGCAGTCTCTGTGTGATGTTATTCCTCCTGAGAATTCTCAGGAAGTACAGTCTCTGTTGGGCCTTTTTCAGCAGCTCGGAGGTGTTCACACTCCAGGAAAGGTTCTCCTCTATATTGACTCCCAGGAAGCTGAAGCTTGCCACCCTTTCTACACAGTCCCCATTTATGAATAGTGGTTGGATCTCTGCCTTTTTCCTTCTGAAATCTATTATGAGTTCTTTGGTTTTTGAAGTGTTGAGGAGGAGGTTATTGGCCTTACACCATGACGTCAGCTGCTCCACCTCGTCTCTGTACGTAGACTCGTCTCCCTTGGAAATGAGCCCCACCACTGTGGTGTCATCTGCAAATTTCACAAAGATGTTGCTGTGGTGGCGAGGAGTGCAGTCGTGTGTGTAGAGAGAGTAGAGCAGTGGACTGAGCACACAGCCCTGGGGTGAGCCAGTGCTGAGACTCAGGGCTGAGGATGTGTGATGGCCAACTCTGACTCTCTGTCTACGGCCCGAGAGGAAGCTGTTGATCCACATTAGTTAAAGTTAAAAAAGATCTAAAATAAATAAAATACACTTCAGCTAAATACTTCTAATTTATTTTCCCCAAGCCACGCGGAGCCGCACTATACGGACTAAAGAGCCGTAGGTTGCCGACCCCTGCCATAAAGCATGGCAGGGCCAAAAATAACAGTTCATCCAAGATTCCATTTGAGGCTGGCTTAAAAGTGAGCAAGTCACCATACACAACAGTTTATGAACATAGCTAACCAGTGTTAGCTGATTATTTAGCATAATTTAGTAATTTCTGTCCTCAAAATACTAAAACCAATGCTTTGAAACTGGCAGCCAGAGGGGATGTCACAGTGGCTACATCTATATTTTATTACAGTCTGTGCTTGTGTGTTTTTTGGTGGCTTTTAAACATCTGTTACTTGTAGCAGATCACCCAGTACAGATGTTACGGTCTAGTTTTATACTTCTAGTCATTGGCCACTTGTTTTGTCCACAGGCCAAACTGAAGGATCTTTAAACATTACCGCTTTCACCAGACTAGCATGCCTCAGCTAACAATTACAGCTTCACAAGGATATCATCAGATGGAACAATGATATGATGCTGTGGATGTTTACATCGCAGTTTCCGTCTTGATTTCAGGCTCGCTCCTCCCTTACCATCCAGTAAACCTGGCTCACAGTGAATGTAGAAACGTGTCTAACTTGAAGCTTGAGGTGTCTGTGATGTGTTATTTGCAGTGGACCTTCAGTGGCCTCTCAAATTAGAGGATTGAATTGGTGTGATGAGACCTTGCGCCCTGTGTTGCCTATTAGGGTTTAAAATATTCTCGCCGATCTGCCTCGACTGTGGACCCATCCTGCTGTGATCCAATAAACCCACTTTCTTACCAACTGACATTACGCTGGTTTCCATGACGATGTGTCAGTTTTAAGATTAGATTAAGTCAGATTTGCTTATTTTAAAAGCCATCATGCCTCTGGAGGATTAGAATAATCAACACGGCACATGATTCAATGCAGTGCACACAGATGAAGAGAGCAGGATATAGATTCTGTAGCTATTCAGCAAATGAGAAGCAGAAAACATGCAAGGGGTTTCCTCTGATGTCAAGTTTAATCCTAAACTTAAATGTAAACTTCACAGATGTTTTACGGAATGTTTTATAGTCTTTCAACTCGTTGTTCTGAT
Source organism: Rhamphochromis sp. 'chilingali' (assembly GCF_963969265.1). Lineage (NCBI taxonomy): Eukaryota > Metazoa > Chordata > Actinopteri > Cichliformes > Cichlidae > Rhamphochromis > Rhamphochromis sp. 'chilingali'. Next base: position 34,349,241 of record NC_137931.1, read on the forward strand.
TTTTGTTCAGACCCATCAGCAACCTTTTTTCCAAGCACTCAGGAGGCTGACTTCCTGCTCTTTACAGCCTGTGGAAACAGACAGCAGACACACAGTGAGGAAGTAAATAGTGAGCACAGGGAAGGGCAGGTGTAATACCTGTTGGCTGGAAACACAAACTTAACATAACTTTTGTCATAATATTTTGATGTACCTTCATATTTTTAGGGAGTTTGATAGCACCCCATCTAACATATTTTTTAGCTGCTCTTTGTAACTAAATTGTTCAGTAACATCAGGCTGTCATCATCCTTAATTTGAACTTTATGTACATCCATAAATCAGTGCTTTCTGGCTGAATTAAGGGTGATGGAGACAGTTTTTGAATTTAAGCTTTCTTACTATTTGTTTAAGCAAAAACAGCCCAGTGTATGTTTCTGTTACCCACCCATGTGAGGAGGAATACAGCTTATAACTTATTTTAAGCAGGTGTGGTTTACCCGTCTGTGTTATGAAAGTTACTTACTCTAAAGTAAGAAAGGTTAGAATGTGAAACTGTTCATTAATGTTAATGCATAAAGCTGAGCTAAAGACCTAAAGACCTTTTTGACCTGACTTTTATTAGAATTAATATTAATTCTGCTCACACTTTTTACCTTTTTTAAATTACTTATTGTACTTTTTAATCCTCTCAATTATTGTTCTTTTAATTTTTTGTGTGTGTGTGTGTGTGTGTGTGTGTGTGTGTGTGTGTGTGTGTGTGTGTGTGTGTGTGTGTGTGTGTGTGTGTGTGTGTGTGTGTGTGTGTGTGTGCGTGTGTGTGCGTGTGTGTGCGCGACTATGCTAGGGGCTGTTTTGCATATGTTGTTCTGTAAAGTACTTTGAGCTGCAAAGCTGTATAAAGAGTACTATCTCATAGACACGTGCTGGATTGATTGAAGTTATGCATTCTTATCACACTAAAACTTTGTATCCAAAAATATTGTTTTCATATATTTTATTCATGTTTTGAATGTTTCTGGTTTGTGCAATATATCAACTATATATAATAGTTTTATTTTCATTAATTACTGAAATAAAGACCCTACACAATTACTGTAGGGTCTTGGTCTTACAATATAAAGCACCTTGAAAGAACTGTTGTTGTGATTTGGCATTATACAAATAAAACTGAATTGAATTTATTAGGTGAGAAAGTTATCAGAGAAAACTGCTCATCAACCTTAAAGTCACCATTAACTTCCTCCATTTGTTTAGTCTCACACTTTTTTCCTAAGAGTTTGTTTTATTGTCCTTTTTTAGTTGACTTCCAAAATCATGTCCATAAGGAGCTTACACATCCGGCGAATGTACTTATTAGAAACTAGTGTTCACTCTTATTCTGTTGTTATTCTGTTTTTGGTCATTGCCATGCTTTTAACCACTGCACTCTGTTTACCAGCTATTTGATAAATGTGTCTGTAGATCATTACTCTCCAAAAAAGAATTTATCACTCGGTTCTTCTGCATGTTTTTGTGAGAAATTAACATTTTGGAGGGAATATTGTAACTCCTGGTAATAAAAACTGTTTACTGAGGATATTACATGTTTTCAGATGAGTCCTTCATTTCCAGGTCATTACTGAGAGCTATCCAATTTCCTGCAGTTTTAAATGAGTAGTGTTATTGTATGATCCTGATAATCTCTTTTTCACTGGATTTCCTGCAGAAATGATCACGCAAAGCCACTGACCTATTTTTCTCCTTTGGGAACCTGTGAAACAGCCAGATGCTTCAGGTGCAGCTACTGTGGCTTCATTACAACAGAATTAAACAGAAAAAACAATACCAATGACAAACCTCATTCGTCATTGTCAGCTAATCAGCTTTATAGATCTGCACACTTGCAATTTTACACCAGAGCTCGGGGAGAAATCAATTGTAGAAGAGACTGAGATACCAGCTCCAATTGCAGCAGAGGCAAAAACCACAACACTGCACTTTCAGTCAGGAGCATGGGCTGTATATAGAAAAAATATACAATCTCTGGTAAGGAGCATGACACTTTTACAAATAGGAGTCCTCACTCCCATGTCAAATTTCTAGCATTTTAAAGACAAAATTCCCTCACTGATACTTTTAAATACTAATACTTTGATGGTTTTGTTTATTATTTTTAATAAAGTTCTTTTTCTTAAAGACCAAACCAATATTTTAACAGATTTCCAAAAAGGAATTCAAATAAATATTTCCATGTAAACCTGGAAATGATTCAGAAAATTTGGAGACATTGCTCTTGAACTGGTAACCACCACCAAAATGTCTCCAACCTGACCAAAAGAAGTAACTCTGCGTTCTTTAGGCACCTGTGTAAAGAGCAGCAGTTCTCTGCCTTGTCAATGTCAGAGGTCAGAGGAGAGATGGAGAAAGGCCAGATTGCTGGATTACAGCAGCATCCCACACTGGGTTACACTGCTGTCGGCTAAGAACAGGAAACTGAGCTTACAGTTTACATGGGTGCATTAAAAATTGGAAACATTTTGCTTGGTCTGATGAGTCTCGATTTCTTCTACTGTCAGTAGAGTCCGAATTTGGTGTAAACATCATGAAAGCATTCGCTCTACCTTGTGTCCAAGGTTCTGGCTGCTGCTCGTGTATCAACTGAGCATCATATAAACACACAGCCTGACTGACTATTGTTGCTGACCGTATCCATCCTTTTATGACCCCAGTGTACCATCTTCTGATGGCTGCTTCCAGCAAGATAACACACCGTGTTGCAAAGCTCAAATCATCTCAGACTGGTTTCTTGAACGTAGCAGTGACTGAATGACTGTACCCACACTCACAGCCTCCACAGTCATCACAGAAGATTCACATCATACACGTGCAGTCGACAAATCTGCAGCAACTGTGTGATGACAAGAGGGCCAACCCGCTACTAGCAAGGTGTACCGATTAACAGTGTTGGGAAGGTTAGTTTTAAAATGTATTCCACTACAGATTACAAAATACATGCCCCAAAATATATTTTGTAACGTATTCCGTTACGTTACTCAATGAGAGTAACGTATTCTGAATACTTTGGATTACTTAATATATTATCATGCTTTTTACAACTACATGAATGTACTATTGCTGTGTGGTTTCTTACTATTGCTGAAGGTCTGCGGCTCCGAACCGTGGTAAAGGGACCTCTGGCTAATACGTTGGGTTCGTGTTGGGCTCGAAGCCGAAAACTAGCTTTACCTTGTTGTCTGGGTCAACTTTGCTTGCGAGAGACAGAGAGAGGCTTTGAAAGGCTGCTCCAATGGAACTTGTTGTTTTTGGAGGAAAACACGAACACAGTGTACAGTCGAGTCTTAATAGCTTACTTACAACTGGGCTTGTCAGGCACTCTTCTTGGCTGCTGTGATTATTATTATATTTACATGCTTCCAGCTCCCATTTCTGCTCAATGACAACTCTACTTTTCCACTCTCCCTTTTCCCCCTCCTCGTGCTCACAGACACATAACGTGTATGGCAGTCCATTCTCCCTGCAGCATGGACTACACTGCCCATGAGGCTACATTCTTTAGGGCTATGCCTGTAGCATTCTGCCTATCCGGTTGTTCAGTCTGACGTCACTAGCTGTGTCTGGGTCTAAACTCCGCTGCAGGTCCATATATCAAACGATCACTATGGCATTACTGAGAGTTGAAAAACTGTCTAAAGTCTTTCATCTTTAATAAAATTATCAGCGTTCTGCTCTACCAGGTGTAACAATTGAGTTTAACATCCAGGCATCCATGAAAACGGAATTTATGACATTAAACGGAGTTAGAAGTTAGCAGGGAGTTAGCTCGCTAGCTTCTATCTAAATACAATATAGCATGTCCTGACTGCAGGGTTTTGGAAACAAATTAAAACGTACAGCTCTGCTATCACTTCCAGCATAAATAAAAGTTAACGTGAGTGTTCTCGGTGGTCAGGAACAAATGTAATCACATGGCAGAATGCTGTAAAAGGACCAAACTTCAGCTAGGAGAACAACTGAGATAATCCATCCACAATACGAGGTTAGTCATTCATATACTGCTGCATGGGCTGGGCTGTAGTTACATCCTAAGGTTTTAAAAACTGAGCTTAAATAAATGATTAGCGGTAATAAAAGCCGAGGAGGTCAACAGGGATCACTGACTGTTTTAGGAGCTTTTTGAGATCAAATAGAAGAAAATACATAACATTAAACATGTTAACAACACAAAAGCCATATTAAACGCAGACTACTTTAGACCCGGAAGTAGGATTCGTCGCGTCATCACTGAACAACCGGATTAGCTTAGCACAACAACAACAACAACAACAACAGCTCTCTCACCCAGGAAACACACCCTCACCCTGTAACCATGGCAACTGTAACAGAACATAGCTGTCAAACAAAACCCAAACAGTCCTGACCCACCACAATATGAAACAAATATCGCTGTGTAATCCATTTATTTCAACAAAGTAACTGTATTCTAAATACCACCTTTTTAAGCGGTAACTGTAACGGAATACAGTTACTCATATTTTGTATTTTAAATAAGTAACGGCGGTACATGTATTCCGTTACTCCCCAACACTGCCGATTAAAGTGGCTGCTGATACTGATATTAATGATGATATATTACAATGTGAACAGTGAACCCACAGTCATCTAGAAATCCCAGTCTCTGAAAACATGCATATGGATCAATACCTGCTTTTGCTGGTTATGGGATTAATTTGACCAAATAACCACAGATTTAAATTAAACACATTTTTATTTGTTGTTGTTGTTGTTCTTGTCGTGTCATATCTCTCGGATAAATCTGTTACTGTTTGTATGAAACAGCTGACGTCTGAAACAACCGTTCTGCCTCGTGGAGTACCTCAGGGATCTCTTTTGGGTCTGATTCTTTTGCTTTAAATTAGATGGCATATCAGCTTCTTCAGACTTTTCGGTTCAATCATGCTGGTGTCAAAGGCTGAACTTGAGATGAATTTTCATGCTTTTATCTCTTCGTATTTGGAATTTTTGTAACAGTCTTTTTACTTCAGATTTTAAGACTGTGCAGAATCCTGTCACAGAACTTTTAACTGGTGCCAACAGAAGATCACTCACCACTCCAGTTTTGGCTTCTCTTCATGTTTTACCAAACATTTTAGAATTAATTTTAAATTTTTAGTTTTAACTTTTAAGACCTCCATGGTGGATCTCCCCAGTAAATCATGACCTGCTGAAACCTCAGACTTTTTGCTGCTGGCCCCACTAACAGCTCTAAAACCTGTGGGGATCGGACTTTTCAGGCAGTTTTACCAAGGTTGTAGAATTCTCTTCTGCTCTCTCTACACAGCACAGACTCTACTTCCTCTTTTAAAGAAGCAGCTGAAGATATTTTTATAGAGTCAAGCTTTTAATCAGCCTGTTTTATGTTGAATTATATTATGCTTTACATTGTTATGATATACTTTTAGCTAACTATTGTAACCTTTCTTGCTGATGTGCATTATATGGATTTTGTTCCCTTGCAGATGCATTACGTATCTTCGAGCCATTACTAATGCTTTATGCAAATCCAGTGTAGGAGGCCATGAATGAAGTTAGTTTGGGTAAAGCGGTGCTCTCAACAGATGTTGTATTCTATACATTTTTAGTTTTACGAAGGGTTTGGTAAATATTTAATGACAGCATTAATGGCGAATGGAAGACTTGTGGAAAATGTTAATAGAAGTCATTCATCAAGCATGTTTGAAAACAATTAGCAGTTCCCTCACGGTTAATGTTTTTTGTTAATTGAAACCCTATTAAATCAAATTGCTGTCAGGCAGGATCATAATTTTGTTAGCCTTTCTACTTAAAATGATTATGTGTGTGTTAAAGATTCAGGCTAGCATGACACCAGAGCAGAAATGGAATCATTAACCCATCGTTAACCTCACATGATCAATTGTAAAAGCGCTTCCAGGCTCTGTGTGCAGCTCGTGAAGGTCAGACGTAACATTTAGATGGACTCACTACCTTATTGAACCAAAGCTTTCATTTAATCTGCTTTATTTTTGCCTCTGCCTCATCCCAGTCTTTTCATTAGCCAGCATCCACCTTAAGACAAATGTTGCTCCGGGTGGCCCTAGGTCTGTCTGCACAGGGTATCCATCATTAGGATGTGACATGTAGTGCCAAGGGTCACACACACATATGCTCTGTGTAATTGCAGATGGATACCCACAAGATGAAATGATTTACAAGTGGAGGAAGAACTCTGTGGAGGCGGCTGACCAAAAGTCCTGGCGTCTGTACCAGTTTGATTTTATGGGCCTGAGGAACACTACAGACGTCATAAAGACTACAGCAGGTAAAGAAGCACAAATTCATCTGTTTAACATTCGTAAACATTGCTGCTAACAGGCTGGAAATGGGTTGATATTTGGAGTCAGCGTGCATTGAGACAGTGCCGCTTCATTTCCACTCCTTCATTCTTTTATTGTGCAACGATTTGTGTTACAAAATCATGTTTAGCCAAACTGTTTGGAGACTAATTTGGGATATTAGATGACTATCATGCTCAGAAAAGAAACGGCAACAATAATAAGAAAATCTGGCAAGAAACAACAGATAAAATATTCACAGGACTTTCACTGCCTTCCACTCCCACTGTGGGATTTCATCCAGTTTGTCAATGAAAAATGACTTCTTTCTGTTTAAACTGCAAAGTCAAACTCTTGCTGTCCCTGGGAGGTCCCTACTAAGATAAATACATATTCATTAGTTAGACCACTTACTGTTATCTTTTTGTTTACACTGAGATTACAAACAGTAAAGGTCCCCAAAATACAGCTCTTTATTTCTCCATCTGTCATTAAATACAGTTCACTGAACGCGTTTTTGCCCAGTGGTTCCCAAAGTGGGTGAAGATGACCATAGGAAAAATATATAATATTATGTATAAGTATATAATACATATACTCATCAACTCCTCGTGAAGTGGTAAAGAAACTGAAAAGTCTAGCAGGAAATAGAGGCCCTTCACCTTCAAACTAAAATCTACACCTTTTGAAACATGTTGGTTTCAAAGGCACTTTTTCCGTTTCTGGTTTGATTTTTGGTTTTCTTTCACAACCAGTTGGTGGTTAGTTGGCAAGTGTTTGCAGACTAATTGGCATCATCTTGCAAACTATAGATAACAGCAATCAATAAAAAGAAGAACGCGCAGGATGTTCCATGAGGATGAAGTAATGCTTCATCAGCATGAGGTCCAGGACACCATTATCACACTTGCATCTAGAAGGTTTCAAAGTATGGCAAACTAGCTACTGTAGCAGCTTATTAATGTTAGTGTGCTTTATTGCCAACGCTTTCAAAGCCACGTCACTATTACTTTTTGTCTTGTGTGCAGTTTGTGTTGTCACCTGCTGACTTGGTGGACTCGGTACTTGAGAGTGTTTGGATTTCCACTGGAAAAAAATCAATTTCCATAACATGTGTTAAACTTCCATAACTTTTTTTTAACTAAAATAAAGAGTCAAGGGGCAACTGCTGTTGTGCATCAGTACCACAGAAAACAGCATTCATGCTGAAACGCATTCACAGGCTTTCAGAGGCGTTGAGGACGCTCTCATCTTTTAAGATTTGTTACAGTCTGCTGACATAATGGCAGTAAAAAAAACTTATTTTTTTCATATTCATAAAATTCTTATATATATTCTTATATATTTAATTTCAGCCCTACTTGCCTTCATTAATGTTGCCAGTTACTGTAGGAATAGTGAACGTCTGTGTCCACAAACAGTTTTTTATCTTCTTTTTTTTTTTTTTTTTTTTTTGACATATTCGATGAAGCCCAGCATTTACACCACTCACACTTCTCACTGCCTGTGTGGTTGGGAGATGAGGCTGATGTCACTAACATGACAGTAAATGAAAACGTTTGGAATTACTTTACCACAGACGCTGATACTAAAATACAGAAAAGCAATTACAGAGTGTAAACGGATGAAAAGGTTTTACAAAAAAAAAGAAATGACAATGATGTATATGTAGTATCGAAAACGGGTTCTGATGTTATGTCAGCAAATTTCTTTTAGGGTGTAAGTAGTTAACTTCATGGATTATCACTGACTGAAAGCATAACTTTTTCTAATGTATTTCAGTGTTCCTCTCAGTAATATTAAACATCGGCTGTAGAGAGAAATAATTTATAAGGGCCCGCATTCACAGGAAGCTGTATGTGATCTGCATAAGGCTGACTCAGCTCTTGTATTTTTAGAAATGCTATACAGTACTGTTCAGAGGTTTTTGGCTCTTAAAATTAAGTAAAAACTCTTCCAAAAGTAAAGATACTTCATACAACATGCAGTAAGCAGAAATAAAATGAGGCAGGTCATTTGTTCCAAGCATCTTGTGGAACTTTCTGCAGCTGTTCCGTGGATTTAGTCTCCGTGTTTTGTGTCTTTGTGTAATCCATATGTAATCTATGTTCGACTCTGTGGTGTTGTATTCAGGGGTCTGTGTGCAGGCAAATAATTCACAAGCAGCTGTGAGACTCTTTTCAAAGGCAAACTGAGGAAAGTTTCATTACTCACTGTAGAAATACCTGAAAGGAAAAATAAATTCTCAATATTCGCTTATCAGATTTCCTCTGGAGGCGTTCATTTATCATCCGAACGAAGCAATTTATAATTCATCTATATATGTGCCAACATAAATTTGATAATTAGTAACAATCTCTCAGAACATTAAACTTTAATGAAAATAAATTAATGGCAAAAACCATCAATAAAGAAATTTTAACTGGAACTGTTGCATTTTATATGACCAGACTTCCATTAACTGTCACGTATCTAAATATCCTTATACGTGTTCACAGTGATACTGCCCATTGAGGGCAAGGGCAAGTATACTGACTGTGATGCTGGGAAATAGAGGCTCACTGCACAGTGCTGCCTTTATTAGATTCAACAGTAGAATTACCTGATCTTGTTTTTTAATGGCTGACAGATTACATGTTACTCCCCGCTGCCTGCCTGCTGTCTTTAAAGACATGTGATTGTCAGCCAGGTGGAAAACAAAGTGATGATTATGATTCTGGTCTGTAGTTCTCGTGTTACCCTAACTCACAGTTCCACCTGGCTACATGTGCAACAGTATCTTTTCATTTGCCATGTTTAAAAAAAAAAAAGAAAAGAAAAGTTAATACTTGTTACTTTATTGGAATTATTATTTAATAATAAATTAATTATTATTAGTTATTATTCTGTAACATGGCCTGAAATGTCATTATCACATAATTACTCATTAACAGTATAAACTACACACACACAAATAAATATATAAATGAATAAGCCAAAAAAACACTTCAAAGTGATTAATCTGATGTGCAGGTAGAAATGCAGACTACGTTGCTCATCGTCACACACTGGTTTTTGGTCAAGTAGTCAATATTAATCCTACAGGATTTGTGTTGGAGCGCCACCACTGGTTTTCATCCATTCTATACTGGGCCATAATTGGACAGATTAGGCAGCCAAACTGTAAAACCAGTATTTAATGCTATAGCAATATAAACATCTGTATACTTAACTTATTTTTACATAATCTGTTCATAACTATTCCACAATTTATACTACCCTTATCTGTATATAATCTACTCTTATAGCATTTTCTGCTCTTGCACTTCTGATTAGATGCAAACTGTATTTCGTTACCCTGTATTTATACATGTGTAATGACAAAGTTGAATCCTAATCCTAATTAGAAATTTATGTTAAAATCATATACAAATAATGTATTACTGCACCAAATCTAAAGGACTGAAGTAAAACCACAGACAGCATACAAGAAATCACATATTGGCTTGTATATCAAGTCTTGTTATGAAGCCTCGATAGCAGCTTTTTAGCCATTGCCATCTTTGCGCTTTTAAACCAGATGTGATAAGGGGAAGGGGAAAGCGGGAAGTCATTAGCCAGTGAGCATACCCTGGATAATCTTCCTCTTGGAATGACCGAAATGTACAAAATGAACTTGATGTTTTAATCAGCATTACCTGATATAAGTTACTGAGCCCATAAACCAGAAACGGTACGTATTTATTTATACAGAAAAAGAAAGTCTTTTTGCAACAACGGATCACGCCCCTCTGGTGGCCTTTAAAATAAATGCATGTTTAGGGCACTTTTGATATACTTTTTAGACCTTTTTTTTTTAATGCAGTTGAAAAACTGTTTGCACATTTAAACGGAACTTGTGTAACTCGTGTATGATAAGTGACCTTAAAGGTTATTTTATTAATCTTTTTAGCTGCTTCACAGCGAGCTGTTGTCACTCACTGCTGTTTGTTGGTTTGTTTGGGACATTTATGGCAAATGGCCTGTATTTGTATAGTGCTTTACTAGTCCCTAAGAACCCCAAAGTGCTTTACACGTTCAGTCATTCACCCATTCACACACACATTCACACACTGGTGATGGCAGCTACATTGTAGCCACAGCCACCCTAGGGCGCACTGACAGAGGCGAGGCTGCCGGACACTGGCGCCACCGGGCCCTCTGACCACCACCAGTAGGCAACCGGTGAAGTGTCTTGCCCAAGGACACAACGACCAAGACTGTCGGAGCCGGGGCTCAAACCGGCAACCTTCCGATTACAAGACGAACTGCCAACTCTTGAGCCACGATCGCCATTTATGTACTTATTTAAATGGTAACAATGCAGGGATTGCAACAAAAAAAAAAGAAAGAAGAAGAAGACATTTGTGGACTTTTCCACAATCTTTGTTTCAGCTTGCATTCTTTGGCCAGATTTACTAATGCCCTGCCCCAGCACAAACTGGGTTTGGCATAAAAAAAGTGTTTTCTATTTACAGAGTGCAGTAACAAGTGTATGGGAAGTCACAGTTTCACAACTGACCCTGTTGCATGAAATTCCTTCTGAAGTCGCAACATATAGGGGGGAGAATATTTAAATAAAGCTTGTAAACTTAGTTACCAAAGGTTTGCGATATGTAGTTAATGGTTAATTGCACCAGTATTTAACATGTCTTATTTTTTGCACTTAATATCGAAATGAAAAGAACCACCCCATTGTGTGGAATTTTTTACATGATCAGAACAACTGATTGAACCATCCAGAAGTTTCACATGGTTGTTATTTTCACACACAGGCGACTACGTGGTGATGACCGTGTACTTTGACCTGAGCAGAAGAATGGGCTACTTCACCATCCAGACATACATCCCCTGCATCCTCACTGTGGTTTTGTCCTGGGTGTCCTTCTGGATTAAAAAAGATGCCACTCCAGCCAGAACAGCTTTAGGTACAGTGAACTGATGACACCTGAGGGTCTGTCTTTAAAGGAACAGTACTGCACCGCATTAAATACATGGAAATAATACAGGAAGCATTACTTCAACATCCCACTTACAAGATTTAAGTTTGCACTTTTTGGTTATGTGTTTTTGAGGATTCATCTTTATGTGCTTCTCAGATATTTGTCACTAAAATCACTCCATCTGTCTGCTCTTTTGTGTTTTTCTCTTTCGTGCATGCTTTCTGTTGTTGTGCAGTCCTGTGGAACATTTTTTGTGAAGGTAACAATTTTTATTTGCTCTCTTTTTCTCCATTATTCACATCTGAGTGAGGAAATATTGACCCAGCCTTGAGTTAAAGGATTGGATAAAATGCTGAGTTTAACCACTAAAATTTCAAATTTATAAGCCCTCTAAATGTAGCTGTGTAAGCTGTTTTTACCACTGTTGTGTGAAATTATATTTTTGCTGATGAATGTGCTGTTATTGGAGCTAAAAAGGAAAATGCTACAGCTCGGTGTCACAAGGCTCCCTGTATCGCCCACCATCACCGTGTTCGATACTGTTCGCTCACACAGAGTTAGAAAATGAACGAGTGCTTTTAATCTGTCATCTTTGCTCTAAAGCATGCCGATCAATCGCTTGCAAGTCGGGAAGAAGAATGAAGATAATGAATGGATCTTAGATGTAAGCTGATTGTAAATGTATCTGGCAAGCCAGGCCAGTGTGGGAGTAAAGATAAAGCCCCTTTAGGACTCAGTCAAGGTCAGAAAACCTTTCAGCTGACTTAAACACTTACACTTCTAACTTTGTTTAGTAGCATGCTTATACTCTATGAACATTTCTTTACAGAACCTCATAGTTTCACACTTTAAGCTGTCAGTAAAAAGTAAAATGCCTCCGAGACGTTCCTCTCATCCAGCCTGCTTTTCATGCTGTTGTTTAGAGGAAAAACTCTGTGTCACAGCAACAGCAGAAGTCAGGTAAGCAGTGGCAAGCAGAGGCTAAAGGAAAAGTGCGAGATGTCCGCCTAAAATAGATGGGGCCAGCCTGTTACCATAGGAACCTCAGTGAAACAGTAACGGATGTTTTTTTTTTTTCCTTTAAAGGCATCTCTTTAAAGCTCACAGAGGAGCGAGATTGGCGAGCGAACAAATGAAATTATTCAGAGATGCTGGAGGGATAGCGGTCTTCATTATATCTAATTAATTCATCGTTTGTCACATAAATGACACATTTGGCTTCTAACACGACTAAATAGCACAAGCAAAATAAAATAAAGGCCTACTGTAACTAATTTAATACAGAGCGAGCCACGACAATTAATAGGAAAATATGAATTAATACAACATAAGAAATAACTGTGTGTTTGGAGGACTGCACGTAAATACGCTTCTGTAATTTTTACATGGGATGAATTCCCACACGTGTTGCTCATTATCACTCTTCATGCCCATCAGTCGCATCAAACCCCAAACACAAGTGTTGTTGTTGGTGCTGACAAAGGATATGTTAATCAAAAACATTCGAGTGATTCAGTCACCTACTTTGTCACTTTTTTTGTTTTTACGTGCTATTAGTATGATTGCTCATGATTATTATTATTTATAATACAGAGGAGGTACAGGAGTTAGGACAGTCTCCTCACAACACGAGGTTCCTGAGTTGGAACTCTCCATGTGCAGTCTGCACGTTCTCCTGGCGTCCTCCCACAGGCCAAAGACATGCATGTTAGATAAATTGGTGATTCTGAATTGGATATGAATGGTTCTCATTGTCCCTTTGTTAACCTTGTGATAGATAGACTGGTAAACGGGTTGTACACCTCTCACCTGGTGACAGCTGGGATACGCTCCAGCTCCAACCCACCCACACCTGCCTTACACCCCATAAATCGAGATGGAGCTAGGAAAATATATAGAACTAAAACAGAGGATGAACTGAGAGGCCTGTTTTGAACACGCACAGCTACTCTAGAGTCCAAAACTAAATATGTGGAGCTGGTGATCAGCACTGAAAGGCAACTTTAACGAATGGGTAAATGGGTTCTTTGCTTGTGGTGATCTGTTGTGTTTAAAGCAACAGTATCACTGATCTCTTCACTGCGACTACCTTGTCTTTGTGTACTCATCGGTGTTTTCAGTGCTGCACTTTCATTGAAATGAAACCATCAGTGTTCTCTTGCGTCTCAGCGTCTAATGTGATCATAAAGGATCTCGAGGCAATCACCTCACAGATGTGTCGATATTTATGTCGATGAGAATCTCTCGGTTGTGTAATCCTCGTCCTGCCTGGCTTTTGCCGGACTGTCTGAGACACTGAACACGCAATGCTTTTTTGAGTTGTTTTTCCACAGTTATTGTTATAATTCTGCATCACCAGCTCAAGTGTCTGTAGAGATTTTAATGTCGGCATTGTGTCACTTTATAGTGATGTGGTTAGCAAGCGCAAACAACAAAACTCAGTTTGGACCAAAGTCACATTCCAAGTGGAAACAGATCCAAAAAACTTGTGTTTGACTGAGACGACTTTTGTTTGTCCTTCAGGTATAACCACAGTTCTGACCATGACCACTCTCAGTACTGTGGCCAGGACATCACTGCCCAGAGTGTCTTATGTCACCGCCATGGACCTTTTTGTCACCGTCTGCTTCCTGTTTGTCTTTGCTGCTCTGATGGAGTACGCTACGTTAAATTACTACTCGTACAGCGTTCGAAGACCCAGCTACATGGAACCGAAAAGACTGGTGAGCTAGTTTGTGCATTTCAAACAGATGTGTTAAATAGTCTCACTGAGTTAGGTCGGTGAACTCTGAGGGAAAAAAACGGTAAAATGTATGCACAGGATTATTGTCACATGTTAGAAAAGTAGTTTTTTTTCTGATAGTGCTTCAGTTCTGTTATCAAAGGATTGAAGTAAGAAAAGTGCTCAGAGATGAGATGATGTGATGGTGCCTTATCTACGCGCTTTGATGGGACCATCACTATTTTACAGGACAGGCGGGCCATCAAATACAGCGAGAACAGAGTCTACCTCATGTCCTGTGCTCTCATCTTACACTTAGTGTCGCACATGAAAATGTTTCCAGACACTGTTAGTGGACACACAACAGACTCAGATGTTCTTTTAGTTCGTCCACTCATGTCAGCAAAGTATCTACAAAGTATCTTTCAGCTTCTTTTATCAGCATCATGATTGCAGTGTGAAAACGTTCCCTGTCAGATTTTTAGACATCATTTCTGACAGCTTGCAGATTAATCAACAGGTGGAAAGCTGTTGAATTTTACTCTTTCATTTTGCCTCAAAGTTTCCTTACAGGGGAGGTTATTATGAACGATTATTTAAAAAATAGATATAAAGACATTTTAATTCGGACTTTAAGAGGCTACTGCCCGTGTTATGGCAAAAATGATTTACTGCCACTGCTGCACTCACTATTTCCCTCATGTCTGGAGAACATGTAGATATTAGACATGTTAAGAGTTTGTCCAGACTGAGCTGCCCTAACAAGGGTACAAAAACACACAGTTGAAAAACATAATCAATGGATATAAAGACGTAAGTTATTCTCCCTCAGAATACTTTAATCTTACTGAGACTAAATGGCTACAAATTGGACCTCAGATCTGTAACCATCAAACTTTCTGGACAATGTTCTGCTTTAAGAAAAAAAAACCTTCTAATGTGATGGGGGGAAAGCATTTGGTACTCAAAAGACTTCTTGTATTTTCAGAACTACTCAGTCCTCGATGTGAGACCTCCTCCACACACAGTCATCGCTTTAAACAACTCCATGTACTGGCAGGAATTTGAAGACCCTTGTGTCTACGAGTGTCTGGACGGAAAAGACTGCCAGAGCTTCTTCTGCTGTTTCGAGGAGTGTAAAGAAGGCGGTTGGAGGAGAGGCCGCGTCCACATAGATGTACATGAACTGGACGCATACTCCCGCGTTTTTTTCCCCACCTCCTTCTTACTCTTCAACATCGTCTACTGGGTAGGCTATCTCTACCTTTAGCACACTGAGGGTGCCTGCTCGGTTTCAGGAGATGGACAGTGCAGCTTAACAGAGGTAATTCAGTCTGAATAAAAGGTAACACCAAATAAACTCTTTCCTGTGGACCCTGAAGAAGTTACCTGGAGATGAAAACACAGTCAGGAGGACTGTGTGTTTGTGGTGTGTGTGTGTGTGTCTGTGTCTGTGTGTGTGTGTGCAGCCCTGTGCCTGGCAGAGATTTCAGCCTCAGTGGCTTCAGGTATGAGAATACATCACAATAGTGACTCTCTTCATATGCTGTACACAGAGGGATGTCAGGATGGACAGTGCACTAACGACGACTTGAAGACGAAGAAGAAAATGTGTCCCAGACTCCTCAGTCAGGAGGATGGCTTGTGTTGTAGGGAATGCTTTTATCCAGTCATCAGTCAGATCCAGATGATGAAAATCCAAGGATGTTCAAACCACTCATAGTGCCTTCCTCTGGAGGGGTAGATACTATCTGCTACAATAATCAGGGAATAATGATTTATTAAGAAAAATAGAAGAGCCTGGCTTTGACTGATTATGGCTATTCTCATTCAGAACCCCATTTAAAAAATGGCCATTTCTTGGAAAACACAAAGGATTATTAGATTCTTATCACTTCATTATGACTTTCAGCCACTAGACATGGCTCATCCCTCCTTCGTCACAACACTTTGAGTTCTCTGTATGTTATAAAGATCAGGCTGGTAAAAGGACGATTCAAATGAACTTGACAGCCAAGATAACAGCGTGTGCTTTACTGGTATATTTTTAATACATTTTATGGTGTTAAACCAATTCTTTCAATGGTTCTTTATACTGTTTGTGTTACTATAGTAACAAGTCAAACTGTGGGTTTTACTTATTCTAAACCCAGAGGGGAGAGGAAAATTAAATTACTGAAGAAAAGTCTGTCTTTGGCACAAAAGACCAGCCAACAGAGATCAACAACCACATGTATGCGCTTATGAAAAAAATACTTTCATTTGAAAGACGTGCTTTTTCTATATTCTGCGAAATACACCTGTTGAATTCCTTGTATTAGATAAGAAGACTTCTTCCAGGACCTATATATGAATTTAGAGCTCACAGCTGGATCGTTTAGGTTAGCATAAAGACTATCGTCTTGGAGTTTATGAATTTTTCCTCCCTGCAATTTGGTTTTTGCACATACGAGAATAAGTCTACTCTGCTTCACTTAGTTTGGCAGGACCAACATCAGTCACACCAATAAATCTGTAGGAACATGACAAAGATGTGGCTTCAGTTAAAATTATCCCATTTAACTCTAGAACACTAATGTGCAGTTTTGTAACATTATATTTAAGTATAAAACATACTTTCCATCAAAATATATTAAAGTACAACAATACATAACAAATTGAAGTACTCTTCCTTTATTTCCCCTATGATCTAATGAAATAAAACGGCTCTAGAATAAGTCAAAAATTTAGGAATCATTAAAAAAAATGAATAACAAAAAATACAAATAATGGAACTGGGAGCTTGTTTTTCGGTCCACCCAGTCCTGAGACATGTGAGCCTTGTCTGGTGAAGGCACAGTCTCCCTGCATTACAGAAAACAGTGAGCGAGAGAAACACAAAAGCACTTATTCTGAGAGGAGAAAATGATCTGCTTAATATTTTTTTTTTTACCATAAAAATTCTATTGGACATTACCACTAAATGATATTTATTCATTGTGTGAGTTAAAATCACCCAACATTCGTGTTCTAAGGTTGAATTTAAATACATATTCCTGGTACAAAATAAAGTATGTCATAAAAAAGTAAAACTTCATCAACTTTTAATGCAAGAAGGATCTAATAAAGCTATGCCAGCTCCAGATTAATAATATGCAGTTATTAACACAAATAACATTTATAATATCCAGGGATGCTAGGCCTGACCTAGACTCATTTTAAGTTCCCACCAAAACAATAAAAACCAGCTTCCCTCTTATCTAATAAAAACCCAGAGACAGCACAGACAAAATATACAAGACTGCAACCTACCAAACAGTAGCATAAAGCATATAACAATAACATGAAAGAGCTTAAATAATACAGCAGGTCAGGTTATAACAGGCCAAACGAAACCCAGAACCTGCTTCAATCAATCATCGAACTCTGGACACGGAGGCAAAATATTCTAGAATGTGTAATTTTTCCTTTAAAAGAAACCTTAGCAGTGAGTTGTTGTTGATCAATGTGAGTCACACATATGGAATGAACCTGAAGTTTTCTTTTACATTTGCAGTAAGATGTGGAGGCTTTGGAGGTGGAAAATTTTGGGGTTAAATGTATTTACAGACAGCAGGCGCAACAAAACTGTTTATGTCTACCAGCTGGATTGTCACAGATTGGGCTCCTTTGAGATGAAACACCCTGGGAGCCGAGGCAGCCATGCTTATAATGGAAGTGTTCTTTTTCTACATGAGCATATTCACACCGTGTATTGGCGTCACACAGCAGCCACTTCTTAGCGCACACTAGATAAAGTAACTAGGCAAAGAATAGTGTTTGTTCTGCTGTTTAACTAATGCCTAGGTTCAATATAATGGGTGTCACTGGTACATAATTGTAGGCACAAATACAATAATCCTGCTTATTACAATCACCAATCTCTGTTTGCATGCAATAAACAGTTACAATTACGCTGAAGAGGCTATGTTAGAAATAGAGTTATCGTTTTAATATGGACTGTTTGTATCATAATTTGATTTCCGTGTTTCCACCTGGCATTAGCGACCGTTGAATTGCCTTAGTGTAGCCCACCCTGAGCTGAGACGAACACCAGAAAGACGTATTTACCTCTGATAAATAACCTCAGCGTGGTGAAGACCTCACTTCAGCAACGGTTACTCCTTTGCTTTTGGCAGTAAACCAAGTCGGAACTTTTTATATCCCTTTTTCAGCTTTTTTCTTTTAATTATATTTGCTATGTTTGTGCCAAATATTTCACACAGGTGCCCTCTCATTTGTTTATTCAGACACGCCTGAGCAACCCTAAAATGGTTATTTTAATGTTTTAATACTGAGGAAACAGCACGGTGTGGTATGCTGGAAAAACACTCTACGAGCGTTGACACTGAGTTATGGTACAGGAACGCATACGTGAATAATGAATTCAGAGCTTTTCTTATTTCTTTATTTGCATCAGTTTAATTAAATGACATCTTAAATGGGAAATGTCAACTTGCAAAAGAATATTGAAAGAACATTTTCAGGATTTCCACACAGAAAAAGGGTAAACTATGTCAAGAATGGTGTAAAGTGCCGCCCACTATGCCAGCAGCTAAAATGAATGAAAATGAAAATGTTGGTTTGCGTGCTCAATGTGTTTCTTCAACAAACACAAAATGCTGAAAGCAGTTCTTTTGATCTCTTTATTTCTCAACTTGAACAGCCACGTATCATTTTCTCTGTCCTAATTTGGGGGCAAAAATGTACTTTTATGATCCATGTTTGTGTTAGCGGAGCTGCCCAGATGTGACAGTGCCCCGACTCCCTTCTGCTGACACATGAAGGGCGATGCAATAAGATTTTGAGTGGTGCTCTACCTTACACTCTTACACTACATTATCATGTAAAGATGAAAAACAAACAAACACATGCTTCAGTTCTTGCTTCTTGGAGGCCTCGCTTTGCTTTTGTCAAACAGGTGATTGAAAAAAAGGCGGACATGTAAAGGGGATCTCACGCTAGTTCTGTTTCACCGGCAGAATCACCAGGATTCACCAGTCGGTCAGTTTAACCTGCCAGATGAGATCTGCCTGTTCATGGACTCTCCACGCTTTGTATTATCAGGCAACAGAAACTAAAACAACAGAAACAGACATGGAAGTGGTATCATTTAACTCACTAACAGGTCAAACGTTACTGTGAGCTTGGCTCTGTATGATGTTCGGACGTTTCTGTAGGGGTTGTGTATTGCTACTTATGTCAGAGCTCATCTCTGGACTTTACATAAAAATGGAAGATGTTCTTTAAACTGTAAATGTGAAGCCAAAATACTGGCAGAGCCATCTTGTACTGATCATTTGTAACTGTGCAGTAATGACCTGGGTCTGGAAAACATGACAGTTTGCAATTAACACAGAATATTTCATATTTTTATCATTTCTAGTGAAAAATATTTTTAGGACGTAAGTAAGTTTCTGGCTGCATTGAGTCACTGAGCTCTTAGGTCACTAGGTATAATATTAACAGTAACTTAGTTAACCTTCAATGTATGAACGTATGAGCTCGTATGTCTGCCATCACCCATTGGATAGTGAAGCCTCGATCGAAGCTTTTTTTTTTAAATAGCAGATGTCAAAAGTCAGACATTTACAGTTACAGGCAAATGATAAATTGTCACATTAAAATATAAATAGTTTTTTGGCCCTTTTGACTCTAATGTGTACCTTAATTTACAAAATTTTTGTTGTATTTGTGAAAATGTTAAACTTGCAGAGTTATCAGTTAACACTATAAAATACTACAATTTTACTTACCAAATCGGGAGCGCAGACATTTTGGGCAATCTCTTTGATATTTGCCTTAAAAACGCACAAACATGCTATAGAGGTCTAACTCAGTGGCCAAAATTGGCTGAGGTGAAATCTAGCAGATATCTAGTGGCAAAATCAGCAATCACCAGCCACTCAAAGCAGCCACACACCTAATAATGTACAACTTCAAGCCTTAATTAAAAAAACAAGAACAACTCCACTGCAATTATTATGGAACAATAGCAGCTGCTTAAGCCAGGCTGGCTGTAAACACGTTTATTTCTGCAGCAAAGCTGCCCAAAACAAACCTCATGTGGAAAAATGAAGAATATGACAGAAAACATGTTGTTTGGCTCATGTATGAATTAAACTCCAGCTGGCCGTGTCACCACTAAGATAATTGAGATATTTTGGCTTCACTTCTGAAGAATTGTCTACCATCAAGAAATTCTTTTTTTTTTCATGATATACATGATAAAACACTTATGAGTCTCCATGAGGCACAAAGCTATGATTTTATTGAGCATAATGAAAACTAATATCCGGTCGTTAAGTCTGACGTCACTAGCCGTGTCTGGGCCTAAACTCCGCTGCAGGTCCATATATCAAACGATCACTATGGCATTACTGAGAGTTGAAAAACTGTCTAAAGTCTTTCATCTTTAATAAAATGATCAGCGTTCTGCTCTACCAGGTGTAACAATTGAGTTTAACATCCAGGCATCCATGAAAACGGAATTTATGACATTTAACGGAGTTAGAAGTTAGCAGGAAGTTTGCTCGGTAGCTTCTATCTAAATACAATATAGCATGTCCTGACTGCGGGGTTTTGGAAACAAATTAAAACATACAGCTCTGTTATCACTTCCAACATAAATGAAGACAGAAAACTAAGCAGTGACGTTTGTAGGGTTACTGAAGTTGGGCTAGCTGGTATATAATGATGTGCTACGTGACCGCTAGCGACACAGCTATGTTAGCATAATATAAACACGCTAACTTTTTTTCCACTCGATAAAAGTTAACGTGAGTGTTCTCAGGGGTCAGGAACAAATGTAATCGCATGGCAGGATGCTGTAAAAGGACCAAACGTCAGCCAGGAGAACAACTGAGATAATCCATCCACAATACGAGGTTAGTCATTCATATACTACTGCATGGGCTGGGCTGTAGCTACATCCTAAGGTTTTAAAAACTGAGCTTAAATAAATGATTAGCGGTAATAAAAACATTAAACATGTTAACAACACAAAAGCCATATTAAACGCAGACTACTTTAGGCCCGGAAGTAGGATTCGTCACGTCATCACTTAACGACCGGATAGTGTGCCCTTTTAAATTGAGACGTCATTTTCCACTGACTCTACCGTGTGCTCTCTCCAGTGGCATTTGAAAAATTCTAATTTCTACCATCAATGTCATATTTTCTAGTTTTCCATGGACAGCCCAAATTATTTGGTATTAACTTTTGAGCCTGCTGGAAAGGAAAGGGGTAAACACAGGGAGAGCTACAGGCTGTGATTTGATGCTGGGCCAGTACTGGCATGTGTGTGACTCCACACTGAACCGGTGAACCAGCTCTGGGCTCTGTGTCATCTGAGGATGAGCAGGTCTCAGGCAGATGGGGAGGCTGAGCTGGTGACAGACAGGAAACGTATCCGTCACCAATGTGCTGGGAAAGCTCTTGCAAAGAAAGCTGTGTCAAAATCTTTGCAGTATCGGCGCAGCTTTGATGAGCTGAAGTATATCAAACCACCGAACTTACTCAAAGCCACATTCGGAGTATTGTTGCGACAAACAAGCCAAAGACATTTCTGTTTCATATTCTTCTCCGACGGCTGAAATAATGCTCAAGGAAGCTGGACTTTTTTTTTTCTTTTTTGATAAATGCTTTCCATGTGCTCAGTGCAGTACAGTGAAGTGTCATTGGAATGAAATCTATGAGTGTAACAGTAATAATTAGCCTATAAATGCTCTGAGGTGGTCTGTGTCTTTTTTCCAGTTTGTCCACAGCTGTATGATTTGCAGCAGAAACCCCACTAACAGCTTCTGTAATTGCTGAAGAGGCTTCAGTCTCTGCTGATGTACACAGTGTTTTTTCTACCACAAGCTTTCATTTACAGCCACGTTTTTGCTCTCGCCAGTGTTTTTTTTCAGCAGTGGTTTCATATTTTGGTCGTCTCTCCTATTTAACACAAATTGAACTGTACACTTTTCTCCTGCTTTAGGTTTTCAGATTTGTGGCTCAAGTGTGACATACAATAGATGTTTCATTACTCAGTGGTATAGTCAAGTGCAAGTGTTGAGACTGTACTCCTCTGCAGCGTGGTGTCCTGTGAGTTGGGTTCTTTTGTTGGGTTGTTGTTTTTGCTCCTTTGGCTCCACTGCATCTACAGTCCATTTCCGATGCTCATGCTATTTTCATACCCACGGTTCTTTTTATATCTAAAATGTGCATTACTACTGAGGACCACAAAATATGGAATAAAGTTTCTTTTTCATAAATGAACATCATTGTGCTTGATTCTGATGTTTTAATGTTAACGTTTTAAGGCGTTTACAACCTGGAACAGAGGAATAGAGCGGAGGGCATTTGCTCAAACTGGAACAGACATTTTTTTTTAACTGAAATTCAAATATAATCATTGGATTAATTTACATCTTAAATATATTACACTGAACAAAAATATAAACGCAACACTTTTGTTTTTGCTCCCATTCCCCATGGGATGGACGTAGAGACCTAAAATTCATTCCAGATACACAATATAACCATCCCTCCCAAACAGTGGTCACAAATCAGTCCAAATGTGTGGTAGTGGGCACATCTGCCATATTGAGATAATCCATCCCACCTCACAGGTGTGCCACATCAGGATGCTGATCTGACATCATGAGTAGTGCACAGGTGTACCTCAGACTGCCCACAACAAAAGGCCACCCTGGAATGTGCAGTTTTGTCTCACAGCAAAATGCCACAGATGCCACAAGCAATGAGGGAGCGTGCAATTGGCATGCTGACAGCAGGAATGTCAACCAGATCTGTCGCCCGTGCATTGAATGTTCATTTCTCAACCATAAGCCGTCTCCACAGGCGTTTCAGAGAATATGGCAGCACATCCAACCAGCCTCACAACCGCAGACCTCGTGTAACCACACCAGCCCAGGACCTCCACATCCAGCAGGTTCACCTCCAGGATCGTCTGAGACCAGCCACCCAGACAGCTGCTGGAACAATTGGTTTGCACAACCAAACAATTTCTGCACAAACTGTCAGAAACCGTCTCAGGGACGCTCAACTGCATGCCCGTCGTCCTCATCGGGGTCTTGACCTGACTCCAGCTCGTCGCCGTAACAGACTTGTGTGGGCAAATGCTCACATTCGATGGCGTCTGGCACGTTGGAGAGGTGTGCGCTTCACGGATGAATCATGGTTCACATTGTTCAGGGCAGATGGCAGCTGAGAATGTCCCAGTTCTTGCATGGCCAGCATACTCACTGGACATGTCACCCATTGAGCATGTTCGGGATGTGCTTGACCGGCGTATACGACAGCGTGTACCAGTTCCCACGAATATCCAACAACCTCGCACAGCCATTGAAGTGGAGTGGACCAACATTCCACAGGCCACAATTGACAATCTGATAGACTCCATGCGACGATGTGTTGCACTGCATGAGGCAAATGGTGGTCACACCAGATACTGACCGGTTCTGGGTCCCCAGACCCCCAATAGCGCAAAAAACTGCACATTCCAGGGTGGCCTTTTGTTGTGGGCAGTCTGAGGTACACCTGTGCACTACTCATGATGTCAGATCAGCATCCTGATGTGGCACACCTGTGAGGTGGGATGGATTATCTCAATATGGCAGATGGGCCCACTACCACACATTTGGACTGATTTGTGACCACTGTTTGGGAGGGATGGTTATATTGTGTATCTGGAATGAATTTTAGGTCTCTACGTCCATCCCATGGGGAATGGGAGCAGTAACAAAGGTGTTGCGTTTATATTTTTGTTCAGTGTAAGATAATTTCCAGAAAAAAAGAAAATTTCAAAGTTATAAAGTCAAAGTTTTGAGATGGCTCTGCCAATCAGGAAGCTTTGTCATGGTATGTCTTTTCCTTGTTACACAGGAGCAGAAGGTGCAAGTCATCAGCTATCAGTGCTACAGCTGCTGGTCATGAATGAGCAAACTGGTTTTAAAAAATAATGTAATCCTTGTGTTACTAGCTAAATCGCATGCCGTTATTAGCACAACAGCAACTTCTTCATGTTTATATTGCTAGTTTACTGATGCCATCACTATTTGATTTTGAGCGCCTGTATCTGAACCATCTGTTTCCAGGTACTAAAGAAATGATGTTATTCACGGAGCTTCCTGATTGGTACACCTAACTGCAACTTAGTAACTCCAAATTTGAAGAAAACAACAAAGATAATTTTGATTTATTCATTTGAGTTCTTCCTTTCAGTGGTGGAAACAAGCTTCCACGTTAAAGCGAGCTAAAAGAGTAAAATAAATTTGAAAAGTTAAAAAGATATTTGTCAGTGAATGACGTCACTCATGTCTCTCAAGGCTCATTGTTGTAATCCCAGAAATTATCTGAAAATCCATAAATGAAAAGAAATGTAATAAAGTATAAAACTTACAAAAAAGAAAAGTAATAGCACAAAAATGCAGAACATTTAGATACTGCAAAGTATGTGCAAGTAGTAAAGTGCCAAAAAAATGAAGGGCACCAATAATCTTAAACACCATTTACAATGACAAGGGTTTGGAGTAAGTGTACAATGATCTGCCACACCACACAATAAACATAGCAGAACTGACAGTGTCTATGAATTTGTAGAGCTGGGAGAAATTATTTGTAATAAAATGTAAACATTTTAGGTGCAAACGCTGAAAATGAGCAAATCAGCCAAGAGAGTCTGAGAAAATATGGAAACACAAGATCATTCAACAATGTCTTGCTGCATGGTTTTAAATCTTTTCTATTTAAGTCTTAATCTGCAACAGAAATCTGAGTTTGTGTCTAGATTTGGCCTCCAGGAGCTGCATGAACTCAGCTTAGAGGTTTCCTGCACATGAACAATGATGAAAAAAGCTGTACAGGACTGAATGACAGGTGAATAGGTTTAAAACACTCAAACAATAAACACTGGACTGTAATGAGCATGACGACTAGATCCACTTTCATGCAAACACACCCACATCTAAAAACCGCTCTTGGGGAGCTCAGTGACGTCTGTGATTTTTTTTTATTTTGTGGATTAATTGGAGACCTATTTTTTTGGCAGTGACACAGTGTTCTCGACATGCTTTATGGGTTTTGTTTTGTTTTTTTAACAGTTTTCACAAAATCAGCTGCTGTTTAGGATGTGATGGATTTCATCATTCACTTCCATTAGCGATTACGCTACATGTGTAGCATGCCCAGATCCAACTGAACCCTGCACACACTCTTAATGCAGGCCAGCACATAGCCAAACAAACTTCAACCTTTAGTCTTCAGGCTTCTAGATGAGAACAAAAAGCTTCAGGGATTCAAAGTTAAAATAATTAAGGAATCCTTAAAAAATAAATTCAAAATGCAAAAGAGGATGAAACCAAATGGGGAAAAAAAAAGTCACACAAGCCAGGGAGCATAAGCAGCAGCTGTGTGAAAAAGTGTTTGCCCCCTACCTGGTTTCCTAGTGTGTTGCATATTTGTCACACATGTCTCAGATGAACAAACAAATTTTAATATTAGAAAAAGATAACAAAATGCAGTTTTAAATGATGATTTCATTGATTTATCCAAACCTACCCTGTGTGTGTCCCTGTGTGAAAAAGTTATTCTTGTCAAATCATGAATTGTTAACACTTTTAGAAAGCTGAGTTCAGTTTTACTAAACACACTCAGGCCTGATTACTGGAAGAACTGTTCAATCCAGAAGCCACTTAAATAGAACCTGTCGGTTTCTCGGGTGTTTCTTTTGATCGTGGCATGATGTGTTGCTTTTTGCGATCTTTTAGCTTGCTTCACTTTGTCAAAGTCACTGATGGAAAGGATTACAAAGCCATTTCTAAGGTTTTGGGACTCCAGTGAACCACAGTGAGAGCCATTATACAGACATGGAAAGAATACTGTCACGGCTGCCGAGGCGAGCCGTGTGGATATAGAAGGAGGACCCAAGATGCAGGCAGTGGATGAGATACCGGTGGTTTTATTTACAGAGGTGTAGTGGCAAACAAACAGTGGGGCATAACAAACAACTAAAGACACCTAAACTGGGAGAACTAAAATAACAGACCTGGGAGCATATGACAACGGATGATGAATAGCAGAGAGACGCAGACGAGGAACAGGACTCCGTGGAACACAGGGTAACAGACTGAAACAGAGTTACACAGACTGACACGGAGGAACACAGACGAACCGGCAACAGGCAGGAGAACACACAGGGCTTAAATACACACACCAGTAATCAGGGGATGAGAGACAGGAGGGCAACACAGCTGGGAGGAATCTGGGCTGACGGGACAGGGGAAAACGTAAAGTGATCACACTCACATACGACGCGGACCTTCACAATAAAACAGGAAACTCAGATACATGGAACCAGACAAGACATTGAACTAACCAGAAAGATTCACAAACAGATGGGATGACACCATAGACAGAGACAGACTCAAAGGCAGACCAAATATAACACACAGAACTCAAACAATAATAATCATCATAAACTAGAAAATGATAACTAAAAGCGCTGGGTCACCGACCCAGGACCATGACAGTACCCCCCCCTCAAGGGCTGGCTCCAGACAGCCCAGCAGAAACACAAAAACGGACCAAAACCAAAAAAGAAAAACACCCGACCAGGGCGGGCGGAGGGGGCCCAGGACGGAGGGACAGAGTCCAAAAAGGCCCAGACGGTCAAGTTCAGGAGGCCGACCATGCAAATGGCAGCGGGGCCGGTCCCAATGCCGGCCACGCAGTAGGCAGTGGCGTGGAAACAGTTCTGGGGGCCGACCGTGCGGACGGCAACAGCGGCGTGGAAACAGTTCTGGGGGCCGACCGTGCGGGCGGCAACAGCGGCGTGGAAACAAGTCCGGAGACCGGCCACGTGGAAGGCAGTGGCGGCGTTCAGGAGGGCGTCCACGGTGGCGGAGATGCCCAACAGGCGGCCAGGCAGATGACTGACGATGTGGAGGTGGTAGTAGGGGACCTGAAGGCTGCGTGGCCCCTGCAGCCCCAGGTGAAGCGGAGGCTGGACCAGACGGGGACGCAGAGGCTGGACCAGACGGGGACGCAGAGGCTGGACCAGACGGGGACGCAGAGGCTGGACCAGGTGAAGCGGATGAAGCCGAAGCATGTGCTGGACCAGGCGACGCTGAGGATGCTGAATCCGGACCAGGCGACGGCGTGGAGGATGCAGACGGAGGCGCTGCAGCAGGTGGCGGCATGGATGAAACTGCTGCTGCAAGCGTGGATGAGGCTGCTGGTGGAGCAGCTGGTGGCTGGACGGGCTCCTCGGGCCCCCCAGCTGACGAAGCAGAAGGCTGGACGGGCTCCTCGGGCCCCCCAGCAAAAACAGTCTCAGAACCAGTGGGCACTGGAGCCCCTGGCACACACAGAACAGAACCAGCAGGTGCGGAGACCTCTGGCAGGAACGCAACAGAACCAGCAGGCACACGGGCCTCTGGCAGGAACGCAACAGAACCAGCAGGCACACGGGCCTCTGGCAAACACATGGCAGACTGCAGCTGCACAGAGCATTGAGTCTGCTCAGGCAGCAACGGCCGGGTGCGGTCCTCAGCTGGCTTCTTAACCGCCAGGGGTCCAGAGTCTGCTGGGGGCAGAAACCCAGCCTCTGGGGAGGCCCTGGAGTGAATCTCAGTCTCAGAACTGGCCAGCTTTTGAGGACTGATAACAATATTATTTGGTTTGTCTCTCTGATTAGGATTCAAGGTTGTGGAACAGTTCTGTAAGGGTTGGATAGACATAGCTTGCTGTACCGGAGGTGTAGGGGAAAATGATGGTTGTGAAGTTGGAAACCGAGCTGACGATAAGGCTGATGATTCCTCTACCAACTGAGCTATTGACTGGGCTAAGGATTGAAATAAGGTTTGTAGTAAGTCAGGCTGTGGATGTGACTGTGCTATGGGAAGCGAGGCTGAATGTGGTGGAGGTGGCGACTGAGCTTCGGGCCGGGCGGCTAACAGAGCTACCTGCTGGGCAGCTGGCTCAACAAACACAGCCCCGGAACAAACAGTCATTCGAGCCGGCGAAACAGACGGAGTGTCCCTTCCACTCACCACAGCCGGCAGTTCCGAAGTCCCACTCTCCGGCTGTGGGGCGACGCGCCGACGGCGCGACCGTCGCCTCCTCCCGGGCGAAACCTCCGGCGGGCCGGGCGAAACCTCCGGCGGGCCGGGCAAAATCTTCACCGCCAGGCTGGGTTGGGAAGCGGTAGCGGCTGGAGGGCGAAGGTGCAGCTCATGAAGGAGGAAGTCCCGTGCCAGCGGGTGAAGCGAGTCTAGCAGCCAGGAGTGTGCAGAGAGTAGCTGCTGTAGCCTGGCTTCTACAGCGCGGTGGAACTCTTCTTCCTCCTGCTCGAGCCACAGGTTTACCAACCTTGCGACCGTGTCGGTTACCTCCTCCCGAAACTCCTGGGTAGGTGTGAATGCTGCTGGGTCCATGTTGGCCGGTTCGTACTGTCACGGCTGCCGAGGCGAGCCGTGTGGATATAGAAGGAGGACCCAAGATGCAGGCAGTGGATGAGATACCGGTGGTTTTATTTACAGAGGTGTAGTGGCAAACAAACAGTGGGGCATAACAAACAACTAAAGACACCTAAACTGGGAGAACTAAAATAACAGACCTGGGAGCATATGACAACGGATGATGAATAGCAGAGAGACGCAGACGAGGAACAGGACTCCGTGGAACACAGGGTAACAGACTGAAACAGAGTTACACAGACTGACACAGAGGAACACAGACGAACCGGCAACAGGCAGGAGAACACACAGGGCTTAAATACACACACCAGTAATCAGGGGATGAGAGACAGGAGGGCAACACAGCTGGGAGGAATCTGGGCTGACGGGACAGGGGAAACGTAAACTGATCACACTCACATATGACACGGACCTTCACAATAAAACAGGAAACTCAGATACATGGAACCAGACAAGACATTGAACTAACCAGACAGATTCACAAACAGATGGGGTGACACCATAGACAGAGACAGACTCAAAGGCAGACCAAATATAACACACAGAACTCAAACAATAATAATCATCATCATCATAAACTAGAAAATGATAACTAAAAGCGCTGGGTCACCGACCCAGGACCATGACAAATACTATGTGGACTGATGAGACAAATAAACTTTTTAGAAGGTTTGAATCCTGTTACATTTGGCATAAAACTAACACAGCATTTCCGAAAAGGAACATCATTTCAACATTAAATTATGGTAGTGTTAGTGTGATGGTCTGGGGCTGTTTTGCTTCAGGACCTGAAAGACTTGTAAATGGAACCATCAATTCTGCCGTCTACCAAAAAGTCCTGAAGGAGAATGTCCGGCCATCTGTTTGTGTCCTCAAACTGAAGTACACTTGGGTTAACCAGCAGGACAATGATCCAAAACACACCAGCAAGTCCACCTCTGAGTGGCTTACGAGAAAACAAATGAAGACTTTGGAGTAGCCTGGTCAAAGTCCTGACCTGAATCCGATTGAGATGCTGTGGCATGATCTTAAAAAGGCAGTTCATGCTCAAAAACCCTCCAATGTGGCTGACTTACAACAATTCTGCAAAAATGAGTGGGCCAAATTTCCTCCACAGAGCTGTGAAAGGCTCCTTGCAAATGCTTCATTGAAGTTGTTGCTGCTAGGGGTGGCTCAACCACTTATTAGGTTTAGGGGGCAATCCCTTTTTCACACAGGGCCATGAAGGTTTGGATTTATTCCCCCTTTAATAATAAACACCTTCATTTAGAAACTGCATTTTGTGTTTACTTGTGTAAATCTTTGTCTAATATTTAAAATGTTTGATGATCTGAAACATTTAAGTGTGACAAACAAAAAAATAGGAAATCATGACAGGGCAAACACTTTTTCACACCACAGTATCTCTTTGATTCCTTTCCTTGCTTCCTTTACTTGCTTCTCTTAGCTTTGTTCCTCCACTGCATTTATCAGCAGAGGAGGTTATGAGCAGAGGAGGTGAGGAAGGAATATAATGAGAGAAGAGTCCAAGCAGCAGGCAAAATGAGCAAAATGAGGTGGTGATACTGTAATATTTATCTGACCTTTGCATTGCCTTTAGTGGTCATTATGAGTGTGTTAACAAGTCGTTAACTCAACTGAGCTGGTTTATAACCAAGCCACAGAGGAGGAGCAGTGCGTCACCCAACATTTGATTTGGAAAATAAACTTCTACAGCTCCTAAATCAGATCCTTCCACTCACTAACTCTAGTCCATGAGCCAAAAAGGGTAAATTTGCTGCTGTTCCTGACAAAACAAATGACAGAGCCATTGATTAATTGCCTTAATGCTGAAAATTAAGCACCACACAGGGAACAAAACAGAAAAAGCTATTATATTTTACCCTAAATATCATAACAGATAATAGTCTTTATTCTTAATGTGCAATTAAAATTAAACTATAGCAGTGCTGATGTAGGTTTACAACAGCAAACAGGGCAAAAAAAGGAGCAGAGTTGCTAGGTCAAGACTATCCCCTCTAAGGCATAATCATAATTTTCATATCTAAATTAATGACGGAGTAAAAGCAAAGGTCTTGGAAAATCTCAGAAATGGTCCAGTAGGTATTAGCAAAGCGGAAGACATCAATCAGAGTAACAGTAGTGCAGCACTGATGTGCAGTAACGTCTGCTGTGAATTGTCTGTTGGGCTCCTGGTGCACACGTTGATTCATTCAGGAAACAGCGTGGCTGCACACTCATTAACGGTCTCCCTCTCTCTTTGTGACAGTGGTGGAGTGCTCCAGCTGTAGCTGTGTTTTGCTGCTACAGGATAAAGAAAAACAAGAGTAGTCCATTTCATTCACAGATCAGCACTGTGGCTCCGTTCCCCTTTAACTGCCAACAAATTGCAGGTTGCTATGGTAACAGAGATCTCGCAGACAGAGGTGGACAAAGAATAAGTCCAGGATGGGAATTTGACTCTATCCCATGCCAGCTTGCTCACACAGACAACACAAGCACTCCTTTTTCTTTCTTTCTTTTTTAGGCAAACAGTGTGCGTTGAAGTATTGGGTATCAGAGCAGATAGAAACAAAAACTAATTAGGAATACATCATCCACAGAACATTAATCTACAAGATATAGCTGATCAGGTCAGACAGCATGTTGGGAGTACTGAGATATTCCCAGTTGGTTTAAAAAAAAGAACATCACCATGCATCAGAAGTAACTCTCACCTATAGACATGTACACACTGCAATTTTAGCAATCTCCTAAATTAATTGCAAGCCACCTTGTGCAGCATGTATCCAGTAAACTCAAGTAAAACTAAATACATTATTCTCAACTCTCTCATATCTTCCCAAACTGCAGTCTCTGTATTAGTTGTTTAAGTTTAGCGAGCATTCTAGCAATGATTAAATTTTATATTGGATTCTGATGACTTCTCCTCGTCATCCTCCTTTGGGGAGGTTTTATCAGAGTCTGAAGCTTCCTCAGTCCTCTTAAGGTAACTTATCGATAGGTCTTCTTGTGTCTTGGGTGGTTGTAGCTCTGTATGCTGTATGAAGAGCTTTAATTGCTTGAGTAGAAAAGTGTTATATAAGAGCCAGTTCATTTATCATTCACCAAGGCTGAACAGGTGCACATGTCCAACTGTTAGATGTGTGATGTGTGTGTAAACCAATGCAGATAGCTTTCAGTTTCACTGGCTGCCATATTCATAAAGCTGGTTAGTTAGCTTGGTGATTAGGTACATGACCAATTGTGACTGTGACATAATGGGTGGATAAAACTGCTTTTCACTGGTAAATGTTAAGAAAAAAAATGTACCCACATGAAAAACACACTTTACTCATCCCAGTATTTTTATATACTACTGTTACGTTCCCCTAAAAAGGTCCAGGTGATGAAAGAAGGTAACAAAAAGTGTCCAGGTTGAAAAAAGGAGACAGGTAGGCAAATGGTTAAATTAAAGGGTTTTATTAATGTTTCTATTAATAAATAAACTAAAAAAGACAAACAAGCCTCTGTCACCTTTTAAAGAAATAGAACAACAAAACTCAGGTGTTGGTCAAGGAACTGAAAAGTAAGTCTCTCCACTGGTGCAACACACCAAGACTCTCTCGCACTAGGGCTACGTCCACACGTACATGGATATTTTTTGAAAACGGAGATTTTCAGTTTTCGTTTTAAAAAATTATACCGTCCACACGTAAACGCAAAAATGAAGGAAAACGCTGCTAGGAACATCCCAAAGCAACAGGTGGCGATATATTCCTAACCGTGTAGAAATGTTGGCCAATCAGAAGTCTAGAAGCCTTGGTGGGAAATAGTAAACAAAGATGGCGCGTAGAAGCAAAACCGAGTCCTATGTGTGGAGGGACAGTAACTGTGTGTGTATATGTAAGCATTTAAACACTGCAGAGAGTACAATTAACAGTATTTTGTCTAAGTCGCCCATTGTAGAAATTCATTTCACCGAAACAATAATGTGGCGCACAGTGTGACGTCAAAAAAGGCGCACACCTTTGACGCTGTGTTTAATGCAAAAATGGAGTTTTCGAAAATATCCACCCTGGCAGACGTTTTTGAAAATCTCCAAAAACGCCGTTTACGTGCGGACAAAGGTGCAAACGCATAGAAAAATCTCAGTTTTCAAAAATACCCGGGTACGTGTGGACGTAGCCTAGAGCTCACCTTTCTCTGGCTCTAAGTCAGACCTTCCCAAAGTGTGGGGCCCGCCCCCTAGGGGGGGCGCAGAGCCATTGCAGGAGGGGGGCGCGGCATGAAAAGGGAAAAAAAAAAACCCAATGCTTGGACACTGCTAGTAAGGGCGCCCACACAAATGCAAAGCAGGAGATGAAGCATCGCTGAATATGTTTCCAAACCAACTTCATTCTAAGCCAAAGACTAGAAAATATGGTGAAGCATATCTTCCCTTTGGTTTCACCTGCACAAGTGCCGAGGTAGGTCTCCCCTGCAGAATTGGTCTTTCCTTCGTCGGGAGCAGCGCTGGGCTGTTTAAATCACAGACAAACAGTATCCCACATTCTTGATTTTTAGTTCACAAACATTTCTTGTAATGACTAACTACTCCTGACATTTTGGAGATGTTAGCTCTTTATACAGTAAAGTTACAGCGGGATACAAATAACATCAGGCTGATCCTGCCACGATTTGTTCCCCCTGTCTAAATCACGGACAAACAGTATCCCACAGTTTTTTATGTTTTTAAACCCATTTTGCACAGAGAGGCATTTTTTTTGAAAAATTTATTGATAGCAATGTTGAATATTATTACACAGGAAAAAAACCAACTACATGTAAAATAATTAAACCCTGACGCCTCGGCCTTTCTAAATAGAGGGACAGTAACTGCATGTTTATATGTAAGAGTGTAAAACCTGAAGATAGAGACAAAATACTGTTTATTTGCCATTCTGCAATTCCTCTCATGTAACCAATAACGTGGCGCACAGCTGATGTGAAAAAAGGCACATTCCTTTGACATTGCATGACGAACTCTGTATTCCTCGTCCACACGTAAACGCAAAAAATGAGTTTTAAAAAATCTCAGTTTTTGGTGATTCGAAACGCCGTTTACTTGGACGAAACAGCTGCGTTTTCAAAAATACCCGTGTATTTTTGAAAACGCAGCGTAAAAGAGTTAGTAGTTTATTTTCTTACTACCTGCAGTTTACTTGTATTTGCTTAATTGTTTACTAAATGTTTGAGGTGTGAAATAAACCGCAATTGAGCAAAATATGTGTGTGTGTGGTTGTAGGATGTGATAGTGCGTGCGTGTGTGCGCACACACACGAACATTTTTCTGTAAAACATTTTTCTGTAAAACAAAGGGGGGCCCAGCGAAAAAAGTTTGGGAACCACTGCTATAAGTATTCCTAATTGCTGATGGAGGTCAGCTATACAAAAAAAGATGGCACCTAAGGCAGGAGAGATGTCAGGACACACCCACAAAAGGTCAGTTTCAAAGGAGGCCCTGCTAGGGCCACTGAATGCTGAACAAGTTGAAATGGCCTCCAGTGGTCACAAAAAGCATCTCCATCTTTAATTAATCCAGATTAATCATTAATTAGTGAAATCAGAGTCTGTTTTTTTAACTTAAATGAATGGACATTGTATCCGGGTGCAGCCGACTAGGAGCAGATGTAGCAGAGAAGGAAAAACCTGGAGCATGTAGATAGTTAGCTGCTGGAATAACTTCTTTCTCGCCTTGCTCTGTTTCTCACAGGAAGTCTAATCACGCCACATTACACAGACAGCTGAACTCTGACAAATTCCCAGGCAACATTTTCAGAACTACGTCTACAAAATCACATGATTTCATGTATCAAACCATTTAAATTTTACCTTTTTCATGTCATGTATGCATAAAGGGAACTCTGCAACAAAGTACTGAGCTCAGATCAATGTGAAGATGTTAGCTCAGAATACCCAGACTTCATCAGGAAACATATCTGCCTGCTCATCTCTGTTTTTTCATGCTTCGAGAGTCAACTGAAGACACGAGTTTCACCGGCTGGTGTTTCTGGGAGATATCTGCTGTGTCTTTTTTGTTTTTCTTTTTAATAAATTCTAGCAGACAATTATTCTGTAGAAAACAGACTGACTTCATTAATACAAAAACACAGAGTGTTACAACATGAAGAGCTACATAATGTAAAATCAAGACTGACACAAGTGTTAAAAAGGAGCTTTATCTCAATTATTAGCAGAGCTTCTGTATTTCCATTTTCACGGCACATGAGCATTCTTGATTTTCTCTTGTTGCATCAAACTTATTTTTCACAATAACAGCTTTAAAACCTTTTGAATAAAGAAGGCAAAGATATAATTATGGCCATACAAGAAATTCAGGAGGGGCTTTTTTAAAATATTTCCCTCCTGCACTGCTACAACATACCTTAGAGTTCCTCCACTTCACAAATCTTCTTTTCAGTCCTGGGTAGATCTGCAAATGCCACTGAATTTTGAAAAACAAACAAACAAAAAGTAGCCAAAAGAGTTTCTGAAAGTTGAACCTTGCATAGCGCGTGACTTTGACACCCACACAACTCAGCTTTTTCATCATGCACACAATGCCTAGATAAGAAATCCAATTAAGTCGATGCTGCTCAGTCTTTTTCCCCCATTTCTGCAATTATCTCATACATGTCTATAAACAATAAGCCATTGAGAGAGTAATACATTTTTGTCATAGATATGCAAATGCGCTGTTATTAGGGAATGGAACAGTAACAAGGCGCGTGAGTTTTGATCAGCATCGATCACAGTTCAAGTTCAAGCAGGAAGAAACCCTAGTCATGCAAACGTCTCGTCTTGCTGGTTTGGTGGGGAAACAAAAGGCCTGTGCTGACTCCTGCTTGAACGTCGCGTGCTGTGGCAGATAATTATCAGAAGTATCTTCCGCACACTGGAGAGGGGATCCAAACTGTTTAGCTTGAATGGTGTCTGTTGTGAGGCCTCCTGAGTGAAAGTGTGTAGGTTTGGGCTCCGACCGAGCGATTCACCAGGTGAATGTGTCTGATTATTTCTTCCTGTGTGGGTAAATGTGCAAATCAGTGAAAGCGGCTGCTTTAACATTCAATGGAAAGAATGCACACAGTGTCTTGACCCTCTGTGGCAGTTGACTGCAAGCCGTGTTCAATCACTGCACGTAGCGGTCGCCTAAGAATCCTTAACATGCAATGGCTTCTGCAAGCAAAGATTTGACATTTTTTGTCTAACCTTATCAAATATACAGTGTGTATACAGTGTGACACACTTTAAAGGCCATGGCGGTGGTTTTATTAAGTGCTGCTACTGTCAGCTGTTCCTGTGTGACAAACCACATGGGTCACCATATTCCACATTTTGATGGGGATTTCTGTGGTTCCAGCTGGAAACTACTAGTCAAATGTGTAAACCACTAAGTTATGAGGCCACCAAATTACCAATCCTATATATATGTACATCATTCCTCACCATTCCTCATTCAGATCAACATCCATCGCCGTGTTGCGGGGGGAGCAGCCTGAATAGGGGAGTCCAGACCTCCTTCTCCCTAGCCTACTCCTTCAGCTTATCCGAGTGAACACATAGGTGTTCTCTCCAGTGTGTCCTCTTGAGCCTCCTCCCAGAAGGACATCCCCAGAAAACCTAACCAGGAAGGAATCCAGGAAGCATCCTAGTCAGATGCCCAAGCCACCTCAACTGCCTCCTTTCAAATTCGACAGGTAATGGCTGAACTCATCACGCTATCTCTAACTGAGATCCCAGCCAACCTTTGAAGGAAGGTCACTTCCGCTGCTAGTATTCGCAGTCTCTTTCTCTTAGTCTCTAGCCAGAGCTCATCAGTATAGGAGAAGATAGGGAAGTAGGTTGATTGTTGAATTGTTGTAATGTTGCATGTTAGATCTAGTTTTTCTCCAAAGGGAATTTGTGCCTTCCGCTAGAATTTTTCCACAACCTCTGATTTGTCAAACAAATGTGTCATATCAAAATGTCATCCTACTTCTCTGCTAATGTTTTTGGTTTACTGGGATCTGGTCATCCTACAGCAGGAGGCTCCATACGTCCTTCATACCCGGTCTCTGGTGTTATTCAGTAGTCTTTCATTGTTAAAAATGAGGATGAATGGCAGTCACAAGCAGCCAAACAAAGCTGCACTGTTTTCCGTCATTTCACTAATTAGCTAATTATTTTAGCAAACAGTGAGGTGCGGACGACTTTTCATGGAAATAATCAATAACACTAAAAGTGTTATTCAGCCTCATTAAAACATGCTTTGAAATGAGCCTCCTGTACAACAGCAATTTGCTGTTTTCAGACCATTTCAGAATGAAATTCACAAACTGCATCTGCTTTGTCAATAATATTGAAAGCCTTTTTCACAGCAAAACTGCAAGATGTTACCCACCCACCACAACACAAAGCTGCACACAGCATGGGATTATTGTCATAGTAATCATCTTGTTTACTTGTAAAAAAAAAAGAAGAAGAAGAAGAAGAAACAAGTAAAAAAGAAAAAAAACCACCCATAGCTATAAAACATAAATGGATAAATGTTTTGGATGAGAACTAAAAACAGAGCTCAAATACCAGTTAATGCACACTTTAAACCATTCTGTTTTGTTTCCTCCTGCAGTTTCTCTTGCCATTGAAAATCATACTAAGGTTTAAGCAGCATGTTTCACTTTCTACAGAAATAACAGTTTGAATAGTTACTTAAATATTACTTAACTGTATAGTTTCACCAAGTTTTCATGTCAGCTTTAATGTCCACAGTTGTCATGCTGCTCCAGTCTGCCTTGCTAAATGTTGGTCCCAGGCAAAGCAGGTTTATGATGTAACTCACACCTGTGACGATCAATGAACCTAGATCCCTACTGCTGTCTCTGAAAGATGACTTATAATCTGATTTAGCACCATGTTGTTTGGTTAGTCACCCTTGACCAGACTGAACAACACCAGTAAAGCTGAAGTTAATTTACAAATACATCAGACATTCATGAAGCACAGCTGACAACAGGTCATTTTTGAAACTGTTGTTCACCCATGAAGCAAAGTACTGAATAGATGTTAAAAAATGTAAATGTTGTGTATCAGTTACTAACGATACAACCAAATCGAATGCCAAAAGTATGAAATCAGTTTCATACTTCATACTTTCATAATAAAATAAATGCATCTTTTTAACTCATATATTTTAGCCAACACATTTACTGAGTTTTCATAGTAAAGAAATATTACTTTAGGTATTGTGTGGCTTTCAGTGGCTAACTTAAATATAGACAGCAGCAGAATAAAAGTCATACAATAGCTGTGTCCAAATTCAGAGGCCGCATCCTCCTGAGGCTGCATTTGTAGGCAGATTATGTCACAGCGATGCGACAAAGGCTGTCCAAATTCGTAGACTCCGACAAATGCAGCCGACAAATGCGCCCTCCTTCTCCCCAGATTTCAACGATGGGCCGGGTGTAACTTTTGTGGCCCCACCTATCCCAGAATTCATAGCACGGACAAGCTAAGTTTTAATAGTTTTAATATTACTCTTTCTGGGTCACAAAATAAACTTTTAAGATATTTTCAGGCGAGGATGTAGCCGTGTAAACTTCAAATATCTGCTCGATTTATCAAGATATCACATATTTGCAAAAGTGCTCCGACGTTTTCGGAGACGTCTGTTACCCACCAGCTTCATAGGTGACCGGGAGGTCGAGGCTCACTAGAGGCGGCGAGAACAGTGAACTCATCATTTTCAAACCCCCCGCGGTCTTTCGCTACTCAGGTTAAACATGACATATAAGTCACTTAGATAACTTAAAAATGTTATTGGTTGGCTTTTTTCAGTGTTTTATTTTGAGTAAATCAGTTTGGGTGAGATTACAGCTGAATAAACGTCAAACAGAAAACTGGTTAAACAGAAGTGTGAGATGGTCGAGAATTTACGCCATTGTCCTGTTATATTTTAGTTAGCAAGGAGCAGACAGCTGAGCTTATTAAACTCCACCGAGACAGCTGGTGATGCAAATCTGAAGACTAGACTGTCCAGTTTCACAGCAGATCACTTCCGGTTTTCTCAGTCTTTCTCAGCCCACGTAGACCACGAAGGCCGGGTTCTCCGAAGGATGCGGCCTCTGAATTTGGACACAGCTAATATGCTGACACAATAGCAAAAGCTAGCTTTCACAGCAATGGCGTTTGACTGAAAAAAAAAAAAAAAGATGAGTAAGAGTCACACGTGTCACTAAATTTGTAGACTTTTGTAGATGGTGATTACCAAACAA
Organism: Rhamphochromis sp. 'chilingali'; assembly: GCF_963969265.1. Taxonomy (NCBI): domain Eukaryota; kingdom Metazoa; phylum Chordata; class Actinopteri; order Cichliformes; family Cichlidae; genus Rhamphochromis; species Rhamphochromis sp. 'chilingali'. Next base: position 34,388,028 of record NC_137931.1, read on the forward strand.
AAATTAAAGCCGAAATAAAGTTATGTTATGAGATATAAGAAAAAGAAGTGCACAACTCATAAAGGAATCAATTTCTCATCCACCACATGTGAAGGGAGCCATAAAGATCCATATGTGCACGCTGAAAAACATTCTGCACATAGAATGAACTGAAGCGCTACAAAGAGTATTGAAAGCACATGCTAGAGCCCTTACAGCAGCATCATGAATCATTGTGCAGCTTGTTCATAACACAATGCATTATTGAAAGCTAATAATAGCTTAAAGTACACCTTTATCCACGCACTGCATTTATTATTTGTCATTCTTTCAAATGGGACAGGTTTTTCACACAAATGACAGCTAAAAACTCCTCATCGTCAGTAAATGTTAATCTAACAAAATCACACATGAAAGTACATACATAGCACACCGTGCAGGTTTACTACCCATATTAATTAAAAGGAAAGCCCTTCTATGAGGTCAGTCATGGGCGATCAAAGAGGGAAGTGTTTAATTTGGTCTATATCGTATTACTTTGTCTTGTAAGAGGGGATCAGGGTTTTTTAAAATAGCCTTTAACGTGAATCCTCTTAAGCTCCCTCACTCCACTCTTAATTACAGAGGGCAGAGCATGTTTAATCCCTTCTTGATGAGGAGGAGCATTAGCTGTGGATAGAGGAGACTTTTTTAGAAATCAAATGAATTTCCCCATTGAATCCGTTTAATTAAGAGAAACGATAGTATCACAAGTAACCCAAATACAGCAAGATCAGCAAACAGGCAGCAAACAAGATATGAGCAAATGTTATATTCATAAATAGAGATCTTCCCACCAAAATAATAAAATAAAAGTAAACTTATTGTGTGTTTATTGTGCATTTTTCTTATGAAACATTTGTGAATATCTTTGTCACAAAGTAGTACATTTAAACTTAAACTGATGAGCATAGTCATTTCAAGAATGCAGTCTGGTGATGAGAAGTTACAGTAGTCCAACTGTGAATGAGAAATAATTTTGTAGTGGTTTTGAGTATTTTAAAATGGCTGTGATTAGGTTGGGTTAACTGAAGGCAGCTGTATAATCACACACGTTACTTCTGTGCAGATATGTTATATACCCCAGACTCGAGATGATTAGGAATAAAAATGTTCAGTGACAGTTTGCTTCTATTGTGTGATCGTATTTATAAGATGCAGAATATCTGTTTCTCTATTTTCTGTCTCTCTGGGCAAGCTAGGGTCTACATGTACCATATGCTACAGCCTAAGGGCAGAGTTGTAGTTCAGGGCATTGGGTTTGAGAGGACAACTGCTGTTGCCTGCTAAAGTTGTCAGCATGTGGAGTGTAGCTCATTTGTGGCATAGCTGCCATTTCCCTTGGACTGTATGTGTTTTTATCCCTTTTATGTGATGAATATTGTAGCTGGACTTGTTTCCCATTTCTCTCCATGATTTGATTCATTATAATTTAGCATTTTTACTGGTTGTCATCTTTTGCCCATGCCTGAGAGAGTTGGTCAGACCTAGATCTGTGTGGGAGATGAAGACTCCTCGTTGTTTACGTGAACACACTGGAATTAATCAGATAACTACACGCATATTTCCTTTAATAATGGTGTTCTGGCCTCTGTAGTAAAATGTTGTGAGCATCATGAGTGGAGTGCTCATTATGCTCACAATAATGAGCATAATGAGCACTGAGTTCTAGCAGGACAAGAACAGAGATGAATTCACAAGATACTTTGTAACCTTCACTGGTGCTTGTTTCTCTAGTATGATGAGCTCTAACTCCTGACTGAAACTCTTCAAATAAACAAAAGAAAGGTATTCAGAGGAATCATTCACCCTGGACTGGGGATGAACTAATAAGACACTACTTTAGAGTACAGAAAAAAAGATATGGAAATTCAGCTTGGAAAATTGTGGTGAAATAACTCAAAAAGAAAAACGTATCCTGTGTTAAGGAAAGATTTTTTATTTATTTATTTTTAAACATGTTTACGAGCTTAATTGGAGTGACAAATTGTTTTGTGTATTAGTTGAAGTTCTGATAAAACTGGTATGACACTCAGGCTTGAGACACAAATGATCTGATAGACGACCAAATAAAGAATATAATTATATACACACAGGATGGGCAACAACAGACAGCTAAATCAAATCTCTTAAGAGGACATGGGAAGTAAAACTAAAAGTAAGACACAAATGACTATCAAAACACGTCAGAGAGTAAAACAAAAAATGCATAATGGAGAGTAAGACTTGCCAACAAGATACAAGATGATAATTAAGAACTTTGAAGACAAGAGAAACAAAGACTAACCAGACGCTACTATTAAAAATAAATAGTGCTGTCAGCATTAATCTCGTTAAAATGACATTAAGGCCATAACCGCATTAACGCGGCAAAACTCTGTTAGCGAGTTAACGCGGATCGCCCCGTGCAATGGGCTGCACGATGCTAACGCTTTAAAGAGCTAACCACGCTAACACGTTGACACTGTGCACGGGGCAATCTGCATTAACTCGCTAACAGAGATTTGCCGCGTTAATGCGATTATGGTGTTAACGTCATTCTGACAGCACTAAAATACATAATTTTTTTTTAAAAACTACAAAATAATAAGTTCAACATCAACACTCAGATTGTAATTGTAACTGAAAATGCTAAATACTAAAGAATTTAAAGTTCACGAAACGCAAAACTCTGAGTTTCAAAACCAGGGCCATTGCATGCTGGTACCCTTTGGTACGCTGGTGCCTAAATAACTACATTTCTGTTAGATGACAGCAAAGCTAGCTAATATTAGCTTTCCAATATTTAAGCTGTAATGACTTCTTTTATCATTTTGCTGCATCCTGCTGTGTGAGCAAACATTACTGATGTGAAAACTAATAGAATTAGTTGTTATCTAATCCCATCATTTCTAGATCCACGAATTGAAAATGTCACGCTTGGTTAATGTGAATCCTTTCATTTTTATAACATAAGCTGTATTTGACTTTAACAGCCTACTTCTCTTTTTGTATGCGTGCGTTTTCTGTTTGTTTTTTACATTTACAAATCTCACTTGTACATAATCAAATAAGTGTGTGATTTCTACATTTAATATCTGGTGCAGTAATTGTGCTTTTAAATTGTTTTTGTTGTTGTTGTTGGGGTTTTTTCCACAGTGGAAAAATTGATTTGTCATAAAAAGAAAAATCCTTTCCGCAGAGACTGGGAAAACTGTTCCACCAGGGCTCCACTCATAATATTCATATTACTGTACTGCAGTGGGTGGAAAAAAATGAATTTATTTGCATTTCTTTTTGCCAGCTACATGAAAACATGTCTAAAATCTGTGCTATACTTGACTGGTCTCCCAGCGAGACATCCCAGTGAGCGCAGTGAGACTGTGGAAGTGACAAATCAACTGTGCACACAATGCAGCAATTTTGATTCTATGCCTGTGCTTCAAGAGTTAAAATGTCGAGTGCAAAAAATATTGTCGGGGCTTCAGTGAGCCTCTCTCTTTGGTCTTTAGACTTTGAGTAAAGTGTGACAGGAAGTAAATCCATCTCTGCTTGTGATGTGATCAACAGTAAATAATGTGCAGGAAGCCGAGGGAGACGCACAAAGTATATTTAACATGCTGATCACTGGGATCCATCAATCATCCAGCACAAAAACGAAAATAATCTCTGGATGGCTGGAAATGTTTGCAGAGTCAGGCCAGTATAGCGTGTGCACTAGTATCCATTGTTTACTGCCGCTGGTACAACCTGCTTTGTCGTCTCCATGAGCAAACTGTGTATTCTACCAGTGTGGCACAAGCAGCACACGTCATAGTGAAGAACCTGTCCAACCAGCGAGCTGGCACTGTTGTGCTGTAGATCTCTGGTGCATCTATTAATATATATTGCTTGCTTGATTGAAATTCAAGTCCCCGCTCACCCACATAGGGCTTTTGAGATACTCGGCTTATCTGTCTTCTCCTCAGGTTGATGTTGAGTGGAGCAATTACGGGGATTAAGCAAGGTCATAAAGTTTGTGCAAGACTGATAAAGGCTTAATAAGTGCATCAAAACTGAGAGTATTGAAAGAAATGTGAACAGACACACCCTCCAGTCAGAAAGGCAAAAGAAATGGGGCAAAATAAGTGAAAACACCTGTTTGGGTGGAGTTTGGAGCAACATGAGTAAAGAATCACCTGTGTGACATTAAGGGAATTAAAAATAGGTTTGTACTGCAAGTCAGTACAAAGCACATTAGGACCACTTTAGCTAAAAAACAAAACAAAAACAACAAAATTGTTATCCTCTCTGCAAGGACAGTAGGAGGATCTGAAGTTTGAGTCAGCGTTAGAAGACTCATTTTATTGTTCTATAAGCATTAATATGTAATCATAATAGAGCATCTACTTTAGACATTAAATATTTAAACATTTTAAACATAATTTAATGAATTACTGGAATTAAAAAGAGTGAATGTTGTCTCCAGGAAGTTTAACTGGTTTAGAGTGGCAAGGTAGAGTGGGTTGTGTTCAAGTTAAAGAACACGGGTGCAGATTTCCAGTTAAGGTTGATTTATTCAGCTGTGGTTATCAGCAGCTTTATCACAGCCACACATGGTATATGGGTGGCACGTTTAAGGAGTGTCAGTGTTGACATGGTGATTTCAAAAATGTAGGACATATCAAACTTCTACAAAGAAAAGTCTATAAATGGATGAAACATACCACTATACACAAGTGATTGTGTGTTTTAATGATAGAGTTGTACCATTGATAAGACTGTTAACCCACACAGTTTACCTTTCAGGCAGCTTTTTTCCCACCTTCAGATATGTCAGACTTTTTTCATGTACCAGCTCTTTTCCAGTTTTATTGGCCAAAATATTTAAAGTGCACACTTTTAAAACCGCTGCTCTTTTTATTGTACTACTTTGCTTCTTTGTCTGCAGCTGCTGCACTGCTCTCAGTGTGTATTAATGTATAATCTGTTTAGATTGGTTCCCCCATGGTAGCTGTAGTTTATAGCTGTGTCCCAAAACGTAGGCTGCATCCTTCGGAGGCCGCATTTGAAGGCAATCACAGCCAGGCCACGAAGGCTGTCCCAATTCGTCGACTCTTTCAAATGTGGCCGACAAATGCGTCCTTCATTTCCCCGAATTTGAAGGATGGGTTGGGTGTGTCCTTCATGGCCCACCATATCCCAGAATTCATAGCATGGCCCAGCCAATTCCAGTTTCCAACAATGGTGGCCGCTACTAAGTTTTAATATTACTCTTATTAATCTTTCTGGGTCACAAAATAAACTTTTAACATATATTTTAACGTAAAAATGTAATTGTTTGGCTTTTTTCAGTGTTTTATTTGCTCCGGAGTAAATTGGTTTGGCTGAGATCAAAGTTATTAGATTATTAGATTAGATTAAATAAAACTTTATTAATCCATCGGGTGGGTTCCTCCGGGATTTTCACACAGCTGAATAAACGTCAAACAGAAAACTGATTAAACAGAAGTGTGAGACAGTCGAGTATTTACGCCAGTGTCCTGTTATATTTTAGATAACAAGGAGCAGACGGCCGAGTTTATTTAACTCCACCGAGACAGCAGTGACGCAAATCTGAAAGCTAGACTGTCACATTTCACAGTCTCGCACTTCCAGTTTTCTTGGTCTTCGAAGGACCCGGGCCACGTAGACCGTGAAGGCCGGGTCCTCCGAAGGATGCGGACTACGTCCTTTTCTTGCATTCATCAATGCTGGGTTAGTGAAAGATGGCAGCAGCTTCCACTCTTCTCTTAACTCCTCCATTAGCTTGTTAGCATAGCATAGTTCATCTCATGTTTCGCATTTGTCAGCAAAGCATTTCTCAGTGTCACTCTGACAGAGTATGTCTGCTTTAAACCTGAGTAATGCATAGCTAAAAAAAAAAAAAAAAAGTATTTCACAATGGGTTGGAAAGACACAGACAATCCCAAGAAAAAGAAGGTATGAAAAGGTGAACAGGGCTGATATTTTCATGAGCATCACAAACTGCTACAGTTTTGTTATCAGAATGTTATCTGTTCAGTCCATTAACATATGGGAAGCCCAGGAGAACCAGATGAATATTTTATTTTATCTGGTACACGCAGGCAGGCTGCCTGACTCAGCCTGCTCAGCTGGAGAAAGGCCCAAAAGTGCAGAACTCTGTGGAAACCTCCTGAAACATGGCAGACATTTCTCAGCGTATGCATCAGTGAGCAGCTCTGATAGGAAGTCATCCTGATCTTTGAATGTCATCTCCAGGTCTCCTTAACGCAGCCATGCTCTGTCTAATCAAAGGAGCTTTTACATCTGAATGTTGTTCAGGCAAAACAGGAAGGATCATGGTTGTGCGTCACTTCTGAGCGTTTAAAGGTGAGCACATCACATCCAGGGAGGAAAACTAAGAGAGCAAAGGCCATGAATTCTCACAGTAGTTGTCTGATAACAATAGTTTAAAAATTGTCCGTTTATTGTAATACTCTCTTTGGATTTCTGGAAAATATTATTGGGGTCAGTGACCACAATAAATATGCTTCAACTGTCATTGAGAATGACCAAACTGAACACCAGATAAGTGGCTCACAGAAGAGCTGGATTAGCTCCAGCTCTAACAAAATGTCAGCAGTTATGCAAAACAGCAAAGCAAACAACAGAAAAAGTGTCTCCGTGTCAGCCAGGATGCAAGCCTCTGCAGCTGTGTCAGCCTAATTGGACAAATGTTGTCAGAGACCTCAGTCATTAAAAGAAAAATTAAATGTTTGTCGGTGCTGAAGAAAAATCTTTGTTTTGTGTATGACCTATGAAGCTTAATTCTGTAATAAAACAGTCAAAAAGTCCAAACTGGACTAAGAAACAGAGATTATAAACACCCAGAGGGCTTATTGCAAAATGAGAAATGGATAAGTAAAAAGCACATGTGAAATTAAACTAGTAACACTGATGAGATCAGAAGGGAAAAAAGCAGGAAGTAAAACAAAAACAAGATGCGTGAGGAAACTAACTTTCAGAGTAAAACAGGACGTAACCTTGTAACAGCGTTTGCCAGAAGTGTGAGATGAAGACCTAATGCCAACATGAAGACAGAGATGGGGGAACACAGAAGACGTGAGAGGAAAGCACTAAAAACTCAGTAGATATGACAGGGTGCAAAATTCAACCAAAAACAAGAGCTTGCTGGCTCAGAGATCCCCCTTTGGGATTTTGGATGTTTTGCAGTATCGATCACCTGAGGGAAGGTGTGAGTGCAGGTTGAAGCGCCTGGGAAGGGATACCAAGAGTCACCTCCACAAGGGACAAATTAGATGAATGAGGGATCACTTTTACAAATTTTTTTTCATCATCTGGCAACCACAACTCTCTGTTTAAAGGAAAAAAATCAGGGTGATCCACTGAGTAAATAGTGAAGTATTTCAGATCCTGGTAGATCTGCTGGCAGACGGGCTGTCATTGTCATCCCATGCTAAAAACACTCTTGACAGCATGTGACTGTGTGTGTCAGAGAAAGAGAGGTTTTAAAGTTTAGTGGAGATGAAAAAAGCAGGTTGAGCCTCCAGCTATAGATGACTCTAAATCCTGAAACACATTAAATACATTAATGTATAATGATAGAGCTCTCTGAGGTCTTTAATTAACTACCCGTGATCCTGAGCACAGTTCGACAGGGGCAACAAAGTGGATGCTACATATTTCCAGTGACTCTAACCAGCTGAGGTGTCCCCCACTTCACGTTCCCCTGGGAGTAAAAAGTGTTAATATGGAACAGCAGTCCTACAGGAACTGCATGCTGTACATCGATCTGTGCTGCTGGAGTTTTGCTGGCCTGGAGCCTGACTCATTAAAGGAAAAACAAGAGTCAGTTTTACTCTCTCACTGCTGGTAAACGGTGAAAGTAGAGCTGTGAATGTAGCTCGAGAGAGTCAGTCTAACTGAAGAGCCAGAAAGCATTTCCCACACAGAAACAAGAAACGCAGTTTGTTTTCTACTGTACCAAAACCCTTCCTCTTCTTCATTCAGCTGCTTCTTTTCAGGTGTCGCCACATCTGCACATCTGAGCATCTGCTTCTATCTCACCCTATCCCTAGCATCCTCCTCTGTCACACCAATCATCTGCATGTTCTCTTAACTACATCCACGAATCTTCACCCTCTCCTCTTTGTGTTCAGCAAACAGTAGCAGTTTGCGGTGGCACCCTGATCAACTAACGATTGATTAGGGAATCACATTCTTCATGAGCTGCACGTTTGACTTGGCAAAGATTCTGTCCCGGATCCCATTTATCTGGGCTTGGGACCGACACTAGGAGTACACTGGCTTGTGCAGGTTTTGGGCTTATCCAAGGAACTTCAGGGTTTACTCTGCTAAGTAGGTGGTTCACTTACCAGACTATATCGCCATAGTACCTTTTGGAGCTGGTTAGGTTCCAGATTAGGGATCAACAGTCAATCCTCTGGAAAATAGCATCACCATTCCTGGAAGGTCTTTTGACCTCTGGCTGCAGAATAGACGAGTCTAAAGTTTTTCAATAGTGTCTAAAGTCTGTGTTTCCCTGATGAGCATCTGTAATAAATATAAATTCTTACACGCAAATTTATTCCTCGATTTATTTTTTCGTTCTCCTTTTGGCTGTTCAGGATGTTGGGCTGTACAACGCATACAGAAAAACAGATAAAGTAAGAAGATGCTGTTCAGTGCATTGAGAGCATTTACATGATGAATATGATTGCTGAAATAAATCAGTGAGTTTACATGTACACAATCCACTAGGTGGTATACAATGCTTCGACCACAGTCTACAACTGCTTTCTTGTCTCATCGGTTCTTTGCAGTTAAATTGATGCTGCCTTTGACACAAACCATTAGAAAATCCCTTTCACTGGATCTTGTTGTAAATATAAACAGAAGTTTGGTAAACCACTGGTGTAATGTTCGTGATTGGTTTTCTAAACAGGCCACTTTTTTCTTTTTTTGTTTCTTTTTTGTCTGTTTCCAAAAGAACGGACAGTCTGACATCAGCGAGCACACCTTCAAATGCTTACACTAGTTATTTTACCCTGTGAAGCCATAGCACCATGTACACCATAATGGACTGGTGACATTTTTGTTTCAGAAATTTCTTGCATTTTGGTCAAAGCTCAGATAAATCTGGTCCCTGATGGTCTACACTTTACTCAAAGACACCACTTTTCCGTGCTTTGAAAAATATGGCTGCAATGCTTCATATAATGCCGGTAAACTGAGCAGTCAGGTTACACATCACGTTACAGTGAACTCAGACTCTTGGAGGAGTGGTCACACAGTTTCTTTGGATTTCTGTGCAGCAGGTACAGTTCACATGTTCCATCCCAGTCCGATGTGCGTGGCCAGCAGGTAGCACATGCCGATCATGCATGTCATTATCATCATGGGGAATCCCAGCCTGTACAAAACAAGAGAAGAGCAAGTTAGTTGCAATGATCAGCACTTCAGTCAGGATTATTGGAATAAAAAGATTTACGGGCTGCAGTAACCTGCATGTGGGGGCCTGTCTCTGATCAGGGCATATACAGAAAGTCAGAAACAGCAATAAAGGAGGAGCAGGGGGACAGGTGGGTTGTCAAGTGGCTTGCAGATGTGCCCTAGATTAGCCATTTGAATTAACAGGATAGTATGAATTGTCCTGGACTAGATCTATGCTTCACTTGTTTTCTTTTGTTGAGATAAATATAGTTAGCCACTCAGAAAAGTCACAGAGCTCAACCTCCACCAATATGACCATTTTAAGGAAAATTATTTGGAGTCTCACCAAATGCTCCCTCTGTCCACCAACTCTTGTGTAATTTGTCTCTTGCCTTGGAGAAGGAGCTGGTTAGCAGTGTTTTTGTAGTTGTTGTCATCATCTTAAAATGTATTCATTGTTCCCATCAGTGTGTGTCTTCTATTATTTTGCTATTGTTGCATGATTCAATGGAAGCTGTTAGTTTAGCAGGAATGTAAGCTCCAGTACACACAGAAAAAGAAGTCAAGAAATGTTGTTTACTACTTTTATTATTTTCTACTATATACCTTTCACTCTTACTGAAGCAAACAGCAATTTGCTTCAATAAGTGTAAAGCATCGTGTAATGTCACATGAAGTCATAGCTTCCATTTATATTTATCCTGGTTTATTCTCTCAAATTTCTCCTTTAAAAAAATATATTACCAAAGATGGCATTAAAAAAATCCTGGCACTAAAGCTAGGTTTGAAAAAGTAATAAAAGACCTTTATCTTACAGGGATTTTTCTTCTCTTTATTATCACCTCTCTTTGTGAGAGACATATTTTGACCTTTGGCAGCCACAGACAGTCCAACTCCTCATATAAAGAAAACCAAATTATTGCAAAATCCAGTCTTATTGATGTGTGACACTTTGCTGAGCTCCACAACTTACTCTGTCTTCACTCAGCCTGCAGCACAGGGAGGTCAGAGCTGCACAGCCGCTCAGAGCCGTTAAAAATTCAGCGTCTTGATCAAGGACACATCAGCCTGCAGGTGAAGGCTTGTCTTCCTGCACGCTAAAGCTAGCAGATGCTCCGAGACATGCACATTGCGTACAACGGAACAATCTAAAAAGTCCTCGGCTGCATGCACACATCTCATTAGTCCAAAGTTGTTTATTGAAACAGAAATGGCTTCACATGGTGACATTTTTAAAGGCCAGCTTTCTTCTGAATGTAATGACTGAAATGTAGTCCCCTGGATGAAGCATTGGTGGTGACTGCTGCCATGTATGTTTCTGCTTCTCACCCCTGAATTAGTCTCCTTAATTAAAATGTGTCCTTAGATGACTCCTGAACTGCAGATGGCTCGTGTTTGGATGTCTACCATGTCCTATATGGACACATGGCAGCTCCGAGGGCCAGAGATCTGTTCATCCTCACTCTGTGCCACGGATCACTTTGGAGGATAAAAACTGCATGTATATTCAGCGTGCCAGCCATCAGTCTTCATCAAAGCAGAAAAGGACTAATTAAGACTAAAAAATAAGAGAACATATCATTAAAATATCATTGAGAGCAGATGTTGCTCTCACTCTGACAGCCTGAAGAGAAAAAGTTTGGGCCAAATCAGCCTGGAAAAAAAACATAAACATACAGCTGCTATATTATCTGTGTTAATCTTTATATTAGGATTAAAGACAAAATGATGACAGTTCATTCAAATGCAATTATTATGACGATAAACATTATATTTGGCTTACGTGTGGTTTTATGTGTATAAAGCACACAGATGCTTATATGAAATGGCAAGGTTAACCGTGCAAGTCTGATTGTCAGTGAGACAAAAGGTTACCTGTCTCTTTGCTGTGTGTATTTTCAGTTAACCTGGACATGACCTCTTCTTAGAGGATCTCAAGGAACTGAGATGACCATTTGGGTTCAGAATGAGTATCTGATGATCACTGCAGCTGCCCACAACTTTGTTTTCTTTTTCATTTTCTTATGTTTAGCTGCCTTTACGGGTCACTACGGTAGTCATATATGGTTGTCTGCTGAAGGCCAAGGCTTTTAAAGTTCTCATCAGAGAATTATCTTCCTCTGATGATGCAACTCAGAGAGGTGACACTGACCTTCAGCAGCTCATCAACCAGTTTGCCCATGCCTGCAGTGAGTCTGGGCTGGCTATCAGCATCAAGAAAACCAACAAAATGACTGATTATTTTAGCTGTTTGGGTTCTGTCGTCGCCAGCAGCAGCCTATAGTATCATTTACTAGGCAAAAAGACAAACAAGAGAGTGTGGGAGATCAAAAGAATCACCTAGAACCATTTCACCTTCACTGCCTACAGCAAATAGTCGCTAACATAACTGTGCTTAAACAAGCCAGCTCTCAGAGCATGCTTCTCCACCTCCTGTCAGTGTCGATCGAAGCCTATCTCGATCGACATGAACATCAGGTGACCAGATGTCCCCCAGCATCTCAGCAGGTCCTGTTTGCAGATGGGACCTGAACATCAGGGGAACGACACTAATCATCACAGTTTGGCGTCACAGTGCTGAAGGATTGAAGAAGGGCAAAACAAAAAAAGCTGCAACCAATAGCTAAAGGACAGGAGCCACAATAGCAACCAGAGACAACAAGCTCGAGCCCTTGATCCACACTTCAGCTATGTTTGCAGCACTTGCAAGGATCACATTACTGAACCACTGTTGATTCATGTTATATGATACTGCCAAAAAAACCTACATTACTTCTATGATAGCATGTAGGTATTTCCACCACACATCTAGTGTGTGTGTGTGTGTGTGTGTGTGTGTGTGTGTGTGTGTGTGTGCGTCAATGCAATATAAATATTTGCCAGTTCATCTACTGATTGAAATGAGACAGCTACCATCTATTTCCTGTTCTGTTCAAAAGCGTCTGGATGCATTTCTCTCTACCGAGATGGGTTTTGTTTTTATCCTAAAAGGGTACATTTTGTCAATTTAAGCTTTTTTTTTGTTTCTTTGTTTTATATGTCCTCTTATAAATACAATATGGGGTTATGAGATTTGTAAATCATTGTGTTCTGTTTTTACCTGTTTTATACAGTGTCTCTACTTCGTAGGATCTGGGTTTATATGTGTAAGTGCCTGTGTGAAAACTGCAGTCAGTGTACCATGTCTGCTGCTCAAACTAAATTATGAGGTTTCCAGTGAATATGCTTGCAGAAATGGCAAATAAGTACTTGGACTGAAGAATATTAAGACTTTATAGGCACTTCAGCACTTTCATGATTTTAAGACATTCTGCATTTTAAGTGTAACAAAAAACCAGTTTCAAAGTTTCTCAACTGAGTCATAATGGTCATTGTCATTTTTGAGTGATTATCATTATTTACGCATCAGTAGCAAAAGTGGGGGAACTGTGAAGAAAAGATGAAAATAATATAAGATTTACTAAAAAGATTTTAGATAATATATATTAAGTTTAGAATTTATAATTTTCTTTTTTCTGATAATAAGTAAATAAGTAAAAGATCTACAGAAGAAAGCATCTTCTGTAGTACTGGTATCACATCTCTAAACTTTCAGTATGGTGAATGTCTTTTCTCTAGAAGGTGTAAGCATTTTGCAGTAGTAACATTCTTAGTTTCCTAACCAAACGTTCTTCATTTTCATGCACCTGAAAGGAACTGTCTTTTTCTTTTCTTGTCTACCATCGCCAGACACTGCTAGTTACTGTGGTGACCTAATCAGATGAAAAGCACCACCTTCAAGACACTGAAAACTCTGACTTCAGGCTCAACATATTTCAATAACCTATTAGTCTGTTTTCCTGTTGGCCCCCCAGCTCACCAGTGGTCCCTTCCAAGATTTAGATCACCATGTGGCGCTCTCAATCTTGGGGTTGAACTGCAGCTGCAGCTGCCAGAGTAGAGCCAGAGCCAAAGAAAATAGTTCCTTTTCAGTGCTCCATAGAATGCCTTTCACCTTATTTTCCATATATTAATAAAGAGTTTCCTAAGTCCAGTCCTTTCTCATCAATTTAGGTTTTTGCACATGACAGTTTGCAATCAAGCCGTGGTAGATCTGCTGCATGAAATTCTGTCCTGATTAAACAAAGACAAAAGCAGCCGATGATCTGTGTTGAATTTGTTGATTAAAATGGAAGCTCTCACAGGTTTTATTAGCAAGCCAAACACACAAAACGTTTAGTGTAGCTGTCAATATGCACCCCGACAGCTACTGGAAATAATATTGTGCAAAAAGATGCAAAGTGGTTAATGCTACCTATTTTGTGCAGAGGTCAGCATCCTCATATGTTGATGAACCACAGAGAAGGCATGGAATAGAACAGGTCTGTCAGTGCTCTGAAGCACCTCCAGACTGGACAGTAACGCAGCATTCAGCTGCACAGATGTAGGGCCATTTCAGCTTTGGTGTTTATATTGATTTGTAATGTGAGAATTCAGTTCTTTGACTACACTGCTCGGTTTCTGTTAATACCACATGCTTTTCATTTAAACTACACTATAATCACATATTGCTTGTGGGAAAAATGAGCCTGTCTGGCTGTTATCGCTGTCAGACAGCCTGAGGTCACCTCTGCATGAGTGAATCCCTTTCTACGGAGCAATACCTATTTCCCGATCACAGGCACATCATGAGGGGACACGGGGCACATGAAAAAGACACCACAATATACCACAGAGAGGAGCAGGGTTCACCTTGTCTAAAAATCCCCATCAAACCTTGTGATCTCACACAATGACTTAATTGCATATGATGGGAGCTCTTTGAAAGTCCTGATGCAATCTCAAAGACTCTTTAGATAAACCAATGGGCCGCGCTTCTCTGACTGTGGAGGCTGTAGGACAGAGAGAGCAGCGCTGCTCCCCTGTGATAATGGTTGACCTGTTCTATTCAATGAGCACAAAAAGCACACTGGTGCAGTGTTTAAGCTGTGAAGCGGTACACAAAAAAACCTCCAAAAATATGTATGAGCGTGATTGCAGTGTTTATTAGAAATAAAGCTAAAACACCTGCCTCTGTAGTGCAGAGGCAGCTTTTCTGTATAGATTTCCTGCAGGTGACTGTACATGAGCAACATGTGGTCCAAAAGAACAAGACACTCTGAAGCACCTTACATTGTCTAATGTCATTTGTTTTTGTGTCTCAAAACTGTAGCAATTTGCTACATTGATAGGCATTTACAAGTACATTTTGCAGTGGGTCTATTCTAGAGTGCTTGTAATGCCACGGGTGCATTACAAGCACCCGTGGCAGTTTCTATTCAACCGACCAACATACAGAGCTGTTACTTTAGTGATGCACTTTAGGTTAATGGTTTGTGGCGAGGTGGATGATAAGGGCCTTGAGGCACGAAGGAAGCAACAGGGACCATGCTAACTGCTGAGCTATTCGAGGCTACTCATTTTCCTTTGTGATGGCTTATCAAAAAGGCATTTGTGCCCCCGTGGGCTCATCTGGCCCCTGAATTCATCCTCCTGATACAGCACTAGTCAATCCCAGCTGCCCAGACTTCGCTCCCCCTTGCCTGTCTCTCTGAACAGCAGTGACCCTTGCCACAGACATCCAATTACAGACAGTGCTTCAGCCAAGAGCAATGCTCCTGTCCAATAACTGTAAACACAGCTAGAGCGGGAGAGAAGTAGAGCTGACGGGTTGCAACTGTTCCCCTCCATTTCAATGAAATCCTTTGCAGACAGACGTCCCAGAGTCTTTTTAGTGCACTAAGAAATTTGTCAACGAGCTTTAACCAACTCTGACACATTTTCCACCAATTACTTCACTGGCTTTAGCGGCGTGTCAGAGCCAACTGAGCAGGTAACGAAGGCTGAAAAAGTAATGGTGGAATTTTCTTAATGCCAAAGGTCACCTGAAGTTGTTCTTTTTCTTCTCAGCCACAGTCTCATTAGCTGTAAATAGGAATATCAATGAAGCAACCTGCTACAGATCAGATTACAATATTAAAACGTAGTAGTAACATAGTAACATATCCTGTAGCTTAGGTATGTGGGAAGTACAATACTTCTGCAAGTCTTTAGAATAAATTACAACTCACTGAAAACAACAAATTGAGCATAGCGTTAGTTGAGTTAGGCCACAAAGTCACAATCCTGGCTGATCAGCTGAGCTGATTAGGGTGTGCCTTTCAGAGTGATGCTGTGCACAGTGTAGACTTAAGGACCCAAAATGCTGAACGCAGGAGGATTCCAACAGAAAGCTGATAGTAAAATCCACAAGGTAACAAAAAGTCCAAATACAAGAGAAAATAGACAGTGTAGACAGCAAGGCAAATACGAGGAGCCAGAGAATTTAAACAAAAGGTGAACAGGACAGCACAGAAGAAAACACACACACACACACACACACACACACACACACACACACACACACACACACACACACACACAGGAACATAACAGTACAAAGAGGAAGTCTATTTATGGCCCTTGGTCTATTGATTGGAATGAGGGAAAATGGGCGAAGAATTACAACGAGGTGAAGACACACAGGATAATCACTCAAGGGGAAGCAAAACCACACAGGGAATTGAAGAAAACTTTCACAGTAAAACAAGAGACCGGTACATGGAAACTAACTTCTAACAAAATATCAGACCAGGGAACACACTAAAACAGAGGAAGACAATGGGAAATGTAGGAGCCATTCTTGGGTTAATACCTTATGTGGTCACTAAAGGTCACCTTTTTCTGTTTTGATTATGTAATGTAAAGGTATTTAAGGTAGACGCACGTAATCGGCGTCAGGTGTGTCATTGAGAAGGCAAACAGTTTGTGACGTTGCGCTGTTATGCTAAGTCGATACAGAATAAAGACCAAAAAGGACAAGATACATACTGCTGGAGTTATTGGGCTGTGAACTTAATTCATGCATACCAGTGACATCGCGTCACCCCCGTTAACGACCACCTCAGTGGCTTCAAGCGTAGGCTTAGCCTCTACAGGAAACATCTGAGAACTAAAAGCTAGAACATTTGGTTGGTCCCTGTGGACCTATCCCTGACTCCTCCGGTCCACATCCTTTGGGCATTTAATGGTGTGAGAATGTGTGTGTGTGAATACTAGAAAGTACTGAGTAGAAGGCATTAATAAGTTCCAATCAATTTAGCATTTTCCTTAAAATCAAGCCAGGATTACACAACTTAAACAACTGCAGCATCTGCAAACCTCTTAGCAACCCATCTCTTCCTCAGCTCCTCCTTTTTATATCACAGAATTTTATCGCTGTTATATGATGAAGCCCAGTCTGTTCTGTCTGGGGGTGCTCGGTCCTGCTCTCCTCGTCTCCAGATTTTCACATGGAAGGACTGGGAATGGGAACATCAATGTTCTTTAGACTACAAACTGAAATGTCACCTTCACGGCGGCGCTTCAGAAAATGTTAGGTGGTAAGTATAGATAGAATATCAGTATAAATGTTGTCTGTGATTGATATGATGAAAGCACTGTCACTCCATCCAGTGAAAACACTTTCAGATCTTTGATGACAATAATCTACAGTAAGCCACAGACACCGCGTTCAGTCATAAGTGTCACAAGTTTAATGTTAAATCAAGTCTCTGTTCAAATCTGTTACACAAATCCCAAAAGAAATCCTCTGACTTTGTCTCTTTTCAACCCTCACGGGCATTACATTTCCACTGTTCCTAAATAAAATAGCGATGCAGTTCCAACCCAATGGCATATCAAGTCTAATCAGACTCATATTCATGCTTTTTTTCAACATAACTGACCCCTTCGGCTTCTCCAACATGCAAACCATAAAGCGTGTCTGACTGCTGTGTCGCCAGGGTGCAAATTATCAGTGAGCAGGTGGCAACCTGATAGGAAGCCTGCTGACCATCCAGCCTGCGATATAACCACATTTTCTGCCATTCATTCGACTTTTTTTCTTGTAACCACCCTAGAGTTCTGAAATCAGGCTCCACGGTTGGACGGTTTCACTCAGTATCAGTTCAATCAGTCACACATATGTTACACTGTTTATGCCTCTTTCATGGTTCAGCGTGACTGGGGGACTTCTATTTCTGTTGACATGAGAGAATATTGCTGCAGGTTGACTTCCTCCACACTCACTGTAGTAAACATTTCTCTACAGGGTCACTGAAGAGGACACAGACTCAAATCACTGCTTGCACTACATAACAAACCCGTGCGTGTCGTGTTGTTTCCTGGAGTCTGCTCACAGAACGCTGCACCTGCTGCACAAAGACAAACTAAACGTGTTCTGTCACATGATACTCAGTGCAACACATTTTCTCTAAATGTTCTCAGGCTATTCATACACACTGTTGGCAATTTCTAATGAAACATATGACGGACATAAATGTGTAAGTAGCCCCTCAGGCTGAATAGCCTATCGTATTTCAGCACCACAAACCAAGAACAGAGGAACTTTTCAAACTTGCTGTTTATGACCTCTTTGTGCATGGGACTGCTTCGTGCTGTTAATGGCGCCTTTGCTTACTTGAAGAACTCCATGAAGGAAAAGCCATATCCATGTTGCTCAGCGATGCCTGCACACACAACATTGGCTGATGCTCCTATCAATGTGCCATTTCCTAAACAGAAAAGAGAAAAAAGTCAGAGAAAACTTTTCTTTAATGTCAGGTGTGTTTCCAGAACCACTAAAAACTGTAATTAAACCTATACTGAAAAAGGACAATCTTGACAAGACACAAATGAGCAACTACAGGCCGATCTCCCATTTTTAAGTAAGATCATTGAAAAAGCAGTTTCTCAACAGCTCAGTTACTTCTTAAAACAGAATAACTGCTATGATGCCTTCCAGTCAGGTTTTAGACAGAGCCACCGCACTGAAACCGCTCTGACCAAAGTGTTTAATGACATATGTCTGAATACAGACAGTGGAAAAATGTCAGTCTTAGTTTTGCTGGATCTCAGTGCAGCATTTGATACAGTTGACCACAACATATTACTCAAACGACTGGAGAACTGGCCAGGTCTTTCAGGAACTGTACTAAACTGGTTCAAAACATACTTAGAAAACAGGAAATACTTTGTATCAATAGGTAACTTCACATCTGAGCAGACAAGTATCACATGTGGAGTCCCCCAAGGTTCCATCTTGGGACCCCATCTGTTTAACATTTACATGTCCCCACTGGCACAGATTATAAAGAACAACAAAATAAACTATCATAGCTATGCAGATGACACACAAATATATATCAGGCCCTGTACAGGCTCTTGGTAAATGCACTGAGGAAATTAATGACTGGTTGTGCCACAATTTTCTCCAGCTAAACAAAACTGAAGTAATAGTCTTTGGAGCCAAAGAAAAACGATTACAGGTCACCTTCAATCTATACACCTAAAAACCACAAACCAGGCGAGAAATTTGGGTGTAGTGATGGATGCAGACCTAAACTTAGAAAAACACATTAAGACAATAACAAAGTCAGCTTACTATCACCTCAAGAATATTTCAAGGATAAAAGATCTGATGTCTCAACAGGACCTGGAAAGACTAGTCCATGCATTCATCTTTAGTAGGCTTGATTACTGTAACAGCATCTTTACAGGTCTACCTAAAAAATCAGTCAGACATCTACAGCTCATTGAGAACTCTGCTGCTCGAGTCCTCACTAAGACCAAAAAAGTGGACCACATCAGTCCAGCTCTGAGGTCTTTATGTAACCCAGTGTTAATTTGGTTATCTGATATTGTGTGATATCGTTAGCTTCATAGCATAAGTGCCTAAGTCATTGACTTAGTCAAATGACTTAGGCAATTATGCTATGAAGCTAACGATATTCAGTATATATGTATATACCTATATTGGGTGTTATAAAATGTTCTTCAATGATTTTGAGTTTTTTTTTTTTATTGCTATTGGTTTGCGGCTGCTTTACGACAGTCGACTGTGGTAGTACATCCTAGCGGGAGGGGCTATGAGCTCACGTGGCTTGTAGCTGTGCCAGAGAGCAAGCTGGGGTGAGCTAGCGGGGAATATCGCCTTCTGCAGTAGCCTTGAAAAGGACTATTGTTCGTTCTCCTGCCAGACGCTTCGCTGCTGTGCTGCCTTACTGCTGTGCTGCCTCGCTGCTGTGCTGCCTTACTACTGTGCTGCCTTACTGGTGCCATTAAAGGACAAGCGGCCGCCATCCCTTCATCCATCCGGACCTTGATTATTTGGACCGAAGTACTCACACACACGCCCGCACTCAGTGCCATACACTCTCTTTATTTTGCTGGCCAGCTAATACCATTTGTTGTTTTTTTTGTTTTTTTTGTTTGCATTCACAAAGACTATCCAAAGACATTTTGGTTATTGTCAAATAGACACTCTCTGATTACAGACTGAGGAGGTTGTGGTGTTACAACCCCAGGACTGAGAAAAAGGACTCTTTACATAATATATTCACTTGTCTCCTGGTTAGGAAAAGTGACTATTGATGGAAATATTTTTCTTCTTCTTGTCTTTGTTTACATTGTATCCCAGAGAAGTTTTAAGTTGTTCAGGTTGAAACATTTGCATTTAAAGTCGGTTAAGTTTCCTTTGATATATCAGTGTCAAGCTGATGTTTAAGAGGGTATGTTAAGGACAGATGTGCTCCAGTCCATCAATCCTTTAAAGTGCTGGACACCGATGGTAAATTGCCATCAGACCCTAAATAAATTGTCCTCTGCTGTTATCCATATTGCTTCACTCATTCTTTGGTGAGTAGACGTATTGGTTACAACTAAGAGTAGTAGGAAAAAAATTGGCGCCCGAACAGGGACTGGAGCGCATCACTAACTTTATCCTGAAGCACATGCACAGACATCTGTGAATTCATCTACTGCTTTGCAGAGAGAGACAATGGAGTTTTGTGACAGGTATGGTTTTGATCCAGAGTACACTGTTTTGTTAAAAGGGGCTAAAGCCGAGATTAAACTACAAGAGGTGCAAAGAGCATTCGCTTTGCTGGATCACGTTGTCAAAATTCAACAAATAGATAGTCTCCCTGACACTATTTTGTGTCAGTTCATGGAGTGCATTACCCCAATGCTCTTAGATGGAGAACATTCAGCAGATGGGGAGTGTTGGGAGGTTATTCAGATAGATGAGTACTGTCCTCAGGGACCTGACAGTTTTCACCTGGCGCATGATGTGGTCCCCCTCGCTCGAGCAATTGATGATGTGACTGCTAGTTTCAGAGAACAAGTAAACGAACTGGCATTAGCATATAATGTGAGCCCCATGACTTTAAATCAGGCTGCAGTGAGCCACATGTGTGGGAAAAATGATACATATAAGGGGTTAGCTACCTCAACTCCTGCCTTGGGAGTTAAAACTCAGTCCACACCAGGTCCCAGGTCAACTGCCGCCTGTGATGATGGCCATGTGCCCAAGGCTAAACAGGCACTTGATGCGGACTCCCTGCTTGTTGATCCTTTGCCAGCGGAGGTTCAGAGAGTCATTGTGGAGCACATTGTAAAACATGACTCGCCCATGCACACTCCCTCTGGTTTTGAGCTCCGCTCATTTTCAGGAAACTCTCCAAAACCCCCTAATGAGGTAGAGTACAGGGTATGGCGACTTAGAGCTAAACAGGTACTAAATGACTCTACCCTTTCCGAAGGGCAGCAGCGCCGTGTTTTCCTCGATAGCTTGGCTAGCCCTGCTTTGAATGTGGCCCTTTCTATTGGGTCTCAAGCATCACCAAAAGACTATCTCGATGAGCTTGACAAGGCTTATGGCAATGTCACTGGAGGTGAAGAGCTGTATATCCAGTACCTAGAGACTCATCAGAATAGTGGAGAAAAGGCATCTGATTACTTGCGCCGACTCCAGACGTTGCTGCAGGAGGTAGTTGACGGTAATGGCATACCTAGAAGTGATTTTGATGTTCAGCTACTAAAGCAGTTCCTCAGAGGTTGCTGGGATGACTCTCTAATTGCCACTCTGCATCTAAAAGAAATAGTGGGATCTGTACATCATGTTATTCCCACTTTCTCAGAGCTGCTTTTTAAAATCAGAACGCATGAGAAAGAGAGTCAGTTAAAAGAAATGCGCAGGAGACGTTACATGAGCGGCACCTCAACTAAAGTGCAGGCTCGAACACTCGTAGCCACAGATGACGGCAGGCATTCTGGCACACCTCCCACAGCGCTGGATGCTTGTACCAGAGAGCAACTGGAGGAAAAGAAAAAAAAAAGAGGAGTGGAGGAAGTATGTTCGCCCCCTTGTACATGCTTATAACTGTACAAAACATGACGCAACTGGAGAAGCGCCCTTCCTTCTGATGTTTGGTAGAGAGCCACGCCTTCCGATTGATCTCTGTTTTGGACATAGTCCACGTGGCCACAGCACCAGAACACATATTCAGTATGTACGAGAACTAAAGAGTAGGCTGAAGTATGCATACGACCTAGCCTCAAGAAATGCTGAGAAGAGACAATTGTTGAACAAAAGACGCTGGGATGCTAAGGTTACTGCCCTTCCATTGGAAGTGGGTGACAGAGTCCTGGTAAGGAATCTGAGCCTAAGAAAGAAACACAAAATCTCTGATAAGTGGGAGCCTATTGTGCACATCGTTGTTAAGCAGACGGATGAGTCTATCCCGGTTTATGTGATTAGGCCAGAGGATGCAGAGGGCAGAGAGCGAGTTCTGCATCGTGACATGCTTCTTCCCTGTGGGTTCCTACCGGTTAACCTGCAATGTGACAGTCAGGATGTGCTAACCAGTTCGGTTCAACCTCTCATGAGAGTGGATGCAGGGAGCAACACAGAAGAAACTCGGCTGGAGGAGGAGTTTGGGCAAGACGAGGAAATAAACTTTACATCCAGCCAATTTCCTGACAATGACTTGTTGGCGGATCAAAGGGATGTTCTGGGAGAACAGGAGGCGTCCCAGCCACAGTATCCTCTGAATCCTGGGGCACCTGAATTCATTGTAGATCTGACAGGATCGGAGACAGCAAACGATGAGGAGGTGCTCAGCCCAGCCCCAACATGTGGTAGGCCACAAAGGAGGAGAGTGCCACCGGCTTATCTCAGTGACTATCAGGTCGGCTACAAAGTCGATTGTAAGCATCACAGTTTCAATGTGCCGATGACACTTGCATTGCTCAATAACTTTTTCCTGTCATTACAACAACAGATTGCTGGGTTAGTGCAATCTCTGTCGGGTGATAGTGACGGGGACGTCACACTTTAAGCAGGGGTGGATGTAACCCAGTGTTAATTTGGTTATCTGATATTGTGTGATATTCAGTATATATGTATATACCTATATTGGGTGTTATAAAATGTTCTTCAATGATTTTGAGTTTTTTTTTTATTGCTATTGGTTTGCGGCTGCTTTACGACAGTCGACTGTGGTAGTACATCCTAGCGGGAGGGGCTATGAGCTCACGTGGCTTGTAGCTGTGCCAGAGAGCAAGCTGGGGTGAGCTAGCGGGGAATATCGCCTTCTGCAGTAGCCTTGAAAAGGACTATTGTTCGTTCTCCTGCCAGACGCTTCGCTGCTGTGCTGCCTTACTGCTGTGCTGCCTCGCTGCTGTGCTGCCTTACTACTGTGCTGCCTTACTGGTGCCATTAAAGGACAAGCGGCCGCCATCCCTTCATCCATCCGGACCTTGATTATTTGGACCGAAGTACTCACACACACGCCCGCACTCAGTGCCATACACTCTCTTTATTTTGCTGGCCAGCTAATACCATTTGTTGTTTTTTTTGTTTTTTTTGTTTGCATTCACAAAGACTATCCAAAGACATTTGGACCCTAAATAAATTGTCCTCTGCTGTTATCCATATTGCTTCACTCATTCTTTGGTGAGTAGACGTATTGGTTACATTTACACTGGCTGCCTGTCCGTCAGAGGATAGACTTTAAAGTTCTGATGCTGGTCTATAAAGCTCTGAATGGTTTAGGACCAAAATACATCAGTGACCTCCTGACGCAGTATGAACCTTCCAGATCCCTCAGGTCATCTGGATCCGTTTTTTTATCAGTTCCCAGAGTCAGAACCAGACACAGAGAAGCTGCATTCAGCTTTTATGCTCCATATATCTGGAACAAACTCCCAGAAAGCCTCAGATCAGCTGAAACACTCAGTTTATTTAATTCTCAGCTGCATTTGAATAAAACACCAAATCCACACTTTTAAGCTTAAAATTCAAAACTTATATTTTAACTACTGATTTTATCTACTGTTTTTTTGTTTTGTGTTTTTTCTCTGTAATCAATTTTAAATCGTGCTTTTTATTGTTTTTGTTTTTTAATGTCTCTGTAAAGCACTTTGAATCACCTTGTTGTTGAATTGTGCTATATACATAAACTTGCCTTGCCTTGCCTAAACTGCTTTTTATTACTTCCCAGCAAACAGATAATGCTACAAAGCTGGACGCTCATATTAAACATGGCTAAAGTTGCAAATAAACAGGTCAGTGTCTCTGAAACGCTGCACTGTTTCACATCCTGTTTCAAAAACATTTTGTTTTCTATTCTTGGATCTGATTGGCATTAAATGGAGGGTCTCTCTTTGTACGGTTACAGAAGAAGCTCTGCTCTGATCACAGCACGCCCACCCACCTGCTCAGTCTGACTCAGAAATACTTCCATCAGTTTGCTTAAAAACATTTTTGGAGGTTGACCAGAAAAGAAAACTTGAAATACTATGCATTTCCTGAAGAAGTAGAGCCGTGGGTATTAGTTTTCTTTTTCTCAGAAAAAAAACAAAACAGCTAAAGACCAGAAAGTCAGCTTCTGCAATCAGAGCCCACTATGAAGGTGGATCTTTAGCTGATTAATGTTAGAAGATGATGATTTTTTTTTATCTGTAAAGGGAAATGAAGACGAGTTAGAAAAGCACATTTCAGTGATGTGTAAATAACCAATCTCTGAAATGTTTGTCTTGTATTGACACTTGAAACAAATCTCTACTGTAACTACTATTTCAGAATGGGAAATTATGTTTCTCAGTTGGTTTCCTCTACTGCTGCAAGAGGAAGACACACTGCACAGAACCATCACAGCCTGTTTGCAGAAGCTCAATAGAAGTAACAGGAACGTGTGCTTTTAAGGAAGAGAGACCATAAAGAGACAGGATGCTTGTTTTAGGAAGAGAGTGGAGCGAGTGGCTGCATCAGCGTTTAGTAGAAGATGAGTAAGGACTCGTGTTCAACTCGTGCAATGCTGCTCTAGAAGAACCCAATAATAAAAATATAGAGCTGAGCAAAACACAAGTTAACGTAAAGTATTTCATCATTATGAGCATGAGTACTTTACAGTCTTATAATACTGTTGATCACTTTTCTGACTTAATCTCATAAAGCATTGCTTTAACAGTCAGCACGCGTACCCATCCTGCAGTTCAATACTGCCCACATCTCAAAAGGTGTCAGTGTGAGGATGGAGCTTGGCAGGGGCAACATCACACTGCCAGTCGATAAAGACCTGCCACAGTGCAGTTGATTAAACTGAAACACTATGACAGCTCTCTCTCTCCATTTGTGTCCTTCCCATCGGAGCAGAGTCACAGTCGGATGAAGGGCTGGCCACTGGGGCGCAGAATGAGCCTGACTGAGGCGATCTCTGAGAGCCCTGAGGCTGCTCCCACAAAGAGCGCAGCCTGACCTCCCCGGGGAGCGACACAGCTGTACAAAGTGTGGCTGTCACCTGGAGCATATGTTGTCTTCTTCTGGCAGCCGTCATCAATAAAGATCCACACCTTTCAAACAGGGATAAACTATAAAGTCCCTGATGTCTGTGAGGGAGTCTGGAAGGCTGTTGTGTATTTTTCCCAAAACTGACATGCAATGCACTATTTTTATAATACAGCATATGAGGCCCAAGAAGCAATACTTACCACCCAGACAGGCTCCCATAGCCAAAGCAAAGATGAGCGGTTTAACTGGCAGGTTCACATCTGCATCCTGACTCAGGTTGATGAGAACAGGAATCTGCAGAGACAGATTTAAAATCATGAAAACAGCTCTTTCTTGAAATTTTACATACTCTGTTTTTAATATGGCGAAATGTTTTTTTTGCTTTTTTTAACTACAAGAAGGATGTGTGTGTGTGTGTGTGTGTGTGTGTGTGTGTGTGTGTGTGTGTGTGTGTACATGTTTAGACACCTTTGTGAGGACAGAAAATTGGGATGTCACTATACTTGTGGGGACCAAGAGTCACCACGAGGCATTTTTGAGGTTCAAAATGTGGTTTTAGTGTCAGGGTTACAATTAGGTTATGTTTAGGCTAAAGGTTAGGCATTCATTTTTGATGTTTAGGGTAAGCGGCTAGGGAAAGCATTATGTCAATTAGATGTCCTCACTAAGATATGAAAGTGTGTGTGTGTGTGTGTGTGTGTGTGTGTGTGTGTGTGTGTGTGTGTGTGTGTGTGTGTGTGTGTGTGTGTGTGTGTGTGTGTGGTTATGACGCAAGTGCTATACAATAACATGTTTATGGACTCCATGATGAATAAAGCCTGACTGTTCTCCTTTTGGAAAAGTATTATTATTTATCTGAATTCTTTCTAATACCCAGCAGGGGGCGACTTCTCCAATGTGAAAGTACATGTATATGAGTGTCATGACCCTGTGCCTTCTCGGCTGACTCTGTATGGCTACAAGTGTTTTTGTTGTGCTGCATCTCTCTCTCTCCCCTGCACTGCGCTCTACCGGGGCGGAGTCATGACGGCTCCAGCCCCTGGCTCGAACACCTGCAAGCAATCATATCACTCACTTCTTAAGGCGGCTGCTGAGAGTGCTTCCTCGCTGGATTATTGTGTAACACTCGTCAGTGTCATCACTTATCTGAGCCTTTTTCTGAGTTTCTGTCGTGCCACTACTTACCTGCCTTTCCTCTCTGTGCCAGGATTCTCGCCAGCCTGAGGACCGCCGTTGGTGAGCTAAAGCCGGAGTCCGAGCTACCTGAGCTTCAGTGGATTTTGTACATAGCCCTCTTCTTCCCGTGCCTGTGCTTCCCGGAGACCCTCTTCCTGTGCCCCCTCACCTGTATATATTCGCACCTGGTGTCTGTGTGTGTAAATAAAACGTGAACTTTAGTGACGGTCTGACTCCGAGTCCCTCCTGAGCCTGACAGAATAATCCAGCCATCGCTATGGACTCAGCAGACCCAGCCGCAGCAGCGACAGCCCCCATGTCTCTGGAGGAGCTTCTGCACCGACACGAACAAATGCTAGTACGGCTCAGCGGAGACGTGGCGTCTCTAACTCAGGCCTTCGCCCAACGGATTCCACTGGCCGACGATCAGCCTCCTGCGGCTCCTCCCCAGGTAACACACGCTCCTGCCGTCACTGCAGCAGCCACAGCTACTCAGGCTGCTAGCGCGGTAGCTTCAGTAGCCTCCCCGGTTTCGCTGGATAAGCTTTTACCTTCACCTGAGGCTTTTTCTGGGGAGATGGGAAAATGTGCGGGATTTTTGTTGCAGTGTTCCATGCAGTTTCAATTACTGCCTCATGTTTTTGTTTCTGACGGGGTAAAGATCGCTTACGTCACCCAGCTCCTACGTGATCGAGCCCTGGCCTGGGCGCAGGCCCAGCTACAGGCTTGCCCCGGAATGTCTTATGATGACTTCCTGTCTCGCTTCAAGTCGGTGTTTGATAAAGGCTCTAGTACGGAGGCTGCTGGCTATCGTTTGATTAATCTGAAGCAAGGTAGGCGAAGCATGGCTGACTTTTCTGTTTTCTGGACTCTAGCTGCACAGACCAAATGGGGACCTGAGGCCCTGAAGACCACTCTGTTAAATAATATCCGCGAAGAGCTCAAGGATGAGATAATGATGCGGGAGCTTCCTGCTTCTCTAAATGCTTTGATGTCCCTGTGTATTCAGGTGGATGATCGCCTGCGGGCGCGCCAGAGCTCACGAAGACAGCAGTTTCGCGAGCCCCTGGCTTTTCGGGAGCCCCAACCCGACGCACGGGAGGCTAGAGCTTTTGGAACCGAGGAGGTACCTATGCAGCTGGGACGTTCTCGACTCACCCCTGCGGAGCGACAACGCCGGTTTTCCGCGGGTGAGTGTTTGTATTGCGGTCGCAAGGGGCATTACATCTCTGCCTGCCCGGCGCTGGCAAAAGGAGGCGCCCGCCAGTAATTGAGAGGGTACTGGTGGGCGACCTGTCCAGCAACAAGCCTCTTCCCCGTCTCTTGCTGCCTGCTAAACTCACCCTCCGGTCGTTGTCCCATTCCCTCTCTGTGTTAATTGACTCTGGTGCAGAACAGAATTTCATTGATGCGTCGCTAGTCTCCAAGCTCAGCATTGGCACACGACCACTGCCTCATCCTCTCCGCGTGTCCGCCCTGTCTGGTCACCGGTTGCCTGACATAACGCACGTCACCCTACCTGTCACACTCACTCTCTCCGGTAACCACGTTGAGAACGTTTGTTTCTGTGTGTTTAAGGCTCCAGTAACCCCGCTTGTACTAGGTTATCCATGGCTTTCACAACACAACCCACACATCGACTGGAGGAAGGAGCAAGTTATGGGGTGGGGTGTGGGCTGCCACATGACCTGCCTTCGGGCCGCCACGCCATCTGCTCCCTCTCTCCCCCCCCGGGAAGCCTTCAAAGTCACCAGAGCTGTCTTCGGTTCCTTCCGTCTATCATGACCTCGCAGCAGTTTTTAGTAAGGATGAGGCGGGTTCGCTTCCACCACACCGGCCCTATGACTGTGCCATTGATCTTCTCCCTGGGGCGCCTCTCCCCTCTGGCCGCCTCTACAGCCTCACACAGCCCGAAAGGGAAACCATGGAGAGATACGTCAACGACTCTCTGGCTGCTGGGTTAATTCGCCCGTCATCCTCCCCCGTGGGGGCAGGTTTCTTCTTTGTTGCAAAGAAAGACAAGACGCTCCGGCCATGTATTGATTACCGCGGCCTCAACAAGATCACAGTAAAGAACAAGTACCCTCTTCCCCTCCTTAATTCTGCTTTCGAACTACTCCAGGGGGCCACGGTGTTCAGCAAACTGGACCTGCGAAACGCTTACCACCTGGTGAGGATCCGGGAGGGAGATGAGTGGAAGACCGCTTTCAACACTCATATCGGACACTATGAGTATCTCGTCATGCCCTTTGGCTTAACCAATGCGCCCGCGGTCTTCCAGGCCCTTGTTAACGATGTTCTGAGGGATTTTTATTAATCGATGTGCTTTTGTGTACCTTGATGATATTCTCATTTTCTCTAAGTCCCAGGCGGAGCACGAGAGTCACGTGAGGCAGGTCCTGCAGCGCCTCCTGGAGAACCGGTTGTTCGTGAAAGCGGAGAAATGTGAATTTCACGTTGACACGGTGGCCTTCCTTGGCTATATCATCTCTCAGGGGGATCTCAAACCTGACCCCGAGAAGGTCCGGGCCGTGGTGGACTGGCCTCAACCGCCGAACCGCCAGCAACTCCGACGGTTCCTAGGATTCGCCAACTTCCACCGACGCTTCATAAAGGACTACAGTAAGATCGCCTCACCTCTCACTGCGCTTACCTCTCCCAAAGTTCCTTTTCAGTGGGACCTCTCTGCTCAGGAGGCCTTTTCCCTACTAAAGGAGAAGTTCACTACCGCCCCCATCCTCCGTCAGCCCAACCTCAGGCAACCGTTCGTGGTGGAGGTGGATGCTTCGGACTCTGGAGTGGGAGCAGTTCTGTCTCAACGATTTGAAGGTACGCTCCATCCCTGTGCATTCTTTTCTCGTCGTCTCTCACCCGCAGAACAGAACTACGGCATCGGTGATCGGGAGCTGCTAGCGGTCAAACTGGCCCTGGAGGAGTGGAGGCACTGGCTTGAGGGCGCGGAACACCCGTTCATCGTGTGGACCGACCATAAGAACCTTGAGTACATCCGGTCCGCCAAACGCCTAAATTCACGACAAGCCAGGTGGGCCCTCTTCTTCACAAGATTCAATTTCTCCATCACTTACAGACCAGGGTCGCGCAACGAAGCCCGATGCACTCTCCCGTCAGTTTTCCAGTACGGAAGGAGACTCCGATCCAGAACCGATTCTTCCAGCTACCTGTGTTATTGGAGCTGTCACATGGGAGATCGAAGCTCTCGTGCGCGAGGCCCAGGATACTGACCCCGACCCGGGGACGGGCCCCCCTGGTCGGTTGTTTGTCCCTGCTGCTGTCCGACCTCAGGTACTCCACTGGGGCCACACTGCCCGGTTCACCTGTCATCCAGGAGCCCGCCGCACCATCACCTTCCTCCAGCGGTTTTTCTGGTGGCCCACCTTGGACAAGGACGCCAGGGAGTACGTTATGGCGTGCGCCACGTGTGCCCGGAACAAACGTCCCAACCGACCACCCGCCGGGCTTCTTCAACCACTCCCCACGCCAGGACGGCCATGGTCTCACATAGCGCTGGACTTCGTTACGGGGCTCCCACCGTCATCCGGTAACACCACCATCCTCACTATTGTTGACCGTTTTTCTAAGTCTGCTCATTTCATCGCCCTCTCCAAGCTCCCTACAGCCCTGGAGACCGCCCAGCTGCTCACCACCCACGTCTTCCGGCTTCATGGCATTCCGATGGACATAGTTTCCGACCGGGGACCCCAATTTACCTCTCGGGTTTGGAAGGAGTTCTGCATGCAGATCGGCGCCGCGGTCAGTCTCTCTTCGGGCTTCCACCCTCAGAGCAATGGACAGGCCGAGCGTACCAACCAAGAGCTCGAAGCGGCACTCCGCTGTGTCGTCTCTCTCAACCAGGCCACTTGGAGAGAGCAGCTCCCCTGGATTGAGTACGCCCACAACTGCCTGACCTCTTCAGCCACTGGACTGTCGCCGTTCGAAGCCTCATTGGGCTACCAACCTCCCCTGTTCCCGGCCGTGGAGGGTGAGCATGCAGTCCCATCAGTACAACATCATTTCCGCAGGTGCCGCCGGGCCTGGCGGTCCACCCGAGCCGCTCTGCTGCGGACGGCGGAGCGCAATAAAGAGATCGCTGACCGCCACCGGATCCCTGCGCCTGCCTATACAGTTGGGCAACAGGTATGGCTCTCCTCACGCTTTGTTCCCCTTCGTGCAGAGTCGAAGAAACTTTCCCCGGCCTTCATCGGTCCGTTCGAGATTGAGGCCCTGGTCAATCCGGTATCCGTCCGTCTGAAGCTGCCTCGCAATATGCGTATCCATAATGTTTTCCATGTCTCCCAGGTCAAGCCCGTGCTCTCCAGCCCGTTGTGCCCTCCTTCCGGGCCCCCTCCGCCCGCCCGGCTCGTGGATGGGCAGGAAGTGTTTAACATCACCCGCGTTATGGACTCGCGGGGGCGGGGCGTCCAGTACCTGGTGGACTGGGAGGGCTACGGGCCAGAGGAACGTTCCTGGGTGCCCCGGTCGGCGGTTCTGGCTCCTGGTCTGCTCCGCGAGTTTCACCGGCGGCATCCGGGTAAGCCGGGTGGGTCGCCGAGGGGCTCCCGTTGAGGGGGGGGGGGGTACTGTCATGACCCTGTGCCTTCTCGGCTGACTCTGTATGGCTACAAGTGTTTTTGTTGTGCTGCATCTCTCTCTCTCCCCTGCACTGCGCTCTACCGGGGCGGAGTCATGACGGCTCCAGCCCCTGGCTCGAACACCTGCAAGCAATCATATCACTCACTTCTTAAGGCGGCTGCTGAGAGTGCTTCCTCGCTGGATTATTGTGTAACACTCGTCAGTGTCATCACTTATCTGAGCCTTTTTCTGAGTTTCTGTCGTGCCACTACTTACCTGCCTTTCCTCTCTGTGCCAGGATTCTCGCCAGCCTGAGGACCGCCGTTG
Source organism: Rhamphochromis sp. 'chilingali' (assembly GCF_963969265.1). NCBI lineage: Eukaryota > Metazoa > Chordata > Actinopteri > Cichliformes > Cichlidae > Rhamphochromis > Rhamphochromis sp. 'chilingali'. The sequence continues at coordinate 34,419,223 of NC_137931.1, forward strand.
GTGAGCTAAAGCCGGAGTCCGAGCTACCTGAGCTTCAGTGGATTTTGTACATAGCCCTCTTCTTCCCGTGCCTGTGCTTCCCGGAGACCCTCTTCCTGTGCCCCCTCACCTGTATATATTCGCACCTGGTGTCTGTGTGTGTGTAAATAAAACGTGAACTTTAGTGACGGTCTGACTCCGAGTCCCTCCTGAGCCTGACAATGAGAGTGTACAAAAGTATGAGAAAACAAACCTACGCCTGAGTTGAGTTAAGGCCTCCATATACCTCTAGTATTTCCTGATAGGATCTTATTTGCTGGTCTTATTCATTATTGTTCATATTTTGAAATATGTACCAGTTTTGACAGCTGCTTTATATCAATCTACATGTCTGCCCCTTGTTAGGGAAGCAAACTTTAAATGTATTTTTGCAGGAATGGGTAAAATAGTTTAAAAAAAATGCATTTGAAATGATTATGAACAAACAGTTGGATGTTTTTAAGGAGAATATTTGTTTGTCCTCTTCCGATGTACCTCTTGTTTCGATGCTCTCACTGCAAGATCGGTAATTTTTTTTTTTTTATATATACAGACATGAGTGAAGTATCAATAGTTTCCTGTAACTCTGGCACAGAAAGCAAATAAGTGTAAATGCAGAACTGTTGCTTTGAAAATGCTTCTAAATTGATTCATTCATACATAAATTTCCTAATCTCAATCACTGCGGACTGAAGGGGGAAAACAAATCTTTCCTCAGCCTCACTCTATTGTGCCAATCAGGACATCTTTCTTCTTATCAGCGGTGCACTGAATTGAAAAGTGACGCGCTTTGAAGTGCTCTTCTTTTCAGGTAGAGCAATTCTTGCATGGACCTGAAACTATGGGCGAAAAAAAAAAAAAACAATCAGAGAAAAGGACATTTTCAAAAAACCCCATGGACACACTGACTAGTCAAAAAATGTGATGGTTTAATTCTCACAGGCAGCATCTCATTCTGTCAGTGGGATAACGTCTTTCTCCTTTCTCAGTGTCATTTTAATTGAGCACAGAGGCACTCCTCTGAAACATTGATCTCTGCTGAATCTATTAATTTGGGGGGAAAAGACAGCTGACAATAGACGTGGTGAGGCAGTAGCTGTTCAGACAGTTTTTACAGAAATAAACCTCCAATTATGAAATGATTAACACATGTTGAGCCTGTTTTTTTCCTCCCACATCTGATTAATACATAATACAGCCCTAATCCCTGGTTGCATCTCTGCCTGTTATGTATTTTTTAATAAGAACCCCCCTCCCCGAATGATACACACCTTTTAACTTCTGTATCAGCATTTAATTGCTGTAGCTACACATTATAAATCGTCTCTCTTCCATGTCACAGAATCTGCATGTGACTTGTTTGTGTAAGAGTGTGATATGCTGCAGCTGTGATATCAGGCTCAGGGCTCTTACCATGGTGGCAGTGAAGGGAATGTTGTCAATGAGAGAAGAAGCCAGAGCCGAGACCCACATCACCAAGATAATGGCTATAGCCAAGCGCTGGTCTTCTGGCACCGCCTGACAGGGGAGATAAGAGTGACAGATAACTGCTACTTTTATTGCCGCTCACACGCACACACCCTCTCTCCGCCTTCGCTGATTTAAATCAAACACAACAATTATGTTCAATCTCTGACACCGAACCCCTCCTCGGGGAGCAGAAGCTGAGAGGATGAAGCTGTTTGAATGTGTGACACAACCACAGGTGGTGGCTTTGAGTGTTATCTGTGCTGTAGGCGCACAGCGAGGCTGGTTCACCGCATGCGGTGTGATTTGAACCCTCTTCATGGCGACAGTAAGGAAAACAGAGTCTCCTCCTTTATTTCAGCTGTCCTGCAGCCCTACGAAGAGAGAAAGGCCATGCAGCTCTCACAGCATGTTGTCCATGGTTCTGGGACACCGAGTGGGTCACAAACCACAAATAGCACACTACCTGTCATGTGTCATTATTAGGCTCGCAGGGGCCCGCAGTCTAAACACAAGCTGACGTAGCTATTACTGGTGCAATTCTCTGCTAAGAGACACCTCGCTTGCATGACGCACAGAGGCAAGAATATGGGTGAAAATTACTTCAGACCCCTTCAGCTGCCTGCAGGAGTCAGATGCAAAGAAAATAATTGAATTCCGAGCCAGGCAGAACAAAAGGATCGATATGCATGGAATGCAATATCGCATCACCTGTGCCCAATTATCAGCGATGCCAGTCGCACAGAGACCTGAGAGATGACTGTAAAGGTTCAGAATCAAAGGGGAAACTTACTTTTATAAGCAGTGCTGTCTGTTCTCCGATATAGTCAATAAGCTGCAGCTGGGCTAAAGCCTGAAAAGGGAAGAGGAGAAGATTAATAAGGGAAAAAAAAATCAGAAGAGAATCACTTAAAGGTGAGATTAAACCGAAAGAAGAAAAGCAATTTGGTTTCAATTTAGTGGCTATTAAATAGACAGAGACAGATGTATCCTTGTTATCATTCCTGAGATTGAATATTATTCATGTGCTGGTGAGCACTGCTTCACTGACTCTACACTGTGTTGTAGTTTTGCCCACAAAGAGAGAAACAACAAAGCCCTCACTGTGCTGACAGGACACTTTTCTTTGCATCCTTTCATTGAAGCTCATGGGTGAAAATACAGATAATTACTTTGCACATTGCGAGCTGACTGCCAGCTGCACTGTCAATTGAATCTATGCATTGATTCTGTTTTTCCTTAGTGTCCTGTGAAGCTGCTCGTCAGAGCAGACCCCAGCTAAACCTACATTTATCTTTGATCTGGATGCTCTAATTAAAAGTTGTTGTTTGGCATCAGTTCTTAGTTTTCAATGTTCAATTTGTGGTCCAAAATTTCCTTGGAAAAAAATAGAAACAAGCTTTCCGTTAAATGCCAGAAGCTTGGCCTGTATGTTAAATACCTCCATCAAAACGAAGAGGCCGGCAAAAAACAGCAGCGTGGCCCACTCCACTCGGTGCAAGATGATCTCAAAATCCTGAATGTCTGCCAGAACCAAAAGCCAGAGCGCACCCAAGATAGCGATCCAACCTGAGAGAGAACAAGAAACACCATCTGACATCTCCCTTTACAGCAGGAAAACATGTTCATATACATAAAAACTCTGAGCACTGACTAGCAGATTTTCACAGATTTATATTAGCAGATTGCTCACACAGTAAAAAACAAAACCTTTATCACATGTTACACATGCAACCACTGTTTTTAAATATCTATCCATCTATCCATCTAGATAGATAGATAGATAGATAGATAGATAGATAGATAGATAGATAGATAGATAGATAGATGCCGTTAATGATTAAAAAAAAGAAACTAGCTGGTCTTCGACTTTCTCTCAAATGGATGAATTTTTATGAAGTTTGATGGATTTGTTTTTAAGGTCCCACCACAGGATTTCAGTCAGGCTGAGGTCTGGACTTTAACTAGACCAGCACCTTGATTCGTTTCTTTTTCAGTCATTCTGTAGAATTTTTGCTGCAGTGCTTGGGATCATTTTCCTGTTTCATGAATCGGTTTAGGCAAGTTTTAGCTGTCAGAAAAATGGCCTCATATTTGATATGAGTTTAGTACACTTTGGTATACAGAGTACTTCTTGGTCAGCGTTTGTAGTGTTTGTGTTTGTCCTGATATCATGTGTTTGGTTTACTTCAAACATGTTGCTGTGCACTATGGACAAAGATCTACACTTGGGCTTCATCTGAAATTGTTCCAGAAGTCGTGTTGTTTGTTTAGATGTAGCTTTGAGAGCCTAAGCCTTGCTGCCATGTTTGTCTTAGAGAGAAGAGGCCTTCTCCTGTCAACTCTTCCAACCAAGCCATACGTGTTCAGTCTTCTTCTAATTGCTCTGTCGTGGACTTTACCATTTTAAATGGCAACCAGGGCCTGTAGACTCTGCAATTAAACTCTTGGGTTTTTTCCAGTTACTCTGAGCACTGGACAATCTGAGCTTTTTGGTGAATTTATTGGGATGTCCAATTTTTTGGAAAACTGGCAGCTGTCCTGGATAGAATGAGCCTTATAACTGTTCACTGATTGGTGGACAGCAACAGTTGCTTGGCATGGTGTTAACACACACCTGAATGACCCAGACCAGCAAACCACCACAACGTCTGCTTTTATGGAGGTGCTCACGCTTACTGATGATCAATCAGCTGCATTTGATTAGCAGCACAAGGCTGCTACTTGCCCTCTTAATTCCTATGGAAAAAGTAAGGATGCACTTGGTTTTTCAGCACGTTGCAGAGTCCTGTGAAAACTACATCCACAGTAAGGAGACACTAGATCAGGGGTCCTCAATCCCAGTCCACGAGGGCCGGTGTCCCTGCAGGTTTTAGATCACACCTAAATCACATGATTAGTTCATTACCAGGCCTCTGGAGAACTTCAAGACATGTTGAGAAGTTAATTTATCCATTTAAATCAGCTGTGATGGATCAAGGACACATCTAAAACCTGCAGGGACACCGGCCCTCGTGAACTGGGATTGGGGACCCCTGCACTAGATGAACAAAACTGTCTGAGAATATTGAGAATATTTGGGTTTTGGCACATGTACTCAGTAGGATCTAATAAACAGATCATCGCAATGAAGTGCTACCCGCTGGAAACAAAGACCAAAGTATTTGGTTCGTCTGTGTGGGACTGATGAAGTGTTCATTATCACAAAAATGTCATTTCATGACATTGCATTCAGGTGGATGGGAGTTGGCACCAGCCTGCTGATATTTACAATCAGTGTTTCTGAATGAGGGAAGGGGGTGCATCCACTTGGAGAAAATTTGATTAAACAGGTGAGCACCAGTAATTGCCTTGGGTGAGGCCTTAGGGGAAATAATTTCACAACTAAAGGGAATTAGTGAAGAAGGAAGTGCCATGGAAGGACACAAAAGAGAAAGCAACAGAGGGTGGTTTATGTTCAGAGAGGCTGATAAGAAGATGGAAAAACAAACAATATTGCAGTTTAACAGCATGTTTACATGTTAATAACCTGCTAAATTTCTGTTTTTATCACCAATTTTAGTTCTCCAAAATGCCTTTACTCTGAAGGCAATAATAAAAATGAAAAAATCATCATAAAGTTAAAAATAGAAAGTGATTCTGAACAGCTGGGCAATGCGAAATGAGGTGCAGAGAGAAACATAAAAAGTTACATATCAATATTCAGTTTTGGGATTCGTAGCTTCTGTTTTGCTCAGACTGCACCCACCTTACATGTATAATCCATACACTGCCTAATTTATTTATTACATTCATATAGCCTTAACCAGAGCCTTTAATTCATACTTCAGTGGGGAAACAAAGAGACCCTGCAGAGGCAGGATGACCAAAGTTCATTAGGCAAATAGCATGAGTCCAAACGGGGTAAACACAACAGGAGGAACAATGAGTAAAGTGTACACAGGGCACTTTGGGAGATAACGATTTAACAGACTGAAAAAACACTAAGGAGAGGAGCATAACAACACACAGGAGACACTAATGAGAGCAGGAAAATGAACACAGGAGGGAAGTACAAACACAGTGAGAAAGACTGAAGGAACAAAGACAAAAAATAGGAATTTAAAATTAGCCAGAAGGGCAGAAAAACAAGTCCCGTATGTGAGTGACTGCTGTCTGGGGTTGTTTTACGCTACGCCTTTAAGCACTTCTTTTACCAAAATACTCAGGTACTGATGAATGCATTGGGGGGCTATTTGGGGTTCAATATTTTGCCCAAGGCCTTTTTGTCATGCAAACTGGAAATCAAAGCACTGATGATTGAATTGGTAGATAACCTGCTCTATGTCCCAGGCCACAGGCTCCCCCTGAGGTTCTGGCCTCTTCAGGAGTATCCTGAACTACCATCAGGCAGAGTTATGCGAGTCTGTAACAACATTACCCTGGCCGTGCATGTCAAAATCACATGAATGCCACGATCCACAGGGATGCTGGGCACTCATCAAGTGTTTCAGTGTTGCAGCTCATCAGTGTAGTTTCATTTGACACATTTTAACGCTCAGTTAATGAAAGTCAACTTCCGCCATAAACTTTAAACTAGCTCTGGTTCAGCTAACGGAAAATAATTACAACTCCACTTCATGAATTTCTATTTCTCATCACTGTAAAGACACCTTTGATTTCCTCTGTGCTGATTTTTACCTGATCTGTCTTCTGTACGGGAATAAGCCGCAGACACGCCTAAAGAGCTCTCCAATTAAGAAGAGCTTTAAGGTGAGTCTGAGCAGCTGACAGCTGCTGGGAGCACAGCGTCTGAGACAAGAAATATGCTGTAAAAACGTTTCATCACTGCTGTCTTTAAGGCATAGACCAAAGAAAGTGAACACAAGGCATCCTTTAAATGTTAGAATTTAACCAACATAAACAGTTTCAGTCAAATAAAAAAAACTAGAAATTCTCATGAAATTATTCACAAATTACAGATGTAACCCACAACACTGCAGACACATTAGAGGGATCAAACGAGCAGCCAATAATCAGACTGAAATGAAATCTTAGCGTGTAAAGTTAATGAAGCTTTAGTGAGGCTCAATTTTTAAAAGCCATGTAAATGAACAGCCTGGGACTGCTGCAGTAGTCGAATCTGACTCTCACCTGCGTGTAATGAGAGCTGTGTTTGGACCTGCTCCTGTCCCTCCACGGGGACAGAGAACATGCAGCTGTGGGGTCATTCCCATTTAACAAATGTCGCGGCGCAGCGACCTGAGCAGCACCTGTAATTAACCGAGCGTGTTTGGTGGCTGAGTGGCCTCAGCGGCGAGGCGGGGGGATGACAGCAAGTGTATGATGACGGCCATCTTCATTTAGGGACAGTGTTAGCATTATTAAGATGCTGTTAAGATCAAGGAAGTGGGACAGAGGATGAGGGAACGTGGTGGGAAAATAGAAGAGAGAAAGAGAGGATGGGGACAAAACACATAACAGCAGTTAAAAATAAAAAGATACACACAGATATACAAAACACTGGGAGTAAAAAGATGTGATGGCAGATGATATGCTCAGTGCATCATGGGAAGCGCTCCAGCAGCCTAAGCCTATAGCAGCATGAGTAAAAGATGGCGCCGGTGAGGTCGGCTGCCGTCACGACTGCTCCGACCACTTTTTCTTTGTCTTTGTTTTTTAAGTTAGTTTTCAGCGTTTCTAAATCGGCAAAATCATCACCATTGGGTACATTAGGTATGACAGTGACACTCTTGTTTCTATTGGTATACAATGTACTCACAATTCGAAGTTTTTAACTCCGGATCCGAGCTGGCCGAGTGAGCTCTCGAGGGAGAACAAAGGGAAGCCGCAGCGGCCTAGAGGGAAGCAAGCCGGCGTCAGGAACAGGCTGAGAGCTCGTGCACACCGCACACCTCTGCCTAGCATCCTGCTCGCCAACGTCCAGTCACTGGAGAACAAGCTTGACGACCTCAGGGCCAGGATAAAGTTCCAGAGAGACATTCGGGACTGCAATCTCCTCTGCTTCACCGAGACATGGCTGAACCCAGCGGTGCCGGACCACACCATCCAGCCGGCCGAGTTCTTCTCGGTTCACCGCATGGACAGGACACGGGACTCGGGGAAGTCAAGGGGAGGCGGCGTGTGTTTAATGGTGAACAACAACTGGTGCAACAGTGCGAACGTTGTTCCTCTCACACGCTCCTGCACACCAAATCTGGAACTACTGTCCATCATGTGTCGTCCTTTTTATCTACCTCGGGAATTTACATCGGCCATTGTAAGTGCCGTTTATATTCCACCACAAGCGGACACGGTCACCGCCTTATGCGAGCTGCATGAGGCACTCACACAGCACCAGACACAACACCGGGACGCTGCGCTTATTGTGACGGGGGACTTTAATAGCGCCAACCTCAAACGCCTCAGCGCCGAACTTTTATCAACACATCACCTGCCCCACCAGGGGTGAAAGGACACTGGACCACTGCTACACTACGGTCAAGGACGGCTACAAGGCACAATCCCGCCCCCCGTTTGGCAAATCTGATCACGCCGCCATCTTCCTCATGCCAAAATACAAACAAAGGCTGAAACAGGAAGTTCCGGTTCAGAGGAAGGTCGCGCGCTGGACGGATCAATCGGTGGCCGTGTTACAGGACGCACTCGATGACGCAGACTGGGGCATGTTCAGAAACAGCTCCGACGATGACGTCAACGTGTTTACGGAAGCGGTTGTGGGATTCATCGGGAAACTAGCGGATGATACCGTGGAGACAAAGACTATCACAACGTTTCCCAACCAGAAGCCGTGGGTGGATAAAACCATCCGCAACGCTCTGAGATCCCGCACCGCTGCCTACAACACGGGACTCACAACGGGGGACATGGACCCGTACAAAGCCGCGTCATATAACGTGCGGAGGGCGGTAAAAGAGGCGAAGCAGCGCTACGGGAGGAAACTAGAGTCACAACTCCAACAGAGTGACTCTAGGAGGGACTAAGGACAATAACGGACTATAAAGCACCAACAACCGGTATGACGAACGCGGCCGTGACTCTGGCAGACGAGCTGAACACTTTCTATGCTCGCTTCGAGGCTGCAGCTAAGGTCTCCAACAATGCTAGTGTTAGCGGCGGTAACGGCTGCAGACAGGAAGATACTGCCAGCACCGGAAACGTGCTCGTCATCTCCGAGCATGAAGTAAGGAGAGCCTTCAAAAGAGTGAACACCAGGAAAGCAGCAGGACCAGACGGCATCCCATGTCGTATCCTAAGAGACTGCGCATACCAGCTAGCTCCTGTGTTCACTGAGATATTCAACATCTCTTTATCTCAGTCGGTGATCCCCACATGCTTCAAAGAGTCCATCATTGTTCCTGTCCCGAAGAAACCCCACCCTGCTTCTCTCAATGACTATCGCCCTGTAGCCCTCACCTCAGTAGTGATGAAGTGCTTTGAACGCCTGGTCAGAGACTTCATCATTTCTTCACTACCAGACACACTGGACCCACTACAGTTCGCTCTCTCATCTCCTCCACACATCACTCACTCACTTGGACACTAGAAGGGGGAATTATGTTAAAATGCTCTTCATAGACTACAGCTCTGCATTTAACACCATAATTCCCTCCACACTCACCACCAAGCTGGAGCATCTGTCATGGTCGGACGGTCCTTCCCGGAGCGACCTGTCTGTGTGTGTATGTGTGTGCTTCTCTCTCTCTCCTCCTCCACCCAGTGGCTGACACACCTGCACCTAATTTGCCATCCAGCTGTCACTGATCATCCTCGTTGTGGACTGAGGTACTTAACTATGTGTCCGGATGGCAGTCGACGCTGGATTGTACTGGAGGCTCGGTAGTAAAGAGTGTTTTCTTACTTTTAACATAGCCTTAGCCGGCTACCCTTCTCACCTGTAGCTGTCGTCACTTGTTTATAGGAGGAAGTGATACGGAGCAGAAGGTTGGAGAGAAGGAGTCCGCTGGATTAAGCCCTCGGAGGAGAAACACACTCAGATAATCACTTGGGAGACTCACCTGCACACCACTGGGAATTTGGAGATGATCACCGTTGGATTTTTGTACTTCGCTTTGTGACTGTTTTTGAGCACTGTAAATAAACGCACTGTTTGCTTCGCATCCAGAGCTCCGCGACTGAGTCTGTATTTCCCCCATTACCCGTGACAGCATCTGGGACTCAGCTCATCTATGTGTCAGTGGATCTCCAACTTCCTAACTGGCAGACCACAGGCAGTAAGGATGGGCGGACATGTCTCAGCCTCCACCACTCTCAGCACTGGAGCCCCCCAGGGGTGTGTTCTGAGCCCCCTGCTGTACTCTTTGTACACATATGACTGTGTGGCCACTACCAGCTCCACCACCATCATCAAGTTTGCTGACGACACCGTCGTGGTGGGCCTGATCTCTGATAACAACGAGACGGCCTACCTGAAGGAGATTAGGAATCTGGAGAACTGGTGCCAGAGGAACAACCTCCTTCTAAACGTCAGTAAGACAAAGGAGCTGATAGTGGACTTCAGCACTAAGCAGGAGAGGAACTACCAGACCCCCGTCATCAACGAGTGCCCAGTGGAGAGAGTGGACAGCTTCAAATACCTCGGAGTTCACATCACGCAGGACCTGTCATGGTCCTGTCACATCAACACCGTGGTGAAAAAGGCCCGTCAGCGTCTCTACCACCTCAGACGCTTGAGAGACTTCCAACTGCCCTCCAAGGTGCTCAGGAACTTTTACTCGTGCACCATAGAGAGCATCCTGGCAGGAAACATCTTAACCTGGTTCGGGAACAGCACCATGCAGGACAGACGAGCTCTACAGAGGGTTGTGCGGTCAGCTGAGCGCACCATCCGCTCCGAGCTCCCTGACCTGCACTCAATCTACAGCAGGCGGTGCTGGACCAAGGCCAGGAAGATCGTGAAGGACCTCAGCCATCCCAACAACAGACTGTTCTCTCTGCTGAGGTCAGGAAAGCGATTCCGCTCCCTGAAGACCAACACAGAGAGACTGAGGAGGAGCTTCTTCCCGCAGGCGATACGGTCTCTCAATCACACCACCACACAGTACTGACCCACACATATGGTTCTTACACACACACTGGACTTTCTGGACTTTGTTTTTGCACAACACTGGTCACTATATTCTTCATTTCCGGTTAATACTTGTACAGCTGCTGTTATTGTGTATATATTTATTTATATTTAGATTTCTTCATACATTCTTATATAGTTCTATATTGTGTATTGTGTATTTTGTTGTACAGTTATTTTATTTTCAACTTTAATTTATATATTTTATCTTATTCTTTCCCAGTTAAATTTACCCTTCATTCTAATTTGTGTTGTACAGTTATTTCATTTTTAACCTTAATTTATATTTTATTCCTTCCTAGTTAAATTTACCCTTTTTAATTTTTCATATTTATTTCCTATCTTATTCATAGCCTTTTCCTTTTTTGTTTTCTTTAGGTCACGAGCAGTTGTCCAAGCATTTCACTACATATCGTACTGTGTATGACTGTGTACGTGACAAATAAAATTTGAATTTGATTTGATTTGATTTGAGTAAGGGATGTTTCCACAGCAGTGGTACCTGATAGCTGAAGGCTCTGCCTCCCATTCGCAAACTCTAGAAGCACAAATAAACCTGCAGTCTAAGAGAAATGCTCTGTTAGGATAATATGGGATCTTTAAAATATGACAGAAACTGATTATCCAGGAGAAAGGTTTTAAATTCAATTCTGGACTTAACAGGATGCCAGTGAAGAGAAGCCAGTATGGGGGAAATGCGGTCGCTCTTTCTACTCTCTGTTCAGGAGCTTTTAGTTACTCTGAGATGGGGTGTTTCTGATTTTGGCAATATTGCACGATTTTAAATGTATTTTTGATAGGAAACATTTTTCATGTCTGTGGCTCTTCGGGGAGAACCCGGACATCCAAGTAAATTGGGTCTTTCAAAGAAGTGGTAGTAAAGGTGGTAATCCATGCCAAGCAGCACGAATCAGAATATTAGAGATGACTATTTCGCAAACTGCTGTGAGATTGTGTTGAACTTGATAACCTGTTGGTGATAATCTCATGTTAACTCTACATGCTGCAGCAGATATTGGATACTGAGGAGCAAAGTCATGGTGTGCTGTACTCTCCTCTTTCTGTCTTTATCTGTCTTTGGGTTACTTTATGTTTTACGTCATCGGTTTGTTTTCTCGTGTGACTTCAAAATCAATGCCCAGCTCACATTAACTTTAATCTGTGATTGTATGCTTTCAGATTTGCATCACTGAAGTGTGGTTTTAAGCTATATTTTACACAGCATCCTAACTTTTTATTATTTTGTCTTTTCCTTTGATCTCGTCGGATTATTTGCTTGCCTTTCATGTGCTTTCTTTACTTGTTTCCTGGTTTCTGTTTTTACCTTTTGTAGCTGTTTTCTTGGACTGTGGTTCATCATTTTATTTTATTCTAAATTCTGGACCACGTCTGTACCTTTGTGCAATCTCCTAACACAAACAGCTGTAAGTGGTTAAAATTTCTTCTGGAAACCTAAAATAATAATACTTAATTTTTAAAGCAGCTTTTTATGTTTTTGGCTTTAAGGAAAAAACATGCAAAGCTGTCTCTATTAAGAGAAGCAGAGACATATGTGCAATAATGCATCTATGGAACAGCAGAGACAATCTTTCCAGCACTCGCTGTTGTTTAATCAACATTTTATAATATACTGAAACAGAATGGAATAGATGCAAGTCGTAGTTACTGCTTAACCCTGATCCAAATATATAACAGGCGCATTGGTTAGTCAAGCACAAACCCTGACCTGCAGACCTATTATCAGCATTGAAGGAAATGATCTTTGGAGAAGCTTTGGAAAAGTGAAAAATCCCACCGGGCAACAGAACCTTTCTCTTGTGACTGTGATTACACACCTGAGAGAGTTTTTAAAAAACAGAGAATTCAAAGGGATCGAGAAAGCCCGAAAAGAAAAAGGGATTTGATTTCCAGCAGTATGCCTGAACATGTGGATCCACTGGGACCCCGGGTTATCCGGCACTGCTCAAGAGGTGCAGTGAGAGCTACAGAGACAGAGATTTCCACTTGAATGAGGGAGAGAGCACCTCATCTAGCTGTAGGGGAGGCAGTGGGTAGCAGCTCACTGTGAGAGCAGGGATAAAAGTCCAAGCCAGAGGGGGGGTGCTGGGGGTGGAGTGAGACCGCACCGCAACAAATCAGGATTCAGATTTGGGGGGAAAAAACTGAGGATTGTAGTGGGTTAAGGTCGTAAACTAGGCTTCATGACTTAATTAGATAGAATAGCAAAATAATAATGTAATAGTAATATAATGGTTCGCTATCACACACACACTCCAAAGGATGTATGAGCAATTACAGGGTTCAGTTTCTTGCGCCAGACTGTGAGGAGCCAGGAATCAAACCACCAACCTTTGGATTAATAGGTAATCTGCTCTCCCCTGTGGCTCAGCAGCCATTGACTCATGAGTCATCTGAAACAGTGGAGGGGAGTTTCCACAGCAAGCTCCTCCTGTGTGTGTCTGGGTTTTGAATGCTAGTTACTCAGAATCTGATGGATTCATAAAACTTAAAGTTTAAAGCCCAGATTCAGGGTTCCTGCGTGGTCTGCAGGTTCTGCCCAGACTATTAAAAAAAAAGGTGCTGCTGTTGGTTCCTTCAGCTTCTCCTCTGCTGCAGAGTCCATGAGAGTCATATATCTGCTTAAAAAGGCAATATTTGCTAAGCAGATGATGAATTGCTTTTGAACGAAATGCCACAGGGAGTTTGCCACACTGAGGAGCCAGTGTGACCAGCTAACTTACTTCCACCTATAAACACTTCTGCAGTAGACCCTCAAGAATAAAGTGCACAGTAAAAGTTTTACAGGTGGCATAGCTCCAGAATGCAAAATGTAACACAACAGCAGCAATTAGACTTTCAAAGCGATAAGTATTTTACTCTTTAGTAAATATGTATATGAGGACGAATCAGTCAGGGGTGAACGGTTCTGAATGTAAGCAAAGAGTGTTTCGAAATCGTATGATGCTTTACAAAATGTATCAGAAGAGAGAGATTTTCTGTAAAAATGACAGGGGAGCTTGAACAAAATAGAGATTCTGACATATCTTTTTCAATATGTTACATCTAGTGGAGGTTTGTCAAACTTTGCACTGCCTATTTTTGCCCCAAATTTTGGTTGAGTGTCTTAAGACAGCCTTTTGCAGCTTTACTGAAATTTTGTTCATCAGTACAGGCTTAGAAGCTCGTGGAGGGATGGAACACGGTGGCCTTAATTGCAGCTTTGTAGCCATGTAATTTGTTGGTTTCATTTGCTAGTCAACCCATTATTTACTCTCTTTTAAATTGCAAGGGCAGAGGAAGCTGTGCTTCATAATTACATGACGGAACCCATAACCACCCAGTGATGCCCGTAACAACAGTGCAATAATGAGAGAGTGCGGGGCTTACCAAGATCGAGATGAATGCTGGGAACGAAGGAGTTGAGAAAGAACATGAAGATCACAACGCCAAGGACGGACACACACTTCACCAGCAGAACTTTGTCAGTAATTCTGTGCTGCGTAGGAGGAAAATGTATTTTTTGTGAATGGTGGAAAAGCTGATGTTATCAGAAGAATGACAGGATTTGTCTTAAGCGAACTTTCAAAGACTAGACCTACTTCATTACTGAGATTACATCAATGCACCAGTCACAGTGATTGAGGAAAATGTGTGAGGTGAAGAATCAAAGCCTACCTTCTTCTGCAGTTCTTGGATGTTTTGCTCCCAGTTCTTATCCTCCTGAGAAATTTGTCTGTCAGACACAACAACATTTAAATCTCACATTAGGCGAATGCACAGTGTCAAAAAACAAACAAACAAAAAATGGAAAAAGTATCATCTCATAGAAACAGGGTGCTTATTTTTAGCAGTTTATAACCGTATGCTGAGCGTTGTGTAGTGTGAAGGATTTATTTCTGCATTTCCTGCCCTTCAAAATTTGTATTTATTTTCTGTAATTGCTATGATGGTCCGGAAAGCAGGCACAGAAAAATAGGAACAGGAAAAAAAAAAAACTATTTCTGGACTGAACTGAACATGTCATGCTTGGTGCCATGCTTGTGTTTTAAATAATTAGAGGGGACCTATTATGCTCTTCTCCAGCTCCATATTTCTAATGTTGGGCTGCTAGAGTTTACAGCTTTGTGTGATTCAGAATTAGGAATAATCCTCATTTGTTTGAGCTTGGATTTGGAGCAGCACCTAGTTCATCCAGTGTCTGAAAAAGATATTTAAGCTCCTCCTTCCTTTAGCTAACTTTCTTCCGATATATTGATATTGCACAGATCCAGGAGCAGTCTGAAGTCTGAGCTTCAGGGTCATGGGTCTAACATACATGCACTGACGTTAGGGAGACACACTTCTAGATTTATACTTAATTTCAGAAGTAAAAACAAATGCCGTATTTTTCGGACCATAAGATGCACCGGATTATAAGGCACATTAAGCGAAACAAAACAGTCAGATAAGTCAAACTTTACTCAATTCATTATACTAATATAGCTGTGTCGCTAGCGATCACGTAGCACATCATTATATACCAGCTAGCCCAGCTTCAGTAACGCTACAAACGTCACTGCTGTTTAGTTTTCTATCTTCATTCATGTTGGAAGTGATAGCAGAGCTGTACGTTTTAATTTTTTCAGGAATCTCTCAGTCAGAACATGCAATATCATGTTTAGGTGGAAACTAGCGTGCTAACTTCCTGCTAACTTCTAACTCAGTTAAATTTAATAAATTCTGTTTTCATGGATGCCTGGATGTTAAACTTAATTGTTACACCTGGCAAAGTAGCAACGCTGATTAAAGATGAAAGAATTTAGACAGTTTTTAACTCTCAGTGATGCCGTAGTGTTCGTTTGACTTGGGGCCTGAAGCGGATGGAGTTTGGACTCAGATTACTCCACGAGGCTCCTGAGTACAGTAGCCATAACGCTCCGACAATCCATCAAGCGGTGTGGCTTCGTAGCTTACCAAAGTCAGACTAAAACATTTTTGACAGATTTCTGAGCGGCGTGTACTACATAAAATCCATTCGAGGTCTGTAAGCACAACCAGAATTCATACATAAGGTGCACCGGAATATAAGGCCCATTGTCAATTTTTGAGAAAATTTAAGGATTTTAAGTGCGCCTTATAGTGCAGAAAATACTGTAACAGTGGAAGTGGAACGTGCAGTTACAGTGTTACTATTGCATGCAAGAGTTTTATATGATTGCTACTTTGTAACCGACCACACATCGCGGTGCTATCGTGGCTATGTCACATTTCTAGGCTTTAATGAGCCTTTTCCTTTTTCCTTTGTTACTACAGCGGCCCCTTGTGGTCAAAGTCAGTCTTATTCGTCTGTTTTCTTGGTGGTCTCGATGTGTACACCAGCCAGGTTGCGTCAGTGACGTGTGTCATCATCCCAGGTCTTTTGTTTAGTTTTTATTGAGTTCTATCGAGTTCTTCTTGTGTTCTGTCACCTGTTATTATACAGTGGAACCCCGACTTAATTAAATTAATTTGTTCACAAAGTATTTGCAGTGTGTGCTTTCAGTAATCACACCAGCCATGAATTCTCTTGATAAATCATGTATTATTGATTAGTACTGATAACTGCATCTAGTGAAAAGATCTGTACGAAGCAATATACAGCAGGTTGGCTTTTGAAAAACGACATTAACAGTACAGACAATGTGATTCTTAATGTTCTGTGTTCTTGTGCTTTCTTTAACCTTTGGAAGGTCTTCATCATGTTTCGCAGCAGACTCTCCAGGTTGAGGACTTTTTGCATTAAAAGACATTTCACAGCTGTCTCCTCTCGGCTGGCGGGGTTTATGCGCTGAGCCGTTTGCCTCCAAACCAGGATCTCATGCTTGAGTTCTGCAGGGCAAAGAGAGAACGGCACCTGTTCAGTGCATGTACGACACACAGACTTCAAAGTTACAGTGATGAAGCTCAGCAGCAGAATGCAGTACGCTTATAACGGATATTTGTCTGGTAATATCTTCTACAGCTGAGAGAACATGGTGATGTTTTCAGTCAATATGCCCAATATGTGAGCCCCCACAGAGGGCCTAATGCAGCCTGGCGATGGGTGCATTGACCAACCCAGGAACCGCCAGTGCTCAAACACAGATACAGCCTGAGGATATGGGACCCTTATGTAGATATCAGTAGGTGCCATCCTTTTTCAGGAAGGTTGCTAGGTGACCATAATAGGATCTAAGCAGTGCAGGGGGAAAGAGGAAATAAAAACATTTCCTGTTAGCAAATCTGCACAATTACCAGCCGTGGCGGGGGGTTTGAGCTGATCCAGCCACATGCACTCTTAGCAAGACCAGGCTGGCAGGAGAAGAAGAAGAAACTCCACGGGGTCAGATTTAGGCCAGCATCGAACGGTCACCGTGGTGATGGGTAAAAGCTTGCTTTAGTTTGCCCGCTGCTCAGTGTGACAGAACAGCTCCGAACAGTCGGTGTTGCTCACAGCTTAAATGTGAGGATTGTGGTGACCACTGAGCAGCCTCATGGTCTCTGCTTCAATCATCCCATGCTGGGGTCATCTCAGAGGGGGGAAGTCTGATAGTGTGGGTAAACAATGATAGGAGGTGACTGTGTTTCCGGAAGAATTCTTAACAGTTTCAAACAAAATTTTTTCTTTTATTGTTGTTGTTGTGTTTTGTTTTGTATGCTTTTTATCTATCTCCCCAGAGTCTTACAAGCCAGATCTACAGTAAGTCAGAATGATGGAGGACAGTCATGCTCCAAACCACCACAGTCTGTCATCCTTTCTCTCTCTCTGAACATTGTTCCAAGTCTTCAGGGATGGCCAAATCATTTTCTTTCCTGTTGCTGGATAATTAAGAAGATACATAAAAGGGCTGTGGTACACCAGATTAGATGAATAGTTTTTTAATAGAAAAGAAAGGAGTCCCGTGTCGCTATCAGGCTGCTCTCTGGATGAGTGAGTCTGTTCACTGCCAACTAGTCAGAGCAACTAAAGATCAGAGTAAAGGGGTTTTCTCACATGAGCCATGTGGTGTTGGACACACTGTGAGTCACCAGACCCTCGAGGGATGTTAGCTGGTGAAAAAGGAGATAAAGGCATTCTACCCCAGTAAATGATGTCTGAGTTAGGTTATCATCACAAATACTTTTGAATTTTAAAGGTCAAAAAGTTAGTTTTATCAAATTGATTGTAAACTTTGTTCACCAAGAGGCCCAAACTTTGGCATCGAGGCTCTGAGCTCATGTTTCCACCGCTGAATCCCGTGCAGGTGTGTTTTTAGAGTTTCTTTAACCTGCCTACATTTGAAGAGCATCTGCAAGCCACTTTGCAACGCATCTTCACCCCACTTCATGTCAAACCTTTATACTGCTGCACTCCCCACTTTCATGCTCATGCGTACACATGGAAGGGTCCCACAGCCCTATCACCAAATATACCGTTATGTGAAAAGGTTTTTCACAGGTTTCACAGTAGCTTGTAGATTCAGCTTTAGTTTTCTTTTTGTTAACTTTAATACTTAGCATGCTAACGCTTGGGGTTTTTCCAGTTTCTCTGAGCATTGCACGGTCTGATCTTGGGACCGTCCACTCCTCGGAAGATTTTGGGTTCAACAATCCTGAATACTCAAGAGCAAAAAACTGCACAATTTTTGTTTTTACAGAGGTGTTCACATTGTTGATGATCAGTGCACCTGACTTACCCTCTTATTCCCTATTCAAAGAGTAAGGCTTTACCTGCAGAGAGTCAGGAAAACTTTCTTTTTCACATATAAATGACTGCAGAGGGAAATGAGCATCTTTCAACTGTAGTGGTCCCGACTGAGGTAAAAACGTTGAAGACAGAGGTGGTGGATGGATCGAAGCAGCAGGCAGAGATGGAGGGCAGCAGCACTGCCACTGAGGCTTTTATATATGATGTGAAGAGATTGAAGAATGTTACACGTGCATGATGGGCAGCTTGGTTTGACTGTCGAACTGGATCACAGGCTTTGTTCCAATTATAAACTTTTTTTTTTAAACCTTGACTGATGTGGAAATCTGTATCACCCGGCTCTGAAGACTACTCTTCAGCAAAAAGTATGAATATTTTACAATTCCACTCCCTTCTCAATAAGGCGAACACAGTACTTTTTTTGGTTATTTTGTATGTTTTTGTTTTTTGTTTTTAGTATAAAAAGGAACAGGGAGTTCTGTCCTGTGTTCCTAAATAACAAACCTCCAGGAGAGGCTCCATTGAGCATGACCTTTTCAGACCTCTCCAAATTAAGTAACCTACTTTAAATAATACAATAAAAAAAAATCACGCACACACACAACCATGAACTATTACATCACACACACAGAATCTTTTTGCAGCAATATATGATCCAGAAATGTAATATCGGAGATGGCAGAGATATCTAACAGTGTGAGTGGAACAGTGTGGAAATTGAAAAAGTGAAAACTGAAGGCAGCACGCATCTCAAGTGGAAATTAGAGGGATGAGGCTGTAATGCCGAGTTAATTATGTTTGTGTGAGGCCAGTGCCTGAGAAGGTTTATTGGGAAGCTATTGTGTGCAAAGATGTTATTGGGAGTTAATACTCTTCTTAATAATACTCAAAAACCATCACAAATGATTTCAGGTTGTGCTGTATCCAGCAGGTAACTATATTTTTTATAACTCGAGTCCACTCAGCTTAATAACCATCTAAAAAAATATTTTTCATGTAGAAAAACATAAATTAACCCAAAAAACTACTTTTTAAACTGAAAAAATGTTAAACTCGGACATGTGACATCACCATTTTGATTGTTTGAAACCATGTTTGACCATAATCAGTGGATCTGACTGAGAAACAGAGGGATGCTGGTAGAGTAGCATCTTGTCAGTCAAAGCTCCGCCCTAAGACACCACAAGTATTATCATCTTTTTTTACTCTACTGCAAACATTAGAACATTAGAGCCAGAATTCATGAAAGTTAACTTTCTTACAGTGTTTAAAAAATTACAAAATTACATGTAATTACATGTAATTATATTACTTAGAATTTTTTGAGTATAGGTGTCACCCTCAGCAGTCTACAGGATTAGAGTATCAGTCTATGAAAAAAGCAGTGCTACTTACCAACTATTTCAATGGACTCTTTGTTGTAAAGTTTTTTGTTCCAGTAGAGCATCCGCAGGAAAGGAAATGAGGTAAAAAGGACGAGGCATATTCCGAGGAACATGTAGCCTGTGAAACTGGCAAAATCAATCCCCTGTAGGAAACATAATGAAAATGTGTTAGACATTTGCCGTCTGGTCGAATTTCACCCAAACATGACAAACTGAGCCTGGGCTTAGGCAAAAAATGTGTGCATGCAGCGATGGACTTTTATGGAGAGACACAGTGTGAAAAAAGTCGTGTGGTGTTCTGAGGAAAGAAAACTCAGAGTTCAGGAAAGCAGCTACCTAAAGTGTCCTCCCACACAAGTGCATTATAATGATGTCAGACTATGTTCCTTACTATATAAAGGGCCTTGAGAGCACTGAACTCTTGAGGATAGCAGGAGGTGCATTCACACTCCAAACTGTAAGTATGAGCCGCACAGCGTACCTGGAATTTTTGATTTAAGAGCGAAATGACACAGAATTTGATTATTGCACACAAATCGGTGCGATCTTTCATGTTCTGTCTACACTCTCCTTTGTAATTCCTGCTGCTCTATTTTCCTCGTCGCTTCAGTTTCCCACGCTGTCAGATTCACTTCACTCATCAGCCTCTGTTCCCCGATCAACCCTCCTCCTTCCCGTCTCCACCTCACTCACTGCATTTCACTCTTTATCTCCATCAGCCATCTGCTCCACCACCTCTAGCCACTATCTCCTGCCTTCATTTGGGATTCTGCTCACTGATGGTCCTCTCATGTGACTCCCAAAAAATACATTTTTGGGATAAAATTTTCCTCTTTTTTTCCAAATGGTCTCTCCCTGTTGTAAGGAAACTTAAAGTGACAGAAAAACAACAAAATATAAATAAACACTTGGGTGTTTCTCATTGAGCAACATTTAAAGACACTGCAAGTAGCTCACGCTGCCTTTATTTCACATGCTTTCACAGTATAAAGAACACGTTTCTGATATTCAGTGATAAAACTGGTTAATAGTAAAAGGGTGATGCAACTAAACATGAGTGGAAGTGTCTGAATTATTAAACAGCAGATTTAATCCACATATTCCCTTTGGATCACAGAGTTAATTTTGTCACTTGTAGCACATCCCGGCTACATCCTGGTTTATGCGCACCCCCATGGAGACCTGCTCTCCATCTGCAGTGACCTGCAGGGCAGCCTGGTGGACTGAGAACAGCTGCTTGCATGAACCTGCTGTTTATGAAAAAAATTCACAATTCCTGTTAAAATCTCGGTTTCAGCGATGAAACTAAAAGCTGAAGAATAATAAAATGTTGTGTGCCCGCAGCCTAATGAATACAATATGTGCTTGCGACGGTCACAAGACCAAAAAGAGAGAAACTTAAACTTGTTGATGTGATTGTATTTCTGTTTGCAGCCATAAACTGCGACCCCGGTATGTCCATATTTCAGAGCCAATGTCAACGATTCTGGTTGGAGGGGATCCAATTGGCAAGGAAAGTCCCTCTGTGAAATGATACCAGAGTTTTCATATGCACAGTGGTACCTTGGATTGCAACAAGCTAAAGAGACGGACACTGTGATGAGGAGCAGAACCTAAACGCATACACACTTTACGGACGTGCCTTTCTTTCCATCTCCAGATCCCTAAAATCCCCTCGCCACATACAAGCCAACAGGCAAACTAACTAACGGGTAAGCAGACCGCGCACGCACAAACAAGCTGTGCTTATCGCGGGCCAGACATGACTGAACGAGTGTGCCGTGGCTGTAACCCTGCAGTTCTGTCACCTGGGAAATGGAGCCAAGACAAACTGGACAGTGGGCTGTGGAAACCTGGCGCTACAGGAGCTACAGTAACCCAGAGACCACATATTGCTCGCGTCGGCAAAGGCCAAAATGTCACATGCACTGAACAGATGTCACATCAAGCAGTTGTGAAAATGTCATGTCTTGTAGAGATTTAGCATCATGCTCCTCTGAGTATACAAAGAGTGAAGGTTATGAGAGGAACATGCAAGTCAATGCCCTTTTCAGACAGCGACACTCTGCTCTGATTAGCTTAGTAAAATGTTGTCACTGCTGTTTCAGCTTTGTCCAAACTTGTGCAACAGATGACAACTTGTGTCTAAGTGGGTTTCCAAAAGGCTCAGGTAATGAATAATGGCTGGATTTTAGTTAAGCCAGAACATGGATCATCATAGAATACAGATCAACTTGACAAGGCAGTACTGGTGTAGTACTGGGACTGCAGACTGTGGCAGCTTTTCACTGGGAGTGACCAGGATGGAAAAGATCATACATCAGAGGGACAGCTGAACCTGAAAGTTATTGGATGTTTCTAAAAGTTAGAGGCAAGGATGAGATAGTGTAACATGTGCAAAGGAGGGACACGGTAAAAGGAAGACTACAGAGAAGATTTATGAATGAAGGAGGAAGTAGGGCATGCAGGGTTGGTGTGACAGAGGGCTAGGATGAGATGGAGGCTAATGATCCTAAAGGGAGCATCCAGAGGAAGCAGAAGGAGAAAGTAGTTATAATGTGCTGTAGTAGAGAACTCCCAATTTCTAAAAATGGGAAAAGTTCCACTTTCTGACTTCTTGGGCTTTCCAGAATAAATGGAGCCCACAAAAGTAAAAACAAGGGTTAAGACAATTAACTTTGGATTTTGTACCTGGTTTTGATTGCAGGAAATACTGTTTCTGTAAGTATGAGGGACATAATCCAACCACAAGCCACGTTACAACATTCACAAAACAGGAAGGAGCAGAGAGTTTTCTATCAACAGCTACATGGCGCAGGTGTCCATCACTACAGGCTGCTACTTCCACACACGTGGAGGTTTCTGCTTTGCTTTAACCACACTCCTAACATCCTGTCATAAAACCTCACTACACCGATCAGGATACGTAAGCAGGATGCTGGCATTTCATTAGCAAAATCAGCTTCATTGTAACAGCAATCATCAATACCGATTCAATATGCTATATTCCTGAAAAATAAAATAAAATGTGGGCTACTTAATAGAAGCACTCTGATTCATTGAGGCCTGACTCATTGCAAATACTGCTGGTTCATTTTGATTAACAGGAAGGGAGCCGGCTCTCCATGGATCTCTCAGAGGCTAAGCAGAGTGTAACAGCCACTTTTGAGGGGTTTCTGGTGCAGCCAGCAGATATCCTGCTGTTCATTCTGAACTTTATCCACTAAAATGATTTAGTTGAACTCAAACTGAAAGAGGGCTGCAAACCAGAAAGCTTCCGATACTAAAAATGTTTTCCGTTGACTGCAGATCCTGCATATCCTGACACATTAGCAGAGATGGGATGATTGAAAACACTTTTATAACACATCATCCACCACTGGAAAAAAGCTGGGTGTTACATGGTTTCACACATTATTGCATCAGGAGTGGCAGTCTTCCTCACAGGTTTAATCAGAGACTAACCCCAAAGCTGGGGTCACATCACATGTAGATGGCTTTACCAACACACTGTAAGCTTATACTGCTACAAACGTCACAGGAAGGTGAACGAATAGAAGGTGTTATGCTACACAGCTGTCACAGCTGCTGCAAATGATTACATGTAAGAAAATAAGGGAAAATGGCTGTATGGACTTTCACACAAACACTGTACATGTGTAAATGCAAACCTTTGACCAGGAACAGAAATAAAATCAACCTGTAACGCTGGTCAGCTGCACTGAAATAAGAGGAGGTAGCAGCTTCTTTTCCCACCGACATCTTGACATCTTTAATTCTTGTGATTTATGATAGCTGCTGCAAAAATATAAATTGGATTCATTGCCACTACATCTCCATTCATCACCTACACATCAACGTAAACAAGGGTCACCACTCACGACTGTATAAATACATGGACAGATTGCGCTAAACAAAGATTGCAGATGTACAACCCTGCAAACACAGATGATTACATTTGCTCACAGGACAGGAAAAAGTCTATATGTACAGTGTACATGCGTGTGCGTGCTGGAAATGCAGCATCAGGCTGTTAATTCCTCAGTTTGTATGAGAAAATATGAAGGCTTAAAAAACATGCAACCTTTAAGGAAACACTAACTGTACACAACTGAAAAATATTATTTTCATTATCATCTCCTGTAGATCGAAGTTACATTCAATTAAAAAAAATAATTCTGTCCCTTCAGACTGAATTATTGTACAGTCTAATACCAAGTTAAATATCATGACTGACTTTAGCAAACATTCTCAAAGCCTGTTTATAAAACCTCAGTATTCAGTCTGTTCATGCTGTAACACAGACGCTTTTCCTCCTCCGTGCAGAGATTTTACCTGCTGACTGAAATCCTCACAAGGTCCGGTTTGAAAAACAGATTTAAATAAAGGAAAAAGAACAGCTGTTCAATAAAATTTTAAAAAACTGATAATGATAAAAGAAAAGGTTTGTCATTATTTTTTAACCATTATTAATCATCATTTTTAATCATGAGCTTATAACTTAACTTTCTACCCCATAGCCCTCCAGTTGTGGTCCCCCCCAAATTCAGTTCAGTGGGTCATTCAGTAGGTCATTCAATGGGTCTTTCATTTGGTCACTGAGTGGGCCATTCACGGGGTCGTTAAGTTTATGGAGGAGGTTGAGTAGACATTTCCTGTGGTGATCATCAATGTTCAAGTGCATAGTGTGGAGGATGTCATGATGCCTTGAGGCAATCAGATGTAAAACACAATATTTCTGAGTGTTTTAAGTCAGATTTGACCCGAACACGACAGGGAGGCTAAGCTAAGTATGGTTACTTCAGGCTCTAAGAAGCCAAAAACGCAAAATGTGAGATTTGAAATTAGGAGTTCACAAGCCAGTGTGATATGCATCGTGTAAACTTTTACCAAACACCTGCAAGATGTTTAGCCTCAATCCTTTTTTCAGCCAGTACTAACAAGTAAATCTACCTGTCAGTGTTGTACACATCAGTAATGTCTTTGCTTTGCTAGATGATTACTGTATATTCGAGCTGTGAAGGTGCCTACTTCTCTGCGCAGGTCCTGATTTGATACTATAATCACATTGGGCGGATCTCCGACAGCTGTGGCGGCCCCTCCAATGTTGGTGAAGATTACTTCTGCAATCAGGACATGTCTGGGGTCTAGATTAAGCACCTCACACAACCTGCAAAATCAGACAGACAGAAAAGCCCTTTAGTCATGATTAGATTACAAAGGGTGGGGTAAATAGAGAAATATGAAAAGGATGTTGGTATTGATCCTTTAACCTTTTGTGCAGGACAGCCACACTCAAACCAAGTGGACAGCAGTATGTGTGTGTGTGTGTGTGTGTGTGTGTGTGTGTGTGTGTGTGTGTGTGTGTGTGTGTGTGTGTGTGTGTGTGTGTGTGTGTGGAATGTATTAAAAAAAAGGCACCTTATAGTGACGGGAGTAAAAAGCATCATAGTGGTCACGTTGTCCAGAAAAGCAGATAAAATGGCAGCAATGAGACAGAGGATGATGATCATGGGCCACACTCTTCCTCTGGCTAACTGGTAAGCCTGCCGAGTGGAGACAGATAATGAGGTTGGGTTGTTTATTATCGGCACCGCCAAAACAGCTGACTCAGAAAACACATCCGGCACAGCTTCGGACCAGTTCTGACTGTTCTTTGGTGTGTTTAAAAAGTCAAAAAATATGTAAATCTTTCCATAGTAGCACAAGATATAATATCATTAAGATTCATAAAGAACTGCACATGGATTCCCACTTTAAAACAGCACTCTTACATCACCAGGTCAGGATGGCCACCTTTCAAAGGTAACGGTGTGATGTGTGAGAGCTGCTGAGCTCTTCTCTGAGAATACATTTTAATTTGGCGTGGCTGCTTCTTCTCCAAGTCGCACTTAAAATTTACATGCTTGCATGATCTCACTGTTTTCCAGGACTCGCTGTACCTGACGCACAAAAGCGCTCGTCCTCGTTCACCATGTACAGCGCACATTCGGTATAAAAGTTTGCTGTTTTTCTGATGGGAGACTTTGACCTTCTTTGAAAAAAGAAGACGGATGTGTTATCTTCAATAGTAGAGCAAAAGAATAATTTGAGAATGTGTATTCCTCTGTCATATGGAGGACAGATAGGACTGTGAAACTGTAGCGCTTTTTTTTTTACAGTTGCAGTTAAAGAGCACTTCTTCCCGGAAAAAAACCCATAAAATCTGATTATTTTGAAGATTTAGTTTTCTGAACTTCACCTCGAAACACAACGAATGTCATCCTTGTCAGCCTTTACTGCTGTTACTGTATTTTTAGGTCAGGATGTAAAGATAGATTTGCAAACTTGATAGGTTGTCTGACGTTGGAAAGGTCCTCCTTTGTGAACCTTTGTGACATTGGATAAGTCAAAATCAAAACTACAGTCGTGTCGTGTGTTGCTGCTAATTTCAGAAATAGCTCAAAGCCTGTCGAGACATCTCACAAGCGGGCAGCTTATTTCATACACTTCCGCTCAGCATCCTACAGCCCCTTAAATATCTTGAGGTTATTTTTTTAATCTAGCGAGCGCACACAAGACATTCATCCGAAGTGATCATCTTGTGCTAAAATTATCTTATGCAAAAAAAACAAGAAATATTTTGTATCGACAAAAACTTGTCACCTTCCAAATTTAAGTAGGTTGAACAGGATCCCACGTGATTGAAAGTAAACAGAAATTTAAAATCAATTCGATGCTGTATGTGGGCCTTTGTGTTCTTACTTACAGTCATGTGACAAAGAGAGTTGTCATCAGCTTGTGGAACCAGCAGCAATAACCTGAGGTAAATGTGACTTCATCAATCTCTTTTGGCCCGTTTTTCTTTGCAGCATCGCTTCAGATCATTGAGGATTGTGGATATTCATGCAAAGCTCATTTCTTTCAGATCAGGGTCCATTCTGTTGTACGTTTGCTCCTGTGCTTGAGATCAATGTCCTGTTTCATGACTTGGTTTGGGCCAAGCTTTAGCTGTAGTACAGAGATGGCCTCTTATTTGACTTTAGAATACTTTGGTTTACAAAGAAGTCCACGATTAATTCAATGACTGCAGGGTGCCCAAATCATTACCCCTCCACCACGGTGCTGACAGTTGGTATGCGCTGTTTGGTTTTCTCCAAACATGCTGCTGCACATTGTGGACAAACTTCTCCACTTTGGTCTCCTCTGTTCAAAGAACATTGTTCCAGGAGTCGTCAGGTTTGTTCAGATTCAGCTTTGCAAACCTTAACCCTGCTGCCATCTTCTCTTTTAGAGAGAAGCTTTCTCATTCAGACTTTTTCTAATTTTCTCATCAACATCAATTAGTAATATTATCATTATTATTATCATAAATCAACTTACCTTCACTGCACAGTAATCGAAGAAGCCAGTCTCTGAGAAAATGGCCACCAGCACCATCTGTGTTGTTGAAAAGAAGAATTTTCCTTTAAGTAAGATTATATCTCCCTGTGAGATTTCAGAAACGGCCCCCTAAGATAATAAGATGCTGTTTATCTTGGATGAGATGGTCAGAATGAAATATGTGCCTGAGTTCCAGGGTTCATTAATACTCGTGTCTCTTTATTACCTTCCTTATTATCATCGCGATGAGTTCAAAAATGTTTTTACAGGTAAGTTCGAGGATTTGAAACTGCTTTTAAATGGATTCCAGAAATGTCTCAAACTCCCTCTTCATAATTTTATACCATAACTGACATATTTAGGACATGTTTGTTTCCATGGAGACTGGATTTTTTTTGTTGTTCGTTTCACTCGCCTCCATAGAAATGTATTTCGCTGTCAGACATTCAGAAGACTGATAGAAAGGGCGCAGAGTGCAGTTGAGAGAGTCAGAGAGCTCTTTTTTTAATGCTCTGAGATTTGTTGAGTCAGTGAACATGTGAGGAGTTAATCACCATGCCAAACAGAAGAGCCAGCGTCTCATAGTCGATCCACTCCACCACTGTAACAAGGCTGGGTCTCTGTGGGAGAGACAAAGAATGTAATTACACAGATTTATCAAGAATTTCTGGATCTGAAGGGGAAAAAACAAAAGGACAAGCTTAATAAATGATGATCAGACTCGTTAACAGCGTTAAACTTTTGGGTACGGCTGTGTCTGGATGCTGCTATAACTCCTCGCTGGCCCAGTTCCTGCTTCATTTGCCGAAGCAGACAAAAGCACAGGTGGAACTAGGACCACGAATGACTGCTCTGTTCCCAAAGCGTCCCGCTGAGGTGAAAATGTCCACTACTCTCAAACTTGGGCCAGTGACTAAATTTGGAAACACATAGATGTTAATGAATGACAAACTTTGAAATTAATCATGACATTTCAGAAATTAATCCTGCAGTTTCCACTGGTTTTGTCTGTATTGTGTGGCACAAAACGTACTTACGCCTGAATAACTGTTCAACCATAACTCAAATACATGAATCATATGTTAAAGCGTTCATAATATGTTCTGAATGTACCACTGCATCCCTAAAAAATCAGTAAAATCAAATAACGAGAGAGACTTACATTCCCGATGATAGACAGAGCAGCTAAGGCTGCCAAAGATCCCAGCATGGCAGCCAGGGTGCGGTGCACAATCTGAAAGGACAAAACATTTACCACACTCACTTCTAAACAAACGAGCACTCACCTTCACATTAACTCTGTAAATATTTTTAAGCAGTGTAACATTCCTGTTCGTTCTGATGCCGTCTCAGTCATCTCTCGACTGATCTGTGAGGCATCTCTGGAGGAAGGAATGGTTTGAAAAAAAAATTCTGCAGCCATTTCTTGAAAACGTTTATTGTTATACAGTAGGAGTCACATGCCTGGCTCTTTTGTCCATCTGCATCACCATCCTCCTGTGGCTTTGACTAATGAAAATAATAATCCTAATGTGAAAAAAAAACACTGTTTTTTAGGACATTTTAAATACAAATTAGTCTGTTTTGTTGGTAAATAAAATACTTCTTCATTTTAATTGTTTAATTTGAGGGAAAAGGGCAGAAAACAGTATTAGCGCTCCAAAC
This sequence comes from Rhamphochromis sp. 'chilingali', assembly GCF_963969265.1. Taxonomy (NCBI): domain Eukaryota; kingdom Metazoa; phylum Chordata; class Actinopteri; order Cichliformes; family Cichlidae; genus Rhamphochromis; species Rhamphochromis sp. 'chilingali'. The sequence goes on from NC_137931.1 coordinate 34,447,892, forward strand.
AATCACAAATAGGCAGGCAAACACTGATAATTATTTACATCTGTTATTCTTGTGTGTTCTGTTTGATTTATTGTTACAGAGGAGGTCTTCTGTGAGGTTTTCTGCTGCTAGCATTACTGATATTTTTCTGAGGACTATTATATATAAGAGAAAGCACCTGCGTGAATGACAGCTGCAGCGACTGGGACGAGGAGTCAAGAAAGTCTCGTGATCCATAAGATCTATGATGTTCTGTCATTTTCATCTATCAAAGTCCACAGTGCTATTCAGAGGCGCTCATTACCACACATGCAAAAATATAATGCATCTTAAAATGAGTGCGTGATGAGCACAGATGATCCTTTAACATTTCATGTTGTGTTCAAAGGAGAGACGCTTGTTATTTTGGGATTTAACAGTAACATTTGTGTGAATTATTTATTATGTAGAACAACTACTGTGTATATAATGAATATAGAAAGCAAACTGTTTAACGATGAAAACGCTGCTTTTTTTTAGAGTAAATCAGAAATATTTTACTGACACAGTAAAAGTGCATTCGTGTTGCAAAACCATCAACATTTGACTCTAGGCACAAAAAGAAATGAATGAATGTTTTTAAAAGTCAAAAAAGACATTTTGACATCTGAATTACTCTTGATTTTTAAGCTTTAATTGCATAAATTAATGTGAATTTAAATGTGCTTAACATTTTTACAACATTTTATGCCACTCTGTGTGTTTCTTGCACAGCGTAAGAGGCTTTCTTTAGTCTATTTTATTTCCTTTAGTTACCATGATTTTATTGACAGATCTGAATCTAATTTTATTGGTAAAAATAAGATTCTGCTGTCAGTTAAAAACAACAGCATCACAGTCGCAGTGTCTTTAATGCATTACCGACCTTTGTGAACTGCTCAGCACTAAACTGGGTCTTTTCACTCACAATGAATAATAGCTCAGACGCTCTGTAGACATTTATAATCTATTTGTCTTAATACTTCTGCTTAAATAATGAGTAAAGTGGAACAAAAGCAGCGAAACTTTCTTCAGCCTCAGCCTGTCTCAAAACTGACAAAATAAAAATTACATCACAGTTCTTTACTTCAGATCTTTTAGAACATTTCACTGAAATGCCCATTTAAAAAAAAAAATCACAAACTGGTGCCCAATTACCAACACTGACAAATCCCTTTGTTTGAGCTCAGCATTCAGAATACCCTAAATGTGAGAGACTGCATATGCACTCACTCATTCGGAGGCTGCGTCAAGTTATCAGACTAGAGACTAAAAGCATAATTCTGTGGAGGAGTGAGACATTAGCAAATGGAGACCTGACAGCGCCGAAGTCAGACAGCATCCTGATGTCTGAGCGCTCGTGCACTGCATGCTCATCTCTTTCTGAGACGATCCCTCTGTCTTTGAATTACAGCTTCTGTGAGAGGATCTGTCAGTTACACAAGCGACGCATGAGCGAGCGTGCAGAGTAAAACTGCGCTGTCATCTCTCAAGGCCTGCGCTTGACTTTCATGTCCCAGCGACCCCGTCGGTACAGTTTAGTGAGTTCACATGCTCTCAGACAGAGGAGTCTGTCTGATTTAAACAAGCAAACGCTGAGTGGAAGTAAAACTCATATCTAAAGCCACAAACCAAGAACCTCCTCAAAGTGATAGCGGTTTCAGAGATTGATACTCATCTGATTATATAAGTCATATATTAATCATCCATTAATGATGCAGATCAGAAAAGTATCTGACTGCTGCCTGAAACATGCATTCTTCTTAGTGTCCAGCAGGGGGCAAGTGCTCTGGTTGCAAAAAGACTTGGTTGCGTGGATGTTAAAAAGCTCAACCAAAACAAGACATGATGCACTGCTGGTCATATCATATCAAGGTCTTGAGTCAATTTACAGTGTTTTGGGAGTTTTGTTTATCTAAATACTCTTGGTTTTCTAAGTGTTTGTATTGTTTTATGTATTTTTCCACTTAGTGCATTTAATCCGCTCTTGTTTTAGAGTTTAATGCATCTGTGTCAAGTCTAATGTTCACTCTCCCGCTGAAGGAGGGAAGCATGCAATCTGTTCTGTTTGTTTGTTTGTTAGCAGTCTATGGTCTACAGTTTCCAAGATATCCTGCTCAAATTTTGTGTGATGGTAGATATCAATAACAGCTTGAGCTGATTTAATTTTGGCAAAAATCAGGTCAAGGTCACACCAAATTTGAAATTCAGTACGAGCATTTGACCTTCATTATTAGCACCCAAGGTCAAAGTTATCCTTGGAAAAAAATTCAAGAAACCACCACTTAGTTTTTTCAATCCAATGCCCTTTGATGTCACAATGACTACAAAATATTGCAAAATCACACACTGGATATCTGAAAATGTCACGTTTTAACAGCTGAAGATTTCAGCCAATTCTGTTCCAATCATATGGGTAAAGATAATAAAATATATATGACTTTATTATGTAATGCTTAAAGCTCATAGGTCAAAGGTTGCATGTTAGCATGCTGCGATATAAACATTGTAAAACATCGAAGTTTTAGTATAGCCCTTGACCTTTAGGGGGAGCTCTATGAGCTTATTTCACTTCCTGCTTTATTTTGAGCTTCAGCGTTCCTTGTGCTTTGCTTTTGTCTCCTCTTCTGTGATTTAGTTCAGCTGTCTCTCGTTCTCCCCACCTGTTTCCACTTCCTCTACTGCCATACTGTGTGTAAATTTACAGTTGCTGCCTCCCCCTTTGTCAGAGCATCTGTTCTCCTTGGTCTAGTGATTCTCCTCAGTATGTTATCAGGTTTTCCTCATTGGGCTCTGTTTTGCAATCAATCAATAAATGACTTTCTTTAAGTTCAGCACAGTCTGTGGTGTCCACAGACCCATGTGAACAGAGTTCATCTTTTAGTTAAGTGAATTCTTATTGGAAAATACAACATATAATATGAGGAACACAGTCATTTTATAGTAATGACACAGAAGTAGCTTTTTTAAAAAACTAATAACATAGCTCCCCATTTCTGTTTGGCTGCTGTCATCTGTCTGATTTAATTGTGTTGGGAGCGGTCATCATTCAGTGTTGCCAAATCCCAGTCCAGTACTATGTGCAATCATAGACACACTTCAGCACCATTAACTGAGGAGGGCAAAGTTTAGTCAATTGTCCCGCTCTGACAGGTGCATCGAATCTAATAAAGTTAACACAAGTGGGGCGGCGCTGCCACTGAGGCACATACTGCACATGCTCACTGGCAGAAGAAGTCTAATCAGGCGAAATAAAAACACCTGTGTGGCAATGAGATACCGGTGAGGCTCTTTTTTTTCCCATGACTTGGCAGAGTAGGAAAAGCACAGGTGCTGCTTATACCGTTAACGATTGCTCTGCTCTATTTCAAGTGTCCCTGCAGGCCATAGGAGTGTGACAGTGAGCCAGCATGAACAATACCAGGAGCCTGAAAGTGGAGCAGCTGAATGGAATTCAGCCATAATCAATTTTATAAATCCCACCTGTTTTCTTTTTCTCTGACAGTGAAATGTTTTTAATTCTCGGATTAAAAAATGATGTCTGAACTAAACGCAGCTCTGGAGATTCAGTTTCCCGGTCCTCATTCTGACTCAATGAGCATACTTCTGTTTACTTTGTGCTCGTAGCATAATATCACACATGCGGTCCAGTGTTCTTGTGTGAGTGTGTCGTTGTTGTTCGCGGGCCGCGCTGAACTGTGCGTTTCACATTTCAAACTCTTCCACAGACACCGAAAACAAGCTCGTTCATCATCCGTAGAAGAGCGTGAGCACCACAGGCTATTTACCTCAAAGATGATGAGAACATAGACCCCAGCTAGGATGATTCCAGCGATGGCCACCTGTGTCTCCACGCTGACGTAAAGCGGCTGGTGGGTCATGGATAGCGGCACCACCTCGTTATCCTGCAGGAACGCCTGAATTGTGATGGCGATGGGATCACTGTGCAAGAAATTAAATGGCAACAAGAATGGTGGGAATGATCATCTTTCATTGCTTTTGCTGGAATTACGACCGTCTGTCAGAAATCTATCAGCAAAGACAAAACACCAGAAACACCTTAAGTCAAGTTATATTGTTTAATTTGCTCCTTTTCGGTGGGTATCATAGCGCTTTCAAAATCAATGCCACCTATCAAACACATTTTATTCAATTAATTGTTTTTCATTTACATTTATTTCTGTGGGACTAATTCACAACACCAATCATTATAGTACATCACATTCAGTAAAGTCTTTATAAAGAGACAAAAGGACAACACGCTATGCAGAATTCCCTTTCAACAGGAAGAGACCTCCAGCAGAACCAGGCCCAGAGAGGTGCAGCCATCTGCCATAACTGGGGGGAGTGAGGGGGAATAGAAGAGGAAAAGAGGGACCACAAACAGCACAAAACTCGAGCTGCAGAAGAGAGAAGTTAATGACGACAAGGCGCAGCAGTGAAAAAGGTCTCAGTGCATCATGGGAAGTCTCCCACCAGCCTGAGCCTATTGCAGCAAAACTAAGGGATGGTTCAGCCATAAATATATGACCTTTATCAAAAAGGAAAGTTTTAAGCCTAATCTTAAAGAAGAGAGGATGTCTGTCTCCTGAATCCAAGCTGGGTTCCAAAGAAGGGCCTGAAACCTCTAGGCTCTGCCTCCATTTCTATTTTTAGAAACTGTAGGAACCACAAGGAGCTTCTTAAAGCTGATAATAAAGAATTACATCAGTCCAGCATAGAGGTAACAAATGCGCGAAATACTTTTTCAGCATCCCTCTGAGACAGGATGTTTGTAATTTCAGTGATATTGATAAGATGAAAGAAGGCCATCCTACAGAGATTTGTTCAGTGTTTGAGCCCCAGAAGCCTCAGAGCTCAGACACCCAGGAGGGATCTAATCAGATGCTCAAGCTGGCTCCTTTTAAAGTGAAGGAGCAGCAGTTCTACTTCAAACTCTCCCAGAAACTCATCTCAGCCATTTGTATCTGCAGAGCTCCTGACCAAAGGAACGTAGATCAAGTCGAAAACATGTCCAGGCTTATCAAGCAAAAAAAAAAAAAAAGGTCAAAGAAAGTGACTTTAAAAAAAACCAGAACAGAGAGTAAAGAGTTGCTCTCTTGAACCAGCAGACTTGCTCGCTGGATATATTGTGCATGTCTCTGACACCAGTGGCTTCTAACTGGGATAAATGTTACACACTCTAAATGATAAATGCACACACAAAGAGTCAGAAATATGACAGTAAAGGTGGTAGAAAGCGTGCAAACTACACTGCTTTGAAAGTCAGAAAGGTTAGCTTTAAAATTATTATTGGTTTTGTTGTTTTTGTATATCACATAAACAACCCCAGTGATAACCAGAACTATTTTAGGCCCATGTGACCATTAAAACCGAGGCGGTCATATCAATACACTGTCACAGTATTCTGAGTACCTGTTGAGCATCTCAAAGGTTTTTGTTTCCACTATCTGGTCGCTTCTTTCTGCATGTAGAGGGATGGTCCAATTATGAGTCACCTGTTTACAAACAGCACAATATAAATGAGGCAGAATCTCATTAGTGTAATAATACTGCGAGGAAGTTGGAGCTCGAGGCTGCTCTCACCTGCTGAGTCCTCCTCCGCCGCTGTCCTGGCTGCTCGGTCTGCTCTACCTGAATGAGGATGTACTCCTGAGTGGTCAAATCTATCATCCCCCCTGCAAAAGGCCCGGCCACCTGTAGCTTCAGTAAAGCATTGTCCCGAAAATCAGTCACATTCATTGCTGTGAGACGTGGGTGGTCAAGAGAAAAATCCAGACACATTGAATGGTTGGGCATTTGAAATGAACGGGGGCATTAAATCCACACCTAGAGTGTGTTAGCATGGCTCATACTCGATGTAAAACAACCCTGCTTCATTTTCCAGCCCTCTCCTCTTTGCTGTGATCTCAGAACTAGTAGGGCATGTCTACGGTAAGTCACTGGAAAGGATACAGAAACTCTCTGTGGGAGAGACTGCCAGCATCCTCCAGGGGTTGTCTCGATCAGGATACATGCTGAAGAACAGCTGGAACCAGAATAAAGTCATCGATATATTTTATAAAGAACATATTTTAAACAGGATCATAGCAGGTAATTTTAGTGACGACACACTGTGCTTTATTTACAGTGTTTACAACTGAAAACAGCTCTGATGCTCTGCATGGCTGGAGCTGCACTGTCTCTGCAGACAGCTCCGCTTCCCCCCTGCATCCACTACCAGCCAGTCATCCTGCCACACCTCTCCCTCCTATAGCTGAGCCACAAACCACACCCTACCACCACAAAGATGCACTACACAGATTCAGTGAATGCAGTTTTTATGAAAATGGTCTAAAATGTGGTGTTTTATTTGATTTAATCCAGTGAAGAGTAAACAGACCAAGAGGTGATTAGCTAAGGTTAGTATTAAAAAACAGAGGAAAGCAGCTGACCTAGCTATCATTAACTTTCAGTGATTTCAGTAATACCAAACAGCTTTTTTTGTAGTAATTAGGTTTTTACCATGTTATACTTTCCATTTTATTATGCGGTGGTGTCTGTTCTACGGGGACATATATACTTACACTGCAGAGAACAACAAATGCAAAGATGGTGGCAGTTTTGGAGACTTTGAAGCAGCATCTGGAAAGACCAAAAAGTGGGTAGTGAGTTAAATTGAATGAGCTTGGTGTGATACTATTGGTTTTAAACCAAGAGGCTCAGGCCCCATAAAACGGTTTCAAGATTAATCTGTAACATGATAATAATTATCTTTTTCCACTGGCCCTACTTTTCCTTAAGCACTTTTATCTGTTTCTCTGAGGAATAATGGCATCACACTGAGGGATCAAATGGAGAAAAGAAGTTGGGACTCACTTCACATTGCTTGTGAACCTGAAGCTGAGGTTGAGGTTGTCCAGAGGGTCGTACTTCTCCGAGGAGCTGGAGTGCGATAGCGACAGGCTGGTGACCTCGCTGCCCAGCCGGTACCGCCTCTCCACGTCCAGGGAGCCGTTGTTCCAGGGCTCCTCCCCTCCAACAAAGCTGGGGTCATGTAGGGTCATGTAGGTTATGCTGGAAAATGAATAATCACAGTCTCAGCCCCTCATCAATCACTACACCTCAATATAAAAAAATAAACACAACACTCAGCAGCTGCAGATCGCAGAGGTCTAAAATTAAAAAATGTTTCTCCCATCATCCCATAAGTCTGTTGTACAACCCTGTAAGAAGGGCAGTACAACACACTTGTAGGATGAGTCATTTCATTTAATACAACCACTAATGGTCCCCACAAGTATTCAATTCTTCAATTCAATTCTTTATTTATTTGTCACATGTAGTTATAACTAGTACAACACACAGTGAAATGTTTTTTCCGGCTAAAAAGTACTCCCCCCCCCGACTGTGCATCTTACTAAACTTATAATAAAAAATATCTATATAAAAGTATAAAAATGTATAATATCGTGCAAAATATTACGCTGTAATAGTTAAGAGCTAAAGTGTACGTATTTACATAAATACAGATGTATATGATAAAATACAAATAAAAATAAGGATAAAACTCAAAGGAAAATTATATACTATGTATGGAATTGTCCATCATGTTGTCCGATTTGTGTTTTGATTGAGGAGTCTCACTGTTTGTGGGTAAAAACTCCTCCTGAACCTTTCAGTTCTTGTTTTCAGGCTACAGAGGCGTTTCCCTGACCTCAGTGGCCTGAACAGTTTGTAAGCGGGATGGCTGGAGTCGTTAGTGATCCTGATGGCCCGGGATCTGCACCTTTCAGCGTAGATGTCCTGCAGTGTTGGTAAAGATGTTCCCATAGTGCGTTCAGCTGTGCGCACGACCCTCTGCAGGGCTTTCTGTTGCTGTACTGTGCAGTTCCCGTACCACACCGTGATGTTATTACACAGGATGCTCTCAATGACCCCGGTGTAGAATCTCCTCTGGATGTTCTTGGAGATCTTAAACCTCTTTAAACGCCTCAGATGATAGAGGCGCTGTCTGCCTTTGTTGATGAGGAAGTCCGTATGTGTGTTCCAATTAAGGTCCTCGTTGATATAAACACCGAGGTATTTAAAATTAGAGACTTTCTCCACAGGGTTTCCATTGATCTGAATTGGGGTGTGAGTTTTCTCGCCTCTCTGTCTCCTAAAATCAATCACCATCTCCTTTGTTTTGCTGATATTCATGGAGAGGTGGTTTGCCACACACCACTTTGCTAATCCGTCCACCTCGCTTCGATAGGCCCTCTCGTCATTCCCGGAGATGAGTCCTACCACCACAAGTATAGTAAACTTCCAATTTTTGGTCCCCACAATGATATGAATGCACATTCACTCACACACACACACACACACACACACACACACAGTCCCCTTTTAAGGAAAAATATTCCCGATTATAAAACTGCTTCTGTAAAAACCTTGGAGTTTAACAATGACAATTTCCAGATAACATATAATAAGACATTACAAAAAACATGTTTATAAATTTTTTTTAAACCTATTAGTCATTTAAGTGTGTTTTTTGATTACTAAAGCTTATTTTTCTTGAAGCTACAGCAGATCATCTGCCTCCACCTCACCGTATTCCAGCATCCTCCACTGCATGTCCTCCATCACTACATCCATTAATCTTCCCTGTGGTCTTCCTCTCTTCCTCCCTCCTGTTACACCTGTCTCCCTCGCATTCACACACATATATTCTGTCTTGCTTCTACTGACTTTAATCCTCTTCTCACCAAAGTATCCACCTCTACAGGCTCTCTTCCAGCTGCTTCCTTTTCTCACAACAGATCACAATATCATCTGCAAAAGTTAATCGTGACTCCTGGCTGACATCATCTGTCACAAAATGGGCTGCATGTCCACATCTGTGTAACTGTTTGTAGAAAGCAGTGTCACAAATGATAGATTCTGATATGACCGTTGTACAGGTCAGTAGTAGATGGAACAAAATTATTATAAGTGAGGTTCTAATATCTCAATTAGCTGCTCAGTATTAAAAATATATATTAACTTTTGCAGTATTAAAAATACTGAGCATGTCAATGTAGCATAAAACTTGAAATTTCTAATACATTAAGTTGCTGGCTGGTTGTATGTTGTCTGAGAAGCCTCCTTAGAAATACTGCATAAGTAACTCTGATCATATTGTCTTCACTCTGATGCTGACTGATAACCCAAGCTCAAAACTAGCAGAGTAAATTTGCACAAGTTTTTGTTAAGCTCAAATGAAAATGCTGGCTTCACACTGCATGTTTGTATGCGTCTGCGTGTGTGTGTGTGTGTACATAAACTATGAAGCATCAACCTAAAAAGTCAATGAAGCCCAACAACCTGCAGTTCCAGTTCTGTCCACTAGAGGCTGGCTCCAAAGCTGAGCCAGTGCCCGCACACTCCCATCTTAAAATTCCTTTAAAAATAGTTTCATTCTACATGACAGCTGAACTGAACTGTGCCTGTTTGTCCAAATATCATCACTTCTGGCTTAAAATAAAAGCCTGACAGCAGCTAAGACTCACACAGCGAGACTCCACAATCAGGATGACCTTGTTTTGTTATAAACTTATATCCAGTTTATGACTCATGCACTGTAACAGCTAAGAACTGCTTGCTAACAATTGCTAAGTAGCTAAATACGGTGGAGATTTTATAAGAATCAACTAAATAAACTGATTATTTATCTTTTTTACCTAATCCCACGTGTAATTATTATTTTTGTTTCATTTTGAGCATCTTAGGGTTTAGAGCAATATGCCCATGAAAAGCCTGAGGAAAGACTCACCTGTCATCTTGAGAGAATCGCAGCAGAGGCGACCTCTCTGTGAGGTTGGCTGAGTTAGTTTTTCCTCTGAGGATGTTGACAGCACTGAAATTTTTCCTGAAACTACAAATGCAACAGAATACAATTAGTTTTTTAAAAAGGGGTTAGAAAGTAACCAAACAAAGCGTTTCTGAAATATGATCCATTGAAAGGCTTTATCACCCTGCTGCTGCATCCAGTAACCTCTTATAATCAACAGCCACGCATACACACTATATTTGTTTTCATCTGTCATATTATCACATGCTGAAAGTGCAGCATCAGTGGTCAAGTTTTAAAAAAAAACCTGTAATCCACTGTTTCAGGGAACCTATGAGGTGACGGCTGTTATAATGTGTCCAAACTGACGTAAACCTTTGAAAATGTAAAGTCCCCCACAGCTAATCCTATAATCTTCAGGTATTTTAACCTTTGCTTGCCAAAAGTTTTAGGTGATTAAACCAGTCTGTGACAGAATCAAGTTCTTTTCTTTTATATAACAATATTTTTTTACAATGTAATGGGCATTGATTACTGTATTATTATAAGGCTCAAGAAGTCGGGCGTCTTTTTTGTGACATTTCTATTAAATTTCTATTGTACTGAGAGAGAATTCTCCAGTTATAAAATATACCTCCTGTATTTGTTGTTATTGAGTTAGTGGGCATCATTGAACTCCTCACAGACAGTTTTGTGAAGGTGTTTTGAAGTAATGAATGTGGCAAGTTTAGTGGATAAAGGACAAGATTACATCTGGCAAGTCCGCCCCATTAATCCCTCTGATACTTTTATACACCCATAAAGAGATTTACTGCATGTCTACAAATGTTTTCACCTCCCTTTTTTCCATATTTCCACTCTGATCCTGTCTAGTAGATGTGACTTAGCAGAAACATTTCCCTTCACTGCGGAGTATTTAAAGGATATTAAGCAAAAAATAGTTGGTCTGTTTGGAACACCTACAACCAACAGCCATCGTGACCAACTCACTGATGATACTAGACTTAATTTTCACTTGAGAAACTTCTACCATTTGAATTTCCTGCAAAAACAGTGTCTGTTTTTTCAACTTTGTCTAAACTATTGTTTTACCTTCTCTTTGGAAGTGGCTTAAACCTGTATTCTATCAGAAGGTCACTAGGGGGTGAGAGCAGATTTTGATCCTGTAGAAGTTTATGGGAAAATAAATTTTTGACCTCTGACCTCTGTAAACACTGTACTCTTGAGTTAAATATTTTCTGTAAATTTTGGTCATACGATGTTTCAAAATAGGGGATTATCTATGATGTGAAACATCAGTAAGCTTGCAGGTTAACAGTTCCTCTTCACATTTTCTTTTTTTTCACTGCGCACATTTTTCAGGTCAAGAATTCAGAACACTTGTCCTCTAAATGAGCATCCCTTTATGTTCCCACGGTCTGTCATATTTCCTTGTTTTAGTCTCCCTTTTGTTTTTTCCTGTTTTATTTTGTCAGTTGATTTTCCTGCCTCCAGGAAATCTTTGTATTTCCTCTAATTCCTTCATTGTTTCTACTTGGGTGTTGTCCTACAACCTTGTGTATGTGTAGTGGGAAAAAAAGTCTGTCTAGTTTTTTTTTATTATTAGTCCTTTATTTAATAAAAAATAGCTCAGCTCACCATCGTCTTCTTATGTCTGTATAACTGTTAATACTAAAACTATAGCTAACTATAGTTAGCTTCGTAACCATTAAGTCATGTGGCCCGATCTGTCACATGACAGATGTTCAAACCTCAAAAAGCTCAGAGAGAAAGCTGCCCTCTGCTGGAGAGCACCACTTATTTTATTGAGCACCTACTGTCATGGTCCTGAGTCTTTGACCCATTGTTGTTGTGGTTTTGGACTTTTTGACTCTTTGGATTCTGGTTTATTTAATATTCTAAAGTGTAGTTTATATTTCTGGCTTTGGTTCTTTTGCTTTGTGTAGTATTTGTATGTTCTGGTCTTTAGGTTTCTGTTACCATGCCTGCCCTGTGTTCCACTTTTTATCATTTACAACTTTAATTTGGTTAATGAAGCAGAAAAATACCTCACTTTAATCCCAATACCACCACAGCCACAGGTTTGAGATTAACCCCACCCCACCCCGGCTATTTTAGCTACCCACCGACACACACACGAAAATCAGGCCTTATACATGTATATTCATGCATCCATGAGAGGATTTGGCCAGCAGAGCATGTGTAATATGTTTCTGCATGTGTGGTTTAAATTCTTGTTATGTGTTTATTTCAGATAATCCAGTAAGAGAGAATGAGGGCTTCTGCTTAAAAACACAACAAACAGTCTTAACCTGCAGGTTTTAGATGTGTCCCTGATCCAACACAGCTGATTTAAATGGCTAAATTACCTCCTCAACATGTCTTGAAGTTCTCCAGCTGCCTGATAATGAACTGATCATTTGATTCAGGTGTGTTGACCCAGGGTGCGCTCTAAAAACCTGCAAGACACCGGCCCTTGATACCTGGAGTTGCCCATCCCTGCCCTACAGTATCTTTCCCCTCCAATGGTGGATGTAATTCATGAATGATCATGAGAACACAGTAGTTACCCGTCCTCTTGTCGAATGGGGACGAAGCCCTCAGTGTGGATGACGCATTGTCCTGCAGACTGCTGCAGCTTCTGGGTGTCTAGCCTCTCCGAGATGCCCTCCAGCAGACATAGTTCCCCGAAGTTCCCTGCCACCGCCTTCGGTGACCTGAGGCTGCTCCTGCTCTGGTGGCCTTGGGATGCCGTCTGAGACATTTCAATCTCCAGGCTGGTTTTGTTCTCCAGATACATGGTGAGACTGCTGCAGGGGGAAAACAGTGGCTTTATCCTTCTTTAAGATGCTGTGACTTACACAAAAAAGTCACCGATTGCTGTTCACTCACAGACTGTGTATATAAAAGAGCAACTCCTCATGGTGTCTCACAGCACTTCTTTTTGTTTATTGACATATAATGATACAGCATTGATGTTTTTGGAGCAGAGAGTTTTCACTGTTGCCTTCTTAGCTTTTTAAAACCAGGTGTCAAAACCATGGAGTCTGTCCAACAGTGAAACTGTAAAAAATGCAGTGTCAGTCTTAAGTTAGGCCAATCCTAAGGTATCCCCTGCTTTATGTGCATTTTTAGCTCTAATGGGGCCATAATTTCACAAAATCAACACCATGTTTTATTCAGTAAGGTTTGGAACCTGTGACTGAGACCATAAACGCAGCAAGAAGGAGTTTACTGTGCTCTGGGGATATGAGGGGTGCATACTGGCGACAAATTCTTCTTGCAACCAGAGGAGTCGCCCCCTCCTGGACATTAGAAATAGTGCAGTGAAACAATAAGTGGTGATCCAGGCCCTTCAAGGACTTTGACAAATGTTTTTAGGGCCTAAAATTGGGATGTGTCCAAACATAATGAAGGCCATGAACACCAACATTGCTCCTCAATTTTAAAGCAATATTAAAGCAGCACAATAACTCGTGCTGAGCAGCCACCAATCCCACGTGTTGATATGCTCCTTTGAATTTTTACCCAGAATGCACTTTCTGAAGGAAACAATGAGCTAAAAGTGCTTAAAGGTTTTAAAGAGTGAAGAGAGAATACACTGGTGTCATCACTGATTTAATGAAGAAGTGGTGATGTGATCCATGCTTTTGTTGTTGAACAGCAGCTATAAAATCCCAGCAGTGATTGTGGTTAAATCTCTAAATTATACTTTGCATTCATGTGACGAAGTATTACATCGCAGCTTTGCATACCCAGACGGTTACATTTCCATTGCTGAGTTTCCTCTGTGAGTGAAAGGGACCAGCAGAGATCCTCAGAACTGCTTCATGCCAGAGTCTGATATTCTCTATGATGGACATTCAGTGGTTTTCATGATAGAACAACACAGCAGACACGGTCTTCATCCGTACAAAGGCTTCATGAGTTTAAGGAGATTATTTCTCACATCAAAGTCTACAGGAAGTCACATGTGACTTTTCCTGCTATAACACCACTTTCAAGGAAAGACTACACCACAGTCCTGCCACCCAAACACTATTTCATACTGATCTGCATTGACCAGTTGCATCATAGAATCAACAAATATTTCTATAACAGAACTAAATATTCATTTAAGTTGTTTGTTTGTTTTTTAGGGGGAAAAGCCAAAGGAGTCTGTGCATCTCTGCGACATTTTTATTATTTTTGATTGTGATCATTCCTGTAACAATTTTCCTCATTCTAAATTTGGACTAGAGAAGTATAGTCGGACGGTAACAAAGAGAGGGAAGGTAGTCAGAACAGAGGGGATTGGACTACCAGAAGGCAAAAGTTGAGGACAGGTACAAGTACCTAGGAACCCCACAGGCAAACGGGAGCCATGAAGAGGCCATTAGGAAAGCCACAACCACTAAATACAGTGGGGCAAAAAAGTATTTAGTCAGCCACCGATTGTGCAAGTTCTCCCACTTAAAATGATGACAGAGGTCAGTAATTTGCACCAGAGGTACACTTCAACTGTGAGAGACAGAATGTGAAAAAAAAAAAATCCATGAATCCACATGGTAGGATTTGTAAAGAATTTATTCGTAAATCAGGGTGGAAAATAAGTATTTGGTCAATAACAAAAATACAACTCAATACTTTGTAACATAACCTTTGTTGGCAATAACAGAGGTCAAACGTTTACTATAGGTCTTTACCAGGTTTGCACACACAGTAGCTGGTATTTTGGCCCATTCCTCCATGCAGATCTTCTCGAGAGCAGTGATGTTTTGGGGCTGTCGCCGAGCAACACGGACTTTCAACTCCCGCCACAGATTTTCTATGGGGTTGAGGTCTGGAGACTGGCTAGGCCACTCCAGGACTTTCAAATGCTTCTTACGGAGCCACTCCTTTGTTGCCCGGGCGGTGTGTTTTGGATCATTGTCATGTTGGAAGACCCAGCCTCGTTTCATCTTCAAAGTTCTCACTGATGGAAGGAGGTTTTGGCTCAAAATCTCACGATACATGGCCCCATTTATTCTGTCCTTAACACGGATCAGTCGTCCTGTCCCCTTGGCAGAAAAACAGCCCCATAGCATGATGTTTCCACCCCCATGCTTCACAGTAGGTATGGTGTTCTTGGGATGCAACTCAGTATTCTTCTTCCTCCAAACACGACGAGTTGAGTTTATACCAAAAAGTTCTACTTTGGTTTCATCTGACCACATGACATTCTCCCAATCCTCTGCTGTATCATCCATGTGCTCTCTGGCAAACTTCAGACGGGCCTGGACATGCACTGGCTTCAGCAGCGGAACACGTCTGGCACTGCGGGATTTGATTCCCTGCCGTTGTAGTGTGTTACTGATGGTGACCTTTGTTACTTTGGTCCCAGCTCTCTGCAGGTCATTCACCAGGTCCCCCCGTGTGGTTCTGGGATCTTTGCTCACCGTTCTCATGATCATTTTGACCCCACGGGATGAGATCTTGCGTGGAGCCCCACATCGAGGGAGATTATCAGTGGTCTTGTATGTCTTCCATTTTCTGATGATTGCTCCCACAGTTGATTTTTTCACACCAAGCTGCTTGCCTATTGTAGATTCACTCTTCCCAGTCTGGTGCAGGTCTACAATACTTTTCCTGGTGTCCTTCGAAAGCTCTTTGGTCTTGGCCATGGCGGAGTTTGGAGTCTGACTGTTTGAGGCTGTGGACAGGTGTCTTTTATACAGATGATGAGTTCAAACAGGTGCCATTCATACAGGTAACGAGTGGGGGACAGAAAAGCTTCTTACAGAAGACGTTACAGGTCTGTGAGAGCCAGAGATTTTCCTTGTTTCAGGTGACCAAATACTTATTTTCCACCCTGATTTACGAATAAATTCTTTACAAATCCTACCATGTGGATTCATGGATTTTTTTTTCACATTCTGTCTCTCACAGTTGAAGTGTACCTCTGGTGCAAATTACTGACCTCTGTCATCATTTTAAGTGGGGGAACTTGCACAATCGGTGGCTGACTAAATACTTTTTTGCCCCACTGTACCTACAGAGGGTCAGGCAAGACCTGAAGTGAATGGGAAAGATACAGACAATTGGCACCTATGCCCTGGCAGTGACCAGGTACACTGCTGGGATAATAAGCTGGCCAAAGGAGAAGACAGAAGCCACTGATATCAAGACGAGGAAGCTCCTGACCATGCATGGTCAGGTCCAGCACCCTGAGACTGTATGCTAAGCCAAATAAAGGAGACCAAGGACTGGTGAGTGTCAGAACCATGGTCCAGGTTGAGAAAACAAACATTCACAAATACATTAGGAAGATGGCCCCAACCGACCGCCTGCTCAGTGAATACCTCAGGCAGCAGAAACCCAAGAAAGAGGAGGAAGAGGAAAGACAGGCCCTTGCATGTTATGTACCACCAGCAGATAAGGGAAGTGGCTGACATCCAGAAATCCTACCAGTGGCTGGACAAAGCTGGACTGAAAGAAAGCAGAGAGGCACTAATCATGGCAGCACAGGAACAAGCTCTGAGCGCAAGATCCATAGAGAGTGGGGTCTGCCACAACAGGCAGGACCCCAAGTGCAAGGCTGTGTAAAGATGCCCCTGAGACAATCCAGCATATAACAGTAGGGTGCAAGATGCTAGCAGGCAGGGCATACATGAAACGCCATAACCAAGTGGCCGATATAGTATACAGATACATTTGTGCTGAAAATGGCCTGGAAATCCTGAGGTCAAATGGGAGACACCCCCTATGGTGGTCGAGAATGACGGAGCTAAGATCCTGTGGACAAGCAGAGGAAGATGGCCGTAGCGATAGTGAATAACAGCAACATCATGAAGAAGGAACACAAGAAACTTGAGATGTACCAAGGGCTCAGAGAAGAGCTCGAGAAGAAGTGGAGGGTGAAGGTAACAGTGGTCCCAGTGTTAATCGGAGCAGTTGGTACAGTGACTCCCAAGCTAGCAGAGTGGCTCCAGCAGATCCCGGGACTGCACTCCTGTTCCTAGGAACAGCTAAGATACTGTGCAGGACCCTCATGGCCTCTGGTAGAGGACCCGAGCTTGAAGGGTAATGACTGCCCACAGGGGCGAGAGTGGAATTTTTAATCAGTCATTTGGCCATTCAAGATATTTGGGTTGACTGTTTAAATCAGTTGATAGATTACTAAAATATGAATCAAAACTACAGTGAGTATCAAACCCTGGTATGACTTGAAA
Organism: Rhamphochromis sp. 'chilingali'; assembly: GCF_963969265.1. NCBI lineage: Eukaryota > Metazoa > Chordata > Actinopteri > Cichliformes > Cichlidae > Rhamphochromis > Rhamphochromis sp. 'chilingali'. The sequence continues at coordinate 34,464,875 of NC_137931.1, forward strand.
CTATGTTACCAGCTCTAACCAATAAGATTGCTGGAAAATTCCAAAACATGTGATGGTGGTCAGTGTTAGAGTTTGTATTGTTGATTGTCATTTATGCTTAGAAATATTTAACCATATATGCTTAGAGGTGTATAATCAATTGTGTAGTGATAAGTTGTGTGATCTTTAACAGGCTACAGAGGCTTGGTGTGTATTCCACACTAGAATGCACACCTACATCCTGGGAGCACGGGAAGAGGTCGCATCTTGTCTTAATTGTTTTATGGTAGGATTAACGTAGCTACGTCTGTTCTAGTCTAAGTGCTTTTCTGTTTAGATGAACTGCTGGACTTCCTCACCGGGGGGGGTCTAGTCTACCCTCTTCCTGACCAAGGATGTTTGACCCTTTGATCAGCAACACACACACACACACACACACACACACACACACACACACACACACACACACACACACACACACACACAGGCAAGGTACTCTTTGTTTGTATGTAGACGTCGTATGTTAATGAACCTATGCATATTCATGTAACCTCAATAAAAGGACAGTGTTACGGGAGGACGGACGAGAGCAACTGGGGTCAAGCGAAGGAACGGTGCCTGTCCGGTTCTCTCCCGTGCACGAGAAACATGAAGAAGCTTGCCTACTTGTGTCTTGCTTTGCAGTGTAATTATATTGTCTTCAACGTTCCAGCGGATGGGTTCAAGCTACAAACCTATCAGTCAGCTGACCTCCATCACATGTTTACATTGTCTCCAGCAGTGTCCGGATTCAGACCTAACATTTATAGGAATTTTCTTTGTGGAATAATAATGTTTTGTTTTGTTTTTTAAAAAGAAGAAAGAAATCCAGCCAGGAAAATTCTTTCTTCCGGGTAGAACCAGAATTACTGCCATTTATTGTACATTTCTTTAACCCGTCTTCATCTGTCGCTGTTATATATACTTCCCTCACCCACTTAATACAGACATAAAAGGGAAAAGCTGTCAATGAACACATTCTAGATGCCAGTTTCTCATGGATGCTCCCATCTACACATGAATAAATAATATTCATGATGCTCACATCAGATTTCCTCTTAGTTTTAATGTTTCCATCAAAGAGGTGGCTCAGCCTTTTCGTGTTCAGTCATTTGTTTCAGCGTTAAAGTTCAAACTTGGACCACTTATTGTTCGCATGCATTTCCTATGCCTCATATTACATTTGTTCTGCTTGTCCCATGCTTGTGATGTGCCTCAGAGAGGAGAAAGAGACTTCTGTGTGACATCTTGCCTGCAGGCTGCATGTAAACGCAAACACAAACTGCTTTCTTAAATTCTCCACCCTCGTTCACAGCAATTAGAAATTCAGCAGGACAGGAAGCCGTAACGGCACGGTTCTCTGACTCGGATGTTTGTTACTAGTGGTTTCTTTCAGTTGTAGTATTAGGTAATGTCTAAGCTGTGAAATATAAAAGAGCACGTTTCATCCATTGAGCAGACATCATTTAGAAATCAGTGGAATGACTGAGGGGATTTTTACAAAGCTACAGCACTACTTATAGAGCAGGATTAGGGCATGAGGCTTAAAGCCCTGAAACAAAGGCCAACACTGTAGTGTAACAGAGGCACATCCAGGCTTTAAATTCAAGCTTTTATTTTGTCAGGAAACAGGTGAAAAATGTCAACCTCACCTTGATGAATGAAGACAGAGAACGAGGACGAGGACTAAGACAAACAGGATGATGATGAGGAGGAGGATGGCAGTGCTCAGTTGATGCTGATGTTGAGCCAAAGAAAGCGGAACTCATTCAAACTGATAATCCGACAAAAGGTAAAGAGTGATGGTCTCACATCTGCTGGGGCTCGTTCTTTTCGATGTTATTTGAGCACAAAGACGTGATGGAAGGCTAGAGAGGCTGAGGTGTTTCGTGTCCTCTCGGGTGCTCTCCCAGAAAGGAGGGAGATGTTCCTGAGGCGCAGGCTCTAGAGGCGCTGAGGAGGGTGGAGGTTCTTAACAGAAAGCTTTCCCATTCAGTCGCTCTTACTCCAGTTTTTTTTTTCTTTTTTTCTTACAACCAAACCGCTCCCACCCCCCTGCTTCACATCCGCCCCGAAAGCACATCCGCCCCTGCTCTAAACAGAACTTGAAATGTGCATATAGATGTTTTAATGTTAATGCTGTTTTTGTGTGATAAATTATCAGAATATTTGCAGTTTTTCTTTTTTCTTCTGGGATGGGGGGGGGCTGTCATGTGGAAAGCACTGGGTCTAACTCATCACAGCAGGGAGCCTCAAAGCCATAGATTTAAGGTGAGGAGGGGTCAGCGAGGTCAGAGACGGACAGGATTCGGACAAACCCAAAATTCTAGTTTCAAAAACGTCATGTTCTTTGTTAACGTCATTTACATCTCATCACCCAAGAGAAAAAAAAATCTCAAAAATTGTGGTGCTGCGGCTTCTATGGTGGATGTTTATGACTAAAAAATGAGAGAAAATGGCTTTTTTTAAATTATTCTTTTAACAAAAGAGAGAAAATGATTTGAACTGTTTGTGAAAGTGGAGAAAGAAAAACTGATTAATTAAATATCATTGAAAATGGTTGCTGACGCGAAAGGTTACTAACATTCCTTTTGTTAGAAGTCAGGGGTTTTTATATTTTAAAAATGGGAACTTTAATCAATTTAAATGAAAACGCAGAATTTAAAAAGACAAAAGAGAGAAAAAAGATTCACAATAAAACTTGATGCATCTGAAGCTTTTTTTTTTCTTTTTCATTGTGCTAAACAGCATCTAAGGTCAGGACTGGGCAGAAGGATCTGATTTAAAAACTATTTTTTTTTAATTTCATCTCTTTGTTTTGTGACCTTGTTTTTCTACATTTTTTCTCTTTATTTAAATAAAGAAAATTGAATTTTAAAAACAACTGAGGCTTTTTAAAATTCAAGGATTTGCAGAACGCTTCAACAAAACCAGGGACTGTATCTTTAATTTAATCTCTTAATATATTTGCATTTGACCCAACACAGCTGAGCAGATTAGGATTTTAACATCCTGCCATCCATGAGTAAAAGCTAGTGAACCAGACTAACAGGACCTAAGTAATTAGAAACTCCCACCACTAAAACCTCCAGCCTATAAAAATGATCTGTTCAGTGAACTGAACACAAACAGCGATACAAATATATTTCTCATAAGTCCCCAAAAATGACCTTAAAGAGTTAATTCTCAGAAGTCTGAAGACAGCGTCTCCCATTGAGCGGTCTGAGTCACCTGGTCTGGACTCGGGGCTGCCTGTGAGGATAAAGCTTGACAAAGAAGATGTCCCGGGGGGGTGAGGGCGGCTACGCTCTGGTCTTGTGGGCTGATGTGAGATGTCGTAGTGAGAACAGAGAAATCACATGAACGACAGAGAGGAGAGTAAACTGGGAGTCTGACGGAGGTTTAACCGGCGTCACCGCGGCGTCAGAGTGAAGGAGCTTTTCGCTGCTTTGTGTTCATCTCATCAGGACTGAGTGCTGGATGCTGACTGGTCATGACAACGGAGTCATGTGATGCAGGCTCACACAAAGCAGAAGTTAATGTGAACTCGCTTTAGTTACACACTCATGTCCATGAGCCCGGCTGAGCAGCAGGCGTTCAGAGATGTTCACTCAGTGCCTTGATCTGAATGCTTGTTAGCTGTCTGCTGAGCCAGAGAAGGTTTCTGAGTTGGTGGCACATGATCCTCTTGATCTACAGAATACAAGAAGAGTAAAAACAGTGCAGGCCTCTGAACCGAATGTGAAGACACTATCTGATTGTCAGCACTCTGCTGAGGAGCCTGATGATGTTCAAGTGAAATATCTAAGGGTCAAAGTTCACTTGTACACTGTTGAGGCCATTTAGACGTTGCTCTAATCTGCAGCAGTTTGAATGTATTCTTCTCCTCACTTCCTGTCACGTATCTCCTGTTTCACCGGTGGAGCTTCATATTAGACAAAGTTTCTCATGATGAGGTCAGTGTGTGCACAATATTCCCTGTGAGCTGCAGACTGCTCGAAACACTCAGTTTATCCCAGTTTTTTTTTTTTACTCTTTGCCGTGCATGAATTCAATCTCAGAAACCTCTAAAAGGGTGACCAGCCTCATAATCAGAAGACAGTTTCTCAAAGAGAAGCAGAGAAGTCAGAACAGCTTATTTAAATTTCTGGGTGAACTAAGGGGCTGCAACGAGGCCCAGACAAACACCCGAGGATCCAAACATTACTCTTGCATAAATGTTTTAAGATTTAAAATTTTAGTTTGTCTTTTTGGGATGAGGTGTAAAGTTTGGACTGTAATGAGAGAATCAGAAACATTTAAAGCTTTCTGAAACCAAGGAATGAAAGGAAGATATTTGGGAACTGAGGAAACCAGGTAGTCTCTTTAACAGTCAAACCTTGTTAAAAGAATGCAGCACGGCATCCAATTCCAAATGAGCTTTTCTTCTTCGAAAACCAGCCTCATTTCTCAGTTTAACATTTGGTACTTTGTCTTTGGCAATAAATTTTTTGCAGATCATTTCATTCTGTTCTTTCATGTGACACAAAAACGTAGTTGTATGACCAGTATGGAGTTTTTAATGTCACTCCCCACCCCAACACTCTTTCATGTGTTGCCTTTCCAGGAATTTTTTCTGGTTCACTGATCCACATGACTTCAGCCACTTTGAACACGTACGTTAGACTGCACCGATCCGCTCCGTTCAGCTGAAGAGACTAATTCACGTGTTTGTATTCGGCATGTCTGACTGCTTTGATGTTTTTTCACCAGTTTGTCATGTGTCATTCACACACAAAGCATTTCAAACTGCTCCACCCTGTATGAAAAGTGACATGCCAGGAGTACAATTTGGCGGTTTTGTGGGTTGAAAAACAGGAAAGTGCTCCTGACAGGAAGACTACGGCACAGAAACGGCCCTCTTATTTTACAATGCTTATTTACAGTGATGAGTAAAAAAAAGAGGGTTGGAGATGATAAAAACCTTTGCCACCCACATGCAGTCACATGGGCTGCCTGCTCACCCCGAGCAGCATCCCTCAGTCCACATGATCTAAATACAGCAGCCAAAACCTTCAGCCCTCTCCTGAGGAACCTGCTCCCAGTTCAGGAGACAGACATCCTCTTCACTCTTAAGATCAGGCTTCAAACTTTCCTTTTTGATGAATTTTGTAGTTCCTTTGCTTCCATCTTTTCACTCCCTGTGCATTTATATGACACCACTGCATTCAATGATTCAGTTTCATCTCGGTGCAGGTACCTGGGGCTTCTTCTTCACTACAGTGTTGCCTCTACACACGACTCGCTAGGTTTCCCATAATATTATGTCTTGACCTTACTGTGTAAAGTCCTGTGACATAACTTGCGTTATGTTTTGGTATTATAGAATTAACATTAAACTGCTTAGCATGATGATTTGCGGAACGCAGCGCACGCTCTCACATGACCACGGGAACCTTTTTTCTTCTTGCTGAAACCTAAATGGCTATACTTAGCTGTAATTCCCCAGTAACAGGTTAAAGACTGTATCCAAAGATGGACATAAACATTACCGTTTTGCAGCCTTGAGTGTTTCGGTTGAAACAGTGCATCAGAAGTGATGTCATTCACAGGCCACACCCTAAACAATCATTGGTTCATCTTGTCTTTTACACTGCATGTTCTGGAATTTACGGACCATTCTAACCAGTTAGTGAGTTGAAGTCCCACTAACTCATCTTGTATTACCTTCCTGTGGATACGATTTTATCGTGCATCATCACAATGGACGGGTACTTATGAGTTTCTGCTAGAAGCCTCATTCACAGAGTCATACAAGCAGTACTTTCAGTACCGAAGCACTTTATCCAACATCCACTCGTACTCCGACAGATGCACTTTCAGTTCAGTACTTTGCCCAATTCAGCTGTGGATCGAACCACCAACCTTCCAACTGGTAGGCGACAAACTTTCTCCTGAGCCGCAGGGTGCAACACTGCAGCCTTGAATGAGGCGCAGTAGTTTTTTTTTTTTTTTTTAATTGTTCTGTTTTTTTTTTTTTTTTAAAATACTTCATCCCATTATTTTGACATCGTTGCACTGAAATGATAACAGAGGGCTGGTGTCACCCCAGGTCACCCTTCTGCTACTCCCCTAGATCACACTTCTAATTCCAGTCCTAATAATCCCTTGCAAAGATTTGAAATTGCATTTATTCTTATATAATATTAAACAAGTTTGCCACTTTTGCCTGACAGGACACTTTTTCCACAATTGAGGCAGGAATCTAATCTGAAATAACCAAAACTAAAAAACAAAAACACATTATGACTAAAGTGCTTTAGTAGAAATATGGCGTTTCCAGAAAGTAATCCGCTTGAATAAAGGTCATTTAGGGGGAAATATTAACCTCCACTTATGTTACAGACTATATAGGAAACAGCTGGAGATGAAGGGCTCAGCCATCCTCCCTCTCTGCCTGAAGCCTGGACTGTAGTGAAAAGCACCTGACTCCCAGCAGAGTACTGTACGTGGTGAAAAAAAGGACTAAGTCCACAAAGAATGCTAATGATTTCTAAGCCAAGCCTTCAAGGCTTCATAAAACAGAGGCCTTTTTTATTATTTTTTTTACCTCTCGTGACGCCACTTAACTGTGCATGATTATGCAAGGTGGAAGTCAAAGCCGAAGACATTTCAGAGCGGTTACTGGAGCTAAAGACACCATAAGGAGTCTGTACGATCGTGTCTGATTGCCTTTTTCCCAGGACATGAGAGAGAGGCGCTGCTCTCCCGGTGCTCAAGCAACAATCCCCCACAAGTAATCACGGGAGACTTCTTTAACACTCCGCCGCCATCAAGCTGGGATGTTTGTGCCGCATATGAAAACGGATTCTTCCAGAAATCAAAGAGAAAATCTGATCGGCTTCTAGCTAGAGCACCTCCTCTTGTAAGACGAGGACAACAGAAAACAAAAGGATAGAGCGGTTTCATTAGGGCGGCCTTCAACTCTTTCCAAACATGACATTTATGCAATAACCTTAATCTGCAAAACGATGTCTGACAGGAATAAAACTGAGAACTGAATGTCATTTTGATGTGAGCTTGTAGTGATTTGTGTTTCACACAGAAAACATGGGATTAATCAGATTACATTTAATAAGCAGGAATGAGACCTGTGAATACATGGCACAGTCGCATTATGTACATTTGTTAAGGAGATGGTGCACAGATATGGTTGTGGGGAGGGGCGGGGTATAGGAATCTTAAAATGACCCTTCAGTGGGCTCGGACTGAGCCTGGTGAGAAACACTGACTTTAAGTTAAAAACTTTTTTTAAATTTATTATAAAGAAACACCAAGAAACAAAAACACTACTGTTTTTCGCACATGAACTTCTATATACACCCTACGGAGAGGAAACTCACACAAACCAGATGGGATCTACCACAGTGCTAGGCTAGAGCCTGTTTTTTTTTAGTTCAGCTGGAATAATACACAATTCTGTAACACAACAATCAGAAACTAACCCAGAGTGAGGCCGTGTTCGTTCCTCTCTTTAGCTTATAACGCTTTTAAAGCTCATTGCACACCCCCGCCACCCCCACACACAGACATTTGTGTCTTTGCAGTGTTTCTATGTATGTGTGCATCGACACACGAGACCAGCAGTCTCTCTGCGGCCCTTCAGTGTCCCGTTAAGTAATCCTGGGTGGAGTCGGACGCAAACGAGTCTGCGTCCTCGTTGTCGGAGTCCTCGCTGCTGTCGTCGGCTGCGGGCTCGCCGGACAGGGCGATGCGGGCGTAATCGTCTGTGTCAATGGACTTGCAGAAGTGAATGGCGTACTTCAGCTTCTCTTCCAGGACCTGTTTACACGAGTACCTGGGCAGCTTGAGGAGGAAGAAACACGTGTAGGACTCTGGCAGGAAGTGGTCGGGGGGGTTGTACTTATCCAGCACCTGAAGACAAACGCGGAACATTAGTTTTATATTTAGAGCTTTATTTTATGTATTTGAATCAGGGCGAGAGATGTTTCTGCTGATTCTTTAGTCGAGAAAAAGTAGTAGTAGAAAAAAAAAAGTGAAACAATTTCAAGAACAACGTTAAACATAAATGTTCATCTTTGCATGTGCACATGCGTCAGATTAGTTGCAGCCTGGCTACATGTCACGGTTACACGTCAGTTTACTATGACAGTATACAGTACGACATTTATGCAGGTAGTTGGTGACGCAGAGTCAATCATTTCACTCACGAAAAGCGTGAAAAAGAATCAGGGGACAGCTTTTAGGTTTCTCACCTGGACCACAAAGTCTCTTCCTCGGAAATCAGCGATGGTGCGCGGCAGACGTGTGCGGCCCCAGACGAACCTCAGGAATAGAGACCTCTCTGTGTTTGAGAAGGACTCCATCACGTCCCAGAACCACTGAATGAGAGGTGCTGTCGGCTCCACCCCTTTATAAGTGGCCACTGACTTCAGCAGGTGCAGCGGGATGTCCGGGCTTCCGCACACCTGCGAAGAAACAAACGCACTATAAAATCTGCACACAACCTGGGGACAGATGTGGCTTCACAGCCTAGAGCTGCTCTCCCTCACCATTGTTTCCAGCTCGTAGCCAGTGAAAAGTGACAGCAGGGGGACGGGGACCACTCGAGCCATTCCCTCACGCACTGCAGACACTTGCTCATCGAACTCGTGGAGTCTGCAGGAAGACAGAGGGAAACTCAAACAAATGCACAGCTGTTTTCACACATGCACTGCAGACCTCAACGTTTATAGGCCTTAGAATGATGAGATATCAAGCGACCTTTAACCTGCCAGCTACCCAGGGCATCAGTTCAGATTTTGGTGCATTAAAACTCAGTGAGTGGGCGTCATGATTCACTTTATCCAGAAACCTCCATCACCTAAACCACACAGTATTTCCTGCAGTATGAACAAGTCTGAAGCAGACTACTTCCTGCTGTGGACTTAATGTGAGAGAGGAGAGCTGTGGGAGATTTGTTAACCTGATGCTCTAGAAACTGTCCAGAGCTTATTTGTGAAAGTAGATTATTTGTATGCAGTGAGCATGTTCTCTTACCTGTAGTTGATGGCCAGGCGGACGTATTCTGCGCGGTTCTCCAGGGTGATGTGGGAGTACTTGGAGCTGAGCTGGATGTCTTGGCCGCTAGCATTGGGCACGGTAAAGGGCAGGGTCAAGGCCTCGAACTCCTCAGGTGTGGCCTCATTGTCCCGAATGTACATCAAGCCAGGAATAAAATCCTTATCAACCTGGGGAAAAAAAACAGAGCAAACAGAGCAAATCACTGCTGGGAATTTGAACTAAACTGAGTAATAAACGTACAATTTAGCTGAACTTTATCCGCGTGTGTGTGTGTGTGTGTGTGTGTGTGTGTGTGTGTGTGTGTGTGTGTGTGTGTGTGTGTGTGTGTGTGTGTGTGTGTGTGTGTGTGAGAGAGAGCGAGCATGTGCCCACATCTCATTAACACAACACAGTTCCCGTGAGCGCTGGAGTGATCCATTTTTTGGAGTCTTGTGCTAAATTCATTTCCCAGCTAACCTTTCCAATATCTCAGGGGCAAAACCACAAAACAAGGGCAGCTTTGTGAGGTAGAAGCCCTTTTTTCCACTCCACTGTTCCCCCAAAGACGGCTCAGGAGCTCATGATCAGAGTTTAAGGGCAGGAGTCGACTCACACCATCTCTGAGACAAAAGCTGAGGTTATGCCTCGCGACATTCTTCACTTCAGCAAGTATAGATTCTAACCTTTCTGAGGAGCAGCACAGTGTGAGTTTCGAGAAACATCTAGAGAGGTCCGTACCACTGCAGAACAGCGGAGGGGCTTAGGTTTTAATCTCAGGAGGAATATATACGAGTGGGTTTCTCCTCCATGTTATAATGCACGTCATGTGGTTTGTTATGTCAGATATTATACAACATTTTCAGTCTTTCACCTTTCCAGCTGCAGGGAGGAGGAAAACCTGAATTCTGAGCTTCTGTCTGAGTGTTTTGTGGGTACCGGCCCCAAGAAAGAATGGACAATATGAAGCTATAATACGCTTTAAATGGCCCTTGTGTGAGAACAGATGTGGCTTTGACTCAGCAATGATTTTGCTGCCTCGTGTCAGAGTTTAAGAGTTGTTTATTCCTTTTACAATCATTTGTAAATCAGGAACAAAGACACAAAAGCAAAGAGATGCCTGTAGCACGCAGCTGATGCTTAAGTGCATCGGAGCTGGCATGCTGCAACTACAGAAAACCTGACTGCTTTCCATTTTGAGCATTCACCAACATTAAAAAAACAAAAACGGAAACGTATCATTTTAAATGCTCCTGAGTGTCCACGCTCTCTGCTCTGAGTGCATGATCACTTCAAATTCACTGTGGTTTTGCTTTTGATCTCTTTACTTTCTCCTTTTCCCCTTTGTCGCTTCCTTCGATGCAGACTCTTTCCACTTCTTGCTCTAATGCTGGGTCAAATTTACTTGCTCTATTGATAATTACATCTGGAAAAGAATTAGTAACTACAACACCGTCATCATTTTAAGCCTTTTTGTTGAGAAGCATTACATTTTATAGCCTGCATGAGTGAAATGGTTATTGTCCATGTCTGCACTTCCTTTACTTCACTAACCTTTACTTCACGAAACTATGTTTTTTTGTTTGTTTTTTTTGGGTTTTTTTGTGTCCCGTTTGGATCTTTAGCCTTCAGAATTGTTGTCTTAAGGCCAAGAAAGAAGCCAAGCGGATTTATTTTACCAAGTGGATCATCATGGCCTTGCCATATTGGTCCATTTGATTGACCTTTATTATAATTATGAATTTATTTTATTTTCAGTTGCTACAAACGGGACAGACATGACTGGGGGATAGGACAGGGAGAAAGAATGAAAGAAAGAGGGAGAGAAAGAAAACCAAAGGGGAGAAACTATGTTTGTTAAGGGAGGGCAGCCAGTTTGCTTCACAGGTGAAGTCAGAACTAAAAACGGCCAATGAGCTTCTCCTGCATTTTTGTTATTTTTAAACTAACCACTGGTTATGTGGAAACCTGCTACATCCCCTTTGCCTTTTTTGCCTCCTCAGACAGCAAAACTCTTTGCCCAGCTGTTCTACTTATTGCAGCATCCATCCTTCCAGCTTCAGACAGATAAAGAGCAAAACAGAAGCACGGTCCTCTTTTGGTTGTGGTCCATGTAAAAGGAAAGACAGTGACAGCAGAGGGAATCAATCCAACTCTTAACCTCTTAGGACCTGGCGTCCACATATGCGGACATCACATTTTGGGTTGTCTAGACCAAAATACTAATGGAATAGTTCAGGTCTTAGGAGGTTAATAGTGTCTTTAAAAAAAAAAAAAACAAAACCCAAAAAAACTACAAAGTATACTTATTTATTTTATAATAAGTTAAAGCAAAAATGAAAACAAACACGCCTGTGAGGGGGCTGTGCACGTACCTCACTGAGGTCAGCGATGGTCAGATTCATGCCTGCCAGCTGTTTCCAAACAGGCTCTGCCAAATTCAGGCTAAGAGGGCTTCCAGTCCGGATTGCAATCCCTAGGAGCACTCCTGCAGACGCAGCAAGGCAGAGGACATTACCCACAGATCAAACATGAACACTGAGCTGTGCGAGGACGCGTGAACCAATAATAAAAATTATGTGTACTAAATAAAACAAGCCAGGTGCTTTATCAGTGAAAATGCAGATGAAATATTTACACTTTTTATACTAAAAGCATATTTTCAGAGTTGGTTTATCTGGGATTAACACCCCAGTCCTGACTGGGAGATTAACTGGATTATACCTAGGAAGCGGAACATGCTCATGTGAAGAGCGGACTTGGCTGCGGGGTTTAGCAGGAAGCAGTCCCTGTTGGCGCCCGACTCGTCGCGGCCATTTGGGGTGACAATGAGCAGAGGAGTCAGTGCGTTCTGCAGCTCCTCGCACATTTCAGCGATGGACTCGCTGTAGCCTCCACCGCAGTCATCCACAGACTCCCCTGAGAAAATAGGTGCAGCGTATTTAAAACAAGGGTAAGAAAAAGTTTCTGACAGTTCGGAGTTTAAAGGGAGGCGTGGGCATCACAGCGTGGACACGTACCTACAAATTTGACCTTCCACACGCGATGAGGAAGCAGCAGGCTGTCGGGGCTAAAAGAGCTCATTTTGGCACACATCTGACCAAACACAGACTTTGTTCCATCAGGACCTGCCAGACCTCCTTTGCTACGGGAACGCTTCACCTGTGGGGTGAAGAAGAAGGGGAGGAAAGAAAAAAAATAGAGATTAGTTTGATCTGGTTCTGTTGTGGGCTTAACAACTTCCTGCTAGATAGAGAGGAAGTCCTGATGTGCATGACCAGCTCGTTATGACAGCTCCCACTACAGATACAACTCAAGTTAGATGAAGGGGAAAGGGGTGGAGGAGGAGGAAAGACTCCCTACAGACAAGCTGGAGAGCAGATCACACACCATGAAACAATCCCCTTATGAAAGACATCACATGTAACAGTCAGGAGCCAGTCTGGAACGCAGCCTCACAGGGAGAGGGAACTACAGTAAGGGGGGCCGGAGACTTGAAAGTAGACCAAAGTGAGTGATTATGTGAGCTATATGCATGTGTTTCTAAAAGTACCTGTATCCTGTTCAGCTCCACCACAGGTCCGTGCTGTCTGTCCCTCACCATCGTGGCTTGAACTACCTTCCTGAAAGCCGCTTCCTGTTCAAATAATTTAAAGAAATGTTTTAGTGCCTGTCACATCATGGAATTGGTTTCTCAGTACCGTGCTGTCCCACCTTGCCCTGGGAGATGAGAATGCCCCTGAGTGTGTCGAATCCCACCGAGGGGCCATGGCCCGTCTGACCGAGCCGGCCCTCCAGGTCAAACATCGGTATGCACGGGCAGAAAAGCTCTGAGATGTGATGCAGCAGCACCAGCCTGTTCCTCAGGGCCATGATCGGGATCTCCTGCAGGTGGTTGTACTCCATGGGAACCTGAAACACAGCACACGCTCATCTGGTTGGATCTGGCTTTCATTTTTTTTTTTTTAAATATATTTTTATCTGCACAACTTTAATGCCATCTACTGGAAGCTGAAACCTAATTTTTTTACCTCAATTTCTACCTTAAGTGAGTGTAGTACCTGGGCAGGCAGCTTTCCTGCATTAGTGGGCTTGCTTGTGGACCAGGCCAGAGTGTGAGCAGATCCACAGGCCACCCTGTTGATTTTCTTGCCCTGCAGTGCAGCCACCAGCCGCGGCCTCTGGATGGCGTTCGTAGTCCCATCTCCAAGTTGGCCTTCATCGTTGTCACCCCATGTGTACACTTCTCCTGAGCCAAACAAGCAACAAAACCTTTTGTGAAGCTAAATCTAACTCAACATAACCGATCTGCTAGGTTTAATGATAAAGAGAATTTGTACCAAAAAAAGCACGATCGCACAGAAAACATTCTTCCTACCATCCTCTGTGCAGCACACACAGTGAAGGGACCCCGTAGCGATGGCGATGACTTTCTTCCCTTGTAGCCCTTGGACCTGCCTGGGCCTTCGAACGTGGTCATCAGAGCCATGGCCCAGCCGATGGTAGTCACCTTTTCCCCTTTAAAAGGACACATTAACACACCACAATGAGCCACCTCATCACAACCAAATACAACACCTGAACTTGACAGCTCGTCTCTGTACTTACCACGTATACACAGCTCCAGACTTCGTGAGAGCCACAGAAAACTGCGAACCACACTCGACTTTGACCACTCCAAGGCCGGTGAGAGAGTCAATCTGAAAAGCAGAGGGACAGGTTAACTTTCAATTTTTCAGCATTGAAACGTAACTCACGTTTGTGGCTTTTAAAACACCTTGATAAGGTCTTCCTCTGTAGAGCCGACATTACAGGAATAAAACGCAGAACTACGTCATCATTTCATTTGCACTCTGCCACTGTTTCTATCCTGTTCTGTCATTATGAGTGAAACAGTGAAGCTGATCATGTTAGGGTGAGGAGCCGAGAAATCCTGTTACATTTACTGAAAAACAAAAAGGCGACAAGGCCTCAGAACCAACCTGTGTCTGTACACACAGAGCTTTAAAAATAAGAACAACGCTACATATGTCTAAACAAGCAAAATACTCATTATACATTAATATAACGCAGCACATTACATTTTGGTTCCCTGTCCTTTTGTGTTTACAGTGTACAAATATTACCAAACAGAACAACAAACCCTTCCGTAAATTCAAAACAATTTCGGTAATGAAAAACTGCAAAGCTAATTCTGGATTCAAAAATTTTTTGTGTACCAATTTTCTCATGATAAGTATGGTCAAAGGTTTTGGGGTTTTTATTATTTGAAATTAATCCATCCATCCATTCGCTTCCGCTTATCCTTTTCAGGGTTGCGGGGGGCGCTGGAGCCTATCCCAGCTGTCATAGGGCGAGAGGCAGGGTACACCCTGGACAGGTCGCCAGTCTGTCGCAGGGCCAACACACAGGGACAAACAACCATTCGCACTCACATTCATTCGCACATTCACACCTAGTGACAATTTGGATTTTCCAATTAACCTATCCCCACAAGCTGCATGTCTTTGGACGGTGGGAGGAAGCCGGAGTACCCGGAGGGAACCCACGCAAACACGGGGAGAACATGCAAACTCCATACAGAAAGACCCCGGCCTGGTGTTGGAATTGAACTCAGGACCTTCTTGCTGTGCGGCAACAGTGCTATCCACCGTGCCACCGTGCTGCCCATTTTGAAATTAATATTATTTGAAATTTAAATTATTTTTATTGAAATTCACAATCTTTAAACTGTCACGTTCAGCAATTTAATAATTATGTGGAAAAACAAAAATAAAGATTATTAAAGCAAGTTCATATCTCTGACCCTTTGATATGATCTCAACTTTCCAGGGTGGAGAGTCAGAAACAGAAAGTTGTGCTTCCATTACAGCCTTTTCATGGTCTTCACCCTCAGGACCTTTTCTAACAGTCTTCATCTTTGCATATCCAGGTGGTGCCAGCATAACTGTTGTACACCATGACAGGTGACACCATTCTCTTGCCGTGGCCTTTAAGTCATCTTCAAAAGCCAATCTTACCACACCAAAGAGAAGATATTTGGCAGCATGACACACCCTTCTATGTATTTAGCAAAGCTGCTACTTAACAAAATTGGTAGTACCTAAAAAAGTGCAGTCTGGCCCCATTTTACATGAACCTATTTATCTATTTTTTGGGGGCACAAGAATTTACAATAAATACCTTTAACTAAAAGTTGTGTATACTGACTTTACAAAGAACAGAAAACTGATTAGGTGATTCAGACTCTGGTCTCCCACATGAAATAACTAGAAAACTGAGGTATAACTGATGCCTCTGTTCACCTCCAGTACACACTGCTCTGTAATCCTTCTTACCTTCATGGGGATTTTGCAGCCATCACTGCCTCCCCGGCCCAGTTTGCCATAGTCCCCATCTCCCCAGGACCAGACCATGTCATCATCAGTTAGACATAGTGTCTGGGCATCCCCGCTGCCGCAGGCGACATCAATGACTCTGTGACCCTGCAGTGCATCCACCTGGATAAAGCACACACAGTTACTCTTTACAAGTTAAGCACATTTTATTTTTATTTTTTTTTTGAGTCTTGTGAGAAACTGAGTCGAGTGACCACAGACCAGCTTGGGTTTAAGCTGGTCCTCGCTGTCTCCGTGTCCCAGGCGTCCATAGCGACCCTTGCCCCACGTGAAGAGCTCTCCGCTGGCAGTGATGCAGGCACTGTGAGCTCCTCCGGCTGCAATATCCACCACTTCCACTCCCCTCAGAGACTCGATCACACGGGGACGGTCACAGGGGCTAAAGACAAAAGGACGCACAGTTAGCACAAAAATTTACTTTACTGTCCAAATTTTTGAGTGAGGTTTAGTTTTATATATATGTATGAACTATAAACTTAATATGAAAGAGGTTTTCTTATTTTTAGTGCATGTAGTCTTAACCTTCTGTTCCCATGGCCGAGTTTCCCGTCCTCAGCTTCACCCCATGAGTAGACTTCTCCCTCAGAGGACAGTGCCAAGCAGTGCTTTCCTCCAGAGTTCACAGCCACCTTTCTGATGAACACGTGCTGAATCGACTCCAGCAAGGTTGGGGTCGACACAGACTCAGTGCCACCGATACCCAGCCTGCCCCCTGCACCATATCCTGTGGCATAGAGCTGAGCATCGACAGAAAATAAACTGGTGTTAGAACCCAAAGCAAAAATAAAGGTTGAGCTGACTTTACGTACACAGTCTGTCGTATATTTAATCAAGCCATGCATTTTTACATGACAAGTACATGACTTTAAATTGCGATACTTGGAGTATGAAATATCACACGATTAAAAAGGCTGGTTCTGTCCTGGGTGTCAGACTGGAGAACCTGGAGGTGGTGTCTGAGAAGAGAATGCTAAAAAAAGCTTCTTTGTATCATGGACAACCCCTCCCACCCCATGCACGCCTCCATGATGGACCATCGGAGCATATGCAGCAAAAGACTAATCGCCCCGAAATGCAGAACTGACCGCCACAGGAAATCCTTTGTGCCGGTGGCAATAGGACTGTACAACTCATCCTCGCTAACAAAGTTATTCTGTTTCCATTCAGACCGTGCAATATCACCCAACAGTTTTTCATCGAACGTTTGTTTCATCTCCCCATCATAATGCTACTCTCTTTTATTCATTTGCACAATACTATGCCACTTTTAGAATCACCTTCACTGATAGCTGAGATATTTATTTTTCAGGATATCATTATATTGTTACTTGTTAGAGTTATTTGATATTATATTTTGCACTATCCTACTGTATATTACTGTATACTAGTATTCTATTGTATATCCTATTCCTCTGTCCCTCTTGCTGCATTGAGCATGTGTATGACAAAAGAATTTCCCTCGGGATAAATAAAGTTCTTCTTATCTTAAAATTTTCTGCACAGATTAAGTTATGAGAGCTCAGAAATGCTGGGGGAAAAAAAAAATATTTTTGTACTCTGAGGAAAATATTCATAGTATTAATTTACTTCCTTGAACGGCTTCATTGAATATACTAAAGCTGGGGGAAAAAATGTGCTAAAGTGGGAGGTAGTGATGCATTTTTATGAATGACCCTACAGTAGTCGTGCAGCAATGGTTCAGCTGATATTGTCGATGTATGCTCTGTGAAGGGTTACTGGCACAGAGGTTTTCATGACAGGTAAAAGCAAACACACCTTTCCATCAGCAGTGACAGCAAACAGAGTCTGCTCCCCACCAATAAGCTGGATTGGCCGCAATGTGGCGAGGGCTTCTGTAGATGTAGGTACTTTGACTTTTGCCCCCTCAATGCCCCCTAGCTGCCCTCTGTGGTTGTGCCCCCAGCCGTAAATGGTGCCACTCCCCCCGGCAGAAAGCGTCCAGTCATCTGGGCGCCGGTTCATCCACTGCACAAGCTGCTCGTCGTGCTCGCGCTTGAATAAGTCGTGACTCTCATGCAGGGTGTTCATGCTCTCGTGATCTGCCATGAGCTCGCGAATTTTCTTTGTAACCTTTAAAAGGTGAAGGAAAATGGATTAGAGAGATTTTCAGGGCAAAATGAAAGCTTGCACAGACAACACAGCTGTGCAGACGTACCTCATCCAGGAAAGGTCTGGGTAAAGATGTTCTCTTATCTAGAGCCACAGCCACTCTGGAGGCAGTGCAATATCGGCGGAACCAGGCCCACTTATGTGTCTCCGCACAGCAAGGTAAGGTATCGAGCTCGAGGTCACAGGCAAGAGCAACCAGTACCTGGGCAAAGTGTTAAAGTTATGCTCTGCAAAGGAAAACTATGGTGTTACCGTGTATTTAAGAGAACAACTGCGTGTATACCTTGAAAAATGGACTGTGAAGCAGCTGTTTCCCTCCGCGGACAATCGGGTCTTCGTACTCATACTGCCTCTGCAGAGCCTCAGGCAGCCCCTTGACCAAAGCAGCCAGAGCACTACCTGTGAAGCTCTGAAAAAAGAAAGGCCATCGGTCAGTCGCATGTGCTGAGCAACCACATGTATAACTAACACTCGTCTTTTCTTCAGGAAGAAATGTTTTTTCTGGACTTTTTCTTTTCTTTTTTAGCTACAACATCTTCACGAGAGTCAAATATTTTTTAGCTCTCTTTTACAGGCCAATAATTTACCATAATAAATGGATAACAAATATTCCAATTAAGCCATCGGGCAGATATCTTAATTATGACAGTGTACTCACCATAGAGCGAGCCTCTCCTTCACTGTCGCCCAGCAGCCTGTTTATGTTGATTGACTGACCGAACTCTGTGGTCAGAAGCTTCCGTAGCCTCTGCAGAGCCCACATCCTGTGACCAGCAGCTACACAAAACAAATTTAGTTCTGTGAAAATTTATTTCGTACTTTATTAAGAAATAACCTGGTGAAGCAAGAGCACAATTCTGTACCTAGAGCACTGAGCTGAGCACAAGCAGCAAGAGAAGCGGCTAGACGGGGCACGATGCTCCTATTGGATGCAAAGTTGAGCCTAAAGTCCAGGAGACATATGACCAGATCCATGGAGGGGCAGGACAAGATACAGCGATCAGACAGCAAGTCTTTGGGACCTGAAGAAGAAGAATGAAGTCTGACTGTCACAGACATACACTTTAAAAAATACCATCATATTATCACCAACTGGTTTCTGGACTCTACATTTTAAAGTCTCAACATTAGCTTTTGGGTACCACAGTGCTGTTGTTTTTGGGCCATATTTGGATGAGGATGGAGGTCCACATCAGCTGACACCAGAAAGCCTGGTTAACAGACTGCGTTCAGATCAGAGACTCTGATTGGCAGAGCTGAGGCCTGACTAGAGCTGGGCGATAGAACGATAACGATATGTATCGCGATATAACTTTTACTCGATAGAGAAATTAAGCTATCGCGATAGACCTCGTCGCTCTTGTCCTCTTAAAAAAAAAAAGATCAGCCAATCCAAATTAAGTAGCGCAGAGCCGAACCAATCACAGCCGCAGCGTCACGTCGCGTGACTTGTTACGTACAGCACAAGTGCCAAGCCGCACGTGTGTTTGTTTGGGAAGCAGCCAGCGGGTAATGGAGGAAATGAGTGTGCCGACTAGAAAAATCAACCGAGCGTGACCGAAGAGAAAACAGATGATGGTTCCAACGCCGGAGAGATTGTCGAACGGAAGAGCCATAGAAGTTCCGTAGTGTGAAGGTATTTCGGCTATTTCAAGTCTGACAAAAAACAGAGTAGCGTGCACTGTAAATTGTGCCGAAAGCAAGTCTGGAAATACAATGAACTGGTGCATGCGTCACACTGTGCGCCACGTTATTGTTTCGGTGAAATGAATTTCTACAATACTGTTAATTCTACTCTCTGCAGTGTTTAAATGCTTACATATACACACAGTTACTGTCCCTCCACACATACGACTCGGTTCTGCTTCTATGCCCCAGCTTTGTTTACTTTTTCCCACCGAGGCTTCTAGACTTCTGATTGGCCAACATTTCTGCACGGTTAGGAATCTAGCGCCACCTGCTGCTTTGGCATGTTCATAGCAGCGTTTTCCTTCATTTCTGCCTTTATGTGTGGACGGGATTATTTTTTAAAACGAAAACGGAAAATCTCCGTTTTCAAAAATACCCGTGCAC
This sequence comes from Rhamphochromis sp. 'chilingali', assembly GCF_963969265.1. Taxonomy (NCBI): domain Eukaryota; kingdom Metazoa; phylum Chordata; class Actinopteri; order Cichliformes; family Cichlidae; genus Rhamphochromis; species Rhamphochromis sp. 'chilingali'. The sequence continues at coordinate 34,484,533 of NC_137931.1, forward strand.
GCGTGGACGTAGCCTCAGTCTCTGACTGGAAGCGCTAATTCATCATTCGGCTTTTGTCAGACTAAAGTAACTGTTAAAACTGTTTGAAAAGCTAAGCTATACAACAAGGAGAGATTGAGAATTTCCTTTTAGTTCTCAGTTTATTTGATATTGACAAAAGTTAGTCAGTTTTGTCTGTTCTTCTGTAACACAAACTAAGATTTATTTTTAGAATTAATATTTTGTTTCTAAGTGGAATTGACAATTTAGTCTGTTTCGTTTGTTCCATTTTGAAACTTAAACGCTTTAGCGGCTGCCTTTTGTGTAGTTTGCAATATTTGCCTTTATTTATCTGAAAAAGTCTCATGTTCCTTAAGTACATCTACCCTGTTGAACTTATTATGGGAAATAAATATTTAAATCAAAACAAGCTGCTGATTATTTCACATTTTACTTGTGAGCAACGGCACATTTAAATCTTACAAATATAGTTATTTGGCTTATATCGTGATAGATATCGTTATCGCCTGAAATGAAAAAAACATATCGTGATATGAAAAAATCTCATATCGCCCAGCTCTAGGCCTGACACAAAATTAGTAGCTACCATCCACTTGATGCTGAAAAATAAAATCAACGCTGAAGTGCCAAAAGCTAAAGTTGTTCAAACGTCCACTTGAAACTGGCACCAGCAATGAGTGAGTCCCTACTGACACCAAATAAAAAACAACATGGGTTTCCATCCTACAAAAAACATGTTTAGCCTATAAAGCTATTATAAGAGCTGTACAAGGTGGAGGCTGCTGCTTGGGCACACACCATGACAGTGTTTGTTCAGCATCAGTGCAATAGTAAACGTTTACAACCCTAATAATAAAGAACTATTATCAGAAAAGTTTGTTATCCATCATGTCTTACCCGCTGCAGGCATGATGGGGTAGACTGTGAAGCGCCAGCCCCACCCATTAACCGACCCATCACTGGTAAACTTCCATTTGAGTTCATCTCCGGGGATCCTTAATTCACTTGACCAGTCAGACCACTCCCGACCTGAAACGCAAAGCTACATTAATTTTTCATTTCTTGTATTTTGCGAGAGTAAAGTTTAATCTCTTCCCCTCATCACCTGATCTGACAGAGACAATCCTGTTGGCTCCATCCATGATTGTTAGCGGGTCGTGGCGTCTCTCGGTCGAACACTGTCGGTCAAACTCTATCCTCAGACCCTCGGCACCTGAAGAGCAAAACAGAAGTTGCTGTTTATGTCCGAGAGAGTGATTTTACTGAGATTCAATAAGACCCTGATAATGATCTCTGCCTTTCAAAGGTCTTTTTTTTTTCCTAACCTGGGATCTTTACGGTGCCGCTGGTCGATGTGTCGTCTGTGTAGGGATGGCTGCTTTCTACGACGACTGGCTGGGAGGACAGACGGCCGCTCTGAGAATCTGTAGCAACATCCTCCAATTCAGTGACGCATAACTCCAGCAGCATGTCAGCAACCTGCAAGGACCCACATACAGAATGTTAACAATTTGCAGAGCGATGCACGCACAGCTTCCAGGGAATATATGACAGTACCTGTGGATACGCTGTGCCCATGCCAGACAGCACTGCAGACAGGACCTCCTTGCCTTTCTCCCCAGAACGACAGGATACTGCAAGCTTCAACACGTCCACCATTACTCGTGTGTCATCCGGCACAAGCAGACTGGTGAACTCATCCAGGTACTGAGGCTCCGGACCAACCACTTTGCTCTGACTCTCAGAGTCCTGAGGAGAAGCAAACAACAGAAAAACCTTTAAGCTAACAACACTTGGCTCAGGGCAAAGTCTCTGCTTGCCACCAGACTGACTTACTTCTTTGGTCTTCGCCATGGTCTCAGCTATGATGCTGGCTGCTCCGGGGTCATCAGTGACAGGGATGAAAGGACGTGAGGAGGCTCCACAGGCTGATGGAGTTACTGCTGATGACGGGGTGATAGCGTCTTCAGATGAGGGAACCTGTTCATACACACCAAATTCACCCAAGTTCACCAAACGCCAACAAACAACAATATTTACTGCACACGGTTAACAAGCTCCCACTAAGAATCTTCATATCTGAGAGTAAATATACATCTAATATACTGTTTAAGGTCACAGACATTCCAACTTTTCCAAGTCCTATACTGCCTCGTTCTTGAGTTACTGTGTTCACAAAGTTGGATGTCCACGCTGCCCCTGTGAGGTGACGGCAGTATCCCATCAGCTTTTAACAGCTCAGGGGTAAAAACCACACAAATCTGTTCTCCATAGAGAAGGGCCCATCTGGGGTTCAAACTCAGGACCCTCTTGCTGTGTGGTTAGGCTGTGAAAAAAGTCAGCTTCACCAAAGTCTCAGTGCTGTGAGGATCAAAAGAAAACTATCCACCCCAAAAAGTCACAGGCCTGTTTGTTATAGGCCTGTTTGTTGCGGGTGACTACTACATATTTCAGACACACCACTCTCTGAGAGGAGAGGAGGGCTCTTTGCACAACAAGGAAGTTTAAAAACATGGATAAGTAATGGTTTCAGGTTGTTTAAATGAAGCTGGATCATGCTCAGAGATAACCATAACAGTTATCTTTAGAAAGAACACCAAGAATGGAAATGTTTGCAGAAACTTAAAGTCATAACTCTCATCAAGGTCCTGTGAGAGCTCCAAGATTGGACCCAAATGCAGTTTGCTGATGACTGCATCCCCACACCTGGTTGTCATGGACAAAAAATGCACACTGAGTGTTTTTACAATTTAACAGGAAATCAGCAGAAAGTCCAGCTGAGGCAGCGCTTCAAAAACCCAAACAGCACGAGAACAGCCTCACTGACATTTACTAAACCGTGAGGTTTTTAAGAGGCAAGGTGTATTGTGTTCCTGACCTCTCCCTTCTTGTCTTGCCAGGGATTTGGGCTGACTCGCTCTTCAGCTTCTGGTGGAACGGGAGGATCTTCTTCATCGCTCACGCTGGATGAGGATGAAGAGTCTGATGGGGGAATAGGTGAAGAGGAAGGACACTCTGTTGGCAGGATCATGCTGGCCGGCATGAGTGCACCCACCACTGCATCTCTGAGGGAACACACAACACAGTCTATCAACGTTTAACGCCAATTAATGATGACGACTCCTGCCAGTCAGATACTTAATTTATTCAGAAACATCATCATCTTCTCCTGTTTAGAACGGAGTCAGCCAGTTTGGTCATACATAATTAAACGAACAAGATAGAAGTTACAGCATTCAAGCCCTGAATAGCTGCAGGATATAAGTTTCATATCATGTATTGTTAGTTGAATTTCTTTACCTGTTTTCTTTTACTTCTCACATTTCTATCATTTAAGGAAAGTACATTTTCCATGCAAGTCTTCCTGCACATTAGAAATAGATTTTTCAAACCGTGCACACAGCCTACCTTGCATACATGATTTGAAGGGCTGACAGCACATGAGACAGAGCCTGCTGTTTGGCCAGGTTTCCATCCAGACTGAGGAGAATTTTGGCCAGTGAGGGTCGATTAGACTTCACGCTGCTCTGCCCACTCAGCTTGTTACTCACTGATGATGAGTCACTGTCTGACTGGACACCTACAGAGTACAACACCAAAACAATGAGACGCACTGTCATTGATGGGAGGCAGCGTAAAATAGCTCCAGCTTTACTTCCAGGCCTGTGTTTTCTACCACCTGCAGCTAAGAAAAGTAACTGCTGCTGAAGCCTGATGCAGATGTTGATATGGTCGTGTTTGGGTCCTGCACACAATGAGGGAGACAGACAGACTCTGTGAAAGATGGATGTTGAGAGCTTCCAGATTGAAAAGCAAAGGCCGTACAGAAGAGAAATATATTGTTAATTTATTGCTGTGATGACCCATACTGCCCGGACGTCCTGAAGGTTGTGCTTGTTTTATCTCTGTTGTGTCGTTCTTTGTCGTGCAGCTCTTGATCTGATGGTAACTAGCTAAATGAGCTACACCTGGGCCCACTGAGAGAGACCATAATAGGAAATGAGTTTGCTTTTTAGTTTCAAATTTGAGTCAGCTCTCAGATGGGTAACCCCCATTATTTCAAGTGTTAGACAGTCCTAAATCTCCTACAGCACAAAAAAGGTCCAGAGATGCAGTTCAGGGACTCCATTAGCCGAGGGGCAGCCTAGCAAAAAGCTAGCAGCTAAAACCACAAATGTAACCATTCGCCTGTCAGTCAAAGTGTGATAAAGCAAACTTTAGGCCTTAAGCCAATTTAAACAGGTGAGTTAAATAAAAAAGTCACGATGCTATATGATTGTTAAAAAGCATAAAATTAGATGGACCTTTTAGCATCTTCCCCTGTCTATGGGGGACTGACTGACATTAAGAGCCTACTGTACACAGAGGAACTGCAGGCTTTTTAATACTTCAAAACTGAAGGTGAAAAATTAAGCCGAAAGGTTGACGTCTGACACAGTGTCGTCTTATGGAGGTGGTTTTAGCACTTTTTGTTCAAGAAATGGTCGATGTATGCCCCATCGTCTCAATATCCAACCCCTGCAGTTGCCCTACTATTACCACAACTGGCAATATAGGATGTGCAGAGCTGGGCGCATATTTAGAAAATAAGTGAACTCAAGAGCATCCATCAGATGTTTTTTAATAGCATATATTTACCTTAAATGCTGATTAAAAAAAAGACTCTTTAAAGCATCATTGCTGAAAAATTGCTTGGCTGCACTGAATGACTGCACAGCTCCACCTTGTGGAGAAGCTGCATGTAAACAGCAAGGCTTACCCAGGTATGACGCTCCGAGGGAGTCCCTGGCTGTCTGGAAAAGAACTGGCTCATGAACAGAGGGGGTGGTCACATCCACTGTGGTCCAGGCCACACTGTGGGATGAGCCACATGCCACCCGAGTGATTTTCTGTCCCTCCAGACCCTGAACCAGGGTGGGCTTCCTGTTAACTGTGGTAGTACCATTTCCCTGCTGCCCGTGGTCATTATCACCCCACGCATACACCTGACAGAGAAGCATAAAGCCTTTAATTAGATGGAGTTTTTATTACACCTGTTATTCGTGTATGTCACAAACAAAAGGTTACGAGATACCATCAAACATTTCACACCACCTTAGATTTCTGTACATTTGACACATTTCTGAATCGCTTTGTTTCCTGTAAAGTGAAGGCTCAGTGCCAAGCTTTTACTTTCAACAGTCTCTTAAAAAACATTGACCAGCTGCCTCTTATCATTGGAGGTGATATGTTAGTATAATCAAATTTGTACTGAGGAAAACTATTAAACAAGGTGAAGAGAGAAAAAAAAAAAAATCAGTGTGAGAGCAAAAGGTCAGAGCTAACTGCTCAATAAATCAGGTCTTGCTGCAGGAACACAAACTCACATCTGGAGCAGAGCCACGGCACTAAATGATCAGACTTTGAAGGGTGTGCTCTGGTTTCTAACACCATTTGTTGAGGTCAGTACAAACCTGTCCTGTGTCTGTGACAGCCAGACAGTGCAGCGCTCCGACAGCAACGTGGACAATCTTTTTGCCCCTCAGTCCCTCCACCATCTGGGGCTTCCGCACATGGACGTCGGTGCCGTGGCCCAACCGGAAATAATCGCCTTTGCCCCTGTTTGGAAACAGTTAACGGTCAAAGAAAGCCTGAGGACAGATAATGAATGATAACCTAAACGTGGAACACATTCATCTCACCAGGTCCACACCACTCCAGATTTAGTGAGAGCCAGGGAGAACTGTGCTCCACACTCAATCTGGCAGACGCCCTGCCCGTTGAGCCTTTCGATGTTCTGTGGTACGTTGCAGCCTTCGCTTCCTCCACGACCCAGCTTCCCAAAGTCCCCATCCCCCCAGGAGAACACAAATCCTGAAGAAAAAACCCCCAAAACATTACGGACTAGAAACTGGAACCCAATTGTGTCAAAAAATTTTTTTTTTTTTTTTTTTTTTTTTTTTTACTGGAACCATTTACAAGTTCAAATTTTGCCTCTCCTGTCAGCTTTAGCACTAGTGATAAAATAACCAAATAAAGACAAGAAAAAGACTTAACAAGACGAGCCTATAAAGTTTGTAAAGCTTCTCTTGGCAAAGCAAATGGGTTTGGCACAACAGAGCACTCTGGGGATGGTTCGCTTGCTAAAGCTGTCGGACAAGACCGTTTTAAAAAAAAGGTTAAAAGTTAAACACTTGCATGAGTGTATTTTTTTTTTTTAAGAGGAGGCTTGATCAAAGTCTAAATGCTGCTCTTCACTGTTAGTTGGTCGTATTTTGCTGATAGAAGAGAACAGACTTCACTGATCCATTACAAAGCCAGAAAGAGCTGCTGGGATTTCTGCCTGTTGGACAGTTTTTAAATGACAGAAGTGATTGAAGATAATATAGTTACTAGTTATTTTGTAATCCTTTACAGCACTTTGGTTGATGTTGCTTTATACAGCACATTAAATGTGCTGTATAAATAAAAACAACAACGATATTTTAGTTTCAATCCAATTGCATTAGTCGGCGACAATCACAATGTCAACAGTACAACGTGACTATGTTGCCAAATCCAACAGCTGTTAATCTGTAGGGCTACTTTTAAGGGCAATAAGAGAAATACCTTCATCAGTGAGGGCTAGAGTTTGAGCATCCCTGCTCCCACAAGCCACTTGGATAACACGGTGTCCCAGAAGTACTTTCACCTGAACGACAGACAGAAGAGTAAGACAATCAAATCACACGTCATGCAGTTAAGTCTGTATGTAGCAAGCAATCTGTCTGCTGCTTCAAAGCTGTGAATTCTACTGTGTAAAGTGTGTGAATTCATCATAGACTATACTGGATGCAAATTTCATCTTTCTTTGATCAGCTGATGACACAATGGGCAGCCATGTGTGTAAAGTAAACAAAGGCTGAGCTTACCAGTTTGGGCCTCAGCTGAGTGGTGTTGTCCCCGTGTCCGAGTCGGCCATATTCACCCAACCCCCAGCTGTACAGCTCCCCGCTGGATGTGATGGCAGCGCTGTGAGAGCTGCCACAGGCGATGTCACGGATGCGCTTCGTCTTCAGCGCCTCAATAAGCCGGGGCTTGTCACAGTTCCTAAAGGAAAAAATAAAGCAAACAAATAAAAATCAGACTCTTCTTAATAGTCCTTACTTATTTCTATTTCATTAGAAACTGCTGTCCATGAAGCACATATGACGATATAAAAAATTAACTACACATCTCGCTGACACAGCCTGCATCAACTAAACTGCTTGGAACATTACGTGGTAGAGGAGTTAAAAGGAGTTTACGGTTAGGTCATAAGTTGCGACATAGACTTAACACAGCTTTAGCCCCTGTTGGCCTGCCTTCACTACAGCATATATCTGCACCCAACAGCTTTAGCTAACGTTATAAAGAAATGCCCAAACTGACTGACTCCGTTCTAAACAAGAGAAGATGATGATGTTTCATGACAAAAAGGTGCATTGTAAGTGTAATCATCATATTGTGCTGACTGTCTTTTTTTTCATAATCAGTGCATGCAACAACTATAATTAAGATTTAAAGCTGATAAATCATGAAAAGGTTTATTTAAGAATAAATCACAATGACGATTAAGGACGAGTACAGCTACAAGACTATATGAAGGCAGTAAACTGTCAAATCAAACTCCTGAAGTTGGAACACAGCTTGTGAAATCATGAGCTCAATTTATACTTCAACCTTACACTGAAGAAGATCTACAGGACCTTCAAAGCTGAAAAGATAAAAGCTATTACCCTTTTAGGAGTGTTTTATTATAATTAAACTGAGCCAATCGGCGTGTAGCTCCACAGTGTATGAGCTGTTGACTGACTGTTGACTGTCTGAGAAACTACACACATTTTTGTTATTTCTTTTATTAATTCATCACTTCATGTGGATATTATACAAGTCATAGTTTGCTAAAAATACACAGTGAGTTTAATAAAAGGTGCGTTAAGTATCTGGGGTGTGCACAGTGGCCACATTCAATGACTTACATTCTACTAAAGTGCCCAAGCTTGCCGTCGTCTCCTTCGCCCCAGGAAAACACCTTCCCGTCCACAGTCAGGGCCATAGCGTGGCGTCCTCCTGAATGCACAGCGACCTTCTTTATCACGTAGTTACTGAGGGCGGTGATCTGACGGGGGATTGGGATGGTCCCACTGGAGAGGCCCAAACCCAATCTGCCATTAGTTGCCTCACCACATGCGTAAATCTTCCCCTCGACAGTCACTGCAACGACGACATATCAGTTACACACTACTGTAGCACAACACGTGTGAATGGACAGATCTTCAAAAGCATTTCTATTCATTCCTCACCTGCAAAGAGGCTTTTGGAGCCACCAGCCACTTGCACCACATTGAGTGCAGACAGGGTTTCGGAGAAGGATGGCACTTTGATCTGTGAACAAACCGAAAGAGATTAGAGAGTGCAGCTCACTCACACCCAAAGGATGTTTTCCTGTCCATGCTGTGTACACACACACGCACACGCGCACACACACGCACACGCACACACACACAATATATATCTGGAAAAAACAAACATCAGATGTTAACGTGGAGGGGGAAAAAAGTTAAAATTTGAAGCGTGTAAATCACTGGTTAGTGTTCATACTACATAGTTTTTAATTTGGGACAAAGGCACACAAGCCCTAAACTTTCAATTACTGATTCATTAGGAGAAACGGCACCTTGGAGCCTTTGAGTCCTCCCAGTTGGTCCTTGTCATTCAGACCCCACACAAAAACTTTGGTCCTGATGGTGGCTGCGGACTCCAGTCCTGACGGCTTCTTCCGAGCAAGACTGAAAAGTAAAGCGAGAGAGGCTGAATATGGATTCACATTTTTCCTTGTTTTAAAATAATAATAAAAAATTGTAATAAAACATTGTTGCACAGTTACGTTTGTCACAAGTTTAAAACCACTATCAGGGAGTGCTGGCAGACTGAAATAGCTGCTAAATAGAATTTGATAGTAACAAAGGTCTTACTCTTTTTAACCAGAGCCTGAGGAAATAACAGAATCACTGCCACAGAGCACAGTAATGGGATGCCCTGTGATTCTAAGTAGCACTTATGCCATTTGTGCTCATGTAGCTTGTGAATGGCGCTCTAACACACTGAACAGTGTCAATAACACTATAAAGGAGCCCCAAGCATGCTCAGGTTGATCTACTCAGGCCAGGGCCGAAGAGCTAGCCTCTCTGGGTGGACGTGGAATATTTCCCCCTGTGCCTAAAAGTCTCTGCACAGTAGCAAAGGCCATGGTGAGCTGAAGAGCAGCAGCTGAAAAATTTCTGCCAGCCAGTGTTTACCTGGCCTAGTGTGGGCGCCTGTCCCTATCTGGCCAAAGCTGGGGGAATGAGGGCCACTGGGGGAAATGTAAAAAGGAGGGTCCTTGGCCATTCGTAAGCCCCCAGTGTGGGCACTGAACACGCTCCACTTACTCAAAAACGTCCACAGGCAACTGAGTGAACTGCAGCCAGATCTGCTTTACTGCTACAGTCTCGAGGGCAGTGGTTTTTTTCCTTTTTTTTCCAAAATCCATGGACAAGTTCAAAATTCTCCAAACACAAGTCGCTGTCAATGACTATAGATGACTGCTGACTAACAGTCAGTGGGCCAGTGTGTGTAATCTACGTGACCTCAGATCCCCATTTCTATTGATATAAGCCATAACAGTGGAAGCATCTGACCTCACTAAAACATGATGCCCTTTCAGCCAAGAGAGCAAATGTTTTAGCGACTGATAAACTGCCAGCAGTTCCAGACAGTTTATGTGCATGAACTGTCTGTGGGGGGCCTAACAATCATTCACTGTTCTCCCCTCATAAGTTCACCCTGGTCCACAAGGGAGGCATCTATGGAGACCACCTTCCTGGCTAAAACCATGCCCAGAGTCTGACCTGAGCAGTCCATGGAGGGAGTCACGATGACGGTCTAATCCCAGTGAGGCCACTCAGAGCTGAAAACCTCTCATGTACCCAGCAGTATCTCTGCTAAAGAGGAATCCATCAGGCTCAGCAGCCTCTGGCACTGTCTGAGGGTAACAGAGCTGCCCTGCAACAAAGAGCTATGGTTGACTGCATCGTCACCAGTCTGTCTGGAGAAAGTCTTCACTGGAGGGCATCAAGTCTGAGCGCTGTGAAGTTAATATGTTCAGTGGGTCTCAATACGCTCTGTTCCACATTTATCTGGAAGTCTAAATTCTCTTCCTGTTGACAGGTAGGAGCTGGCAGCAGCCAGTTTTTGATGTGTGCTGCTACTCAAATGTCCTTTTGCTGAGTAGTACCCACTGCTGCCTCAGTGCATCTCACAAACATCATTGGGTTCGGTGACAGGCCACATGGTAGAACCACAAACTCACAGGCTATCCCCTGGAAAGCGAATCGCACATATGTATGATTGGAACCTGGAAATAATTCTGCCTCATCTCACCTCCCAGCTGCAGTTTTTTCATCATCCTCTTCTTCATTGTCAGAGGCCAGGAAAGGGACTGTAGCCAGGTCTTCATCCTCAGCTCTAATGCGTCCCACAATGCCGAGTCCGTGAATCTTGCAGTCGATACCAGAGCTGCGGCATTGCTTGATTGCAATCTCAATGTACCTGTGATACTGTTGGGGGTGTTTATATAAAGTTATTACGACACTTGAGCTTAGGGGGAAAACAAAAACAATTAGAAGCTGTCAGTTATTGAAGCAGACAAACCTCAGTGCAGTCACAAAGGAGGAGGACAGTGGTGTCAGTGGGATTGATGTTAATTGTCTTGAGTTCAATTAAGTTGTTCAAAGAGTTTCCACCTGCGTGATAAAAATGTCAGAATGATCAAAATGCTAAAAAACAAACAATTGGTCTCAAAGTTTAAAATTAAAACTGTCATCTGCTCAAACAAAAGGGAAAAATACTAAAATCAGTACAATTTTACATAAAACAAAAAACATCTGAACTCACCTGACACCACCACTAACGAGGGCATGTAGCTGCTGTCCGCCGGGTCTACGATCATCTTCAGCCTGTGAACAAGAACGTCTGGGAAAAGCTCAAGACGAATCCAGTGCTGCAAAGAAAAAGAAAATATTAAACGTTAATAAAGCAAACTAATCAGGCTGTCATCCGGCCTATTAGACTATGCAATTCGCTCTTACCTTCCCCTGTGAGCCAGAGGACTGCCAACACTGATCACTGCAGTCGATGAGGCGCGAAGCCTGGTTAACCGACGACGACACGTTGAGGCTCTTGACGGCTCGAGACCAATCGTCAATCAGCATCCCACGCTGGCTGCTGTGGTGCTTCTTTAGCTGTTTTCCTGAACGCCCACAGAAAGCCGGAGACTGGCCTGTTTGTGGAGAAGGTGGAGGACAGGTTTATGCACACGTACGTAGAACCACCACAGAATTTTATGTTGGCGAATGTAGGACTAACCAGGCTCATTGATCCTGCCAAAGGAATGTCTGGTGTTGTGTTTGCGTGTCTTGAAGCAGTTGTCACAGAAGTCAAAGTCGTCACAATTTTTACATTTAAATCTGGGGCCATTAATAGGAAACATCTGGCAGCCGTCACATCTGGAGAAAGCAATAGGGTTTCATGTAAAATGTTCAGTTCAAGCAAAATCTAATTCACCTATTTTCCTTATGGGTCTTGGTCCATTTATTTCACTGCAAGTTTCTTAGCTTTGAAAGCAAACTATAGACCTCCCTCTTCTTGAATATACTCACTCTGTGCTGCTCAAAGCATCAAAAAATTAGATCTGAATACCTCAGCTTCAAATGTACCTTTCCAGAAATAATGACTCGGTTACTCAAAACCATGTGCAAAGACTACAGATATATTTAAAATAAATAAAAATAAATTCCCACGTGAAACTGCTCAGAACAAGGTAAGTGGATCTTCTAGAAATATTGGCCTCGTTGCTCAGAAGGAGACTTTCCTCGCAGGTTAATGCTGAAACACCTGTGTGGGATGTGGTTACTGCTCAAGTACAGTGGTCATTTTATTCTGATGATGTTGATTTTCAACATCTGCAGGAACTTCATGTAGCTGTGATCTGCTTGACTGACCCCTTCGTCTAAAGCTTGTTAACAAATTGACACCAAGCTAGTGGTGGATGATGTCTTAGCAACTGTTAAAATATAAACAATTAGTTTAACCAATAAGTATTTCTGCTACTAAGCAATATATAAAAATCTGGACAACTAATCCCTCACATTGCTACTCACAACATACTAAGATACCAATTTAGTACATCTTTACCTCACTCCAGGATGAACACTGGGGACCAGTTCCATCTCAGACAACAAACCAGTCCAGTGGGACTGCTGTGGAAAGTCGACAATCACATCTTTTCCATTGGCACTGAAAGCTAAAAAACAAACAATGAGGCTCTATTAGCACAATAAACTGTGGATTCAAGTTACAATAACAGAAGAAAAATCTGTTGTTGTTGTTGACTGAAATAAAATTTTCAATTCAATTCAAAGAAAAACAGATGATACTCTGTCTTAAGACTGGAGTGACTCTGCTTACCTTTAACCACCCCCACACTCCTGTGTGTGACAGAGCCCCACTTGTACTTTGGTGTTGTGACTGTGGGCTTCACCCTCACTTTGTCACCAATCTTTATGTGAGAAGGAGAACTCTGTGGTGGGAATCCTGAAACGGCAAAATCAGAGACACGGGTTTCTTATGTCTATTTACTTCCTGTTATTAGCATGCCTGCAAAGCATCACATTAACTGTTATCTTACCAAGCAGCTCGATGTGGATGTAGCGAACCCAGTATGTTCCTCCTTTATTTTGCCAGTCACACTGCACATTCAAGTCATGAAGCCCATCTCTGTCCAGCTTAATCACTTTGCCCACATCGCCATCATACACTTCCTCGTACGTTCTGCAGCACTTCACCATCATCCCCACCTGTAGGGAAGCCGCTGAGTCGTAACACCAATTCATCATGTCTTTAAGGCAGATTCAGAAAACATACAAAAGCAAACACTCTCACCTGAATGTTCTCTCTCACATAAACAGCGTAATCATCGTTGCTTTGGAAATCAGATCTCTTCTTAAATATCTGGCTTTCAGTCACAACTGCACCTGAAGGCTAATGTGACAGACACGTATTTTAATCATATATGAAGGTATTAATAATTGAATCTGACAAGCTGAGGGACAGGTAACTGTGAGGGTCACACCAGAAATAAAAGAGTAAGGAACACACCACAGAGAATGCCGGCTCTGCCTCCTCCAGCTCCTCCAGCACCTCCTCATCTGAGTATTCATCAGACACAGTGTCGGCATCTGACAGCTCAGTGACATGAACGTCTGGATGGTCGAGCAGCCAGCTCACCAGAGTCTCAACACCTGATGGATATGCTCAGTTACTCTCCTGAGGTAAATGTCTAAACATCATGAGGCAAGCAGGCCTTGTTTTATGAAAAACAAATCGGTATCTCATACTGTATCTTTTCAAAATCAGCTGTTTGTTTTTTTGTTTTGTTTTTAAAATGCACAAGAACTTTAATATATATTTAATGGATCCACTGAAAAATGTTACCTTCATATTATTAACATTTCCTGACCTACAGGCCTTTAATGTACGTGGGTACCTTTTCCAGATATGTGTAATTTCACATTAAATTATCTATAGCGCTACCAAGCACTCATGTGATAAGATACCTGGGATACCGGAGGCATTGCCTGTAGTCCCAGACAGAGATTTCAAGGCAAACTCGATGTTTTTCCGAGGGAATCCCATCTCCATGAGCTGGCCAACTATTGGTAAGGGCGGGATAGGGGAGGACTTCTGTTTCTTCTGTTTGGGTGGTCTGATGTGCTGCGTGGTGATGGGTGTGGTGGCTTCACTAGAGCTGCTTTCCTCAAACAGCGGCGAGGATGGGTGGGCAGATTCCACAGCCAGGTACTGACACACTGCCAGAGCTGCCGCCTGCACATACATATAACGTCAAAGTCACACCGAATACATCAGCAACATTACCGCTGACACCAGCTGTCTGCAATCAGCTAGACTGACATACCTCCATCTCTTGCCTGTCAAAAATGGCTTTGATGGGAGAAGGCTGTGTGGCGGCAGAAAGCAGCTGCTGCAGGAGAATCAGTGGAGGCAGAGGTCCCTCAGGAGACAAGTCGCCCACATCAGGAGATGAAACCACTGGATCCTCTGCACATAGAGAGACAGACAAGTTCTGGACAAGATCTAGATTGAAAAAAAAAAAATTCTGGTGGCTACCAGTGGTACCCCTCAGCCTCATAGTAGATGCACCTATGGTAGAAATTTTAAAATCCTATGTTGCCTATTTCTCAAGTTATTGCATTCACAAGATTTTCCTAAACTTGATCCGTGCCCTCGACCTTAAGGTTAAATCGAACTCTACATTTTCACTTCAAAGGTAAGCAAATAAAGATTTAAACTCTGATCAGCAACTTGCTGTACATTTTAAGAAAACACCCACAGTGTGCAAGGCCTTCAAACCTTAAATGGCTAGAATTTGCTCCAAGTATGGAAACACATCTGATATCTCAGTAATGTCCTGTGAACTGAACCTTGAAATCACTAAACTGCATCAAACAGCAGTAATAGTCCCTAATGATCAAACTTCCTCAGTCCATTTTTAAGATGTACTAACCTAGCCTTTCACTGGGTGAGGTCTTACCACTGGGATTGGGTCCTATGTCCACCACTGCAGGTTGGGAGAGGATCTGCCTGAGTTTGTCCTGATGAGACAGCAGGGCCCGAGCTGCCTTTAAAACATAAAGCCTCAGCTGCTGGCACCGCAGCAAAGAGAGGTCCACCTGGTCGGCTGGAAACAACAGCATTGATTACACCCACTAAACTTTCAGTCTGTGACCAAACAAACGCTTTCAGTGTCTCAAATATTGCCAGAATACTATAAAACATACTGCTGTAAACAGAGTCGATGATTTTTCTTAAAAATTGTTCGTTTGTTTATTTCAGTTACATGCAAGGCAATCAAGTCTGCACCTGTAAGCCCTCGGCTAAGTGACTTTTTCATGCGTTGTTTTTCCAGTTTGCTTCCAGCCAGGCTGACCAGCTGGGCCCAAACAGCCAACATGGGTTCAGTGAATGGCAGGTTCTGCACACTGAAGGATATGGCAGGAAGCTAAAGAGTAGAAACATTAAATAAAGTCAGACTGCTAAGTGGAGCCAGTTTCAATGCATCTGTGAGTATCTGAGCATTCCCGCACCGTTTTAAGATGGCTGAGCAAGCAAACTCTGCAGGTTCTCATCTCATGAAACTGGACAGTGATGCGCCCTTTTGGGGTGATGCGTGTGACCGTTCCCTCTCCATACTCCTCGTGAACGACTTGGCCACCAAGCCTGAGGCGCCCGTCGATCCCACCAATCACCGCCAGCACTGCCATCAGACTGCCCACTCTGGGACCCTCCAAATCAGGGAAACACTCCTCCAGGAAACACTGACAGTTCTGGACATTTATAATTATCGCTTTGTTAGAGCTGACTGGCAGAATAAAAGCACTGTTGTAAGTTAACATTTAAGCAACACGGTAATTGGACTCATAATGCCACAATAAATCTTACCACTTCAGATTGGCAGCTTGCCATAACATCTGCGATGGAGCTCAGCTGGTTGTTGATGTAATCATTTATCAGGCTGTTCCACTGACTGAGAGAGTGCAGAGTACGCAGGACAGCCACAATCTCCTCTGCCAGCGTGCTGCTGTGAGTGGCTGTTAGAGACGCCTGTGGGCGGGACTTCCTCCTTCTCAGGGAACCTTCTGAGAAGGAACAACCAATTAAAAATACAATGACAACAACAGCATTGCATTTGTTACTTTAAGCCTGAACCATTGCAGCACCTCGGAGGAGTGGCAGGTCTGATGAGCAGGTGCTCAGCAAGCTTCCCAAAAAGCCAAACAACTTCTCCACCAGGAACTTCATGTCCTGAGAGCGCTCCGTTTTGTCCCATGAAGGCAGGACTGCCTGAAGGAGACGTAGTGCCAAGATCTGGAAACACAGGGTGAATGAGAGAAAAGATGACATCTCCACTCAGATTGTGTGGCTAATTTACTGGTTGATCAACAAAAATAAATTATGTGCTTCTGTAGAAACTACAAAAGCTGTTTCTTTAACTTGTTTTTGGACTGTAGGAGTGAGAAGAAGCAAAACCTTTCATCTAAACTACAGTTAATGGAAAGATTAACTGTAAATGTTGAGAATCTAATTCTTCGTGATTTTTCTCTTAGTTTGACAAACTGCAGTTAACAAATCTCTGTTTAGAACCCAAAATAATTTAATAATATGCTTCCTATAACTATATTTAACAATGAACAACACATTTCTCTACGTAACAGGATAGAGTTTTCTAGTACTAAAGAATGGCATCATTAATAGCAGAGGAAGCAAATCCTGGTACTCAACCTGTCTCTGCAAGGTAATAGCATTGAAGGACTGGTGTCCCTCAACAATTCGGATGAGCAGTCCGATCCACGCAGAGGTACTGAGGGTGCTGCACATCTGCGGCATGAGAGCAATGCTGCGTATGAAGCCGAGGGTACACCAGCTCCTGTGCTGCTCCCGAGACACCAATCTGTGCGCGTGACAGCCTGACAGCACAAAGGAGGTCAGGTTAGAATAACATGCTGTTCAATATAAGACCTTAGGAAAAAGAAAACGGCAATCCAATTACCAGACTTGTCATTAGCGCCACTTTCCACAAGCATCCTGAGAAGGCCACACAGGGTCCGTGTAGCATCTGACTGAAGCACCTCAGCATGGATTCCAGCTGAGAGTGACAGTGTCTTCAGCAGGTTGACTGTGCTGGTTAGCATCATTGCCGTAGGATGGCTGCTCTTCTCAATCAGCTCTCCCTCTGTATAAAGGACATAACAGGTGATTACTGGAACATCACACTTTACCTGTAGCTGTGAGGATCTCTACTGAGCCTGTCCTTTAAACTGACCTGTGTCGTCCTCTGTGTCCGAGTCCTCAACAGGGGGCTGTGCTGCTGGTGGTGGCTCTGCAAGTTTAAGGTCATACTTTCCCTCTTTGCCCATCCTGTAGGAGTTGGTGCTGCCTGTATCCCACTGAACCCTGATCCAACCGTCCTCACCCAGCTCCCCAATGACCCTGCCAAGACCTGGTGCTGGGCCGTCCTGGACAGACCACGCACATAATGTTAAATATGTCCATAAAATAAGCAGCTAGAGTAAAAACTGATTTAGGTACCTGATCGCCCCATTTCCAGTCGACTCCCCTCATGACTCTGGTACCTATCTTCATCATGGCAGCCAGCTCTGGGCCAGAGGCAGGTAGAGGTGCGGGAGCTGCCTCTTTTCTGGACTCCTCCAGGACTGTCGCTGAGCCTCCATGTGCACATAAACTCAGGTCCTCATCACTGCTGTCTGTACTCGGTCCTGAAGCATCAGAAAAGAGGCATCAAACACCGAACAAACAATATGTACACACTTCATTTCATTCTGGGTTGCCTTTGACTGGACACTACTCACCTATCAGTCTGAGAATACTCTGAGTGAGGGCCAATATGCCTGAATTCAGCAACAGACTGAGACTGTTAGAGCCGTGTTTCAGGGACAGCATGTGTATCATGGCCAGAAGGAAGCGGGCCTGCGGAATGGTTCCAAGGCTTGGTCCCGCCGGGTTCTCGTTTGTGATGGTTTGTAAAGGAACTGGCTGCACACCTGGTCACAAGAACAGGTGGTCATTCAGCTGGTTTGTCTACAACAGGTCAAGAATAGTGTGAAATGAATTAACCACTTATTTTTCAGCACTCACCTAGCTCTTTGAAGCGAGCGCTTGCTTCAAGCAAGATGTTACGAACGTTCTGGATGGCCCAGGAATACAACTTTCCAAACGTCACCTCCAAAAGCATGCGGTTGAAGGGAGGGATCAGATCTACATCCTTCAGGCAATCAGACAAGGGCTCTCTGAGAAAAAAAACACAAACACAAAAATTGCACCAGGATTACATCATTAGAATAACTGTCATGTGATTATTACAAATAACTTCAAAAGAAACAAACAAGAAGTGTAATTTTAACATGGATTTGAACCAGGTGATCTACCCAATGTTGGTCCCTTCTGGTATGATTCTTTGCCAGCCGCAGAGCATTGCATACTGCACAGACGGCAGCAAGAAGCTTTTAGAGGCCAGCTTCAGCATGGTGTCAATGCCTTCCAGTCTCACTTCAGCCCTCTCCAGCTATAAGGAAACAGAATTAATCAAATTTCCGCCTGTTTTATATACTCTGCTTTAAAACATTGTCACACACCGACTCCCACCTGCTTGAGAAGACACTTCCTCATTTTCTCCACATCCAGTGGCTCCTCTTTCAGTGCAAAGTCCACGATGGTGGCCATGAGGCTGGACTGAGAGAAAGCACCTTGAACGCTGTGCTTCAGCCAGCGATACTTCTGGACGCTGGCCACAGTGTTAAGAAGCGGCTGCCACTTGTCTTGCTGCCAAGACATGCAATAATAGGTTGACAACAAACTCTGTAGACACACACACTCCACTGTCCTGCTCTGATATTTTAGCTACAACTGCAAGGGATGAAAGTGCAACATAAATGTACATAAATAAATCTACAAATTCAGACTGAGCCAAACTTTCGTTGTGTATGAAGGTGAATAGATTTTAAACTGAAGCCATCTTCTTTATGTTTTTTTGGCCATTTTTTTTTATCTCATGAACTAATCCTGTTAAACTACCTTGGCTGTTTTGTCAGTGGGTGATTTCCTGTCAGCAGGAGCGGGGCTGATGTGAACATTAAGTTCCTCTTCATTGGTCCCTTCATTCTCCAGCTTTGGCTCTTCAATATCAGCCGACTCTGATTTCTTAGGCACTACAAAAAAAAAAAAAAGAAAAAAAGATAACATTCACATTCAAAAGGAGTAGATGGATTATAAATTAAAAAACCTGTTACCCTGCAGTAGATTCTTGATGCCCCACCTCTTTTTTTCCTACGATCCCTGATGAGCTTCTGGGTGATGCTCCTCCAGCGTGGCTGGGAGCTCAGCAGCTTCAGTTTGGACACTATAGACAGGTCGTTGCTTACAGCTGGACGCAGCTCATTAAATAAAAAGCGCAGACGCTCAATAACAGGGGCGCACACCTCCTTATAAGAGCGGCCTTGGTCCTGATGGGTCTATGATAAGACAAAGCAATCATTGCATTAGCATTTCCGTTCATCTTCCTGCTTCCTTTTGCATCACAGCTTAACTGCGCATAACGTGTAAATATTTCACAAGCAGAAAGCATACCTTAATTAGAGAACACTTTGCCTGGTAGACCATGCGGCATACATCAATCACAGATTTAGGGAGGGATCTCTGCTTTCCTTGGTCCACACCCAAGGCACATTGACTGACAAGTGAGAGCGCAACGTGACCTGTGACAGGAAAGATTTTTATTTAAAACTTCACATGCAACTCACCATCGATCAGTTTCATTAGGAAATATCTTTGTGTGGTATTAGCAGTGTTACATGAAGGAAACTCATGTGAATCTCAGTATAATTAAATACAAGAAGAAAAAACACATTTTAGTGAGCCATAATTAGCCTCTAATTTCTCCTCAGGTGACCACTCTGGGTTCAGTTGCTAAGTTACCGAGGTCTTGATGCTTGAGGAGGCAGCAGAGCAGCAGGCGACCAACTTCTTCCACAGGGTGCTCTGGGAGGAAGGTGATGGGCGCAATAAGATGGTACTGCTTACAGCAGCGCTCTATTTGGCATAGGAAGTCCTAAAATATTCCAAACAAAAAGCAAAACATGACATTATTACCCATCAGCCTCCTTCTCACTGTGAAACAACCTCTTCAGGCATTTCTGCCTTGCTTGTACCTTCACAGTATGGTCCTGAGTGTTGTTGTCAGCAATGGCCTGCAAGAAAGGCTGTGCGTGATCGCTGAGAGTTATTCTGCGGGAATAAAGTTTGGTCTTATCAGGAGTGGTTGTGCCCAGTGAGCTGCAGTGGTCTTCGTCCTTCTCCTCATTGTAGTTGTAGTGGATCTGACTGGTCTGCAAACCCCCTGAAAATATGGAGGACTGGAGCCATTCTGTGCAGAGAGCAAACACTTGTGTTAAATTAATTCCAACCTGAAGTGTGAATTTTTAAACCAGGCTGATGTAAAACCATTAAACCTACTGGCACATTCAATCTCCATGGGGGACAGGGGGGTGCTCTTGGCCAAGTAGGAGGCGTGCAGACCCAGGAGCAGTCCCATGTTCCTCTCAGTGTCAATAAGTGGAGAAGAAAGGCTGCTGAGGTCTGGAGTAGTGACCGTCTCCTGGTTAGGCTGAAAATGATAAAAAGTCCCAATATCAAAGGCTAAAGCCACCAACAAAGAAAAGAAGTTGTGTTTAAAATAAAAGTACAACTGGTACCTCCATATATTGGCCAACGCAGAAGGCCTGCATGGACTCTCTAGTGTCTTCAAACTGCAGAGCAGCTTCCAAAGCAACCACAGGGTCCTCTCCTGCAAACTGGGCTGTTAAACCGCAAAGAACAAATGGCATGAGTTCTGACATCAGTTCTCTTATAACCCTTTGACAAAGTCCAGCCTCTGAGCTTCCATGTTTACAACACTGAGCACTTAGGGTGTCCCTGTGTTACTTTAAATAATCCTGGATGTCACATTACATTCCAAAACTACTGTTTAGTCTTACCCAGGACACTGTTTCCTGTCAGTGACTGGGACTGGGCCTGAAAGTCTTTGATGTCATACACTTTTCCATCTATTACAGTCCAAAAGCCACCATCTTTGTTGTGATTCTCCAGGTCAGCCTTGCGGATGAGTGAAACCTCCTCATTGTTCTTGGAGCTCTGCCCTGTAAAGAAAGACCCTGCCAACACAGCAGAAAGTCTAGTTACAGTCTAAAAAGAAACGCACAGAGTAGCATCTCATCTTTGCCCTAAAATTTAGGATGTCACTCAAGTAAAACATAGATGTTGTTTTACCCATAATTCCTGGCCAGGCCAGATCCTCATTATCGTCCCTCTCGTGTCCTGGAGCCAGGTGGTTGAAACGGTCCAAGTGTTCCAGGAGTCCAGCCAGGAGAGGGATCGAGCCGGTCTCCTGCATCAGACCAGCGTCAATGGTGAGGAGAAGGATGATGGACACCACCAGCTCAGGGAGAAGCACTCCTACCAAAGAACAAACAGTACAGTATTCAGTACTGTGTTGCAAACATCTCTAAAGCATAAATATGCTGGAAATACAAATCTGAGGGAAATTTTTTTTTTTACCAGTTAGATCTCCTTCGATGACACGAGAGACCTCGGCAAAGTGGCGGCAACCAGTAGAAGCGATACTTATTGCCACTGGGAGGATGTCTCCAATGTGAGTGCACAACAAAGCGATGTACTTTTTTAACAAGGAACCAACACCCAGGAGCTCAGGATCTAGAAAAGCACCAGAGAAATCACACACTGCATTTCTGCAACTCATTCTTAATTAGCGGTGGGGACTAAAACCATTAAAACAATTACTGTGAAATAACATTTCCTCAATAGATATGAGATAGTTAACAAAGTCAAAAGCACTCATCCCATGCATGTTTGGACACCGGGCACAGTGCCGAACCAATCAGCTGGTTGGAACAGAAGGCACATCAGGTTAGGTTGATGTCAGATTTATGGCCAAACCACACATTGGATGCATATGAGCCTCACTGTCCACCTCACTGAGACAGCACTGCTTTGCTTGTAACCTCTGTCTACACAAACGAAAGAGCTAGAAGAGACTTACTGTATCCATTAACATTTTCTGTGCCATTGACTCCCAGGTAAAGCTTGCTGACCAGCAGCCTCTGGAAGCGCAGCAGTAGGTCCAGAGATGCAGAGCGCTCCTTACTGACATGCTCTGCCTCCAAATAGTTTGAGATGCGACGAGCAACATCTTTTAGCCTTGCAATGGTCTGGGAGGCGATGTTTCTGCAGAAGTTAAATCCATGAATATGCTAGCAGGGAGTGAAGTATTATACCACATTATAGGAGTATATGCAGCACAATTTGTGAAGGTACCTCAGGAGTTGCTGTACAAGCTGCACAAGGGGCAAGCTTTGCTTCCCTGCCGACTCATAGATGCCCGTGTTGATGAGGTCTTTGTCCAGCATGGTGCGACACCGGTGTATGGTGGAGGCATTAGCTTCCTGTTCATCAATCTCCTTCTCTTTCTGAGCCTCCTTCTTTGCTTCAATGTCCTATCATGAAAAAAAATATAATACACAAAATTATTACCATCATTTAGGATGTCAGGGAGCACATGGAGATGTTCGATGGGCCGGTTCTGGTCCTTGGTCACAAATTTTGTCCATGTGTGCTCTAAAGTGGGATTTAGACATTGTTAAATGTATGCCACAGGCAAATTGTAATTACAAGTGCTTTTGAAACACTACGCTGTAACCTGATGTGCACCTCCCCAGAAACGCAATTACGCATTGTGGCAACACAGCCTTCAACAACTGTCAGAGGCCCATAAGGTACCATTATTTCCTTCTATGCACTTCCAGCTACAACTTCTGCTGCCACTTTTCACACTGAAAAAAAAACAAAAAAACAAAACTAAAATCGCATTGCACTGGCATTCTGTGCCGGGGGTGCCAACAAATGAGTGAGCCTTGTGTCACATATACAAATATCAGTCAAGAGAGAATTTACTCAGCATTTCAAACAGACAACCAAGTGCTGACTCGTGCATTTACTACACTGACCTGTATCTCAGCAGTGATGGCTGCATTGAGTGCAGACTCCAACCCTCCATCAGCCATTAAGCTGCTGACCAACAGGTCGATCATGAAGCGCCGGCCGGGACTCACACTCATCTCATTTCCAGATGCTAGAAAATAAAAATTAAAAACTCAGCCTTTGCAGGCACTTCCATCAAACCGATCACAGGTAATGGACTATTAAATGTTTATTTTCATACTGAATCAGTGTTACCAGATGTTTTGATTTGTACTCACCAGCATTAGGCAGGAGTGAGGACAGAGCCCTTGCCCTTTCCTCAGCTGTGGGTAGCAGCACGGACCAGCCGCTCTGGAGGACAGCCTGGGCAGCTGCTTGAACTGTGTTGAGCACCCCAGCATTGCTAGCTAGGACCACCACTGTTTGTTTCAGGTTGTTGAGCAGCACACTTCCAAGGCCCAGCCCCAGCTCCTCTGGATCCACCTGATTACTGATGGCTGCATGCAACTGAGGAAAAACAGTGAAGGTTTAGGGCTGCAATAAATAATTATTTCCTTTCATTTCTTTGATTGTTCAGTTCGTTGATCATTTAATCTTTGAAATGGGAACCACAGGACAGAAGTATGACCAAAAAAAAGAAAAATAAATAAATAAATAAATAAATAAATATAATTTGGGGAAGTCTAAGACAAATTTGGACTTTTCACTGAATCATCCCTTTAAGCATGTCAAGAAAATTTGAACCAAGTCCAGCACAACATGACTCAGGCCCGACTATCAAAAAAAAAAAAACCCCCAAAAAATAAATAAAAAAAATAAAACTCACACAGTGAAATTCTTACTAAAGAGATGGAGTCTTCTTCCACTGCAAAGTTATTAATGTTAACTAAAAAGTAAATGCAGATGTGAAAAAAACAGAACTGCTGTTCAAAAACAGCACATACCCACCAAAACAATTCTGTTCCTCTCCAGTAATATTGTATGATATAGACTTAATATCAAATAATTTGCTCCATCACAAAACAAACATGCAGAGGAAAAATTCTACTTCTACAAGCATTTCCAATCAAACCACACCCGTTCAAAGGCCGTTTCCTACCTGGAGCCTGAGCAGGTTGAGTGTGGCGACTACCATGCACTCCTTCTCCTGCGGAGGGGGCCAGTCTGAGCTGCCATCCATGCCCTCGCTGACCTGCCGCAGGAGCAAGTCCAACTGCTCGAAACTCATGGGGCAAACATCCACTACGAAGGGCACACGTTTCCCCACAGACCACTCGGAGCTCGAGGACCAGGCAAAGCTCTGAAAACAAGCAAATGGTAACTGATCTGTGTCTCGTTCTTTACTAACATTATGAGACCAACAGTGATGGTATCTTACCTGTCCGGGTCCACAGGAGATTCCAACTATGTGTTTGGAGTTGAGCCCCGGGAGAGCTTTAGGCTGCTTCTTATTGGAAAAGAGCGTATCAAAGTGCTGTAGCTTGTCATTGCTGCCCCAGCTGAGCACCTCTCCATCATCAGTGAGGGCCAAGCAGTGTGTCGACCCCACAGCTACGTCCACAACTTTCTTTCCTGATTGCAAACAACACGTTTGTTGTTGTTTTTTTGTTTTTTTAGTTTTTTTTAAATAAGCTTCTGAAAATCAATGTTAAGGTCAAGCTCACTCACCCTGTAAACTATCAAGCAGCTTTGGGTATCGGACATGCTCATCGGTGCCGTGACCAAGGCGCTGGTTGTCTCCCTTCCCCCAGGTGTACACCTGGCCATCTTTGGTGAGGGCTACTGAAAACTGGCTTCCGCAGCACACCTTTACTATGTCCAGATCCTGCAGCTTCTCCACCAGCTTGGGTGTCTTACAGCCGTCACTGCCTCCTCGGCCCAGTTTACCATAATCTCCATCACCCCAGGACCACACCTGACCTGTGGTAACAGATTGAGGAGCTAAACGCTGTAGCCTGGGTGATTTCTAGTGGCTTCTATTATTAAAAATCAAGCTAAAAATGGCCGATATGCTGGCTACCAAGAAGCAAGAAACACACCAGCTGCTACTGTTGCTAATGGTTTTGTAATAGGTGACACAGGTCGGACACAACAACACTAAGCAATTCACATGAAACTTTAAAGGGGGTTCAATTATTTAACTAACAGACATTTTAAAAACATTAATTCCTGGATTTTAATTCCAGCATTTTTAATCACCCACAGGAAGCATGCTTACCATTCTCTGTCACAGCAAGAGTTTGGGCATCACCACTCCCACATGCCACATCCACCACCTTCAGCCCTTTGAATGCCGTCACTACCATGGGAGTAGTCTGGTCCTCACTGGAGCCTAGAAACCCCAACAGATTACAACTAATTTTAGTAAAGACAAAGACACCAAAAAAAAAGTCAAGAATATCTATCAGGGGCAGTTGATTTGGAGCTCACCGTGGCCAAGCCGACCATAGTTCCCTCTTCCCCATGTATAGAGCTCGCCATCAGCAGTGATCGCAGCACTGTATGTGCTCCCACAAGCAATATGCACCACATGCTTTCCGGCCTGTTTTCCATTGAAGGTTCCAATCATTTTAGGTTCTTCTAGGTATCTGAAATAAAGTAAAAATAGAAGGCTAAATTTTTCAGGAAGCTCATTACCATTAATAATTATCATTTATATTTTTATTTTCATTATGATTTTACTAATAACACAGATTCTTTTAAAATGAACTGGCAGGGTTGGGGGATTTCACTCTATCATCAGAAGCCTTTGATTCTGTCTCTGGCCTACGAGCACAAAACATTAATAGAAATGTCCCAGATTTTGGGAAATAATGCACCACCTGTTTCATCAATAATTTAACTTAAACAGATCTTCAAAATCTAATTTAATGCTCCAAAAACCTACAACTCCACTGTTATATCTGTAATAGACAAACACATTCAGTGTAATAAAGTGGTAATATAACAGCGACTGTCACGAGGCTGAAAATGCAGCAGCTCGAGTTCAAGTCCAACCTGATGCCCTTTGTTGTATGTCTGTACCTACATACTCTCCACTAATACACCCCCCCAAAAAGGTGGAAGCACAAAATGTGTGTAAGCCTTTTTAAAGGATGGACATGTTTTTTCTCTGGTTGCTTACGTGGTATCTCCATGTCCAAGCCGGCCACCATCACCGCACCCCCAGGAGAACACCTCCCCGTTGGACGATAGGGCCAAGTAATGCTGCCCATCAGGATGAGCTGCAAGTTTCACAATCTTTCTGGAGCTTAGAACGTGGATTAGCATGGGAGCCTGCAACAAAACAATTCAGAGTCTCAACCTGCTGCAGATGCAGAGATGAAACGATCGACCTCAGAGAAACTGACAGAACTGACCAGGGTTGTGCTCTTGTAGTTCTGGCTGTAAACAGCACCGCTGCTGGAAAGGATAAGAAACCCCTTTTCTGAACAGACAATCTGTGTGACCCCGAGGCTCGACAGGGCTTTGCACTGAATGGGTGCATTAACATTGGCATAAAGTTTCCAACCCAAGAGGCCCCAGGCAATCACTTCCTGCAAGGTTCCCTGGAACAAAACAAGACAGTATTGGTTTATGCTTGAGCATTAACTACTTAGGCAACACATATTCAAGTCACATATTCAAATCTGAAGGTGGGGGTCTGAATAATGCTCGTAAAAAAGACAGATTTAAGTAATACTTAAAAATGTAAAAAACAACTGAACCAAACACTTCAGCAGTGACAGCTAATAAAAAGAGGGGTCACCTTGTGTGACGTAGGCGAGTTGCAGTGTGGAGGGCTGCAAGGAGAAGCTAGGCGGTCCAGGTGAGCCATGATTACTACAGCAGTCTGACGAAGATCGATAGCCAGGTCGTTATCCTGAGGCAACGTCAAGTATCGCAGGAAACTCTCATTTGGACTCAGAGGGGCTGTGAGGATCTGGAAACCACAGCAAAGATCCATGAAATATTAATTAGCTTCATTCTCAACCATGAATGGAAAAAAAACAAAAAAAGAAAAACAGGGCATTTTAAGACGTGTTCCCAAGAGAGACGTGAATCAACACAATTTATATCGATAGCACTTTATCTGTTCTTATGGTCTCGATTTTCCTGCATGTTGTTTATTATAACAGGGTTATAATTTTTCTCCCCCCGTTTAAAATAAATATAAAAGATCTACCTCTCTAAATCAATGAATTTCATTTAGTTTTTCATCTGCCCTCACACTGCTTTTTAATGCAGATTAAATAGCTGCTGTTTGGAGATGGAGGCTGGCACTAAATCAAAGTAAAAACATGAATTATTATTCATTCAGAGCCAATGAAAAGGCAAAACTACAGGTTGTGCAAGATATTTTGTTAAAAGTCCAATTTGAGAACATATATTCAAATTAAGCAAAATATAGTTCTGAGCTCTATGATACTGCAAACTGGACAAGAAGCACAGTTTGAAGAGGAAGGCAGGAGATTTAAAAGCATCCCAGAGGACAGCAGGACGTGTGAACTATGTGAATTAGTAGCAGTTGAGAATGGATTACATTTTTTTTGTGTAATTTTCTGATTATGGCATATTTTATGAAATATCTGAGACAGTTTGACAAACAAATTGGTGCTTTTAAGTTGGCCGTTTCCATTTCAGTGCTAGGGAAAGACTTCAAGTTGGGTTATTTGTTTCTGATCTCTCCTTTTACTGGTGTCATGTTTTATGCATGATATGGTAATAAAATAAAAATTGAAATCAATCTCCAGTCAGCCCATGTCTTATTTTCTTTTAGAAACCAGCTGGGAAAAGAAAATTTCCACCTCAGCTTCCTCTTCAGGAACGGGCTCCTCCTTGCTGCTATGTATGTTCTGAAAGCGCTGCAGGAGCGGCAGTAATGGAGCACTGGTTCCCTGCGTGGAGCGCTCATTGTCCATCTCTCTGGTGCCACTTTCCCACAGACGCAAAAGCAGCAGAACAGCAGACAGCAGCTGACTGGTAGGACATAACAACAGATGAGCAGAAAAGTTAGATTTGGCATTAACAAATAAACAGGTAATAAGGAGATCTGGTTACCTGAGTGTTCCCCTCTGAACAGCCAGCTCCAGCAGGATGGCCAAGGCTAGATGTTGATCCTGAAGGGGAATGTTACATTTGATGCTGGCACTTCCATGTACATCACTGTTCACAAAGGAGACAAGAGATGAGAATCACACAAAGTTATGCAATTTATAAGACGAGATGTTATTTATCTTGCAAAATTTGGGGATTAAACATTATGTACAACTGATAAAACAACAGACCTCAAGAACTTTGTGGCCCTCTCGACAACCTCCAGCCACACTGATGACACAGTTCCCTCATCAAACAGTGTCGCCTCGGGCAGCGCTCGCAGGGCATCCAGAGACTCCTGAAGCAACTCACTGCAAAGATCTGCATCATCTCCTGCAAAGACAAACATTTTCATGTTTAAAACACTGCAGAGTAGCTACATTATACAGTACAGATTAAATATAAAGCAATAAGAAGGACAGAGCATTTGTAGCATTTTTTTAAGCTGCAGAGACTGCAATTTCCAGTGCTTTCAAATGTTTAACTATTGAGGAACCAGGCCACCAGAGTTGTAACAGGGTCTAAAATGTCAGTTTAAACACTGAGGTGACCCAAACTGTGCACTCCCAGTGCGAGAGGAACTGAGGCTCACTGGATTACTGGCATTTCTGACAGCAGCATACCAGAACTATAAGAAAACCAGTATATGTGCAATCAGCTAATGTGCCCAACGTTGACATCCGTTAGCTTCCCAGCGTTTACAGACTCTAGTCTGATACAGCAGAACTCACAGTAAAGCTGTTCTTATGTACCGTATTTTCACAACCATAAGGCGCACTTAAAAGTCTTAGATTTTCTTCAAAAAGTACGGCGCGCCCTATAGCGTGTTGTAAGGAGGACGTAGTAGAGAACACCATGAGAACGCTAAAGGGTGAAGTGTGGGCGTTGATCGTATATACCGGACAATCGCACATACCTGTCTAAAAGGACAGGTATGTGCATTATGTGGAACATCGTTGTTTTAACAACCCTGAAAATGGCAAAGAGACACGCTTATGAAGCACAGTTTAAACTGAAGGCCATCAGCTATGCGGAGGAACATGGAAATCGAGCAGCCGCGAGAGAATTTAAGATTAACGAATCGATGGTTCGCAAACGGAGGAAGCTAGAAAACAAGCTCCGGCAGGTCAAGAAAACGCAGCTGAGTTTCCGCGGACATAAGGCGAGGTGGCCCGAGACTCGAGCGGTGGATCATCGAGCAAAGAACGAGCGGGAGAAGCGTTTCGACGGTCACCATTCGGCTAAAAGCAGTTTCACTAGCTGAAGAGATGAAAATTGAACATTTCCAAGGAGGTCCGTCTTGGTGCTTTCGTTTTATGAAACGGTGCCATTTTTCCATCAGGACCGGGACTACGGTAGCGCAGCAACTTCCAGCGGATTATAAGGAAAAGCTGGCCATCTTCCGCTCTTACTGCAGCAAACACATCGGCGACAAAAACATCCAGCCCAGCCACATCACAAACATGGACGAGGTCCCGCTCACTTTTGACATCCCGGTGAGTCACACTGTGGAGAAGAAGGGGACCAGCATGGTAGCGATACGCACAACGGGGCACGAAAAGTCTTCTTTCACTGTTGTGCTTGGCTGCCATGCTAATGGACAGAAACTGCCGCCTATGGTGATTTTTAAGCGAAAGACTTTGCCTAAAGAGAAGTTTCCAGCAGGAATCATCATTAAAGCAAATGAAAAGGGCTGGATGGATGAGGAAATGATGAAAGAGTGGCTGAGGGAGGTGTATGTAAGGAGACCAGGTGGTTTTTTCCACGCATCACCATCGCTCTTAATCTGTGACTCTATGCGTGCCCATCTCACAGCCAATGTGAAAAAAATGAACCGTGAGCTTGCTGTCATTCCGGGAGGCCTGACAAAGGAACTCCAACCGCTGGGCATCGGTGTGAACCGCCCGTTCAAAGTAAGGCTGCGAGCGGCCTGGGAGCGATGGATGACCGATGGAGACCAGTTTCACCTAGAGTGGAAGGCAGCGCCGGGCGAGTTACGCCACAATTTGCCAATGGATTGTAGATGCTTGGGCTAACATGTCTGCTGGCACTGTTGTTCGAGCTTTCGCAAAAGCCGGCATCATTTCCGAGGAGCCGCACGGCACGGAAAGTGACTCTGACAGTGAAGAAAGTGAACTTGGCATGTTTGATGGAGATTTAGCGCAGCTGTTCAATTCAGACACAGAGGATGAGGACTTCGATGGGTTTGATTGATGATAAAAATGTGAGTACCAAACTTTGTTTTGCTCCTGCTTTATTTTTAAATACAGTGGGGCAAAAAAGTATTTAGTCAGTCACCGATTGTGCAAGTTCCCCCACCTAAAATGATGACAGAGGTCAGTAATTTGCACCAAAGGTACACTTCAACTGTGAGAGACAGAATGTGAAAAAAAAAAAAAATCCATGAATCCACATGGTAGGATTTGTAAAGAATTTATTCGTAACTCAATACTTTGTAACATAACCTTTGTTGGCAATAACAGAGGTCAAACGTTTACTATAGGTCTTTACCAGGTTTGCACACACAGTAGCTGGTATTTTGGCCCATTCCTCCATGCAGATCTTCTCGAGAGCAGTGATGTTTTGGGGCTGTCGCTGAGCAATACGGACTTTCAACTCCCGCCACAGATTTTCTATGGGGTTGAGGTCTGGAGACTGGCTAGGCCACTCCAGGACTTTCAAATGCTTCTTACGGAGCCACTCCTTTGTTGCCCGGGCGGTGTGTTTTGGATCATTGTCATGTTGGAAGATCCAGCCTCGTTTCATCTTCAAAGTTCTCACTGATGGAAGGAGGTTTTGGCTCAAAATCTCACGATACATGGCCCCATTCATTCTGTCCTTAACACGGATCAGTCGTCCTGTCCCCTTGGCAGGAAAACAGCCCCATAGCATGATGTTTCCACCCCCATGCTTCACAGTAGGTATGGTGTTCTTGGGATGCAACTCAGTATTCTTCTTCCTCCAAACACGACGAGTTGAGTTTATACCAAAAAGTTCTACTTTGGTTTCATCTGACCACATGACATTCTCCCAATCCTCTGCTGTATCATCCATGTGCTCTCTGGCAAACTTCAGACGGGCCTGGACATGCACTGGCTTCAGCAGCGGAACACGTCTGGCACTGCGGGATTTGATTCCCTGCCGTTGTAGTGTGTTACTGATGGTGACCTTTGTTACTTTGGTCCCAGCTCTCTGCAGGTCATTCACCAGGTCCCCCCGTGTGGTTCTGGGATCTTTGCTCACCGTTCTCATGATCATTTTGACCCCACGGGATGAGATCTTGCGTGGAGCCCCAGATCGAGGGAGATTATCAGTGGTCTTGTATGTCTTCCATTTTCTGATGATTGCTCCCACAGTTGATTTTTTCACACCAAGCTGCTTGCCTATTGTAGATTCACTCTTCCCAGTCTGGTGCAGGTCTACAATACTTTTCCTGGTGTCCTTCGAAAGCTCTTTGGTCTTGGCCATGGCGGAGTTTGGAGTCTGACTGTTTGAGGCTGTGGACAGGTGTCTTTTATACAGATGATGAGTTCAAACAGGTGCCATTCATACAGGTAACGAGTGGGGGACAGAAAAGCTTCTTACAGAAGACGTTACAGGTCTGTGAGAGCCAGAGATTTTCCTTGTTTGAGGTGACCAAATACTTATTTTCCACCCTAATTTACAAATAAATTCTTTACAAATCCTACCATGTGGATTCATGGATTTTTTTTTTCACATTCTGTCTCTCACAGTTGAAGTGTACCTCTGGTGCAAATTACTGACCTCTGTCATCATTTTAAGTGGGGGAACTTGCACAATCGGTGGCTGACTAAATACTTTTTTGCCCCACTATATGCACACTTGTATGCTTGTGTGTTGTTGATGATGACGATTACCGGTAATAGAAATGTGAGTAAGGTACCGAACTCAGGTTTGCTCCCGCTTTATTTTTAAATACGCATACGGTACTTGTATGCGCCCTATGATCCAGTGCGCCTTATGTGTGTGTTAAATACAGTAATGGCACACATAACTGAGACTGCGCCTTTTAGTACAGTGCGTCTTATGGTCGTGAAAATACGGTAGACATTTCCAGTTTTCTTTGTTATGGGCAAGAAACGGTGAAACAAAAACCTCTGATTAAGAATGTAACTCAGACATTCCTTTAAAACTATTTCCTTTCTCCTTCCCCTCGCTGCTAAAATCTGATTTTAAATACGCAGCTACCGACATTAAATAGAGTTTATCCATATCTTAATTTGGCTTATTTCACGTGTTTAATGACCACTCAGAGAGAAAGCTGTGATGTCACCTACCAAAGTCCTGTTTCTGTAACCCTTGACCAACATGAGCCCCAGTTTGAAGCTTAAAGTAGTTACATATCACCTCCTTCCACTCAAAATGTTACTGCTCAATTTAATTGAAAAAGAGCAGTTTTGGGCCCAGAATAGTGGCTAATTTTGAACATAAAACCTGTGTTTGAAGACCAACCACCAGTTTCTGCCATCTTGCCTTCACCACAGGATAACTGTGATGCAATTAGTCTTTCAATGTGCTCTTTGAAAGACTAATTGTTATCCCCCAAGAAAGACCTGGTCAGAGACGCTGAGGGATCTGAGAGTATAAGGAGACCATTATTGATCATTCCACAGGTTCACCTGTGAAATCCTTGTAAGATTTACTTCCTCTAGTGCAGCTATTCTGTAATGTCATACCAAAACGAGTTTGAGCACTGGGCTAGGGAGGTGATCAACTCACTGCTGCAAAGTAAAACGGGTGTGCTTGATTCGCAGTGGAGGAGGAGGAAGGAGGAGGAGGAAGGAAGAAGAATCATAACAGAGATTAAAATTCACCCCCCCCCCCCCCAAAAAACAAACAAACAAACAAACAAAAAAGAAATATCCAAACAATCAAAAAAAAGCCCAAACAATTTTTTTATTTTTTTAAAAAGTGTGTTACACTTCATTGTTCCTAAAGAGTATTTCCAGGAACACGGCTAAAATGGGGATAGGAGGTGTCCGTGTTGCTCATGTTACAGGAGGGCTATGGAGGACAGGGAGGCACTTTGTTCCCACCCAGTCCCCGTGGACACAAAGCCCTCACAATGTTAACAAAAACGGTTAGTTATGTCTATAACTTCTGTTCCCTGAAGGAGAGGAACGAGGTACAACACATAAGTATGGGATATCACGCCCTCGCGTGTCCTGGCTGAAGAAACCTTTATTCACGCCTTTACGGCAGATGACGTGTGATGACACGCGCAAGGCCCCGCCCGCACATATAGCCGCTGCCATCACCGTCATCCCTCAGTTCGATAGCCGCTCTTCACCGAGCCAACTGCTCAGTGGGGCCACCCTGTGTTGTACCTCGTTCCTCTCCTTCAGGGAACAGAAGTTATAGACATAACTAACCGTTCCCTTTCAGTCGATTCACTCGGTACAACACATAAGTATGGGACCTATATACACGCCCCGCAGAGCAGCCACCGAACCGGAACGGGACCACCACCTCCTTAGTGAGTGGTAGACCCAGCAGAAAGGACAGCATGAGCCACCGAAGGGGCTGTAACGTCCAACCGATAAAACCGCACAAAAGTGTGCGGCGACGCCCAATTAGCCGCTGCACAAATATCAGCCACAGGCACCCCTCTAAAAAGAGCCCATGAGGTCGCCATCCCCCTGGTGGAATGAGCTCCCACCCCGTGGGGCAACGCAAAACCTCCGGTGCTGTATGCCAGCGAGATAGCTTCTACAATCCAGTGGGACAGCCTCTGTCTGGACAGAGCTCTACCTCTATTCGGATTAGCGAAGCAGACAAACAACTGGTCACACAAACGCACATCCCGAGTGCGCTCAATGTAGGTGCGTAGCGCACGCACCGGACAAAGAGAATGCACCCTCCTCTGCTCCTCAGATTCAAAAGGAGGGGAGCAAAAGCTCAGCAACTCAAACTCCATTGAACTATAAGATGCAGGCATGACCTTGGGAAGATAGGCGGCATTCGGACGCAATACGACCTTGCGGCCATCAGGAGAAAACTGTGTGCAGGCAGGATGCACAGACAGCGCATGAAGGTCCCCCACTCGCTTCGCCGAGGCCAAAGCGAGAAGTAATGCGGTCTTATATGAAAGAAGTTTCATATCTACCGACTCAACGGGTTCAAACGGAGGGCCACAAAGGGCCTCCAGCACCAAAGACAAGTCCCAAGCCGGGACACTGGACTTAAGCACGGGCCTCAGCCGGCGAACCCCTTTCAGAAAACGCACGGCGAGGGGATGCGCACCTGGTGTCACCCCGTCAAAACCGATATGACAAGCAGATATAGCCGCTAAATAAACCTTGATCGTCGAAAACGAAAGGCCTTTATCCAACAGCTCCTGCAGGAATGTCAAAACATCCACAATAGAGCACTGAAATGGGAGAGTGTGGCGGTCCTGGCACCATCGCTCGAAGGCTCGCCATTTGTAAGCGTACAAGCCTCTAGTAGACGAGGCCCTGGCGCTCTGAATCGTCGCTACCACACTAGGTGGCAGACCCTTAGCAACCAAGTTTAACCTCTCAGCAGGTAAGCATGAAGGTGCCACAGATCCGGGCGCGGATGAAACACTTCCCCCCCCGCCTGAGAGAGGAGATCCCTGCGGAGAGGAAGCTGCCAAGGACTTGCTGCAAGCAGGCTGATTATTTCTGCATACCACGACTTCGCGGGCCACCAAGGGGCCACCAGGATCAGAGAGAGGGAATGCCGACGCACCCTCTCCAGAATTGGAGATATCATTTCCACTGGGGGAAATGCATACAGGAGCACGTCTGGCCATTGGTGCGCTAGCGCGTCCAAGCCCAAGGGTGCATCGTGGTCGATTATGGAGAAGTACAGGGGGCAGTGAGCATTCACCCTGGAAGCAAAAAGATCTATTTGCGCCTCGCCAAATAGATCCCAAATCTGAGCCACTATTGAAGGGTGTAACCTCCATTCTCTCACCAGAGGACCCCCCCTGGAGAGAAGGTCCGGCCCCAGGTTCAGGTGGCCCGGGACATGGGTGGCTCTTAGAGTCAGAAAATGAACACTGCACCATAACAGCAGAGAGCGAGACAGCTGCAACAGGGGAAGAGAGCGTGTTCCTCCCTGCCTGTTTATATAAGACACCACTGTTGAATTGTCCGTCCTGACTAAGACATGCTGGCCCTGCAGGACTGGACGGAAACGCTTTAGAGCTAAGAACACTGCTAACAGCTCTAAGTGGTTGATGTGCAGCTGGCGCTGAGCCGCGGACCAGATCCCTCTCACTGACGCACCCTCGCACAGCGCTCCCCACCCACTTAGGGAAGCATCTGTGGACACCACCTTGCGAAACAACACCCTCCCAATCCGAGAGCCCTGGTGCAGTAGCCCGGGCTCCCTCCAAGGACGGAGAGCTAGCATGCAAGACGCAGTTACCGGCAGCCTCCTCCGGAGGTGACGCGAAGCACACAAACGGTGAGAGAGAGTCCAGCGTTGAAACGCTCTCATTTTCAACAGCCCAAGCGGCACTACGGCGATCATAGATGCCATCATGCCCAACAAGCGCAATATCGTCTGGAAACGCAGTCTGCGTCCCAGCTGAAATTGAGCGAGGCAGCGATGAAACGCGGCCACTCTGTGCTCTGACAACCGTGCGCGGCTGGAAAGAGAGCATATTTCCAGACCGAGAAAAGCGATCTGTTGACCTGGGATTAGCGAGCTCCTCTGAAAGTTCACAGAGAACCCCAGTGTCTGAATGTGTGACAGAACCCGCGACAGCTGCGTCTCCGCCTGTTCTCTGGAGCAAGCCACGAGAGCCCAGTCGTCCAGGTAGGCCAAGATGCGGATGCCCCTCTTCCTGAGGGGCGCTAGCGCTGCCTCGGCACATTTCGTAAAGGTGCGGGGAGCGAGCGACAGCCCGAACGGCAGCACTAGGTATTCGTAGGCTACGCCCTCGAATGCAAACCTCAGAAACTGCCTGTGTTTCGGGTGTATAGCGACATGAAAATAAGCATCTGTTAGATCGATTGTCGCAAACCAATCTCCCGGGCCGACTGCACTCAGGAGCTGTCTGAGTGTTAGCATCTTGAACCTGTACGTTCGCAGGTACGTGTTCAAGACTCGCAGGTCGAGGATGGGACGAAGCCCTCCCCCTTTCTTCGGAATGACAAAATAACGGCTGTACCAACCTTTGTCCGTCTCCGAAGCGGGGACCACCCGTATTGCTCTCTTCTGTAATAGCGCCTGTATTTCCTCTCTGAGTACCAAGGCTGCCTCGGGGTTGACAATCGTGTTCACGACTCTTTGGAAACGAGGCGGCTTGACCCGGAACTGCAACCGGTAACCCATGGCAACGGTTTGCAGCACCCACGGAGAGGGGGCGCAAGCGCGCCACTGAGGGAAGTGAGCAGCCAGCCGGCTGGCCTGCAGCACTGACGGCGGGGCGCCGTCGCCCCCCAGTGTGTCTGCAGGGGACTGCATCCCCTGCCTGACCTGGCTCATTTCGCCTGCAGGTTGAGCATTTGAGATTGTTTGAGAGTAAACAACACTCTTTATTGATTGCAACATGGGAACATGTACATTTATACATTTTGTTGGGTGCACCTTTTCCGGGGCATAACAATGAAAAACAGCGGGAACACTCGATGTGGTCGCTTGAACATTCAACACATCTGAACCGTGTGCAGGGGTTATGTGCTTGGGAGACCGCGATAGGGAAGTGCAGCGCCTTCTGGGGCTGACAACCTGAACAGAACTTAAGCGGCACCTCTTGTGCGGCAACAGAGGGGTAAGAGCAGCGTCTCCCTGCTGCCGGATCCCTTCCCCACTCGCAATCACAGCTAGGAGGGCTGAGGCTTCTTCCTCCTGGGCGTCGGGTCCCGTCGGGGGCCCGGGGGAGGGCCTTTGCCCCAGGCCGACTGGCGTGGAGCTCGGGCCGGAGTACGTGCTCTCGCCGGCGGCCCTCCCACTCCAGCAGTGGGCGCCGGTCTCTTGCCAGCTGTCAGAGGAGCGGCGGGCCTGTGAGAGCTAGCAGTGGGCTTGGGCTGGCGTCTGGGGATGATGTCGCGCAGAGCTTCCGTCTGCTTCTTCCTCAGATCGAATCTAGCCTGAATGGCTTCAAGTGAATGTCCGAATAACCCAGCCGCAGACACTGGTGCGTCCAGATACACAGCTCTGTCTCTATCAGGGACGTCGGAGAGGGTCAGCCACAGGTGCCTCTGCGCCACCACTGTCGAAGCCATCCCTCTGCCCAGGGAGAGCGCTGCACAGCGAGACGCACGGAGGATGTAATCCGTGGTGACTCTAACCTCGTTAAGAAGAGGTGACAGCGGGCTGTCCTCCGGAACCAGCGATCCAAGCTCCGCCAGGCACATTGCTTGGTACGTCTGGAGCATGGTGACGGAGCTCATGGCTCGAGCGGTGCCGGCCTGAGCCCGATAAATCTTCTCCAGCTGCGAGGCCGAGAATCTGCAGTGCTTGGACGGCAGAGTTGCGGGGCCACCGACACCATGGTTATGGGACGGGGCCAGATAAGCAGCCAGAGACGGCTCCATAGGGGGTGGGTTAGCTAAACCAGCTCCCTCGGCGCCGTCCAATTCCATGTACTGTCCATAGCCGGGCACAGTGACGCGGGTAGACAGAGGTTTGTCCCATGACGCTGTTAGCTCGCAGAGAAAGTCTGGGAACATGGGGAGGCAGTTTTTGGCCGTTGCGGGCTCCGGTGGAAGGAAAAAACCCGCAAACCGCGACGGCTTCCGAGCTGGTGGAGGAGAGGGCCAGTCCACCTGCAGCTTCTCAGCGGCACGGCGAAACAGGGAGAAAAGAGAGGTGTCATCGTGGCCGACCGGCGCAGCAGCGGCGGCATATTGGGTCGACAATGAGCTCTCCTGCTCATCCTCCGACAAACCATGGATGTCCAGGCCGATGTCCAGCACGTCATCGTCTTCCTGGGGAGCGCTGGCGGGCTTCAACCCAGGCTGAAGCCCGTCAGCGCTCCTGCATGGTTCCGGTCCGTCATCGGCTAACCCGTCAACGTATTCCATGTGGTCAGCCCAGCTAATCGCGGGGACATCGACCTGAAAATTTTCGTCTTCGGACTCGGACGAAGCCGGGGCTCCAGACTCGGAAAGAAGAGGGTCATGCCGTGCGACAGCCGAGCGTCCCAGCACTCTTTCCACAAACGTCACCCGTCTTTCCAGGGTCGAGCGTCGGAGCTGGCGACAAAACGCACAAGCTTCGGGCTCCGTCAACGCTCTCCTAGCGTGGACGATCCCCAGGCAGACAGGGCAGGCATCGTGCTGGTCGCTGTCGTGCAAAGAGAAACCACATCCCTGAGGACAGGGGCGAACAGAAGATTTCTGCTTTGCTCGCTTCGGTTTGGAGTCCATTCCCAAAACGCAAAGCGAAACGCTGCACAAGAAAAACTTGAAAATAGCGCTCCGCGGGCAGCCTACGCACCAGCTGGGCGGTGGAGGCTAACACCAACAGGGGCAGTTAAGCTAGGTTCAAGTTGGCAGACAACGGAGCTAACTAGCAGTAGCTAGCTAGCCCAACTCAGCAGAGGTGTTCTCAGCGAGGTGAAGAGCGTAAGAACTGAGGGATGACGGTGATGGCAGCGGCTATATGTGCGGGCGGGGCCTTGCGCGTGTCATCACACGTCATCTGCCGTAAAGGCGTGAATAAAGGTTTCTTCAGCCAGGACACGCGAGGGCGTGATATCCCATACTTATGTGTTGTACCGAGTGAATCGACTGAAAGGGAACAACACCTCCACTAGCAAAGCTGAAAATGAAGGGAGTGAATGAATAACATGGTCAAAGATTTACGCTTGAATAAACGTAATCAGAATCTGTGACTAATTTACATCAAAATAAAAGTTAATAACTGAATATTATTAGTCATTTTGAATTTATAGCCTGAGGATGATGATTATAATTATCATTATTATAATACATGAGACTAAAGCAAGACACTCGATCCTGATTTATCTGCCTGTAATGGAGACCACGCATGATGACAGAGTTACATTTAACGACATCCAAAACAGCTATTTTGGATTCATTCTTGTGCCAAAGCAGCAGGATTGCCTCCTTGGCCCTCTTCTGTCAGTCTGTCGTCTAGCAGCACGACTAAAAACACAGCCTTGCGAAAGATGTTTGGTTGTTTACGACGAGCAGCTTCTAATGTGGCGCAACGCATTCTTCAGCAGCTGTTAAGCAAACTTGCACCACCATGACAACACCTATCATCACCGGCGCCGAAGGACAAAATGTCTTCACTATCAGCACTTCTTACCTGATCTCCATGCCCGGCGAAGGAAAGCAAAGGCAAAAGAAAGAGCTGCCCTGGAGCCGACTCTGGCCAAACCTTCCACACCTTTACTGGCTGGACGAGGGCTGAAAAGAATACGAGCACATACGGATCAATTAAATATCATCATATTATTATCATCATTGTAAAAACCATACTATCAAACAGCCAACTGAAGCCCACATACAGAAGATGCATTGGATTTCTTCTGTCTGTGTGTGACTTTTACTTCCTTTAGAGCCTTGTGACAAAAAGTTTCACCATCTTAGCTCAAGCTCAACTGAAGAGCTAGGGAGGCTTCGGAAAGGATGAAAAATCCACTACTGTACAGGTTTAAGTCCATTTGATTTATAACACAAGGAAAATTAAGATTTTGTCACAAAAAGGAATGCCTAAGAGAGATCATTTTAAATTACAATTGTGTTCCTTTCATAAATGCTGAAAGCCAAAAATCTATTTAAAATTTGATGAACGGTTCACCCCTAGTATCATCGCTGTGATGCAATCACAGGGCAGCAACAGCAGATCCTAAAATGAGGTTTTCAATTAGAAATAAAAAAAATCAAGTCTGCTCCAAATAAATGCCTGGAACTAAAAGCCCTGCACAGTAAATATGGAGCACATTTAGAGTACGGCCTACATTTACTATGCATATGAGAGACCTATTGGAGCATGCCTAAGAGGCTTACTTAAAGAAAACACAGTGTGCACTTACACTGAGCTGCAGGGTTTAACTTTCAGTGACTGGATAGACACACCATAATAGTTAAGAGTATACAATACTGTTTACTCTTACTCCACTTCCCCATCAAAACAGAAGCGAGACTTCAGAGATGGGTACTGGCTATGCAGTCTCAGGAGGATGAAACTGCTCCAGCTGAAGGTTACAAAGCTACTGGCACAGGCGGTGAGCACTGATGCTCGCTTAGTGACTACTACTGAGTGCCGGGTTCCTTACGTCACCCAGGTCACATGTGTTACTTTCTTGGTACTCTGTCTCAATCTCTAATCATACGATGGATATCCAGCTATTTCACACCTCCTCTGGCAGTCAGGAAGAATGAAACAGTAAGTTTGACACAGTTTCTATTGGCCCTACAATAATCTACTTTATCCCTTTATGGCCCATTTTACAAGCACTTTAAAGCTTTAAATGACCACAACTCCCTCCCTCTGGTAAGGAAGCTAAGATAAATTCAGTTATGGTAAGAAGAGAAGGAGGACATTATGGGGATAATCATGATAGGATAAGGTATTCATGGTACACTGCTCTCTGAACATGGACACACACACACAAAGAAAAAATTAAGCTCCATCTAGATCATGAGTGGGGGAACTCCAGGCCTCAAGGCCCAGTGTTCTGCAAGTTTTAGATGTATCCCTGATCAAACACAGCTGATTTAAATGGCTAAATGACCTCCTCAACATGTCTTGAAGTTCTTCAGAGGCCTGATAATGAACTAATCATTTGATTCGGGTGTGTTGACCCAGAGTGAGACCTAACACCTGCAGGACGCCAGCCCTTGAGGCCTGGAGTTGGACACCCCTGCGCTAAACGTTGCCATACTCCTCAACCACTGTGGGCTAGAGAGAACATTAAAAATGGTTGCTGAAAGTTGAGGATTATTATTTTTATTCCATTTTTAGTCCATCAGTCATGTATAAATGTTGGCACAGACTCAGAATGCCTCATTCATCGACTTCAATCGTTGCTTTAACCTGCAGCATGTGCTGTAGAAGACATGAGTGTATAACCTTCCAGATTACTACACTTGACTAATTGCACAAACCCGACGGACCAGTTCACTAGTCCAATGTGGCTTTACAGCTAAGGATAAAAAATAAAAATAAACAAAAAACAAGACAAATCTTAAATAACCACCACCCCCACCTCACTCCAACTCTCTAACTCTAAAAATATTCATAGTATGAAGGTCAAGTTTTGCAAGGCGTCATTGTACAAAAAAGATCAGCTGATTCTGAAGAGGTCAGAGAGGAGCTCATTGACTCTCCATGGAATTACCCAGTTTCTAAATCTGCCTCTGTTCTCTCATAAGACCAATGTTTTGTGCACAATTCCTGAGAAAGGAAACATTTTTATTTACCTCTTGTTGTCAGCAGCTGGCAGTGGTGGGCTGGGCGGAGTCTTCCAGCGGACCTTGTACTTCTCCTCCATCATGCTGTGGCTGAGAGAGATGAGATAGCGCTCCAGGATGACGAGACGCTGGCGCAGACGCTGGGCAGACAGGGTGCTTTTGGCCATCTGAGCAGAGAGCTTCTGCTGGTCCTCAACCAGAACCATCAGGCAGTCCTTCAGTTCCTTGTCATCTACACACACACACACACACACACACACACACGCACGCACACACACACACACACGTACACACACACGGTTCAAAGAAAAGAATAACATAGTAAAAATAAGTGAGTGCACTGGCATGTCATTTGTTTATGACCAGAAACACTCAATTTGCAAATAAGCTACAGGAGTGAAGTCACTAGTTTTGAGTGATAAATCTGCATATCAGCTAAAAAGAGGTCATAACATACTTCCTGGGATTTCCCCATCTTTGGTCCATTTTAATGGGTCTTTTTGTTTTTGTAAGAGCTGCAGAGCTACACACCATGTAATCTCTCTACAAAGTACCTGCTCAGCAGCTTACCTGAACGATTGAATGAGTTGCTGTCTTGTAGCTAAAGTCATATCTACTACATACATTTAGTATGCCATTTTATTATGTTTTTGCTTGATTCATTTATTTAGTTACTTTACCCTAAAAAGATCTGCTTTACTGTATGAGATTCAGCTTTTTTGTTGTTTTGGGTTGTTTTTTTTTTGTTTTTGTTTTTTCATTTTTTGGGAAATTAGTTGCCATCTCAAGTGTGAAGGAGTTTAAGTAGGCTCTCGTTCACAGTAGGGGAAGATGGAGTAGGAGACTGGTGGATTGGTGTGACATCTGCAGTGATGTTGACACTGTACTGATCTGTTATGAGGCTCAGTGTGGAAGTAAAGCTGTCAATTTATTCATCGATCTATGTTCCTACTCATACCTATGGTGACAAGCTGATACAAGTGGCGAATATCAGCTTAGTGTCTGGGCTCAGCCTTAGAGAGGAGTTGAAGAGCCTAGGTGAGGAGGCTTGGGAATGCTTAGGCAACCCTTTGCAAGAGCTGGAGAAGACGGCCAGGGAGAGAGGTCTCCGTCTAGGCTGCTGACGCCAAAACACAGGCCCAGATAATTGCTAGAAAATGGATGGCTGGCTCAATGAATGGACTAAAAAACAAATAACACTGAAACTAATAAAAAACTTAAGTGAAACGAGCAAATGGACTCATTGTCTAATAAGTTAGTTGACAAATCATCAGGCAATAAACATCCTGGATAATCATCCTTTTAGGCCCATCGAATGACCATAATTTACAAAAAACAAACATGTCGTACTCATCAATTACCTGAAATGAGCAAAAAACTAAACTCATCAGGAAGTCCCACCCTGCTGGACATTTAAATGAATGCAGATTTAAGATCCCACTTCCAACCCCGGGTATAGCAACCTAAGCTTTTTGGTTAGATGCTTCAGGGTTGCTCAATTAAAAAATAAAATAAATTTTGTCCCACTGAGTTTCATCACAGCAAGTCCTGAGTTCTGATCTGACTCAAAAGAAAACCTTTTTGTGTCTAAACCACAGCGCTGCAGGGAAGGCGAAGTGGGCCAAAATAGCAGTTCTGAAATCCACTTAAGCTTTATGTAAGCCAGACTGTCCTGAGGTTGTATGAGCCACACAGCAGTCAGCTGTGCTCAGCTGTCAGAACAGATATGGATCCTAGTCAGACTCTCTGCTCAGTCTGCATTCCTCACAGCTGAAGAAATATTAGACTCACAGGAAATTATCACATCTTTAATAAAAATCTAACAAGGGACAGAGAGGAAACCTGCAAAGATCTCACATGTCAACATCCTGGCTTCAACGCAGCAGCTCGGGAAATTACAAACATCCAATGGGAAAGCAGGAAGTGTGCCGTTTGAACTTTAAGCATCAATGACAGAGCACTTGTCCATGCGGCGATCCAGTTACACTCACTGTACACACCAGCCCAACTTCCTGTCTCAGTCAATAATAAAAAAAAGGAGGAAGCAACCAGGCAGACAGTATCAAAATCTGTATTAACTGGCCCGCCTGCTCGGTGCTTATCTCCTGCCACCATGAACCGTCCCACCCAGCCCCACCAGCAAA
This sequence comes from Rhamphochromis sp. 'chilingali', assembly GCF_963969265.1. Classification (NCBI taxonomy): domain Eukaryota; kingdom Metazoa; phylum Chordata; class Actinopteri; order Cichliformes; family Cichlidae; genus Rhamphochromis; species Rhamphochromis sp. 'chilingali'. The sequence continues at coordinate 34,527,824 of NC_137931.1, forward strand.
CAAACTGGGTGAGAGTCTGTATCCCGCTGTGAACCAACGTAATGCCAACTAAGATTAAACTCTGCAGGGTAAAAATAACCACTCAGACCAGCAGACTTTAGGTTGTCATTTCAGTTTCCACACCTCACGTGCCAGCAAAACACACACACATCAACATGGCCAGACACACCGCCAAACAGTGAGAGATGAGCCGTTAGCTAAAACGAGATTTATGTAGTTCACATGTAGGTGTTACGAAACCCTCTGCTCTCAGCGTAGTATTAATTACCCTACTTGGAAACGGAAAGGCATAAAATGACAGGAGTCACAGGGGGAGCACGAGACTGCAGCAGGAATTACTGCAGCTAACCCGACTTTTAAACTCACTCAGGTAGTTTTCTCACCTGGCTGCCGTCCCCAGTCCCATGTCTCAATGATGGAGTGATGCACCGACGTCGACGTCTCCTCCTCTTCCTTCTTCTCTTTATCATTGGGCTCATCCTTCTTCTGAGCTCCAAAACAGTCAGTGCAGTCTTCTATAAAGAGTCAGAAGAGATTAGGACGTTAACCTTCATCCTCAGCAGCAAGGTTAAAGCACTGCTGTCTGTCCCAATCTCAGGTCTCAATCCTCAGACGGCGTGGAAATAGGTGTCACATGTCACACATAAATACCTGGGTGAGCTGATTCTTCTCCGTTGAATGTTATCTCCTCATCTTTTACCATCTCATTCCACATCTCACTCAGACCCTCTGGAGAAAAAGCCCGCTGCCAGAAGGAAGAGAAACACAATCAGTGCAGTGCAGAACAGAAACCTCTGCTTTTATTAATGCTGCATGGAGACATATTTGACACCACCTCAAAGGTTTTATCCACAGCTAAAGGAAAATTTCCAGCAGTGAAGTAATTTATTCGAAAACAACAATTTCTACTTACATACTGTGAACCCCCCCACAAAAAAGTCCTGACCTGAGCCACACAGTGGTGCGTATTAATAGCGTTCGGTTTGTTCTCTAGTCACTTCTGCAGACACATTTCCATCACGTTATCAGAACACAACAGCTAATATGGATCCACTCTGATCATTCATTGATCCAAAGTTTTTCCTCAGAGGGTCAGACACTGACTTGGATACAGGCTGAGTTACATGCTGAACGAACTGTGATAACAACAGAAATATTATCCTACTGGATAATCCTCTTATTTTGAAAATTCAATTGCTGCTAACCATTTTCTTTAAGGGTGCTCAAGGTCAGCTCAAGATGGCCAAGAGCATTATTTTCTCCATAATCAGGTCATTCCACATCATTTCCCTGAATTTTATTCCTCGCTAAAGAGTGTACACAGAGGTCCTTTCATCTATCTGTGCAGCCTTCACAACTCAAGAGTACCAGAATAGCTGTTTTATCTCAGAGTATCAACCGACTGAAGAAAAAAACCATTTGTGTGTCATCCCCTTAGTGCTACAACACATATGCATGACATTGGTTTGCTCTGAAATATTCACAAGCTGAAAGCCAAATGTTTCCTCATTCTTAGACAGATTTGAACCCATGTTAGCTCAGAGACTGAGCAGACAGATAACACTAAAGCTGCACTTCCTTCAGTGCTAAAAGAAGCTTTTATGGTGGGAAAATGGTGGGTCCTAAAATCAAGTCCTGATAGGATGATCCAAATTAATTTTCAAGTTCCGGGTAGAGAGACTGCAGCCTGTTAAGTCTGTGGTGTATTCACTGAAAGAGTTCATAATTACTAACAACAAGGGTTTGTTTGCACAACACAGACATTCAAAAAAAGAAAAAAGAAAGATTTTCTGGTGATGTACTTTATTACAGGCTGAACCAGAAAAACAATAATCATCTGCATGAGGTCTGACGCAGATATGTAATCAAGGCTTCTTGTAGACTTCGACCTTCATAGAAATTTTCATAGTGGCCTCTATAGAGCCATTTTGTATCCTACATGCCTCTGACCTAAAATCAAAAATGTAATTTTCATCCATTCTTATGCATGTGTGAGGCACAAATTAATATACAGAGCAATTCCACTCAAGCCCTGAAAATACAAATACAGAGGAAATGTCTCTGGTTTTAGTCAGAACTAATCTCGAGAGGCTCTGCTGCAGATGTTTACTGCCCTGTGAGCCAACTGTCTGTATTATTGTAATGCACCGTTTTTCCTGTTTTGAACCTCTCAAAATTGGGCTCCAGAAAAACACCAACTATTACATATAAAAGAAAAAAGTGACACAAACACCGAAACCAGTTAAAAACTCAACTAAGTCTGAACATTTCTTAAGAATAAAAAACTAAAGTGAAATGACAAAACCCTCTCTGCAAAGTAAGTGAAATTAAACTTAACTGAAAACTAAAGGTTTCAAAATATAAAACTCTACTAATTCTGGTTCTGACATGACAGCAGTCAGTCATGTAAAATACAATCAATAAGGCACCACGATTCTGAAATATTTAGAAAACAAAGAAACAGCTAGGGGACAACAGTGAGTATGACACACTGACATGGGGTAACGTTTCCCAGTTAATCTGGAAAATTGATCTCACAGCTGAGGTAAAGATAAGAAACATTACAGATCATCTCTTCTCCTCAGTCACTTGACAGATCAAGTGACTGGGGGGGGAAAAAAAAAAACAACAACCAAAAAACAAAACCCACCACGATAAATATTATTTTGTGCCACTGCCTCCTTCTCGTGTACATACCTGCAGGTCTATCTTCAGCCATTTGTCATGAAATCTCAGCTGAGCATCAAGGGTAAATGATGGAGAAGGCATCTTTCCCTCTCCTCTCTGGGCTGCAAACGCAGCCAACCTGCAAGAAAACCATGCAACAAGGAGTGCTATAAAAAGACAATTTAATAAAGTCACTGCAAGGTGGGAATCCACAAATAATGACAATGTAAGTACATGAAAATGGACTGAGCTTTATGACCATCAATTACAAACTTTACTTTCCAGGTTTGTTTCAAGTTAATTAACTTAATATGCTACTTTTTAGTGACTTCATCCTAGGTAAAGTCAGTAAAATCATTAAAAGCATGTCTGTTTTTATCCTGACGATTATCGCTCAAGTGAAGACAATTAGATGGATGAGCTCAGCGAGGTAACGAAGAACCAGAGGGAACACAGTGAAAGCAGTTTGATGTGCTTCAAGAAGACCTTTCTAGTAGGGGTGGGCGATATATTGAATATAATGGATGTATCGCAAGTTTTTCTGCGTATGATGGCTATACTCAATGGTTTTATCGTAACCATCGAGTATAGGTTGCCATGGAAATATTAAGCTGTCTGCATGAAATTTAATATGTTTTTTTCCCTTCCACATGCCACGAATGCATTGATTCCCATTCCCAAGTGGAAGATTTTGGTCGGAGCGTGACAAAACTTGCAGTTTCGAAATCTGCAAGATCTCTGCTTTTAGACAATGCACAATTTGCTTCGTTACAAAAAGTCAAGTGAGTTTGTGGCTTTGTTTTCTGTGTTTAGGGACATTTTGCAAAATTGCGTAACTGCTCTTTTAATTGTTTGTAGTTTTCACAGTGTTTAGTGGTTGTAGAAATGGTTCTCATGAGCTTTTAACCGAGATTCTGAAGTTTCTGTGGATACCACACATGCCGATCTTTACATGAAAAACTTGATTTCATGAAGGCTTAAAACTGCAGCTCACCCCCTTAGCCCACGTTACCACAGGTGCTGGGGCTCAAGACATATCGTGATATATATAGTGTATCGCAACAAAGCCAAAAAATTTTGTGATATTAGATTTTTCTCATATTGCCCAGCCCTACTTCCTAGGCCGCAGTAATTACTTCTATTCTAGTTTCCAGGTGGAAAGGAATGTGAATCTGAGTGGAATTATGCTGCTTGCGATGTGGTATAATCTCAGACATTTTCATGCAACGCAGTGTCTCTGTTAGCTGTTTGAATGTGTCTGTGTTTCTTCTCCTCCATCATGGCTATTCAAATTCAGTTGGAATCCTCACACTATTTTGATTCCTTCACTGTTTGATGCAGAAGTCATCCAAATAACTGTGGCTGTGGATAATACATTGACCACTCTCTGCAAAACATCTGTTCCTCTTGTGCTGCCTGATCCTGTAATACCTACACTTATCCGTTAGATAATCCATCAATATAATGGTGATTTACACTGTTGCTCATATGGCTGATACACAGGTATATGCTCCATTTAGCCTATTTAGTAACAAAATGCATTTCTTTCTTTAGATCAAAGAGTCCAGATCTGAAGCTCTTATTATTCCTTCCATATCTGACCTGGAACCTGAATAAAAACCTTGAAAATCTGCCCTCAGCATCAATCTGAATGTGATCTTTGACTTTGAGCTGTGCTTTCACACACAAATTAATAAGGCCGTACTGGCTAGCCTTCCCCAGCGAAGAAATACATTTAATAAATTTTTTTTTACATCTCTAACGCATCTTGATAAAGTCATCAACTCCTTCCTAGCATCAGGTTTAGACTTCTACAATTTCCTCTACTCGAATCTGTGCCAAAGGTCCCACATCCACCTAAACTGCCAGAGATGAAACCACATCACCATCCTCGATGCCCACACTGGCCAACTCTTAGGTATCAGATAGATTTTAACTTAAATTACTTTTAAAGCCTGCTTATGGATTTAGTCAAACCTTATGAACCTCACACCCTCCTAACTGCTTCTAAAGCTTGTCTCATTAGAAATGGTATCACCGTTTGCTGTTAGAAAAGGAACTGAGACAAACTTGGGATCTACTATAGATTACTGCCATCACACAGTGGATATTTAGAAGAAGACTATTTTTCTTCTTCTTTTAGCAGTTACCACATCATATCACCTGCATCAACCTCGCTCTATCCCTAGTATCCTCTGTCACACCAACCCTCTGCATGTCCTCCTTCACTACATTCATGATGACGTCACTTGGGGTCCTTATGCCAGACAATTTCATCTTCAATATCCTTTGTTCAATATGTCCACTAACCACTACAGCAGTGGTTTACATATTTGTCTGACAAGATCATTGGATGGTCCCAGGAGGAAAATTTGGGCTGCATCAGGAAGTGCATCTATCATAGAAATCTGCAAAATCAAACGTGCTTAACATGCTTAATTATATTAATTTTTTGTTATTTTACCCTACTGGCCATGTTTGTCATGCTGCATTTATTCTACTTTATGTAAGCCCTGTTTTTACGACTGTAATTCAGTTTTGTTGGCTGTTTGACACAGAAAGTAGTATACAGCAACGACTATACTAGTTTAGCGTGTTAATATCATGTTAATGTTACTTCGTTTTATATAAATATTCGTCTGTGTGTGTAGAGTGACAGTAAGGAAAGCTCTCCATAGTCAGGTAATATGAAAAGGCGTGTAAACAAATGGGAAACTTGGACTCGAATATTCACTGACAGATGATGCATAAAAATGTGATTAAGCAGTAAGTGGGTTGAGCTTTAGCAGCTGGGTTTGAAAAACAACTTTACATAAGACAAGAAAGACTCATCCATAACAGGGGTAGTAATAATTATAACCTAATCAGAGCCTAAATAAGGCGTTGAACGACGTTAAATAACATGAAGGCGATTATGATTTGGGGCCAGAAATGTTTCAGCTACATAAATCGCTGGGAGGAAAACAGCAGATCGCAGCATTGCATGCTAGCAAAAGCAGTGATAACCTTGATGTTTTGACGCTATTTCCCCACACATGATAACAAACAGCAGTCAGAGAACACCGCACACTGACACAGCATCACTGAGCTCATAAAGCTGTACCTAACGCTGGGCAGCGTTAGCTTGGCGCTAAAGCTAATCACTTAGCCTGCTAGCCAGCTAACACTAGCCCGTGCTAAAGCAGCTCTCATGCAGGCGCTGATAAACGAGCTGCTGTGAGCTGACACCGAACCGAGCGACACGCAGCGGGTCACGGAGCTCAGTAACACAGACAGGAACATGTCAGTTTTCAGCAACAACGCTGTGAATTACCTGCGGTTTCTTCTCAATCTGCTCTCGTCCCCTCAGCTGCTCTGCTGCATTAACGAGACCTTCATTATGGGCTTGATTGACGGATCGCGAACTAGTGCACGAGACATGGAAACAAATTACGTAGTTTTAACTGCCTGCTTCAGTGCGATGCATGTGTATCACCACAGCGTACCCACGGGCGGGGTTTATTGCGCAAGAGGCAGCAATGTTGATTCCACTGATTCCAGTGCGGCCGCCCTGCGCGCAGAGCGGTGTTATAAAATTAACGCTACTTTCAGACTTGAGGCGGGACATAGGAGAGGCTGGGCTGACCTGGGGTGAAGCTGAGATGTCCGCTGGGTGTCGCTGTGGCTCAAAGAAACGGGAAGTAAACAGAGCAGCAGTAATGGCCTCTGACTCAGGACTACCGGCAGTTTCTTCTCAAAATCTGGGAATAACAATAGCTATAATATCAAGTTTCATTAATGGGTCGACATTTGTGCTGCAGAAAAAAGGGATACTACGTTCCCGCCACAGAGGTAAAGCACAGAAACAGTAAACGTGGCTGTTTGTGGAATAATAAAGACTGACTGAAGTTTTGAATGTTCTCCAACAGGAAGGTCGTACCTCACAGATGTGGTGTGGTGGAGTGGGACACTGTGTAGTGAGTATCATTTACAGACTTGGTGTGTTATTTAGAAAATTATATGTCTCACACACCTGTCTGTGAATCTCTGCAGTGATTACGGGTCAGGTTGGTAATTTCCTGGCATACAATGTGGCCCCTGCGGTGGTAGTTACTCCTCTGGGAGCCCTAGGAGTGCTGTTTGGGTGAGTTCAGTTGCTCGTCATTTGGTTGTTTGTTTCTTAAGTATTCAGCTCCACGTGGAATCTTTTTGGGCTAAACTACAAACATCATACAGAAGTTTTAATCAACTCCTCATGGGCACGAATATCATGGTCATTTTGAGCTATATATGTACAACATACGTCTTTAATGTCTTTATAGGTCCAACCATAAATCTATATAACCCCACTAATATTTTGTTTAATTCTATATAGTACCAAATCAACCACTCTTCTTGCTATATTTGGTAGAATTAATTTAAGCTGCTTTATTTCCTGGCACTGACCCCGCTTTTAAGTGTTATCCACTAATTTTCATTTAGGATTGTGGTTCCAAAAGCATTTCCAAAGCATTATGTTATCCTGCTTTAGTAATTCCAAGAGCAGTTTTAAGTATTAATGTGTGTTTGGAGCATTAACTTTTAACAATCGAATTGGGGTTAAGATGAAGAATTTGGAGGTAGTCGGTCTTCATCATTAGTCAATCCACTTTTTGCAATCTACCAGTACCGTCGAAGCAAAGCAGCCTGAGAGCATGATACTACCACCACCATGCTTAACAGATCGTGTAGTGTTTTTAGGTTTGAAGGACTCACCTTTACTCCAAACATACCTTTTGTCATTTGTTAAAATAGATAAAAATGTTCTTGTCTGACCTTTTCTCCAGGAAACATTTGACTTGTCCACCTGGGCATTTGCAATTTTAAATCAAGCTGTTGGAGGTTTTGATTTTGGAGCAGGGGTTTCTTTCTTGGTGGTTCCCTCTCAGTTCATGGCGATGTAAAATTTGCTTCACTGTGTACAGCGATGCTGGTGTTACAACAGGTTCCAGCTTATGGCATGCTTGAGCCTTGATGGTTCCTTGGTTGTTCCCCAAAAATACTTACCAATTTCCTCTCATCCAAGGGAGACAGTTTTGGTCTTCGTTCAGACTTTAGCAAAGTGGTGATATATCTGAGTAACTTGTACTTATCTACGGTTGTTTGAATTGATAATTCTGCAGTTGCTTAGAAATGGATTCAAGAGACCTTTTCAACTTGCGTAAAACTACAATTTTTATTCTTAGATCTTCACTGAGTTCCTTGGATTTGTTCTGAGTATTGGTCAGTCTATTGAGTGTTGTCAAACAAATCCTTTTTAATGCTGGCAAACAGCAACAACCAAAGTCAATCATGACCACTAACAAGAAGTTAACAGTCCTTGGCCTTGTCAACTTCGTAAAACCTGCAGCATCACTTATTAAAAAATTAAAGTGAGTGTGTATGTTTATTTGTGTTTGTATCTATATTTTTGACTCTGTCTGGATTACAGAAAATCCAAAATAAATTCAAACTTGTGCACCCAACTCTTCTTTTTTTGAAGTCGTTACAGATTTATGTTCAAAGAAATAATTAAAAGTCAACGATCGGAGCTGAATCTGCCCCTGCTGATGAGAAGCTAGATACACCATTTCATTTACCCATTAACGCTTAAATTTAAGTTAGATTTGGCTTTTAGAATTGAAAAAGTGAAGAGGATGGGGCCTAGTAGTGAGCTATGCGGAACACTTCCTGTGACTCACCACAAAACCAGACCAGATGTTCACACTTACAGCATCGTATATTGGCACACATTTATTTCAGTAAAAACAAATCAAAAACTGTCACGGGTCACTGAGCAGATAAACAAAAAAACTGACACCACACAGTGTCAGATCTCCACCCAGGCAGTGGGACATAAAGACAGCACTATCAGTTCCCTGCAGCCAAATAATGTTTGTTTGTTTTTTGAGCATCACATGATCTTGCTGTGTGGCGTTTATATCGTGTCTTATGTTCCTTTTCTTTTGCTGTTTTGTTTGTATACACTGAGTAACACGTTTAAATCCCCTGCTTTCCAATGGACAACAAAGTTTTCTGATTCTGAAATGGTTTTTAAGGTATAACAGTGATCATCCTTATTTCTTTTTGTCCACTGATTGATTATTTATTTGAGACTTGGGAAAACGGTTATTAAAAGACAGAAATCACAATTTCTGACAGCAGAATGTTTGTGTTACTTTAACCTGAGAGGATTAAACTTCTCGCCCTGTTGAATCAGTTGTTTCTGTTGCACTTGAAGACATAAATCCTTATATCCTTATCACTGCCACACCTCTCATCTGACAGGTATGTTACCTGAAGTTGTAAATCTTCTACTTTAGGTAACATGCCTGAAGTTGAAGATCAACTGTAAAAAGCTGATAATTTTTTTGTTATTTTAAAAATAAAATCATGTCTGTCAGTCAACGCCAGCATCTGTAAATCATATAACTTAATGAAACTGGATCACCGGTTGTAGGTGTGTAAAACTGTCGGGACACAGCCAATAAATCTCAGCCACTCCTTTCAGTAAAGGTCCTCTTTATTTGCTGATGGGAGTCAACAGTATGATTAATATTTACAGCCTTTAAACTGTTGGTAGTATTAGTGAATGGTTTAAATGATACTGCTGCATCATTTAAACCAGGGGTGGGTGAACTCCAGGCCTCAAGGGCCAGTGTCCTGCAGGTTTTAGATGTGTCCTTCATCCAACACAGTTGATCTAAATGGCTTAATTACCTCCTCAACATGTCTTGAAGTTCTCCAGAGGCCTGGTAATGAACTAATCATTTGATTCAGTTGTACTGACCCAGGGTGAGATCTAAAACCTGCAGGACACCAGCCCTTGAGGCCTGGAGTTCCCCACCCCTGATTTAAGCTCTACAAGAGAAGAAACTGTTTAAACACTTTAATTTCTTGAACTTTTGACGGTGTGTGTTTGGGTGCTGCAGGGCTGTGTTGGCCTCCTGGATCTTGAAAGAGCATTTAAGCATCCTGGGGAAGCTCGGCTGTGTTTTATGCTGCTGCGGCTCTGTGGTGCTCATCATTCACGCCCCGACAGCAGAGGCAACTTCAAGGCTCGAGTTGGAGGAGAGGCTCCTCGACCCAGGTAACGCAGAGGGGCTCTTTATTTGCTGTTTCCTTCACACTGATTATGCACTTAATCAGTCATTCTGTTTTACACCAACATTATGTATATGTGTATATACACTTCCTCATCTGACTGATCTGTTGTGTCCAGAAGCTTTTCAGTAGGCCATTAAATACCAATATACACTCCTTTACTTTGCAGACAGTAAAAAGGACTATAGTTAGTGTGTAATACAACTTCTCTCCTGCTCCTAAAATAACTCTTGGTTTCTCTTGTTGTCCTGCAGTGTTTGTCACGTACGCCCTTGTGGTGGTCCTGCTGCTGATCATTCTCATCGTGTGGGTCGCTCCGGCTCATGGCACATCTAACATCATGGTGTACGTTGCCATATGTTCCTTGCTGGGAAGCTTCACAGTGCCGAGCAGCAAAGGCCTCGGCTTGGCGGTTCCGGACGCATTCGGCGAGGGCCCGTCAAGCAGCAGGGCTCGGGCGCTCTTCCTGGGCTTGCTGGGCACGCTGGCTGTCAGTATCCTCACACAGTTCTTCTTCATCAACAAGGCGCTGGAGTGTTTCAGCTCCAACATATTTGAAGCGATTTACTATGTGACGTTCACGTCCACCGTGATTTTAGCTTCCGGTCTTCTCTTTAAGGAGTGGACCGCGCTGACTATAACAGACAGCCTCGCCATACTGTGTGCTTTAACCACGGTGTGCGTCGGTGTTGTTTTACTGCACATTTCCCAGGAGGCGCTGATTACGTGGAAGAAAAAAGAGGAAAAGTCAGACTGATTCAGATGCCTTTTAATCCTTTACATCGCATCTGCGCCAAAGTTGAGTTCCTGAGACTTTTTCCTACCTCCAGTTTGAATGACCAAAACAACATAAGATATATAATTAGTTTATTTTATCTTAAATATGTTTGAAGTAACACTAGATATGATGTTAACGCTTTCATCTAGTTAACCCTCAATCAGCTGAATTATCTTATGACACCTTTTATTTTAAAGAAGATTATATTTTTAATGTTTCTCTCTGTGTTTCTAATGCCTTTATCTACGACTGAGTGAACTTTAACAAACTCTAAATCATCTGGTTTGGGGATATGGAGTTCAAAGATTTTGTGCAGAAACATTAAAAATCAGGGGTCCTCTTTCTCTTCTCCATGTGTTGTCCAATGTAAAATATCACAGTTTAATGAAAAAGAAGCAGAAAATTTCAATCATATCAAAGCCTGCAATGTTAAAAACCACTTTCCATTCTCCTCATCGCACCAGTGGTCCAAATCCTGTTTTTGTTTCTTTTGTTTTTTTAAAATGAAAAAAAAAAAAAAGAAAAGTTGGAGGACGTGTAGACTGATAGAACATTTTCCTGCTTGAAAAACTCTAAAGAGCACTGGAATCATAAATGAGGCATTTCATTACAAGCTTAAATGTGGTCTGAGGACCGACAGTTAATTTGTCACTGTTGTGTAAATAACTTTCTTCCTTTCCTCCAGAGTCTTGCCCATCAGGCTTTTACAGGCTGTCTCAGTTCTTAGAATCACCTCCGTGAGTTCAGGCCGCCTGTAAATTATTGAAGGTAACTCCATAAGCTGCCTCTTCAGCTGTGTGGAGGACGACTGAGTATTCTGTGCAAAGGAGAATTTTGTAACACATTCCTTCTCTTCTGTGGCCACTCGCTGTTTACACGAATACATTAAAACTTGAATAAATTAATTAATGTTCTACTTTCATGCCTGGTTATTTATATGAGTCATTCCTCCTGAGATTACTAATGCACAGACTCAGAGCAAACATACCAGCATGTGAACATCATCAGAAGCTCTTCACGGAAGAACAAACACACAAGTGGACGTAAGATGTGCCTCCATCAGTGTCAAACCCTTAATTTATATCCATTTTAAATGCAACTGACTATAACTCATAATCCTTTAAAAGGGAGATTGATTAATACTTTTAAATCACACAAGATAAGCTAAATTCTACTGAAATAGCTTACAGATTAGCTTTTCATTGTCTTCTGTTATTTAGAGGGAAGGAGGCTCCAGTCCAAATATCTCACATGATGTACAGGACCAGTCAAAAGTTTGGACACACCTGAGGAGCTTGGATGTTCCTCTGGGACAATTTGAAAACTGTGAGGCACATAATGAATCTCTCTGACTATCACACCAGTGAACACAAAGTCTGGGTGTTAAATTCAGCTTATTGGAGGTCACTGAAGACGTCAGCAGATGTTTCCTGGCTGTGACTTTATTGTTATCATAAACTATTAAGAGTAGATCATGAAAAATGATAAACATGACGAGCACATCCACACTTATGACTGTCTTCTAATCTTCCCTTTTAACTTAAACGGGCCAATAAACTTGTTTACTTTGATTATAATGTCTGAATACAATTGAATGAATATTACATTCATGCTTGAGTTTGTAAGCTGTGCTATAATGCAGCTCAAACATGAAATTTTGTCTCATAATCTGAAGATTTCAGGAGACGGTCTGAATAGTTTGCATAGACGATCAACTGAGTTGGATATTATTTTAGTTAGTCAAACATAACAAATATAAACTACATATTTGAATAAATGAATAAGTTCCTTCCGTCTTTTTAAACTGTAGTGACACTTTCTCATTTACTGTTAACTAGAGACTGACCCAGCATGGTCAATTATGACTCCGCGCATATTTATGGTTCCCTGTTCTGCAGTGAACCATGGTGATCAGATTTCCTGCTGTAGAGACCTCAGATCTGAGTCTTTTTGCACAAACTCTTTGAAATTTTCCACATTTCCAAACCAGATTTTTGAAACTGAAGCAGCCAAATAACAAAGGATGAAAAGCACCCTGAGTGTGAGGACTTTAGTGCAATCACATTATTCAGTTTATCTCAAGTTTGGTGCTCAAATCAGACCAGCATACTGTCTATCTATAATTCACTCAAACATCGAGTTAAAAAAAACTGTTTAAAAATGTTTAAAATGAAAAATTATACGATTCTGTTCACATTTTTATACCCAAATTCAAGCCAGCACAATAGACTCCTCGGAGAAGTCAGAAATTATCTGAGCATAGGATTTAACCACTAAAACTAATTTTTCTGATCAGGAATGCAAGAAAATAACTGGAATTTGGCATCCTTACAAATGTTTTATTAGGTGTTGTAAAAGAACACATTTTAAAATTAATGAAGAAAAAAATATTTTTAGTGTTACAATATTATTATTAAACAGCCTGCGTATACTGGTGGATTACTTATTAGAAAAACATAAAAATGATTTTGGTAAATACCAATACTGTTCATTTATGCCAGCTGTGGCATAAACCTTACCCAGGCTGGTGGTTTAATGAACATTGTTAAGCACCGAACTGCAAGTTTTTATGTCTTTATTTCAAAGACAAACATTTGCATGCTTTTTAAAACCGCTTAATTAATTAATAATATTAAAACATCTATAATGTCTGCCACAGATAAGCATATATAGGTATGAGAAACAAAAACAGGCCATTCAGGTTTCAAAGGATGACATTTAAAATACATTGTTTTGGAAAATTACACCAAAATGTTTTGAAGTGAGACCTGTCTGATTAGAAACCACATTTGCAATAAAATGTATTATTTAGGAAGTATAATTTGTTATTTTTTATTTGGGATTTTTATTTCATTTTGACTTTTTATTTTATTTTATTTTTTTAAATATTTTTATTACTTTTCCAACAACATACAAAGGTAGTTTCCAATAATATGCTGTTGTAATAGAAACCCTTTCCCCCCACCCTCACCTCCCACTCTGCTCTCTTCCGAACAAAGAAAAAAAAGAACAAGCTCACATGAAATATATATACAATTGTACCATATGTGGCATTTATATATAATTCAAGAAAAAAAAACAAAAAAAAAGAAATAAGAAAATATAATCAATAGGAATAAACAATAAAAAATAGCATGCACATGCTAAACAATTTCCTCCTACTCCACTCTCCTACATAAGTTGTTCTATATTTACTACTTTTAAAATTTTTTTAAATGGCTTCCAAATTTCATCAAAATATATTAACTTATTTTTCAGAAAGTACGTAATCCTTTCCATTTCCATACACTGTGTCAAGGAGTTTATCCAAGCGCCAATAGCAGGAGGAACTGATGTTTTCCAATTTATTGCAATCATACGTTTTGCCTGTAATGTACAATAATCCATAAACTTAATTTGATAGGTTGTTAATTTAATATTTTTAGGATACACTTGTAGTAGCATCAAAAGGCACAAACAATTCTACATTCCCATATACAATGAAAAAATGTTCCACGGGCTTCTCCACATTTAAAACATGTATCTGGTATTCTATTATTATATTTATTCAGTTTCACCGGTGTTACATATGTTTGCATGATCCAATTGTATTGTAGTAATTTTAAGTTACTGTTAATCGATTGTTTTTGTGCTTTTAAGCAAATTAACTTCCATGTCTCCTCAGAAATATTAATATTTAGGTCCTTTCTCCAAGCTTCCAACTTAGAAACTGATGTTTCTGAAGAGGCAGAAACAATCCAATTATAAAATGTTGAAATTAAGCCTTTATTACCACCTTTTTTCACCATAAACTCCTCTAGCTTACTTAACTGGGGAAAATTAAGGGATTTATTTTGCATAGATGAAATAAAGCTTCTAATTTGTAAATACTTAAAAAAGTGTTTTTGGGGGATTTGAAATTTTGAGACTAAATCCTCAAATGAGACCATTACTCCATCACAAAACAGATCACCCACTTTCTTAACACCTTTTACTGCCCAATCCTGAAACCCTGCATCCAACTTTCCTGGTACAAATAAGGCATTTCCCCAGATGGGGCTAAACTGAGAGAGATTGTTCTTAATATTCATCATTTCTTTTATTGTAAACCAGACTTCAATCATGTTTTGAACTATAGGATTATTTGTTTCTTTCTTTAACTGTTTGGATTTTGCAGAATATAAGTACAAATTTAATGGCATTTTAAGAGCATTTGCTTCCATCCCCACCCATGACAGGGTATTTTGGGATGAAAAATAAAATCTTATTGTCCTTAATTGAATAGCCAAATAGTACCAGTAAAAGTTGGGGCATTTCAACCCCCCTGTATCAAAGGGAAGGTACAACAAAGACAAACGAATACGAGGCTGCTTCTTGTTCCAGATAAACTCTCTGATTAGTGATGTTAATTTAGTAAATAATAATAATAATAATAATAATGGATACTTTATTGATCCCCATGGGGAAATTACTTGTTTTTCTCTGCATTTGACCCATTCACTCAGTGAAGCAGTGGGCAGCCCACTAAGCAGGCGCCCGGGGAGCAGTGTGTAGGGACGGTACCTTGCTCAGGGGTACCTCAGGGTAGCCGTTAAGTGGATTCGAACCGCCGACCTTCCGATCATGGGGCGACCACTTTACCTACTGAGCTATCCCTGCAGGATAATCCAGCAGGAGGAGCCAGTGGGACATTTTGAAACATATACAACAGTCTAGGTAATACATTCATTTTAAGAACACTTATCCTTCCAATAATAGATAGTGGTAGACTTATCCAACGCTCCAAATCTTTGGAAATTTTCTGTAGTATTATATTATAGTTAAGTACCACCACATCTTTTAATGAAGGAACTATTTTAATACCTAGATAGATGAATTCAGAGTTAACAGTAAAGCCAGATACATTCTGATTTACGTTTTGATTGTACCCTTGATTAAGTAACATTAATGATGATTTTGCTACATTAACTTTATACCCTGAGAAAACCCCAAACTGATCTAATAAATCCTTTACAGCGGGCACAGAATTTTTTAATTGCTTTAAAAATATTATGATATCATCAGCAAATAAAGCAATTCTATGTTCCTTTCTACCAATCCTAACACCTTGTATCTGTCCGCTGTTTCTAACAGCTATTGCCAGAGGTTCAATAGCTAAAAGGAATAAAAGTGGAGATAAGGGTGAACCCTGCGGGCACCCTCTTTTAATATCAAATTGTTCAGAGATTATCTCATTTGTCTTAACCTGAGCCACAGAGTGACAATGTAATAGCTTGATCCAATGCAGAAATACCTTTCCAAACCCAAATCTAACAATGACATCAAAAAGATATGACCGCTCAATTCTATCAAAAGCCTTCTCCGCGTCAAGCGGAAGAATGGCTGTATCGTCCTGCTCACTCTGATTATGAAGAATGTTTAAAACTCATCTTACATTATGAAAACCCTGTCTATGTTTAACAAATCCATTTTGATCATCCCCTATAATAACTGGAAGAATACTTTCTAATCTTTTAGCAAAAATTTTACAAATAATTTTAGTGTCTGTATTGATTAAGCTTATAGGACGCATATTTTCACACTTATTATTTAGTTTTCCAGGTTTAGGAAGCAGTATTATCAGGGACTTCCTTAATGAGTCAGTAAGATTGCCATTATTAAAACATTCTATATACATATCTAAGAGGGGCTGTGCTAATTTATCTTTAAAATATTTGTAAAGGTCAATTGGCAATCCATCTGGACCAGCTGTTTTGCCAGCATTTAAGGAGTTTATTGCATCTATAATTTCATGTATACTAATTTGCCTATCAACATTTACTTTGTCTTTTTCTGAAATTTTTGGTATTTCAAGTTTATCTAGAAATAAAGATTGCATTCTAGTTACATTATTGAGTTCAGAGTTATATAGCGTTTCATAAAATCTTTTAAATGCATTATTTATCTCTAATGGGTCTACTATAGTATTACCATTTGAATTTTCTAATTTTGTAATTGCCTTTTCAGATTCCATCTTTTTTATACGCCATGCCAGGAGTTTGCTGGGTTTTTCACCTTGGTCATAGAATTGTTGCTTTAATCTCAATAAATTAACAGCTGCTTTTTCACTTGTCATTTCATTATATTGCGTTCTCAATAGTAATAATTCTTTTACAATATACTCCTTGTTTTGACCTGATTGAAAGCTAATCTCTTCTAACTTTTTTATTCTTACTTCCAGATATTTTATCCTTTGATTTCTTTCTCTTGTTTTATTACTAGTATAGCTTATAATTTGCCCTCTTAAGTATGCTTTAAAGGCTTCCCATCTTACACTTGCCGATGTTTGATCTGAGTTATGTTCAAAGTATTCATTAATTTGCTTGCCTAAAAACTCAAGAAACTGTTTATCCTGCATCCACTTCAGTTGAAACCTCCATTCAAATCGAGTCTTGATCAGTTTTGGTTCTATGAGAGTCAAAGTAACGACTGCATGGTCCGAAATTACTATTTCCTTATACTGGCAATCTTTTATAAAATGAACCAACTCATTTGATACCAAGAAGTAATCTATTCTAGAGTACGCTTTATGTGTACCTGACCAGCAAGAATATTGTAACTTGGTTGGATTTTGATCTCGCCATATATCACTTAAATTTAACTCCTTCATGAATTGTTTGATCACCTTTCGTGTTCTATTGTGAGTATTATCCATGCCTGAGGATTTATCCTTCTGTGGATTCAGAGCACAATTTAAGTCCCCAGCAATTATACATTTACCTTGCAAGTCTGAGATTTTAAGAAATAAATTGCTATAAAAGTTTGGATTATCTTCATTTGGGCCATAAATATTAATTAAATTTAGTCTAGTGGAGAGTAGATTTCCTTGTATTATTAGAAAACGTCCATTACTATCCTTAAGCACGTGCTCAACTTGAAAAGGTATAGATTTATGAATCATTATCATGACGCCCCTGGAATTGGAGGAGTAGGGCGCTGAAAATATTTGACCTGGCCATCTACGTTTCATTCTATTTGTCTCACTATCTAGCATATGAGTTTCTTGTAGAAACACTATTGACTTTTTATTTTTAAATTCAGTTTGGTTTCAGTTATTTTCCAGAGTGCTTATTTATTTATTTATTTTGCTTCAATTTAGTTTTTAATTGCTTGAAAATCTTTTGTTTTAGTCTTTCTAATTATGATTGTATGAAGCAATGACTGTTTTCTACAGTCATTGGTATGAAGGGCATAGAGAGGCATGCCCTTTTGAAAGCAGCTGACTGACAGTCTCAAAAACATTACCCTCAATACCAAGTGTAATAAAACTGTGATAAAACGAATAAATGCTAAATCATAAGGATATCTATATTATTATTTTATTTTTAGTGCGTTTGAAATCTATCTATCTATCTATCTATCTATCTATCTATCTATCTATCTATCTATCTATCTATCTCTACATATATATAGATATTACATTTAGTTTTAGCAGTTTAGTTTTACTTAACTATCATAACCTTAGTAACCACTGATTTTCTTTTTAATGATAAAGCGCTGCTAGGTTTCCCCGGTAGACCTGATGATGGAGATGGAGTTTCCAGTACGCCTGCGGTTCCGGGTCCAGGTGGTTCCGATGTTGCGTCCCGCCTGCGGTGCTGGGTCCCGCCGGCGGAGGGCACACCGCTCCGGCCGCGTGTCCTGTGCGAGGCGGAAGGAGCGGCGCGCAGTGCGGCAGCAGCGTCTGGAGGCTCGGCGTGTGCGCGCTGGTTGAACGCGGAGGGAGCAGTAGGTGATGCGCAGCCACGGAGCCGGAAAGCAGACTGTTCATCAGCGAGAACCTTCTTGTGTGTGTGGAGCTGAGCAGCCCGCGGTGAGCAGGTAATAATCCGAGCTCTGTGCTCGTTAAAGGCGGCGCAAAGAGACTCTCAGTGGCTTCATTCACTCTGCGTTAGCCAACCAGTCAGCCAGCTAGCCTCCGCGCTAATGAAGCTAATGCGGCTAGCGGCGTATAGCAGCATTTACACGCTTTCTTTATTTCTGCCGGTGAGTTAAAGCACAGATTAGTGTCCACACAGGGAAGACTCAGTTAAACACCAAAGCAGCCCGTAAAAAAAGAGACCGCCTGAGGCTAACTCGACATTAAGCCTCACCTATCGCGGCCAGGTGAGCCTCCCTTTCGTATCACTTCCTGAATTCTTGAGTACTGGAGATGGGTGATTTACATAGCAGGTGACTTAGTTGCACAATGCTTTTGAATGTATCTCAGTACAACACCCAGAAACCCTTCAGGTTTTACCGAGAGTCACTCGGATGTGCGTGAATGGGAGCAGACTGTAGGTAGGAAGGACAGCAGGTAGATGGATTCCTCCAACTCCTCAGGTGATGCTTTTCCAGGGTGTAGAGTGGACTGTGGTCACGGTAGGTTCCTGCTGGGGTGCTGACGTTAAACACTGGTCTTTATGAGTCTCTCACTCCAGCCTGTGGTCTGTTCTTCTGCTGTCAGGTGTTTGGGTCGGACAGAACTGCACCTTACCGGGTCAGCACCTGCGCTGTCAGCTGGTAAATGTGACAGACCGCATCAACACATCCAGCCTCACTATGGCTCAAGACAGGGGCAAATATGACTTCTACATTGGCTTGGCGCTGGCCGTCAGCTCCAGCATCTTCATCGGAGGCAGTTTTATCCTGAAGAAGAAAGGACTTCTGAGGTTGGCGAGGAAGGGGTCCACACGGGCAGGTAGGGGTGCTTTTTTCTGAGCATCGATGCTGGTTACCCCAATCCTTGAGGGGACCCACACTTCAGTCTTCTTTTTCTGTTTGTTTGCTTGTCTGTTCCCCCCTCACAGGCACTCCCTGTGAGGGGTGTTTCCACACATGCTTATCCATTGTGACATTTCAGGCTTGTCAGGTTCTCCTCACCTGTGCAGGGTGTGTTTAAGTGTGTGTCTGCATGTTGTTTGTGTGCATGAGTCATGAACACTCTTAAATCCTAGCAATCATTAACTCCAGCGCTCTGCTCGACCTTCAGTTCACGTCCATCGCCTGACCTGCAGTCAAAGCAAGGAGTTGCATAATTCAGGTTTTTCTTACATGCAAGTGACATTGAAATGAGGAATCACGTGGAAATGAAAACTTTTCTTTTGCTTTTCAGGGCAGGGAGGTCATGCGTATCTGAAAGAGTGGCTGTGGTGGGCAGGTTTACTATCAAGTAAGTGATAACGCTGTGGCTCAAAATGAAATGAGATCATTCAGATGCAGGTGTAGCAGACATTCTCCAGAGTTGGTGCATAACATATTTGCATATGTTGAGGTCATATGTGGTTTCAGGAGCTGGTATTTGTCTTTGTGGATGCACCACCTGGGCTCATGCTGATTGCTGATGCTGTTTGAAGGAGACCTGCTGCTGTTGTTATTTTGACACATTCAGGACTTCTTTTGCGTCTCCTTCACTTTTGTTATCGTTACAGAAAAGCTCAGAATTGGTCTTTGGCAGATTGAACTGAAGAAAACCTGCCCAGATTTATTCTTTCTTACTTATTTAATTCCATTCTCTTGAATTACAATTCAAATTCAAGGAAGAACACAGTTTTCTTTTAATATTAGATATTTAAGTTCTCCAAGGACTGATTAACCATGTTAAGTAATCACGATCTCAGTCTTACACTTGATTTTAAAGCAAACCTTGTTTTTTTCGCTCTCTTGTCATCCTTTACCAGTGGCGGATGTTCATATTAAACATGTCCAAAGTTTCTAATGATGAGCTCAGTGTATTTACAATAATCCTTCAAAGCTCAGACTGCTCCAAACACTCAGTTTATCACAGATTTGTTTCCTACTCTGGGATCAGAAAGTATCCTTAAAGGGGCTGAAACGGCTTATTTCAGGCAGTCGGTGAAGTCTGACTACACAAGTGAGATAAATTAGGATTATTTTGAACTGTGAATCATGCAGGGCTACTCTAGGAAAGTCCAAAAATAAAAACAAGGACCTGGGAATGAACGAAAGTGTTTGGTAATAACAAATGAGCTAAATGTAATCTCATTGTTGAATCAGATGGTATATTGGTGCATGTATTTCATTATTACAGATGTAATAATCCAGCTTCATCTCGCTAGCTTTAAGATATTTTGTCACTGTCCCATTGTCAAACCCTTTCTTTCTCTACTACCTCTGTTGCAAAATGCCCTAAACCTCAGATAGTATTACAGTGTTTGCATGTCTCTGTCACAGGACAGTTCTACTTTCCTTCATGTGTGGAAATAACTGTCTGTTAACCTTTTGCAGTGGGGGCTGGGGAAGCGGCCAACTTCGCCGCGTACGCCTTTGCTCCTGCAACGCTAGTCACACCGCTGGGAGCCCTGAGCGTGCTCGTCAGGTACTGATGAGTGCATGTGTCTCATCTACCTCAATGTTTTGATTGTGTAAGAGTGTGTGTGACCTGAAATGAATTTATTTATTTATTTATTTTTGGTCTCAGCGCCGTCCTGTCGTCATACTTCTTGACGGAACGGTTAAACCTGCACGGGAAGCTTGGCTGTCTGCTCAGTATCCTGGGCTCCACCACCATGGTCATTCACGCGCCGAAGGAAGAGGAGATCAGCAGCCTCGAGGAGATGGCGGCCAAGCTGGTTGACCCAGGTACAGAAAAAAATTCTTCTCTGTAGATCGTGTCTACAGATATTTCCTCCAAATATTCATCTTTGCTTCACAAAACATGATCATGCCTTACATGCAAAAGGTCTCAGGTTCGATTCCTGAAGGCAGCACAAACCCAGCTTCAGGGGATCACAAGCCACTATACTCCCAACACCGGTCCCGGGCGCTAACAGAGATCTGCAGATTTTCACTGATCAATACAATGTACAAAAAAAAAACAAAAAAAACGCAAGTTGATCTTTCAGGAAACTTGTTATCCTATTTTGCATCGTTCTTCTGTTTCACTGAGGAAACTGGCTCCAGGCAATCAGGTGGAAGAAATGTTCAGTTTCTTTGTTTACCAGCAGCAGGTTTCAGTGAACCACACCCTCTGAACAACTAAAGCGTGTATTTTCACTTTTGTGAAAGCGCATTCAGCAGATGCTACAGTGGGGCAAAAAAGTATTTAGTCAGCCACCGATTGTGCAAGTTCCCCCACCTAAAATGATGACAGAGGTCAGTAATTTGCACCAGAGGTACACTTCAACTGTGAGAGACAGAATGTGAAAAAAAAAAAATCCATGAATCCACATGGTAGGATTTGTAAAGAATTTATTCGTAAATCAGGGTGGAAAATAAGTATTTGGTCAATAACAAAAATACAACTCAATACTTTGTAACATAACCTTTGTTGGCAATAACAGAGGTCAAACGTTTACTATACGCCGAGCAACACGGACTTTCAACTCCCGCCACAGATTTTCTATGGGGTTGAGGTCTGGAGACTGGCTAGGCCACTCCAGGACTTTCAAATGCTTCTTACGGAGTCACTCCTTTGTTGCCCGGGCGGTGTGTTTTGGATCATTGTCATGTTGGAAGACCCAGCCTCGTTTCATCTTCAAAGTTCTCACTGATGGAAGGAGGTTTGGGCTCAAAATCTCACGATACATGGCCCCATTCATTCTGTCCTTAACACGGATCAGTCGTCCTGTCCCCTTGGCAGAAAAACAGCCCCATAGCATGATGTTTCCACCCCCATGCTTCACAGTAGGTATGGTGTTCTTGGGATGCAACTCAGTATTCTTCTTCCTCCAAACACGACGAGTTGAGTTTATACCAAAAAGTTCTACTTTGGTTTCATCTGACCACATGACATTCTCCCAATCCTCTGCTGTATCATCCATGTGCTCTCTGGCAAACTTCAGACGGGCCTGGACATGCACTGGCTTCAGCAGCGGAACACGTCTGGCACTGCGGGATTTGATTCCCTGCCGTTGTAGTGTGTTACTGATGGTGACCTTTGTTACTTTGGTCCCAGCTCTCTGCAGGTCATTCACCAGGTCCCCCCGTGTGGTTCTGGGATCTTTGCTCACCGTTCTCATGATCATTTTGACCCCACGGGATGAGATCTTGCGTGGAGCCCCAGATCGAGGGAGATTATCAGTGGTCTTGTATGTCTTCCATTTTCTGATGATTGCTCCCACAGTTGATTTTTTCACACCAAGCTGCTTGCCTATTGTAGATTCACTCTTCCCAGTCTGGTGCAGGTCTACAATACTTTTCCTGGTGTCCTTCGAAAGCTCTTTGGTCTTGGCCATGGCGGAGTTTGGAGTCTGACTGTTTGAGGCTGTGGACAGGTGTCTTTTATACAGATGATGAGTTCAAACAGGTGCCATTCATACAGGTAACGAGTGGGGGACAGAAAAGCTTCTTACAGAAGACGTTACAGGTCTGTGAGAGCCAGAGATTTTCCTTGTTTGAGGTGACCAAATACTTATTTTCCACCCTGATTTACGAATAAATTCTTTACAAATCCTACCATGTGAATTCATGGATTTTTTTTTTTCACATTCTGTCTCTCACAGTTGAAGTGTACCTCTGGTGCAAACTACTGACCTCTGTCATCATTTTAAGTGGGGGAACTTGCACAATCGGTGGCTGACTAAATACTTTTTTGCCCCACTGTATATTTGGAATATTTTCATTTCCATCAGACAGGAAATGGAAGCTGGAATTTACCTGCGATAACTCAGGAATTGTTTGAGTCACTTTCTGTTGTTGTAACACAAAGTTCACATCTGAAGCAAAAAAGTATTTAGTATCCACTGTTAGTTTCATTGTTAGCATTACTCTTTCTGATTATTTGAATGTGGAGAATATTTGGTCAGGAGCAAGATCCAATCTTTATAATACAAATCTAACACTTCCTGACTTAAGAGTCATGTGAGAATAACAGGTCATGGAAAAACTTAAATAACTGAAACAATAATGTAATCTCTTTATTTCAGCTGGTTAAGATGTTTCTTTCTGTGAGTAGTTTTAGTTATCTAACTACTCTCATATGAACAAATGTGTTAATATGCAAAATATGAGGGAAATAAATCTGTTTCTATGGTTTTGAAAAGCTAAACTTGTGTCATTCTGCTTCAGTTGATTTGTTTTAGCTCAAAGACTATGTGAAAAAAACCTCACAAAACAGACTCCTGCTCTCTGGAAGTAAAAAAAAAAAAAAGATTTGTGTGTCACACGTTAAAGTTGGAAGGGCTACATTAATTTTAACTGTTAAACGTTTGTATGTTCTCCCTGTGTGTGCGTGGGTTCTCTCTGGGTACTCGGTGGGGTTGGGTTAATGATTCTAAATTGCCCATATGTGTGAATGTGAGTGTAAATTGTTGTCTCTCCATTAGTCCAGTGACAGAGTGGCAACCTGGCCTAGGTCAGGGCAGGGCAGGGATAGCTCAGTAGGTAGAGTGGTTGCCCCATGATCGGAAGGTCGGGGGTTCAATTCCCCTTAACAGCTACCCTGAGGTACCCCTGAGCAAGGTACCGTCCCTACACACTGCTCCCCGGGCGCCCAATGGCTGCCCACTGCTTCACTGAGTGAATGGGTTAAATGCAGAGAGCAATTTCCCCACGGGGCTCAATAAAGTACAATAATGTACACACTTTCTTCTTCTTCTTCTTCTAGGTGTACACATTATGGCAGCTGGGATCAGCCCCCTGCAACCCGGAATTAGATAAGATTGGATTTATTGAAGTGAAGGATGCTGAGAATAGTGATGGTTTGCAGATGCTTATTTTCTTGAAATGCTCCCCGTCCCACCTCTTCTCCTTTTCTTTCTCAGGGTTCCTTGTCTTTGCCACCCTCGTCATCATCGTTGCACTCATCTTCATATTTGTTGTGGGTCCCCGCCACGGCCAGACCAACATCCTAGTCTACATCACCATCTGCTCGGTAATCGGAGCACTCTCTGTGTCCTGTGTGAAAGGACTGGGCATCGCCATCAAGGAAGCGATCGCCGGGACGAGCGTGGTGAAAAACCCGCTGGCGTGGATCCTGCTCCTGGGTCTAGTGGGCTGTGTGAGCACGCAAATCAACTACCTGAACAAAGCTCTGGACATTTTCAACACCTCCCTGGTAACGCCAATCTACTACGTGTTCTTCACCACGTCCGTGCTCACCTGCTCTGCCATCCTCTTCAAAGAGTGGGAGCACATGGGAGCGGACGATGTCATCGGTACACTCAGTGGCTTCCTCACAATCATCGTGGGCATCTTCCTGCTCCACGCCTTTAAAGACGTTAGCGTGAGCCTGGCCACGCTCGCGGTGTCCATGCGGAAGGAAGAACGAGCGTTTCCCACAGCCAACGGCATAGCATCTCACACCGCCTACGAACTGCTGGACGAGAAGTCGGCCGGAGACTTGGAGGAGCGAGACACGGCTTCGCATTTCGACAGCGTCTCCAGAAGGAATGGCACGATGACGTCCTTGCTGGATCACTAAGGACCTCCCTATTCCAGAAGACTCGGCCGCGGCTCTGATGTAGACGTGGAGCGCGAGAATGAGACAATCAGCGATCCGGGGCGTAAACAGACCAGTGGATTGTAGTTAATGTTTTAATTTGCCTTACTTTTCTTGGAATATGGCTCATATTCATCTCTAGTTAAACTTAATTTCATTCCTGTGTAGCGCTGTAAATAAGTTTTATAAAAAGGTTTTATGGACATGCACCTTCATGCACTGACTTCCTTTCTATGAATCAGATGAAGTTTTAATATATATATATAAATATATATATACTTTATGAAGTCCTGCTGACAATGACTACATTTGATAGGACGTTCTATGATTTGAGTTGTCGTCATACTTGAAGGTAACGGCAGTTAATGTTGGGAGTTCTGAACTTTTTCTTTGCAGTTTTTACATTAAAAGCTTGACACAAACCAACATTTGTTACATATTTATTGAATTAAATGATTAAAACATAAGGCACAGTGAATAAATGCTGAACATGAGCTTGAGCTCTGTTACTTCAGTTCCACTTAAAATGTTTAGCATGCAAGTTGAACAGTGTAGAAAATATAAATTTACCATCACCCACACTTAAAATAGATTAATGCTCACCCTCAAACACCCGCCACCGCAAACCCTTAAATACGTCAGATAAAAACTACTTCCTCTCTCTGATCTACTTCTGTCTGCAAGTATAAAACAAAGAATATCCAAAAAGGGGAAATATTCTTTTCTGATAAGGCACAAATGAATACAAAAAAGAAAAAGTGGCCCAACTTCTGACACATGATGGTCCTCAGACCTAAAGGGCGATATTTGTGGTGATGCGGACAGTGTTTGAAACTTCACGCTGGTCCACAGTGTCGACGGCCACCTCAGCTGCTGGCGAGCGACTGGTGTATCGGAGGCTGGAAGCATCGCACGTGCTCGACCGGCATGTTCTCGCCGTCGCCAGACTTCATGTACTTGTTCAGGATGGCGAAGATCTCGTTGTTGAGGACTTGGAATCTACGGATTCTGTCCACCATCTTCTTTAGAGGCTGAAAGGGAGACAAACACGGGAATGAGCTCAGAACAGGTCCCACTTAATCACATTGCTGCTTTTATGTCAGATCCTATTTCACTGGTGAACGTTTATTTTAAACGTGGCCACAGTTTCTAATAGCACATAAAGCCAACAGCTCAGACTGTGCTAAACGCTCAGTGTTACACAGTTTTTCCAACTCTCCATTCTGAGGTCACAGAGAGAGCAGGGTGTATTTATAGTACCGTAGGTCAGCCCTGAAGTTGACAACACAATAATTCCCAACATTATTTTTCTTAACCCCCCCTACGGGCTTTTGGATCATCACAGGAAATAACAGTTTGTGATACGTTTTAGCCAGATAACTTTTCTCTGCAGTTTCTCAAGAGCATTTGCATCAGTTGCATAAAAAAACAAAAAACAAAACTGAACTTCAGACATAAACATTGCAGTCGTGGTGGCCATCAATGCCTCTGAGCTTGTGCATTTGGTGGGTTGGAGTTTGCCTGACATCTTCTGCAGTCTCATTTAGTGGCTTGTTGTAGAACATGAGGATGTTCTGAATGAGCAACTTCAGGAAAAAATGCCAACTCTTTCTTGGGCTTTAGGATTTATTTCTGTGGAACTACAGAAAAGCCCCGCTGACCTGCTGTTTAAACCTTCTGTTTATCTGGGACAGCCAATTATAAAAAGCTCCCATAAAGGGGGAGGAGCTATAAGAGCCTGTTTGATATTTGGTGTTTCCAAATGGCAGTGGAAGAACAGGAAATTGTATGCAATTGTGTATAAAACAGCTTATTATGAACTTTAACAGTGTTTCAGTTAAATCTGAGGATCCAGCTGGGAGATGTGAGCTGAGCACCAAGAAAACGGGACAGTTAGCCAGGCTCATTTCAAGGTTAAATCCAGCTCCCGGCAGTTCTAAAACAAACTCATCTGCTTAATCCACACAAACGCTGAAGAGTGTAACATCGCGGAGGGTTACCTGCAGCGACTATCTGACGACTTCAGAACCTCATTCTGTGTTTTCATGTGCAGCCACGCTGATTAGCTTCCCCCCCCCCCCATGTACTCAGTGAAACCTGTGGGTTTGGTTCTCAGTGACCTACTTATCTGCCCATGAATGCATCACAATGTTGCTGGGTCAGTGTTGCCAACGCACAATACTCAACAAAGAGTTCATCAACAATCACGGAAAACAAAACGCAACAAAAATTCCTGAGAGGCAGGTAAGCTCCTAGCAAACAGAACCATCACGCCCATTTCTCTTTCATCGTCCTACACTTCACTCCCAACTGATTCAAAACTCTTTCATAGTCCGTGAGGGAAAACCCCCCCCCCCCCAAAAAAAACAAAAAACAGTCCATTTATGATTCAGTGGGTCACGCTGAAGCCTTTTGTGCTCTTTGCTACATTCTGAGGGGATACACTCAGTAACAGATTTCAACATAAATTATTCAAGTATTTTTTTTTGACAGAAATCCGAGTTCTGATTTCAACTTCCCTGCGCTGCCTCCGCAAGGACCAGAGTGCTGCAAAACTGAAGAAAATGAACACCTGAAGCCGCTCTTGTGATCGCCGACACGCTTGTGCTCATGAAGCAGAAGGACGGACGTCTGCAGATTCACGCTGAGCTGTATTTAGCTTTCTGTTAGCAGTGAAATTCATAATTCATAATTTTGGACTCAAAGCAGAAACACAGCATTAGAAAACAAAAACAACAGTTCAGTGTGGTTTGCTCTCAGTAATGTACGAAGTTACTTTAACTGTTGCAGTCTCACACCTGAGACGGATCTTGTTTAGTGACTTTAAACGCTGCGACATTATTGGCTGCTCCACGACAAAAATTAGAGGTGGAGGATCTGAAACTCATCAAGCTCATCTTTCATGCTTCATTACCAGTTCTTACTGTGGTTTTTTACAAAGTATTTATAGAAAAGTATCACTTATTTACAGAGGTTAAAAAAGGAATATAGCTTTTTAAATCTGAGTCTCATATGATCTGGTGTGACTGAAGCCAGATTACATCATTATCAACACCCTAAAGGCTACAAAACGACAACAAACAGAAGTCATGTGAACCTAAACTCACCTTGATAAATTCCATACGGGTCATAATCTTTATTAACTTTGCACGTCACGTCACGCAGGGCGCCATCAGCAGATTTTATTATCTAATGTTCAGAGTTCAGCCGTGCGTTTAACAGCCTGTTGTTGAGGTTTCAAATCATATCAGCAGGTTATGGCATGAAGCAGAAAAGTCAATCACATTTTCTTGATGTGTGTCAAAAATAATAATTAAAAATGAATAAAAAAATCTAACTGAATTGAAGACATACGCAGGTCTTTACTTATATTCTTGGTACATTTGCTATTTGAGATGGTGTGCTCATTATTTTGGATGCAGTAACTGGTGGAGATGCTCGGGGACGTCAGGTGAGGGAAGATGCGTTAAATCTGCACCTTATGTATGCTGTATTTAACAGCCGTGCTCATGTCTTTCAAACTCACCACGCTCTTGATGATCTCATCCTTCCCGTCGTGCTTCTGCACCTTGAGGAGGTGGTAGCTGAAGTCAAGGATGTCAAAGCGTCTCTGCTGTCCCAGCAGGGCGATAATCATGCAGCCTGCCCAGTGGAGGCCGTCTCCAAAGCACTGCCTGGAGGACAGGAAGAGGGTGTGTCAGTAAATATTAGGTGAGAGGAAGCGTGTGCGTGTTTGTGTTCGGCCACACTCACTCCACTGTGAACTCGTGGGCTCCCACAGGAATGCAGTACACAAACTGCATGGCGCTCCAGAGGCGGTGGAACTCCACACACTCGTCCACGTGCATCACGCCGTTGCTGGGCAACGGCCCACGCCACACAGGGTCCTCCAGGAAGCCTCGCACACGTGTGAGGATAACCTCAAACATGGACAGACCGCAACACAGGCGCTCTTTGGTCAATAGGTCGCCCTCACGAGCGATGGCTATTTGCTGAAAGTAAAAGCATTCAAAAGATCGTCTACCGGTCAGCATCCTCCATAAGTGTCACATGACACAGGAGCAACTGTAGCTTATCTCTGTCTTAATGGTGTGTTCAGAGGGAAACAAAATAAGTTGGTTTATTGCCTGATGTCATCCTCAGGATAAAGTCCACACGATGAAACACATTTATATGGCAGCAAATTTGTTCATGAAGTCCTCCTGGAGAATTTATTTAAGTTCTGAAGATGTTTTAACTCCAGCTCTCAGCTGTACTGAGAAGAAAGTAGTTTCCTCATTGGTTGTTAGAGACAAACATCAGCTGGTTTTGAATTGGCCCTGAAACACTCCAGCATTTGTATTTACATAACTAACCCGAGGGAAAGTGAACACACCATCCGACGGCTCTTACCTGTGGTGTGCCGAGGCGTTCTATCAGGGGAACCATATGCAGCGCCGTGTATTTGGCCTCCAAGCGCTTCATCTTGGCGTCGAGGCGCTCCCCCTCTACACAGACAGACAAAGAAATGCATGAAGTTTAAGTTGAGGATTGTCAACCAGTGGAAATTTGTTCTTAAGAAAGAGGTTTAAAAAAAATAAAAAAATAAAAGCTTACAAGAAATAGAAAATTCAGACTAAGAAAGGAAAAAAGTGAAAATGTGCCAAAACGCAGTCCGACAGAGTTGTTACTTGTATAACAAAAAAAAATTAAATAAAACAAAAACTTCTCACAATCAGCTGTTTTGTTTCTACATTAACTTTAGTAAATTTAATGAAGCCTGCCAGAATTTGACCTTCATATTAAGATTTTTCCAGATTACCAGGTCCTGGAAATACACAGGTTGTGTAACGGAGCTTTATGACACCAGCAAGAAAGGCAAAAAAAAAAAAGAAAAAGAAAAAGTGTGATCAACATCAAGTGGAAAGTAAATGCACAAACCGCACCTTCGTGCATGGGCTTACTCATACTGAACATTTAAAATAAAACATTAATGGAAAAATATTATCACACAGATGGAATCACAGTTAGAAGATGAGCTTTTTATGAGCAACCACCGATGATTCATCAGAAACGGATCAAACATCCAGGGTACCCTGTGGCCGTTTATGCTCCTCTACGTCACAGACGTTAAACTGCTACAGCTTATTCAAACTACGATTTACAGAGAAAAACAAAATCGCGCCGAGCAAAAATCGGATTTTGTCATCGATTTTGACACGAGTTGGGTATAAAATTTATTTGGTTGCAGTTCATGTAAACAGACAGTAAATGTGTTTTTCAGCTCTTAAAATTTCTTCTGGATATTTCTGAATTATGAGGGTTTAAAAAGATGTTGGAAAAAGAAAATTAAGAATGTGCCAAATTTCTATTAAGCCCCAATGCAAGTCTGGAAATATTCAGAGAATGAAGGTAAAATTTTGCTTGCCTGGAATAAGCTAAAGTTATTGTAAACATCAAAAGAAAAAAAAAATTGAGATGAGAGGCACAGATCGAGTTTGTTATTAATAGAAAATCAAACGCACACATGATGGCTACAGCATCCAGTTTGGGTTTATAAAATTTTAAATTTATGGGATTTTAATATTTAAAAACAATCATAAAAATTAGCAATATTTTCAGCCAGAACAAGATGCAACCTCTACAATGTTCTGCAACCCATGAAAACATATCAGTAAACCACAGTATGGCACGCTGGTGTCTCTGACACACACACACACGCATGCACACCTGCTGCAGATAATGCTGCGCTGGAATAACTGACTCTCTGTAATCCCGGCTGAAAACCGTACCCAACAAAAGCACTCTTGACTCCCGCTGAACTAATGTTTGCTAGAACACAGCACCCAGCTGTTTTCAAAATTGTTAAGCTTTTCCTAAAACAATACTTTAATGATGGAAAACAACTGAGTGCTGCATCTCAGCATCTCACCCTTGAGCGACGGGAAAAACCAAGGAGGAAATTTACATGGAAAGGTTTCGTTTTTTCAGCTGGTTAATGAGTCTCATTGTTAGTCAACTTTGGAACCAAAAGATGAGATCATGAATACACGCAGATGAAATGAGCCTCTATTTAAACAAACTTGTCTTTGGTTAGAGAAAAAAAAAAAAAGGTGGGGGTTCATACAAATAAAATAAGCCTTATCCAGAACAAGCTCAGTGCAGCTGCTCCTTCATGTCAAAGCAGACAGACATCGAGAGGATTCTGGTATCTGATCAGGATCCTTCCATCCAAAGGTAGAAAACCCAAAAGGAAGCACAAGAGATCATAAATCTCATGTGGCCAGGAAACACTTCAAGTTCCTCCAGGACGATTTGAAAAATGAGGCAAATCTGGATAAATCCTGCTGCCAGAATGATCTGAGCGGAGCGATAACAGCAGAGCATGGACGGACAGACGGATAAAAGGGTCAATGTGATGAAGTCCTTGTGACCCTTTTTAGATTACTTAAGCAGGATGCAATGAGCTTAAGGTCGCATGAAGGGAAATTAAAGAGTTTTGTGATTTCGGGTTATGGTTAAATCGCTGGGAGTCACTCTGGCACCACCAGAATCCGCCTTTTATTCAACAGCGAGCAGAGATTTCAGACGCTTGAATCATTGTTTTGGACCCAGAGCAGATAAAGCACGGAGACAGTTTATTGATTACACTGTATGAACTGCGCAGAGCAAAGAGCACAAAGTTATCAATAGGAACCCATCTGCCTGTTGACTTTGCCTAGAAATTTGTCCATAAAGTTATAAACAAGTCCAACCCTGCCCAGGAACAACTGTGACTTGTGCAGGGACTACAAAATATTACACATTCTTACTTTGTTTATTAAATTTAGGCCGCTTATTCAAGTGGACGTTTTAGAGATCTGGGATGTTAATACATGTGTCTGAACTGGAAAAGTTTTTGGGTCCCTCCTGCTGTTTTGACTGTGCAAATAAAATTGACTTTTCCTCTCAGTATTTACCTTTGACATGGACTCTGGGAAGAATGTTCTGGAAAGGTGCAGCATGCAGCAAATCACAAACTTCTTCCTGTGACTGGAGGGAAAACAGCAAAACTTTAGAATAGGAGGCGACTGCATGAGGAAAAAAAATAATGAAAACATCTGCGGAGCATCTTAAAGTCGCCAGAGGCTCCCGATGACCCCGCGACCCGTACCAGGCTCTGCTCACTCAGCATACAGAACAGGATGGCGTTGCCCACCTCCCTCAGGTTCTGGAAACACACAGTCTTGAGCTCAGCGTACTCAACGATGTCCTTCAGCTGGTGGTGGAAGAACTCCAGGATACCTGAATGGAATTACACTGCAGTTATCACATATCTGCTACAGATAACAGCACTCAAAAGTAGATTACAGCAGGTATGCAGCGCTCCCTGATAAGCACATGAAGGGCAGGTTTTGTGGGCTCATGTTTGTTCTGTTGCTGCTCCCTCAGTGGAGTAAAGAAAGTCAAGATAAAGGTCTCTGTACTGAAACGTGTCCACCGCAACTCTTTGATTACTTTTTTTGTGCCTCCTCTTCCTGGTGAACGTCCACTGATACTTCCTTTCCCATTAAGGAAAACCTTTACGCCAATCAGTGTTTTGCCTACATGTCAGACTAGGTGCTTCTGGATCATTGCTGGATACACGTAGATGTGACGCAAATCTTTTGACTGAACAAGGTCATCTAACAAAAGGAAATGTGACCAGTTTTTCTCCTCACATTTGAAAGCTTTGATTAAAATGTTAAATACGACTCATTTCCAGCAGTTTGCTTCATTTGAATGAAGCGTTCGCTCCTGACTCACAGCTTCAGATTTTACTCCGACTTGTTCTGCAGATTCAGTCTGTGCGGCTAAGACCCTGACACGACTGACAGAGCAAATCCACTGTGCTCAGAGGTTTTGCCTTTTCTACCAGTTAAAATGAAAGTCAATAAAATGCAGTTTGAACGCTAACACACAAAACAAGCAAAATCCAGCACTGAGACCAAAAAGCACCAGATGTCTCCACGCAGTGGCTTATATTCACATGTATGGGTGTTCTTTGACTCGTATCAAATATCACTGTTATCTTTTTCTACATGTGCAGTATCTGCTGAGTTTTTTTTACTGCTTGTATCAGACCCAGACATTGTGTATCAGCTGGCTACACTTTGACATACCCGGGGAACCGTACTCGTAGCGTGGAAGTCTGCAAATCTTGGGCATCACCTCCATCAGGGTCTTCACATACTGCATTATGGTGCCCTGAAGCTGTAGAAACAGAGAGCTTAACTCCACTTAAAGGGAAGTGAACTCACAAAGAATGAAGCACAGTAGCATCATGAAATCATAGCTCCTGCACATCATTACACACTCACCAGGCTTTTGACAACCTTCAGCAGCTCCTCCATCACCACAGCAATGCCCTGGTAGCCCAGCAGTCTGCACATCACCTTAATGTGTGGGGGGCCCAGAAAGTTTCTATAGGAGCCAAAAGTGCTGCTATAGGCCAGGTTCAGGGTCTACATGCAGAGAAAGACATCAAAAGACATCAAAAAGGTTAGTATGAATATTGCACACCACCATGCAGGGACTTTGTTTTGAGATATTTAAAGGGGGGGATGGTGAAGCTCTGAGAAAGCAGTCCACCAACTACTCTTTCAGAGTCTGCTTCTCTTTAAGGGAGTTCTTTGTCCCCACAGTCCCCAAGTGCTACGTTATAAAGCAGCTTAATTAAAAAGAAAAAGCCAAAATAAACCCAAAGAACAGCTGAGGCCGGAAAAGAAGGTCATAGTAGAGGAGAGGGTAAGTTTTCCTCTTGTGTCATCACAGTGTTAAACATTTGAGAGGATCACAATAATCAGACACACTAACCTGCTGTTGTGAGCTGATGCGTTGTAAATAAAAGTGAAAGGAATCAACGAATGCTTACATTAAATTCCATGGCACTTTTAAAGCGAGTAAAATGGGAACATTTTCCACATTAGGATTATCCTCTGGGGACCACGAACAGCAATACGACAATCTGGCCGCCAGTTGTTCAGAGCTTTTGCTGTGGAACAAACAGTTAGGCAGATGGTCTCGCCAACTGAAGCACATTTAAGCTCCAGTGTCAGATATACAAGATACTCTGACATAAACCAAAGTGCTGCCCGAAGGGGAAATAACGATCAATAACACTATGATGTCTCTGCATTAACTCGCTGGCATGGAAAACAAAATCAAAGCAACCAAATTTGCTAACATATAAAGATTGATTTGTCTGCACTGTGCACTTTTCCCTTACATACACCACAGATTTTTAGTCCTCCCTCTCTCCTGTCAGCAGTGAGGTGAAGCTCTAATCCAGCAGCAGCGGCGATGAGGACACACCGATCTCTGCGTCAGTACTGAGGTTAGAAATCTCCACAGCAGCACGCAGCATCAGAGCGGCGACACAAGAAAAGATTTTTTAAGTGAGTGACGAGCAGCAGCAGCATTACGGGATAATCTGAGCAAACACCAACATGTGCTGGCACAGGTCTCCCGGTAAGTTTCCGTTTTATGCTTTGAATTGATGACGGTGGTCGTACTGGTTACTTGTTACAGCCAATAGTTATAGAAACGTCAATAACAAGATGCTTTTTTATGACACCTCTGAAAAACCACAAGATTTCTTTACAGTTGTAAAAATGTGGCAAAAAGAAAACAAAATGAAACCTGTGAGATTAACTTTGTCTGAAAAGCACCAGTATTTAGGAGGGTTTAAAGCATCATTTGTCATCAGCATTTCTTTTAACTGAGCCTGCAGTGAGCACCAAACCCACCCTGCACTGGTTAAGGGCAAAGTGAAAACTTTTAATCATTTTTACATTTGGGTGTCATTTTATTCAATGCACGTAAAATATTATTCAATACTGAAGATTAAGTTTAGATTTTTAAAGCAAAATAAACTCTTGCAATAGTTAAATATGTCAGCAGGTGCTTTGGGTCAAAGTGTGATTTTATAAAATAAATTTCAGGATTTATTAAAATATTGAAATAAAAAGCTCGTAAACTGGACAGCTCAGAAAAATAAATTTCCATTATGCAATTTGCATCATCTGTGCATAATCTCAGCTCCCTCCCACCCATCTGTTCCAGATAACTCTTTGTACAATGCTTATTATCCTCCGACATTGCTTTGTTTCCCCCTCGTTATGCTTTATATAACATGGTGAGGATCGGCTGTGTGGTCATGACATTTTTCATTATGCTAAGCTCTGTGCATACTGCAAATGGGAGCAGGATTTAAAGTCAGGAAGTAATTAGACCTTTTATTGAAACCATAAATTGGTGAGTTTTTGGATGCGTTTTTGCCCACTTACGTCAGAACAGTCCTAAGACTTAATGCTGCTTTTCCACCAACTATTTAGAACCACCTCCATTCACTTCTATCTGAAACGCAACAAAACACTGACATTAAAGACCTGAGACAAAATCTGGAACCGCCGCCGACGGCGACCAATATCAGCATCAAAAGTACAATTGCATAGATGCTATAAGCATTAAATAAAGAACAGCCACTGATATCAGTGTTTACATTTTTAGTTGTTATAGATCAAAGTAAAGCAGATGTGTTATTCCCTTCTATAATCCTTAAAGGGACAACAGTGGCCGTGCAGTTTGAGCATGTGTTTAACTGCTAATTGTACATAAATAAAATGTGCATGGGTAGGTGTATGAGAGTCAGGCCTAATTCATAAATTCTTAACTTGGATCACGTATGTGGTAATTCTCTGGTATTTGTCTGGCATATTATTATTGTTTTCATTTTTCTTTTTTAAATTTAGTGCACACGTTTTTTTGTTTTTAGCCTCAAACCTAGTTGCGACATAAATGGGGGCTCATCCGGGATCTTTGGGACTCTTCTGAGGGGACTGAACATCAGGTTTCTTTCTCCTATAAGGTGCGTCAAGCTGACTATGTCTTCCCTGTGAGCGAATTCAAGCATTTCAGCTCTTTAGATGTGCTGCCTCCACTAAAACATTTACTTACTTTGTTTACTTATTACTTAACGCTGTCTCGAGCCTCGGATGCCTGTTTTTGTGGAATAAATAATGGTTGCTACTTATGTTCTAAGGAGTAACTGGATTAAGAGCTTGAGAATCACTTCTCAAATCTGGTTAAAAGTGCTTTGCTTCTTAAAGGGAACAAAAGTGCTGATCGGTGGAAAAAAAAGGAAATGGGTTAAAAAAATATGGGTGGGAAGGAGCCAAAATTAAGAGTAAAATGTGAAAGCTTCTGTTGTGCAACATAACTAGGATGGTGACTTAATTAAATGTTATGAATCATGACCAAATGGCTCACTGAGCCAAGAGAAAGCTTATTATTGATGAAGTCTTCTTATATTAGCTCTTAGATGGGGAAAGAGCACAGAAATACCTCACCCTGTCATCTCAAATTAGTCCTTTCAGTGTCTCACTGTGTTCCCATCTTCCTTTTTTCCAGCTCAGTTTTACATCGCAAGCATCAGACAGCTGCAGTAACTGAGGATGCACTTCATTCCTGCAGACTCCATCTTCTCACAATGGTGATTGCAATCTACAACATCTCCTCCACCTCAGCCAGGGTGAGCTGGCCATCCTCCCCCACCTGCATTGACACCTTCTACAGCGTCATGTACGACCCCAACTGGAACAGCCTGTTCATGGGCTACAAGCGCAAAAGCTTCATGTATGAGGATCGTATCCCTGTCAGTCAGACCAGCACACACCTGGCCAATCTCCTCCCTCAGACTGCCTACTTCTTGTGTGTGACGTGTCAGGCTGCCAATCCGGTGCGGGAACAATGCCAAGTGTTCAGCACTCTGAGCGACAGCAGCGAAGGTCACGACAGAGCCGGCTGGGAGCTGGCAATGGCCGTATGGCTCATCTGCTGCATCTTGCTCCTCGTCATCGCCAGCATCCTGTTGTGGAGCTGTCTTAACAACATCTGTATCCTCCCCGGCCAGGCCGCAGCCGGACACCCGGTGGTGACCAACTCAACCTGTCAAGGCATGTCCACATCTGGAGCCCTCTACACTACGAGAAGCAGCAGCCAAGACAGCATCAAACTCTCCAACATCATGCAATCACCCCACCTCTCGGCGCAGCCTACGGGTCACATAATTACCCAAGACCATGAGTTGAGGACGCTGGCTAAGCTGTCCGGCAGCGAGCCAACATGAATCAACTGGATTAAGGTCATCACAGCATTGTTCAGATTCAATTGTCACCGAGTATTTTCATCCACTCACAAAATCCTATTTGTGTGTTTTTCCTCAGAGGAAACATTTCCAACCTATTACAGCAAGGTTTCAACACACACGCACACATGCACACCATTTTAAATAAAAAGATTTATGCTTTTAAGACCTAAAAAAAATTACAAACCAAAAATTAAATATCATTAATATGGCACTCATCTTTCTTTTGGCACTGACAAAAATTTATCCATGTAGAAAAATAAAAAAAATCTGTCATTTAACGCGTCGCCTGCGTGTTTATAGAACGGGCTCAGACAGAAACAAATGTTGTCTGTTTAATCAAAGCTTCACTATCCACAAAAACATTAAAAATAAATAAAATTGTTTTACTCATAACTCTGTAGATCATTCTTTTATATTCATGTCATTTATTTATGTCCATAAATAAACCAAAAATATATATTTTTAAATGTATTTTTTAACCTCTCCTACAGTGAAATTACAAAACCCTCTCAAGCCATATTTGTTCTCCCAAAGTAAAAACAACAACTACTTTTGGACATGTCTGGGAGTGATTTTGATTTATCCAAATATTATTTACATTATTTTGATTGGATATCAAAGTATTCTGCAGTCCAATGAAAAAAGACAAAATCCTTGATGTGTGATTTATAAAGATGATATGAAAAGTGGATTTGAATTGCCTTGGGAACCCCCCCCAAAAAAACATTAGTAGCCAAAGAGTGTTCAGTCAGCGTCTGTCATAGTCAGATCCGCCCCTCTCTCTTCACGTCTGGCTTCAAGAAGCGATGGTGAGAACGGTCACCTCGATGCTTCATAACAGGACTTCACCGACCAGTGAGTGACATCACAGCGGCCACGTCCATCTTTTATACACAGTTTCTGGTCTTATTTTTAGACACAGGAACACACAGACATCAACATCATGAGTGTGAGGACTGAAACAGTCTGACAGCATCATAGCTACACTATCAGGTTAGCGCCCCCAGCGTGTTGGTCCACATAACTACACGTTAAACAGAAGAACATGTGATTGACTCATGTGCTGCATGGAGTTTTCACATTTCATGACATTTAAGGCATTCATTTCCTCCGAGGGGACGTCTGAGCACGTGCACACACTTCCCAGAGTAATGCTTTCACCCTTGTATTCTGTGGATACAGTTTGACAGCGTATACTGAATATCTGAGAGTCCACCCCTGTAATATGAGGAGATAAAGTGTGGGAGCTCTAACAGAAAAATGTCCTGACCTTTGACCCGTACAGGTACTGAGGCTGAGCGTTGGGTGGTTTATCCCTCTGGAACTCCTGAGAGAAGGGCAGGATGGTGCGCACAAACCTGAAGGCAGAGTTGGAAACATATCTCCATTAAAATAACATCGGGATTGAAAATACAAGACCCACACAATTACTCCCTTTTCCCCCCTAAACCTTTGAGAAGCACAATCTGATATTTTATCTAATAAAACTATAAAAAATAAAATAAATAAACAGCTGTGAACGTTTATAAGAAACTGCCTCTTAGTTTTAGCTCCAGCTACTGGCATTAATATATGAACATTTTGGTCTTTCTGTGACCTTCACCGTGATTTTATTCTGAAATGTCACCTGTTGGTAGACCCGTTGTAGCAATAGTTGGGTAAGAAGTCGTAGTTGAGCTCCCAGAAGACGTGCAGTGTTATCCTGCCATAAGGGGCCGACACGTTGTGGTTGGCTTCGCGAAACATGGCGTCAAAGCTGTCCAGAGTCAAGAACTTGCTCAGGAGCTTGTGCGTCATGCGGTTGACCTCCAGAAGGCCTTCCAGCTCCTTTAAACAAGTCACACACCACCAATATATATTTTTAACTAAGTCAAATGAAAAACCCCAGGAATCATCAGCTAAATTAAATTACAACTACATACCATGATGGAGGTTAGATCCTCACTCTCGAAGCGACCGATAGCCAACTCCATAGATTTGTAAAGAGCAGCAGAAACCCTCTGAGTGATGAGTCTGTTGAGATCGATGGAGCGGCCTAGAAGCTGAGGTTCACAGCCAGTTAGTTAGAGACAACATGAAGGTGGGAGTACAGCGAGGTGGAAAGCACGACAGCGTGCAGCTTATACCTGGACGTGGCGTTGCTTCAGCAGAGTCTCGTAGCGGTTAGAGGACGGCCAGGGAATGTTGGCTCCTTGGTTCTTGCAGTCAGATCTCAGCCGTTTGTCAAGCAGAAGACTGAAAGAGGATTCACATAAACACAGAGAAGTCAAGGTTTGTAAAAATCACACCTTTAGGCCTGCTCCTTATTTCCTGGCATGTATATCTGGTTCACTTTAATCATGACCAGAGTTTCTAATGACGAGGTCAGTGTATGTACACAAACCTCTGTGAGCCATAAGCTCAGACTGCTCTAAACGCTCAGTGAGGGGCAGCCAATCAGAACAGAGATGGCTTCAATGGGGAGAAACTAAAATAGTTTGCTTCAGAGACATAACACAGGGGCTCCCCCGAGGTCCAGTGTAGGATAAAGGAGGATTATTCTGAACTGTGAATTATGCAAAGCTATTGTGATAGAACTGGAAGTGAGCCGAGTTTTGAACCGTTCCCTCGGATCCCCACAATCCTGGAGGGTAGAGGTGCATTTGAAATTGTCCGACTATGTCCTGTTTGTGTCTGTCATATTTGACATTTGCAATATTACAAATATTAAATAAATAATTTGTACCTAAGCACATGTGCTATAGCACCTTTATCCCCTTCATCCTCCCACAGAGTTTTTTAATACCCTCTGCTACGTTCACACTATCACTCTAGCTGGACGACAAATAAGCTAGCTGTCGTTGAGGCCTTGACAACGTAAAAACATTGGAAAAGTGATCCGACTGCTTCTCAAACTAATCATGCTACTTGATTACTACTGGAATCAACACATTAGAAAACAGACGAAGCAATCAAATCCTTTCTTATGAGACTGTGTGTCTGCACATAAGGGGGAGAGGGGTCGACGTACCTTCCAGCTAGAATCTTGTAGTACCCAAATATCTGATCAGCAAGCTTGTAGACAAACTGATCAAAGCACAGGTTAACCTGAAGAAAAAAAAAATGTTTAAAAGTTTCAACATAGATGACCAATGAAATAGTACTTTCTTCTGGTTTAAGGAGAAAAATTATTTTCACAGATTTTTGTAAAGAACCGAGCCAAATCCATTCTACATGCACATTAACAAAGCTCTGCAAGCGGCTACATAATGAATAGAAATGCAGCTACTCAACAGCTCATGAAATGGACAGGAAACTGAGATTAATGAGGTGACTATAGGAGAGCTTGTAAGCAACAAACAGGATATTTAGGAAAGCCGTGCAGTCAGAGGCATTATGAGCGCGGTGATGCAGCCGCCACATATCTGAGATCATGATCCTTTACCTCTGCCTCTATTTCATCGTAGAGGAACTGCTTCTTGAATTTGGTCAGGGCGTAGTGTGCGCTGTCGTTGTACAAATCCAGAGGATATAGCACATACCTGCAGGGGATTAAGATGTTATTCTAGAATTAAACACACCCTGCAACCGTGAGAGAATTAATCTGTTCAGCAACAAGGATAAAAGCTGAGACGTGTAAAATAAGAAGCTTCATTTAGCTGCAGCAGCAGTTGGTTAAAAAAGGAAGCGTTACATCAAACTCATCAGTTCGATCGTGTTCACTCGAGGTTAACCATCGTCGTTCAGCGCCGCTCTTTGGAAACTAGCAGAACTGATACGCGCCACACAGACATCTGCTTAAATATGCACGACCTGCACAAAACACTTACTCTCCATAGTAAATAAGAGTAAAACACAGAGTTTTTCTTTTCTTTTTTTCCCCAAAAATTTTGGGTGAATATTTGAAGAATTATAGCACGTATGCTTCCTGCCAGCTGATGTGCTTAATGGCTTATGTAAAACCTGCCTCGTATCAACGTAATCCTGCAGCAAAGATTTAAAGCAGACACGAAAACATTCACGGATAATCCCAATTTTTGGGATTTCATCCAGGGTCCTATTTGAAAATGGAAGATGAAAAGAAACAAGCGCTGAAGTTGTCAGAACGCATCTGTCCGATCGCAACCGCCAATCGCAAAGAGCCAGACTGTGACTAAACATGAAGTTTAGTTAGAGAAGGACAAACGCAGTCCTCCGTTTTTGCACCAAGTTGCAAATTATACCATGGAGAATATCTATTTCCACTGCTGTGAGAAGAACACCAAACAATCAGCCCATCTTTCACATAGGATGAAGAACTTAATAATAAGAATGGGAGGGAAACTGTCCAGTAGTTATCAGAGTTGGTGGTAACCAGTGGAAATAAATGTTCTTGGTTACAAAAGAAGCATATTTACTCCATCATTGAAGCCTCCTTAGTCTCCAGGATGTGATCGGTGAGGATCCAGGGCATGGACATCTCGATGGGGAACTGGATCCTGCGACCCATGGTGAGTTCCAGAAAGAACTCTCTGAACCACAGCTGGGAGAGGTCACAGCACTGCTGCAAGGTCTCTGAAGGGAAGAGAGGGGAGATGGAAGAAGGTTACATCAGAGTCCCCTTCCAAAAGCTGTCAGGGGCCTCGGGCTGGTGATGATATTTATCGTTTGCTGAACAAAATGATTTGAGTTTTAGACTATGACTTTCTGAGTGTGTGAGTGATGAGATGTGTGGTTGCACTTTTTAAACAGAGCTTCAAAGTCCTGTACTTGAAGTTATGAGTGCTCAAAAATTATGACTTTTCAAGCCAACCCTCTAATCCCAGAAATGTTCATTAAATATCGTTAAATATCCAAAAGTCGTAATAGGAAAATAAAATAAGAATCATCTTATTCTAAGGGAGGCAGAGATGAAACGTTCTCAGGTGTGACTGATTGCATCTGCCTCTTACCGCTAAAGTTCAGCAGGTGAGTGTAAAAGAAGGACTCGCGGTGAAATCTCTCGATGTCCAGGATGGTGGGGCCCTCCAGGCCGCTGCGCAGAGTCTTTTTTGAGCCACTTTTTTCAGCAATGAGTGACTCCAGCATGGTCCTCACCATGTAGAGCTGCATCAACAAAGAGAATTGAGTAAAGGAAGACCTCATTAGTGCCGGCGCCCTGCTGACTGTACTCACAACCCTGCAAACACTAATCTCATTACAGGTGGGCAGCCGGTATGAAAGCTCCGTGTTGCTTTCAACATTTTCATCATCTCAGTCATTCCATAGTGGTGTGGAAAAGTGTTTGCCTCTTTCCTGGTTTCCTAGTGTGTTGCATATTTGCACCCCAGGGTGTGGTCCTGTCAGAGCGCAATGGATCGGCGCTTCATCATGTTTATTTTTTTCCTCTTAAGCTAAGGAATAAAATACTGTAGCAGTTCAAATATTCCAGGTAACTGCTGTATCCATCTCAAATTAAAAGTGCTTTAGCATGGATAGAAACTCTGTTTCTTAGCAAGGCTTTTATTTTGAAAGAAACATGTTCGTTTTATTTAAAATACGGTACATGAGATTATCTATGGTGTCATCCTCTGACATTTCTTATTAATTCCCATGTTAATTAATAAAGAATAACTGAGGACAGGATGTGAGCGGTCAGTTATTATGCAAAACTGCCTCCACAGGAAGCAGAATTATATAATCCTGGAAACAAATCAAAAGCTAACTGTGCTGATGCGCTCTGGTGCGTAAACAAATAGTGCCACACACCTGCACACACCTGGAAAACAGATTAGTTCTTGGAAATGACCCCTGAGCTGATAAATCTGTCTGCAGTACAGAACATAACAGATGGTACTACTGAGTCTGACATAAAACACAACTTTAAACCCAGCACCACACAGGATGAATGGGTATAAAAAGAACCCAAGGTGAGGTGTGCGGTGTAACTGCCGATGGTGAAAGCAGAGGTCTCAGAGCCACAAACTGAGTACCGTAAACCCAAAAAACGTCTTAGTCCAATCCCGTAACACCTTTTACACAGAAGATTCACAATTCATTAAAAAAAAAAGTAGAAAACAAAAAGTAACCATCTTCTG
This sequence comes from Rhamphochromis sp. 'chilingali', assembly GCF_963969265.1. Taxonomy (NCBI): domain Eukaryota; kingdom Metazoa; phylum Chordata; class Actinopteri; order Cichliformes; family Cichlidae; genus Rhamphochromis; species Rhamphochromis sp. 'chilingali'. The sequence continues at coordinate 34,570,951 of NC_137931.1, forward strand.
AAGCTTTCATACTACAAAATATCAAAAGCAGGTAAGAGGATCTTTGAAAAGCTAGTAAATCCAACATCCCCTTCCAATTCTCAGTGAGAGGTGGTGATAGCTGGGCTGATGGATGATGGGTTTCCAGGTTAGGAAAAGTGCTGGAGGATCACCTACAGTGATTTACTATGCTACAATGCATTTATGTACTTTTGTAACTTTTTTGCTTTTCACTCATTCATTCAAATATGCAGTGTGAAACATTAGAAACATAATATAGAATTATACAGAATATATACAGAATTATTGTGGATTTTGATTAATTCGTCACCATTTTATCCACATTAAAAAGGCTCCTTACAGTAAATACCCTCTGCAAATTTTAATGTCAAACCTTCACCACCAGGGGGCAGTGCTCTACCCGTAGGTTTGTTGCCGTTTTCAGACGTAACCTTTGATATCTCGTTTTAGTCCTACTTGCATTTTCTCGAGAGGCTTTACTTTATGCCGCACACCTTTTCCTGTGTTCTTAATAACTTACACCACTGTGTGGTATACACTGGTACTACATGAAAATGCAGTTCAGCCAAAATGTAACTATACGCAAAACGTCTATGTAGCATCCTGCATCCTCATACATTAAAATGAGTTATGATAAAGAATGTCAGTGAGGTGAGACCTGCGTGCTGGACGGCCCCACGGCGCGGCGAGGAACTTTAATGTCAAAGCCACCCTTTGGATCTTTTTCTCCACGGAGGGCGGGGTCATTGTGAGGCTCCCGGCCGGTCTCCCAATCGCACACGGTCTTTCGGATGGCCTGGAGGACGCTGCAGAAAGAAGGAAAAACAAAATACTTTTGAATGAGACGGTTTTACTTTGTGTCTTCAGCCAAAAGGAAGACGCACTTAGGCCTTTACTGGAGCACCAACGAACCGAAAATGAGAATGTGTATAAATGGTGGTTAATGCAAAAACCACAATATTTCTATTCAATATGTTAACAAATGTAGTCTCAAACACAACTTAATAACAGATGAGCTAAACATGGTAAATAAATTGACATTAAGCAGGAAATTATTTAGGCAAACAGGTTTTACTTGAGCAGGATGGCCAGATATTTGAAGCAATAGTTTGCCAATTAATTTGAGCATTTTTAATTATTATTTTTTTGTCCATCTCAGACAACGAAGCAGCTCGCAATCAAATTACTAGTGAAGAGTCCCTGCACTCTTATTTTGAAAGCTAAGTTCAGCCCAATGTGTCCCTGTGGGCTCACTCACTGGCTGGATCGTTACTGAAGCGGTCCTCATTATCAGTTAACCGCCTCTCCAGAGAGAGCTTTGTGTCCTGTGGATGGATGATCTGCAACACAAGCTTTGTTCTGCTCTGGAGATCTCTAAGGACTGTGGGGTGGAAGTCCAGCACAGGATGGTGCAATCAGCTGAGTCCCCCATGTTGTTTTATTTGCATCACAAAGGCAATTTAAACATTTTCGGGGGGGGGGGGGGGGGGGGGAAATCAGCGCTTTTTAATAAACCATCACATCTCCCACAAACTGGATCTAAATCTGAGTGCGATCTAAATCTGACTGTAATGCGATTCGAACCTCTGGATGACATTTTTCTTCTTCTTGATAGCGAGGCGCAGCGGATCACGCAGAGTGACCTGAGCAAAGTCCTGCAGAGCTGAGTAGATGGTGTGACGGATGGCGTGGTTGAACACGCTCTCCATGCGTCCCATCAGCACCTGCAGTCCCTTTATCATTGCAATCACCTGTAAAAGCACAACAATGGATCAGGGACAAGAATTCAAGTGGATCAAAAGACCAATCTTGTCATTCCATGAAAAAAAAAAAAATCAATCAGCATCCAAGTCCTGATTCCTTCTGGCTCAAAATCTGCTTCCAATATATTCATATTTTAACACTCTGAATGCAGCTTATGTGAAAATGAGGAACAAAACTGTTGTTCATGTATTCTCTATAACAGCTTGGACAGATCACATCCACCAAGAAACTTAGAAGGACGCTATGTACAGTGGGTACATAAAGAATACGCTGATTCTGGTAGGTTGCAGTGGGAATGTTTTTCCGGTCTGAATGATTTCACATGGAGTGACCATTTAAATGTGTGCACTGATGTGACAGACCTCTACGAGGGCAAACTTCTCCTCGCTGGTGTAGTTGTATCTGGTGGCCCTCTCGTACTCCTCGGCGTTGTCGGGGCACTCTTTATTGGAGTACTTGTCTGTGGGATGTACCAGTTTCCAGGAATACTGCAGGAAGAGTTGGGAAGGGGGGAGGATTACTCTTACTTTTATAAATACAAACATCTCAGCTGGAATCACTCATCATGCGTTTTCTCCTCACCACTTCCATAACATGAGCGCTCCACTGTGAGAGCAGCTGCATGCCCTGCAGGGCCAAGTCAAACAGCTTCCTGTACTCAGTGTCAGTCTTCTGGGCTTCCTGACGCCCTGACCCGGTCACCACCTACATCAGCACACAAACAAACGTCATTTAAGGCTCAATCCACACAATCCTGACTTTCTCACAGTATAGATTAGTGCTGAAAAAAAGAAAATCAGCATAAACCTAAATACCAATAAAAACGGCCCTCTTCGAATTTATCTTTCCTGCCCTTATCATTCCTGTGTTCAGTGTATTTCTGACCCACAAGTCAGTTAAATTCCCATCTCAGTCACACTAAACAATGACCCCTGAAAATCCGCCGGGTTAAGACATCTGCTGAAAAGCCTCTTACATCACAGCTGGGAATTTAAACATACCAATGAACATAAGAAAGCTTTAAAAGCTGGAGTGTGTTTCTCTCTGGTGAAATAAAGGTCAGCGGGATACTGATCCTCTACAGCAGCTTATTATGACAATAAACCTGCACCGCATTCAATCCAATACCTCGCCGATGATCTTTAACATCCGAGGGAAAGCCACACTAACCTCACTGTTGCTGTAGCGAGCGAGCTCGGAGATGAAGCGCATGTGATCGTCTCGGATCTGAAGCATCTGCTCACAGATGTTGTACTGAGGGCTGCTGGATATGGACGTGCAAGTCCACCTAAAACATAAGAAAGAGGAGAGAATCAGAGCAAGGAATTATGGGATAAATGAGTGATGATAAAGAAAAGCATCCATAGGAGAAAAACAGCTTTAGGTGCCAGCTGCTAAGATTACGCATAAAAACAAATGAAACCCGATAGAGAGGTGGTGCATGGATCGAGTAAAAATGTCATTTTGCTGCAGCATGTTTGTTTTAAAGGAGAGCGTGAGACCACACGCCTGCCAAAGTTTGCCAAAGTTCAACTCGATCACAAAGATGAAATGCTACAACGCACCGACACCACGTCAACCCTTCACACTGACTTATGAAAAAGTCACATAGTAAAAACTGTGTCCGTGCTGTCTGCAGCTGCCTGCTCCTACAACAAAGCACATTCCCCGCCTGGGGGGGACGACAACATTCAGCTGAAGCAAAATCATCAGTCCAACAACTGCTGAGAGATTTCACTGAGACTACAAGACAAGAAATCAAACTGTGGCTCACATATTTTAGACAAACTGACATCATCGTCCCTACAAATATAGCGGACCAGGTGCCCAGACCGCATTTTTATCCCTTGTCCCATTTATCGGGACAATGTCCGACATTTTGAATAACTCTAGTAGAAAAAGTGGACACGAGCTTCAATAAAAGTCTGCAGCTCACAGTTTAAAGGGAGAAATCTGTTCTGAGCAGCATTAAACTGCTACACTTTATTCAAATTAGATCCCATCATGCCGACGGTCACAGCTGGTTGGAGAAAGAACTGCGATGAACGAAAAGCAAATTTCGTTTTTGACTGTTCACGTTTGGAGCGGGAGAAAAGAAAAAGAAAAATCATAGTTTTAACAGTCTGTCAGCTCCTAAAATTTCAGCCACGCAGCTGTCTTCTGCTCTCACCTGGACTTGTTCTCTTCAAAGTGAGCGCTGGTCTTGATGTACCGGGACAACTCAATCTGCATGTCTCCAAACAGCGGCACCACCTGGAGTTGCTGCGAACACCAAGAACACACGAACCATTTAAAACCGTGGACAGCAACCATGATGACAACCACAAGGTGGAAACTAGCATTTTAAACACCGATTTGACGATCGATAAAGCTAGCATTACCATTAGCTTTTTACATGTGGGATTTTATTCCATGGTTTGAAGTTTTGGTATTTATTTCCTAAATACATCAAACAGCCGTAAAAAGAAATCTTATATAACGTATCACTCATCATCGGTTTTTTGTTTTTCCAGTCAAGAACAGATGTGTTTGTGTTTTTTGTTCATGTCACACGTCCCACCGTACCTTGAAAAACTTGTCGATCTTGCTCAGGTTTATTCTCTTCTTGGCATCCAGTTTGTAGATGTTGCTGCTGTTTCCATCCATGAGGTACAAGCCGAAGCCCATCACCTGGAGAAGAGGAGAGCTGTGGTTATCCTGTGCACAGCGCTCTGGTTTAAAACGAGCCTCCGCAGCGTCACTTACTTTGAGCAGCATGTGTTTCTCGCTGGGAGTGAGGTACAGCTTGTTGTCGTAGTAATCGGCACACAGGTTCACGATATCCGCCAGCAGCTCTTCATATCCGTGGATCACCTCCAGCTGCTGCTGCAACGACTGGCAGAGGGTACACAAGAGTTTAATATTAAAGAAATATTTACTTGTCAAATCCTGTGTGCCAAAGAATATGGAGAAATGAGATTTGACGTTATGAATGCTGCAAAGAGTGTTTTACACTCTTTAGACCAACCTGGGTGATTTTGTTGTGATTAGCCAGAAACATGGACAAATTCTGAGACTCCTGAATGGACGAAGGCTCCGACATCTTTCGGAGAAACTGAGCGGCTCTGAGCAGAGGAGAGAAACGGTGCATTCGTTTTAAAGACCAAACACAGCCTCTCTATACCAGAGAGAGACGTGAACACATACGTGAGCTGCGCTTGAAATTCCCAGAGATCAACTTATGTATTTTACATCGAGAAGAAACACTGACGGGAGTGCTACCCCTGAAGTCAAGCTCGCTGAGATTCAAACGTGACGGAGACTTTTACTAGATGCACCTATGGTATCAAATCGAGACATTATATGACGCGTCACTTTGTTCTGGCATTATTGCATTCACAAATGTGACCGCCCGCCCAGTATGGAGACAATAATACCCATCAGCCTCTTAACGCTGAGTGTTAAAAAGGTCATCCTGAGAACTCCCTGATGTTAGGCAGGCAAAACTGGACTGATTCATTTTCCTCAAACGTCCTAAAATGTGGCTAAAAAGCTGAGCAAGTTAAAAGGGAGAAAAAAAAAAAATGAACATGAACTTTTATCGTGTTTACTATGAACACTTTGACATCATACTGAAGCTCTGAATGTCTGACCGCATGTGGGAAGCTCTTTTACCGATTTCTGTTCAGACACTTTGCATCTGTAAACCTGCAGACACGCAGACAAATAAGTCAAAGCAGAAGCAAGGAGGGTCGAATGAGCCTCTGCTCTTTATCATACTCCATATGATTAATTCCATATATTCCAACACCGAGATCAGGAAGGGGATAGTAAATGGTTTCCAGGTTGCTGACTGATGCTGCCATCTAGTGTCTGTGGGGCTAACTGGCCTCGTGAGTGCAGGAGAGCGTGTGTTTTATGGAGTACCGTTTGTACGCCGAGTGGTCGTTTTTGACGCTGCACTTCATGTTCTTCAGCTCATCCAGCACGGCAAACATGTTGATAAACTTCCCGAGGGTCAGCAGGTACGCCTCGGAGACAAAGTCCTTCCTGCGCTCGGTGTGACACAGACGGCGGACCTCGCCGCAGAAACGATCGATGGCTGTGCGCTGCGGGAAAATAAAGCAGCTTTAGAGGATTTAGAGACGGCCGGTCATCATCAGTATCTGCTGATCAAAGAATTGATGATACCTGGAAGTACATGAAGTTCATCAGTTTGGTGACTTCAGGCTCCAGCACCTCGACAGTCTTCTCATAGATCTCCACTCTGTTGGGCTGCTCGTTGCATTTCACCTGAGAAGAAAGAAACAAACGCAAAGAGCAGCGTTCATCTTATGAACCAAAGAAAAACATGACCTTTTTCTGACTGGGTCCTAGTTACAGCAGATTCAGTAAGTCGAATGCTCTCTGGAAGCTGAGACTTCTCTTAAAGAATCAGCAGAGACAGAACAGTCTGACCCTCCTCCACCTCATCTACTCTACTAAAGTTAACTCTTTTTGCCTCAGTCAGCCCTCTGTTGCATCGTCAGCGTTAGCACCGCAGTGTCACAAACCAACATCCCAGCTTTAGGTGACCATCAGATGTGCACAATGCAGTTTAATCAAAAGGCTCGACTATGAAATTGTTTGTTGTTGTTTTTTTTTAATGTTTTACTGTTCACGTTTTCATCATCCAATCAGTTTAATGTTCATCAAATAAAAAGAAATTTCAGCAGAAATCAACACAAAAATAAAAACAATATCATTACATCACATCTATGATCAACCTGAGATCCACTACAAGACACCAAAGACAGGAATTAAACAAATAATGATTCCGTTTTTGTTTTTAGTTCAAATGATCTGGAAAAAACCTAAAGTCCCAGTTAGCATCAAAATTAATAATAAGCATGAATTAGGCTGCTGGGGGATTCCCATGATGCATTGAGTTTTTCTTTTTCAGTCACTATGTATTAACAGACCTCTCTGCACTGAATCATACATGTTCCCTTTCAGTCGATTCACTCGGTACAACACATAAGTATGGGATATCACGCCCTCGCGTGTCCTGGCTGAAGAAACCTTTATTCACGCCTTTACGGCAGATGACGTGTGATGACACGCGCAAGGCCCCGCCCGCACATATAGCCGCTGCCATCACCGTCATCCCTCAGTTCTTACGCTCTTCACCTCGCTGAGAACACCTCTGCTGAGTTGGGCTAGCTAGCTACTGCTAGTTAGCTCCGTTGTCTGCCAACTTGAACCTAGCTTAACTGCCCCTGTTGGTGTTAGCCTCCACCGCCCAGCTGGTGCGTAGGCTGCCCGCGGAGCGCTATTTTCAAGTTTTTCTTGTGCAGCGTTTCGCTTTGCGTTTTGGGAATGGACTCCAAACCGAAGCGAGCAAAGCAGAAATCTTCTGTTCGCCCCTGTCCTCAGGGATGTGGTTTCTCTTTGCACGACAGCGACCAGCACGATGCCTGCCCTGTCTGCCTGGGGATCGTCCACGCTAGGAGAGCGTTGACGGAGCCCGAAGCTTGTGCGTTTTGTCGCCAGCTCCGACGCTCGACCCTGGAAAGACGGGTGACGTTTGTGGAAAGAGTGCTGGGACGCTCGGCTGTCGCACGGCATGACCCTCTTCTTTCCGAGTCTGGAGCCCCGGCTTCGTCCGAGTCCGAAGACGAAAATTTTCAGGTCGATGTCCCCGCGATTAGCTGGGCTGACCACATGGAATACGTTGACGGGTTAGCCGATGACGGACCGGAACCATGCAGGAGCGCTGACGGGCTTCAGCCTGGGTTGAAGCCCGCCAGCGCTCCCCAGGAAGACGATGACGTGCTGGACATCGGCCTGGATATCCATGGTTTGTCGGAGGATGAGCAGGAGAGCTCATTGTCGACCCAATATGCCGCCGCTGCTGCGCCGGTCGGCCACGATGACACCTCTCTTTTCTCCCTGTTTCGCCGTGCCGCTGAGAAGCTGCAGGTGGACTGGCCCTCTCCTCCACCAGCTCGGAAGCCGTCGCGGTTTGCGGGTTTTTTCCTTCCACCGGAGCCCGCAACGGCCAAAAACTGCCTCCCCATGTTCCCAGACTTTCTCTGCGAGCTAACAGCGTCATGGGACAAACCTCTGTCTACCCGCGTCACTGTGCCCGGCTATGGGCAGTACATGGAATTGGACGGCGCCGAGGGAGCTGGTTTAGCTAACCCACCCCCTATGGAGCCGTCTCTGGCTGCTTATCTGGCCCCGTCCCATAACCATGGTGTCGGTGGCCCCGCAACTCTGCCGTCCAAGCACTGCAGATTCTCGGCCTCGCAGCTGGAGAAGATTTATCGGGCTCAGGCCGGCACCGCTCGAGCCATGAGTTCCGTCACCATGCTCCAGACGTACCAAGCAATGTGCCTGGCGGAGCTTGGATCGCTGGTTCCGGAGGACAGCCCGCTGTCACCTCTTCTTAACGAGGTTAGAGTCACCACGGATTACATCCTCCGTGCGTCTCGCTGTGCAGCGCTCTCCCTGGGCAGAGGGATGGCTTCGACAGTGGTGGCGCAGAGGCACCTGTGGCTGACCCTCTCCGACGTCCCTGATAGAGACAGAGCTGTGTATCTGGACGCACCAGTGTCTGCGGCTGGGTTATTCGGACATTCACTTGAAGCCATTCAGGCTAGATTCGATCTGAGGAAGAAGCAGACGGAAGCTCTGCGCGACATCATCCCCAGACGCCAGCCCCAGCCCAAGCCCACTGCTAGCTCTCACAGGCCCGCCGCTCCTCTGACAGCTGGCAAGAGACCGGCGCCCACTGCTGGAGTGGGAGGGCCGCCGGCGAGAGCACGTACTCCGGCCCGAGCTCCACGCCAGTCGGCCTGGGGCAAAGGCCCTCCCCCGGGCCCCCGACGGGACCCGACGCCCAGGAGGAAGAAGCCTCAGCCCTCCTAGCTGTGATTGCGAGTGGGGAAGGGATCCGGCAGCAGGGAGACGCTGCTCTTACCCCTCTGTTGCCGCACAAGAGGTGCCGCTTAAGTTCTGTTCAGGTTGTCAGCCCCAGAAGGCGCTGCACTTCCCTATCGCGGTCTCCCAAGCACATAACCCCTGCACACGGTTCAGATGTGTTGAATGTTCAAGCGACCACATCGAGTGTTCCCGCTGTTTTTCATTGTTATGCCCCGAAAAAGGTGCACCCAACAAAATGTATAAATGTACATGTTCCCATGTTGCAATCAATAAAGAGTGTTGTTTACTCTCAAACAATCTCAAATGCTCAACCTGCAGGCGAAATGAGCCAGGTCAGGCAGGGGATGCAGTCCCCTGCAGACACACTGGGGGGCGACGGCGCCCCGCCGTCAGTGCTGCAGGCCAGCCGGCTGGCTGCTCACTTCCCTCAGTGGCGCGCTTGCGCCCCCTCTCCGTGGGTGCTGCAAACCGTTGCCATGGGTTACCGGTTGCAGTTCCGGGTCAAGCCGCCTCGTTTCCAAAGAGTCGTGAACACGATTGTCAACCCCGAGGCAGCCTTGGTACTCAGAGAGGAAATACAGGCGCTATTACAGAAGAGAGCAATACGGGTGGTCCCCGCTTCGGAGACGGACAAAGGTTGGTACAGCCGTTATTTTGTCATTCCGAAGAAAGGGGGAGGGCTTCGTCCCATCCTCGACCTGCGAGTCTTGAACACGTACCTGCGAACGTACAGGTTCAAGATGCTAACACTCAGACAGCTCCTGAGTGCAGTCGGCCCGGGAGATTGGTTTGCGACAATCGATCTAACAGATGCTTATTTTCATGTCGCTATACACCCGAAACACAGGCAGTTTCTGAGGTTTGCATTCGAGGGCGTAGCCTACGAATACCTAGTGCTGCCGTTCGGGCTGTCGCTCGCTCCCCGCACCTTTACGAAATGTGCCGAGGCAGCGCTAGCGCCCCTCAGGAAGAGGGGCATCCGCATCTTGGCCTACCTGGACGACTGGGCTCTCGTGGCTTGCTCCAGAGAACAGGCGGAGACGCAGCTGTCGCGGGTTCTGTCACACATTCAGACACTGGGGTTCTCTGTGAACTTTCAGAAGAGCTCGCTAATCCCAGGTCAACAGATCGCTTTTCTCGGTCTGGAAATATGCTCTCTTTCCAGCCGCGCACGGTTGTCAGAGCACAGAGTGGCCGCGTTTCATCGCTGCCTCGCTCAATTTCAGCTGGGACGCAGACTGCGTTTCCAGACGATATTGCGCTTGTTGGGCATGATGGCATCTATGATCGCCGTAGTGCCGCTTGGGCTGTTGAAAATGAGAGCGTTTCAACGCTGGACTCTCTCTCACCGTTTGTGTGCTTCGCGTCACCTCCGGAGGAGGCTGCCGGTAACTGCGTCTTGCATGCTAGCTCTCCGTCCTTGGAGGGAGCCCGGGCTACTGCACCAGGGCTCTCGGATTGGGAGGGTGTTGTTTCGCAAGGTGGTGTCCACAGATGCTTCCCTAAGTGGGTGGGGAGCGCTGTGCGAGGGTGCGTCAGTGAGAGGGATCTGGTCCGCGGCTCAGCGCCAGCTGCACATCAACCACTTAGAGCTGTTAGCAGTGTTCTTAGCTCTAAAGCGTTTCCGTCCAGTCCTGCAGGGCCAGCATGTCTTAGTCAGGACGGACAATTCAACAGTGGTGTCTTATATAAACAGGCAGGGAGGAACACGCTCTCTTCCCCTGTTGCAGCTGTCTCGCTCTCTGCTGTTATGGTGCAGTGTTCATTTTCTGACTCTAAGAGCCACCCATGTCCCGGGCCACCTGAACCTGGGGCCGGACCTTCTCTCCAGGGGGGGTCCTCTGGTGAGAGAATGGAGGTTACACCCTTCAATAGTGGCTCAGATTTGGGATCTATTTGGCGAGGCGCAAATAGATCTTTTTGCTTCCAGGGTGAATGCTCACTGCCCCCTGTACTTCTCCATAATCGACCACGATGCACCCTTGGGCTTGGACGCGCTAGCGCACCAATGGCCAGACGTGCTCCTGTATGCATTTCCCCCAGGGGAAATGATATCTCCAATTCTGGAGAGGGTGCGTCGGCATTCCCTCTCTCTGATCCTGGTGGCCCCTTGGTGGCCCGCGAAGTCGTGGTATGCAGAAATAATCAGCCTGCTTGCAGCAAGTCCTTGGCAGCTTCCTCTCCGCAGGGATCTCCTCTCTCAGGCGGGGGGGGAAGTGTTTCATCCGCGCCCGGATCTGTGGCACCTTCATGCTTACCTGCTGAGAGGTTAAACTTGGTTGCTAAGGGTCTGCCACCTAGTGTGGTAGCGACGATTCAGAGCGCCAGGGCCTCGTCTACTAGAGGCTTGTATGCTTACAAATGGCGAGCCTTCGAGCGATGGTGCCAGGACCGCCACACTCTCCCATTTCAGTGCTCTATTGTGGATGTTTTGACATTCCTGCAGGAGCTGTTGGATAAAGGCCTTTCGTTTTCGACGATCAAGGTTTATTTAGCGGCTATATCTGCTTGTCATATCGGTTTTGACGGGGTGACACCAGGTGCGCATCCCCTCGCCGTGCGTTTTCTGAAAGGGGTTCGCCGGCTGAGGCCCGTGCTTAAGTCCAGTGTCCCGGCTTGGGACTTGTCTTTGGTGCTGGAGGCCCTTTGTGGCCCTCCGTTTGAACCCGTTGAGTCGGTGGATATGAAACTTCTTTCGTATAAGACCGCATTACTTCTCGCTTTGGCCTCGGCGAAGCGAGTGGGGGACCTTCATGCGCTGTCTGTGCATCCTGCCTGCACGCAGTTTTCTCCTGATGGCCGCAAGGTCGTATTGCGTCCGAATGCCGCCTATCTTCCCAAGGTCATGCCTGCATCTTATAGTTCAATGGAGTTTGAGTTGCTGAGCTTTTGCTCCCCTCCTTTTGAATCTGAGGAGCAGAGGAGGGTGCATTCTCTTTGTCCGGTGCGTGCGCTACGCACCTACATTGAGCGCACTCGGGATGTGCGTTTGTGTGACCAGTTGTTTGTCTGCTTCGCTAATCCGAATAGAGGTAGAGCTCTGTCCAGACAGAGGCTGTCCCACTGGATTGTAGAAGCTATCTCGCTGGCATACAGCACCGGAGGTTTTGCGTTGCCCCACGGGGTGGGAGCTCATTCCACCAGGGGGATGGCGACCTCATGGGCTCTTTTTAGAGGGGTGCCTGTGGCTGATATTTGTGCAGCGGCTAATTGGGCGTCGCCGCACACTTTTGTGCGGTTTTATCGGTTGGACGTTACAGCCCCTTCGGTGGCTCATGCTGTCCTTTCTGCTGGGTCTACCACTCACTAAGGATGTGGTGGTCCCGTTCCGGTTCGGTGGCTGCTCTGCGGGGCGTGTATATAGGTCCCATACTTATGTGTTGTACCGAGTGAATCGACTGAAAGGGAACGGTTAGTTATGTCTATAACTTCTGTTCCCTGAAGGAGAGGAACGAGGTACAACACAGGGTGGCCCCACTGAGCAGTTGGCTCGGTGAAGAGCGGCTATCGAACTGAGGGATGACGGTGATGGCAGCGGCTATATGTGCGGGCGGGGCCTTGCGCGTGTCATCACACGTCATCTGCCGTAAAGGCGTGAATAAAGGTTTCTTCAGCCAGGACACGCGAGGGCGTGATATCCCATACTTATGTGTTGTACCTCGTTCCTCTCCTTCAGGGAACAGAAGTTATAGACATAACTAACCGTTATCAATCTCTGGCTCTCTTCTACAGCATGTCTTTTATCCTGTCTTCCTTCTGGCCGCCCCTCCCTGAGCCTGGTTCAGCTGGAGGTTTCTTCCTGTTAAAAGGGAGTTTTTCCTTCCCACTGTCGCCAAAGTGCTAAAAGGGGGTCATATGATTGTTGGGTTTTTCTCTGTATGTATTATTGTAGGGTCTACCTTACAATATAAAGCGCCTTGAGGCGAGCGTTGTTGTGATTTGGCGCTGTATAAATAAAATTGAATTGAATTAGTTCATTGGCAAATGTGACAAACTGATATCTCAGCTTTAAGCTGCATCATCACTTATTCCTCTGCTTATTGTTAAATATTTTCTCTTTTTTGTTTGTTTTTTGAAATTGTGAAAAATAATAAAAGTGTGACGATGAAACAAACAGAACAGATAAAGGAAGCAATTCAACAAACAACACCCAATAAAGTTCCTGTTATACTGATAATAAGGTATATAGTACATTAACTATTAAAATACATACATTTAAACTGGAACATACAAAGGTAAGAGGAAAAAATGAAAAAAATATGGCATTAATAAAAAGGACAAATTAACCCAAAAGCAAATTAGAACTAAAATATCAAACTTTTTACTCTTTTGTTTTTGATATCTACAATTATTTTGTACCTCTGTTGATGAATTTACCAGTGTGCATATATTAATTAGATCATTCACTTATTCATTCACTTTTTTCAGCACTCCTCCTTGTAGAGAAAAACAAAAATAAATACACTTAAGATGTCTGATGTCATTTTCTCTCTACACACTGACTCACTGCCCTGAGAACAACCAAAGCAGTAACGCGCTCTGTGGTATTACCTGTGGTATTGCACGTGAGCAGCTCCTCCAGGTGTAGAGCATGACAGCGTATTCCTGCCCCTCCTCCAGCATGTCGTTCTACATGAAAAAAACCAGTCACATCAGCGATTAAAGAAACGATCTACAATGATTCACAACAAAGCATGCATGCATTGAAACCCGCCCTGCCTGCACGCAGAGACCCCGAACCATCATCCCTCGCTAATGGGACACAAAGCATCGTCTGTCCCCGGGTCATTTCCTTCTGGGTTTGGATCCTGTTTGTGTTTGCCTGCCAGACAAACACCAAATGGTGGGAACCTTCCCAGGCCCCGTTTCCAGCAGGCCTTTGACCCAATTCTGACAGATTTATTTTTCCCAGTAAGTCAGAAGACAAAAGCGAGCAATCTGAAATCAGAGCGAGTGTGAACAATGTACTGTACCATGCTGGAGTGGATGGTGGCCTGCTCGATGTACGTGGCGATCCCGGTGACGAACGCGTTCCTGTCCTCAAAGTTGGTGTTGAAGTTGGGCTGTGATGGAAAGACGGAAAATGAAAGGTAAGCATCGTATCACAGCGCTCACACGGATAAAGAACATCTGTATACTGAAACCAAATCACTTTCGATTTCTTCTCCTCTGAACTTCATGTTGAACACTTCACAGCTGGCCACAATAAGCCATCATTAGCTTAGATAATTATATCTAACGGGGCGATTTCATCGTATTTCTGGAATCTGTGGAGCTTGCTGATACACCTTGCTGGTTCTCACAGCGGTTAAATGTACTTCACTGAGGAATCAGTGGGTTAAATGTGTCCATAAGGTATGCTCATACACTGCACATGTTTGCACTTACATGTGGGTGTATGTTTATGTTTGTAGTGACCCAGCATCATTCCTATTATTTATGTTAAGAAGTGTGCTTCAAGGTTTCCTGAGTACTGACCTGGTACATGACGGAGGAGGGGAGGGGCTCGATGCATGGCTGCTGGTCGGGGAGCGGCAGCTCCTCCAGCAGGTCCACGTTGGAGAGAGCATCCTCTAAGGTCACTGCAGTCGTCATGCTGCTGAAAAGCACAAGAAAAGAAACAAATTTACACTTTGGACATAATTAGTAAACTTAAACTGCTGCTCATTATAACATCTGTGATGATTTCAGCTGAATCAGGTCAGAATATTTTCTACCTTCGAAGAACTCCATGTGGTTCAGCCCAGTGATGTCGTATTTTAATATTTTTCTCACTTTAAAAGAAGTTCAGTTTGATTTATTCCAGGCTTAGTTTTCCCGTTATTATAATGTGGGGCAAAAGATACGATCAGAGCTGTTATTAACATTAAATGTCCCATAGGCTTCAACGCTCAACCAAGTGCAACATTAGAACAACCAAAGTAAACCCTCAGAGTAAAGAACATCTTAATCTTATACCGTTTTATGTTTTTTAACAGCCAACACTTTAGCTACACAGGAAATAAGTCAAACGTGCCATTGCCTGTTACAGTAAATACTTCTACTGTTTTATGCTGGTTGCACATATTGACACCCTCTGTAGCTCATCACACTGTTACCAACCTGCATGCAGCTGCAATGACAATAGCACTAAAACAAAAAGTAACACTGAGGCTGACGTGACTCATCAGTTTCTCAAGTCACACAAACTGTTAATAAAGTGCAACGTGACATGAGTTATTGTTTCGTAATTTAATTTACCCTGAGAGAAACATGAACAGGCACCGAGCGTAATGTCAGATGTTTGGCTGCAGATTACAAACGTTAGTCTTGCACTGGTGCAGGTAGAAACATCATCCACCAGGTCACTGGTGGCCCATGTAGGGTTCGAGGTGGAGTTTGGATTCAGTCCGTTAAGAGCTAAAAGCTGTGAGACTTTAAGTCTGGATTTTGTTTTACCCTCATGCTAAAATAGGCAAATGTTCAAACTCTAAACCAAGACAGATGTTGAGAGGCCAGAGGTAAACTAACCTACTAACCCACAGTGCATTCTCTAAAGTAGCTCCGCTAACACGGCTTAAACTAAGACAGCAGAGATTTTATTTGCAGGAGGCAGCTCAGGTGCCAGGTATTAACCTGTCGGCCGGTCTGTCAGCCTGCAGGCAGCAGAATAAGGGAGGGGTGGGGGGGTTGCTAAAGTCATACTGAGGACCTCAAACACAGTGAAACGATGCAGCGGCAGACAGAGAAGCTTCACACCATGTTTAGATTCCCCTTTATGCAACAGCCTCAGACTGTCCGGACACTTCCTGTCCAAAGCCTCAGCCAATGAGGTCACTGCTGAATCATAACCTCAGCACCGCTGAAAACAACAATCTCACTGGGCTACTGGGCTATTACGTTCAACTTCAGTCACTGTCTCGGCTACAATGACAAACGTGTCTAATGTGAAAACGAAATAATGGAGATGAAAGTCAGACTGTTTTACCACATTCAGTTTTACAATGATTCTCTCGTTCGGCCTTTCAGCGCAACATTTCCTTTTTCCTCTCCACAAAAGTCCATCGTCATTCTGTCCAGTTTATGCAGTTGAATCATAGTTCAAAGTTTAAGTAAATAAGATTAAATAGCGACGAGTTTCTCCTTTTTTAAAGTGTAATGAATCTACTATTAGTACTGACCAAAATTCATTTCTTTGGCGATGAGCAGCCCACCCAATCTGACAGCAGCTTTTTTATTTACCTGCTAATCTTGGCACAATTTTCCTGCCTCAGTTCCATTCAATTTTATTTATACAGTGCCAAATAATAACAACAGTTGCCTTAAGGCGCTTTATGTTGTAAGCTAGAACCTACAATAACACAATCATATGACCCCCTATGAGCAAGCACTTTGGCGAAAGTGGGAAAGAAAAACTCCCTTTTAACAGGAAGAAACCTCCTCACCCATCTGACCACAGGACTGTGTTTCATGAGCGCAATAGTGTGCCACATGTCCCAGTTATTTTTTTAAATACATCATCAATGACTGCACTGGCTGCTCATTTCTTTAAAGATATTTTTTTATTGTTTGACCGTTTGCTTTCTGACAAACTCTGGTTCGTCAGAGCCCGTTTCCTTTTTAAAACTTTTACAGACGTATTTAGTGTCTAATTTAGTGCTTTCTGAGAAATGTTTTTGATTTTTTATACTTTGAGCTTATTTCTGTGTTGTTCCCAAAACCTTCAAGTGTATAATTATATTTCATTTATTCTGCTGATGCCTCTCGAGTTTTGCGTGTCACTTTAATCGATTCTATAATTTGAATTCATTCTATAATTTATTTTTGAAAGATTTTAGGCTTATTTTAATTCTGTTATTGTGTATTTAGTGTTTTTGTGATGCATCCTGATGCTGCATGTGGTCAACAGATTTAGTTTAAAAGTGGACAGATGAGCTGTATTAGGAGTAGAGCTGGGCGATAGAACGATAACGATATGTATCGCGATATAACTTTTACTCGATAGAGAAATTAAGCTATCGCGATAGACCTCGTCGCTCTTGTCCTCTTAAAAAAAAAAAAGATCAGCCAATCCAAATTAAGTAGCGCAGAGCCGAACCAATCACAGCCGCAGCGTCACGTCGCGTGACTTGTTACGTACAGCACAAGTGCCAAGCCGCACGTGTGTTTGTTTGGGAAGCAGCCAGCGGGTAATGGAGGAAATGAGTGTGCCGACTAGAAAAATCAACCGAGCGTGACCGAAGAGAAAACAGATGATGGTTCCAACGCCGGAGAGATTGTCGAACGGAAGAGCCATAGAAGTTCCGTAGTGTGAAGGTATTTCGGCTTCAAGTCTGACAAAAAACAGAGTAGCGTGCACTGTAAATTGTGCCGAAAGCAAGTCTGGAAATACAATGAACTGGTGCATGCGTCACACTGTGCGCCACGTTATTGTTTCGGTGAAATGAATTTCTACAATACTGTTAATTCTACTCTCTGCAGTGTTTAAATGCTTACATATACACACAGTTACTGTCCCTCCACACATACGACTCGGTTCTGCTTCTATGCCCCAGCTTTGTTTACTTTTTCCCACCGAGGCTTCTAGACTTCTGATTGGCCAACATTTCTGCACGGTTAGGAATCTAGCGCCACCTGCTGCTTTGGCATGTTCATAGCAGCGTTTTCCTTCATTTCTGCCTTTATGTGTGGACGGGATTATTTTTTAAAACGAAAACGGAAAATCTCCGTTTTCAAAAATACCCGTGTACGCGTGGACGTAGCCTCAGTCTCTGACTGGAAGCGCTAATTCGTCATTCGGCTTTTGTCAGACTAAAGTAACTGTTAAAACTGTTTGAAAAGCTAAGCTATACAACAAGGAGAGATTGAGAATTTCCTTTTAGTTCTCAGTTTATTTGATATTGACAAAAGTTAGTCAGTTTTGTCTGTTCTTCTGTAAAACAAACTAAGATTTATTTTTAGAATTAATATTTTGTTTCTAAGTGGAATTGACAATTTAGTCTGTTTCGTTTGTTCTATTTTGAAACTTAAACGCTTTAGCGGCTGCCTTTTGTGTAGTTTGCAATATTTGCCTTTATTTATCTGAAAAAGTCTCATGTTCCTTAAGTACATCTACCCTGTTGAACTTATTATGGGAAATAAATATTTAAATAAAAACAAGCTGCTGATTATTTCACATTTTACTTGTGAGCAACGGCACATTTAAATCTTACAAATATAGTTATTTGGCTTATATCGTAATAGATATCGTTATCGCCTGAAATGAAAAAAACATATCGTGATATGAAAAAATCTCATATTGCCCAGCTCTAATTAGGAGGTGTTTGGTATGCTCTGCTTTGCTTTGCATTCTCACTGCTGCTGACTGTCTAACGTCACTGATACCCAACAATCAAAAGACCTTTTGCAATCAGAACTGACAGCGAGTCCAACAATTCACACCAACTGACCACCAAAACAAAAGCTCAGCGGTCACAGCGTGTGCGGGATCACCGAAGGGGTCACCGAGCTGCTGATCAGCAGATGGAAACATACAGTGGGGAAAAAAAATACGCAACTAAATAGATTTTTAAAAGTCTGCATCAGCATAAAAATCAGCCGATTCTTTGTGTACGGCAACTTGACTGCGTTTCTTTGTGCCATCCAAAAGTTTACTTTCATTCGATGAATACTTTCCAGGTTACACGCCTCAGAGCATCTGCACATGAAACTTTCAGGGCTGAAAAACTAATTTAAGCTCCATTAGAAACTGCAGCCAAATTAATTTTAAACCCACTCCAAGAGTCACAATCTAAACACTAAATCTGGTTTTAGTTCCGCATGTTTTTCCCCTCTAACCACCTCAGAGTATGATGGGATGTGTTATCACCATCATCATCATTTCAAAAGGTAAACCTTCAAGCCCAACATCACAAATGTTCCATATTTTATTGATTTTAGATGTAATGACACCCCCACCCAAAACAAATCATTTAAAATTAAAGGCTGAAAGTATCATCAGGATTTATGAAATGACTGTTTGGGTGGTGATTTGGGAAATAACTGTCAGCTGGGGTGGTTCGTCTAAATCTGTAAACTGTTCTGGTGAGCTGGAGCCACGGCCCCACCCGTATGACTCATGGGATATTTGGTGGTTGATGCTAAGAAAAGAACATTTAATCATGGCTTCAGTGTTGTCATCCAACACCGAAGAACAATAGAAGCTCATTAATCTTAATACAGTCAGATACACAAAATTATAAAACAACTGTGTCAGAGTTATCATCTCCTTTGGTGTCATTTATTGAATTTGATGTTTGAAGTCTAAAGAAACAAGACATTCACAATTTATTCAATTAAAAGGCCTCAGCAGCATATGGAAGAACCATAACAACCGTGCACCTCTTCCTCATGCTGATCACTAACTTGGTCACCATACCAATAAACGACACCAAACACGTGTCGGTAGCAGAATGAGCTGTTTAGCATTGGCACAGCCCACTTAACTCTGCTGCTCAACCCACAAATGAATTTTCAAACAACATATATTCTTAGTTTTTGTGATAAGCTTATATTCATCATCAAATGCATACCAAAGACCTGGATGGTGGAACACAAGCTAAGGCATGCACTCCATAGTGATATCTATAGAACATGTGCAGCTGCTCTTCTGATGCACATACACAAATAGTTGCTTGGCACTGTTTAGACTTCCTCACATTAATGAGACTGCATAAAAAGTTTCACAACAAAACAAAACAAAAAAAAGTGTCTCTTTGAAAACATTTCACCTCCACTTTTTAAAAAATGTTTAACTATACAATAGCTTTGCATAATTCACAGATCTCTCTCTCCCCCCCCCCAAAAAAAAAATCCTCTTTTATCTCAGTGGAGCCTCAGTGAGTGAAACAAACCGTTTGAGCTCCCCTTCCTTCCCAGAACTGGACTGCCGCTAGTCTGGTTTTGGTGAGTTTGGAATCCCCGTCTTTAAACTAGCTTTATTGTGACTGGATGCCTCTGACAAATAATTTGAGTAGCAGGAAAGTGGAACTTCTGATCCTTAGATTACCACATTAAACATATCAGCTCTCTCTGACATCACAGAGATCCAAAAAGTAGAGCAAAATGTGATAAATTGGGTGCTCAGAGCAGTCAGGGATTACTGTCCAAACACTGAGCTCATCATTAGAAACTTCTGCCATGGGAAGAGGAAGAGGCAGACAGTTACAGTCTAGATGGTGACACGTTGTCTTTTCTTAAGAAATCTGAGACGACAAAATGACTGAGGTTTGTGACATTATTGCAGTTTTTATTAAAAAATAACTGCTTTCAACATAGAACAAAATATCTGTAAGGCTGACTTTTGCAATAGCCAGCAGTCAGAGTTTGAATTCATATTGACTGACAGCATTGATTTTCATTGATTGCACTGCAATCTCACAGTCATTTTTTAATATCAGAGCCAACCAACGCAAAAATGCAGTCCTGTTACTTTAGCTACACTGAGGTGGAGCACAAGAAATACATTTCTATGCAACTTGTGCTCTTATTAAATGTTTTCTTGACCTGGGAGTAAAAATAGATTTGGCTCGTTGCAAAACAGTTTTACAAAAAAACAGAAGGAAGTCAGCTGGGAATAAATGCAAAGAGCTGATGATTTATAAATTAGCCAAACAAAGATGAACTGCCAACAGTTAAGTAAGCACCATTACAGACTACAGATCAGTCATCAAAAACTGGCAAAACAGGGAAGTATAAACCACAGAGAGAGCATGTGATGCGTGGTCGACTTCAGTACGGGGGAAGAACTCCTAATTTACCCTCATGTCCACTAAAATCGAAAGTAACCAATAAAAAAGGAGATGCAAATTTCAACAAAGATCTTCTTTTTTTTTTTAACTGAAAAACTGCTGCAGAGGGAAAAAAGATGTAAGCACAAAGAACAACTGCTGCTGAGTCTGCTGATCAGCTTTAACTCAGGAGGGAAACCATGTCCTGTATGTAAGAAAAAAGGAACCTTGACTTCAGTGCACAGTTCCTGTTAACATGTCTAGAGTTATGTCCTCATACAAGCGTTATTTTAGCCTGTTAGTTTGTGAGCTGTTGCACACACTCCTGAAGCTGCACACCATGTGTCTGCAGGCGTAACAGCGCAATAAGAAGATTAAAACCACCATCAAGCTTGTGGCCGAGGTGCGCTAGACAGACGCAAACGCAAGCTAAACATCAGCCGGGCAATTATCATAAACGAGAAAAGAATCAAGAAAGAAACAAGAGGTACAATCTGGCAAAGTGCTGATCCCAAAGAAAACTGCCTGTATGTTTGAAGGGCAAAGAGCAACTGTAGGTGGGCTGTGCATGAAATTATAAAAATTCACCGGACTTCCTACAGCGTCACCGCAGTTTTTTCAACTCTCTAACCTCCGAGGTCACAAAGAGGGGATATCCCTAATACGATCATCTCCCTCCCACTCACCAGCTCTTTAAACCTTCTGCTTGTGAGAGGCAGCCAATCAGAATAAAGTTATCTTGGGGGAGGGGGGGGCTAACGGCTCATTTTACACAGAGACTGAGATTAATGCTAAATTATCAGATAAAGGAGGATTATTTTGAGCTGTGAATCAACCAAAGCCACTCTAGGAGATGCCAACATAAAAATTTAGAGGTGGAATTAGAAGAAAAGAAAAGTGGAAGTATGTGTTTTTCCTGTAAAATGACCTTTTAATGTTATTTTCTGCAAACAGCAGCTGTGCAGCCTTCTTTTTTAAAAGAAGGAAGCATCAGTTTCTCTGACTGTATGCTTGGCACTGCTGGAGTGTAATTGTCACACGTCACATAAAAAGATAAAAACACTTTAAACAAAGAGCAGCGGATCACACTCTCAGAGGATTTTCACATCAGCACGCAGGGAGGAAGCCACATACGCTTCATATTCCTCTCAAGTGAAAAAACAAACAGATGTAAATCTAAACCCTGCACAACATCAGGCTCACATGTGTTTCCAAACATGGCAACCAGGCAACACAACACAGCTGCGTCGACTAACGCCATTCGCTGGGTGCATGAAACAGTACCAGCCTGAAGGAAGTCAGAGATGTTTTTCATGACAGAGGTGTGAAAACAGTTTTGCACTTTCTTATTTGCAGGTGACAACACAAAGCTTTTGGTTATCAGTGCAGAATCAATCTGGCAGTCGAATTAGCTGATCCATCCGTCCAAGCAGCAGGGGCGGATCTACTGTGGGGCCAGCAGATAATCGCTTGCCACCCAAAGTGCCACCCTCATTTTGCACATGACAATGTTGTTTATTACAATAAGCTAACATTAACCCTTTGAGCCTAGCTACAATTAACAATGAATATAAATGATAAAACTAAATATATTGCATACTGCCCCCCTTAAAAATGGGAAACAGCTTTGTTTCTTGTTGTCAGTAGCAACCGATCGTGCAGATTTCTGATATTTTGTGTAAACGTAAGCATGTAACAATGTAATTATTTCTAATAAAAGATGGTGAAACTTAAGTTAGACTTGTGTTTCTAACTGGTCCACCTCATGTTGTGTAGCTTTCTGGATTTTATACTTACTGGGCTACATAGTAACCTAAAAATTTGCATTTTTTAATGTAACTGGCGTGTTTAATTATTGGGGCTAAAGCCAATATAAAAGTTACAGGCTAGGTTTATATGAAACACATGTATATGTGTATTTTAACCACATATTAAAGAATCTAACATTTTCATATGTGTAACAAAAAAAAAAAAGGGCTTTGATTTTGCCACCCCATCTGATTTCCATACCACCCTCAGAAAATTTCTCCAGATCCGCCCCTGAAAATCATCTTTGAAATATCCTCGCTGCACGACACCTACAACATCATCCCGACCCAAACACTGCGATCCTCGTGTCTGTGCAGGCTGGATCGTGTTTGTCTTCTGTATTTTATTTTCTGATTTCCTGATAACCTGCTTTTTGTTTGACTTACAGAACTTTGCAAAAATCGCGAGTTAATCTTGATTCTTGAGTAGTGTCGTTATGATAAGTTATTATGACTAAGGAAAATACTTGTTACCATTTCTATACCACAGGGTAAAAACATTAAAAGATAAATAAATTAGAAGGCCTTTCTAACCCTAACCCCCTGGCCAAATGGTACAATAATCGTCATTTTTGGGTACAAAGGTAATCGACTACAGCAATCTGTAAAACACAGTGGTGATAGCGATGTTACAGAAAAGTCCCATCACATTATGATCCACGACGGAGCATCTGGAAAGTATCTAATTTGCAACGGCTTCATCAATTATCCCAAACACACTACCCTATGCAGCGAAAGCATACCTGGATAGAAAAAACACAGGGGAACACTATCAGTCATGAATGGGCCTTCCCAGAGCTCAGACCTCAACATCACTGAAGCAGTGTGGGATCATCCTGACAGATAACAGAACAAAAGGCAGAAACATCCAAAGAAGAGCTTTGAATGTCCTTCAAGAAGCCTGGAGAACTATTCCTGAAGATCCTCACAGAGAGCTGCTCAGAGACTTAAGACTCTGCTGAAGGATAAAGACGCTCAAACCAAAACTTGACTTCCAAGCTCATTAGAATTACACAAACTATGTTTTTACCTTATATATTGTATTTACATCTATGGTTTTCACACATTTCACTGCCCCCATTTCCAGTTTTACCAGAATGAAGGTCAAGCCTCAAACTGCAAACCCTACTTACTTGTTTACTTTTACAAGCAAAAGATGGAGAGATTTTTTTCATAAAAGGTGATTCTGTCTTAAGAGGGCCAACAGATTCACATCTGCAGAAGTTAACAGATATAAAACACAGAAGCCTCTCAGCCGCTTCCTGCTATGTTACAGTGTGAACAGTTTGCTATAATCTATTACCTGAGGTTTATTATTTAAAGGCTTACAGGATCACAAAAATAAAATAAAATGGCAGCTTCTACCAAAACAACATTAGATGTAGTCTAACTCACACTATCTTGCCTCATCACCAGCCCTCCCTCCCGCTTGCCTTCCTTCCTTCCTTCCTTCCTTCCTTCCGCCACATCTTCCAGCACACACTGATAAGTAAAGCACTTCATAAAAAGAGTAATAACAGGGCAGTTCTTTCTCCTTACAAATCCTAACAGCACCCCCCAATGTTTTAATATTCCCAGTAAAGCCCTTTCAATGGCTTTAGAAAGGTGCTCTGTTATATGAAGTTCATCCCACAATACACACATATCCAGTCATCCACCCATTCACACACACATTCACACACTGGTGATAGCAAGCTACATTGTAGCCACAGCCACCCTGGGGCGCACTGACAGAGGCGAGGCTGCCAGACTCTGGCAGAGACACAGACCTCTGACCACCACCAGTAGGCAACGGGTGAAGTGTCTTGCCCAAGGACACAACGACCGAGACTGTCCAAGCCGGGGCTCGAACCGGCAACCTTCCGATTACAAGGCGAACTCCCAACTCTTGAGCCACGATCGCCCCCACGATCTGGCTCTCTTGCACAGCATGTCTTTTATCCTGTCTTCCTTCTCTCACCTCAACCGGTCGCAGCAGATGGCCGCCCCTCCCCGAGTCTGGTTCTACCGAAGGTTTCTTCCTTTTAAAAGGGAGTTTTTCCTTCCCACTGTCGCCAAAGTGCTTGCTCATATGGCGTCATTTGATCGTTGGGTTTTTTTCTGTGTTTTATTATAGGGTCTACCTTACAATATAATAAGTGCCTTGAGGCAACTGTTGTTGTGATTTGGCGCTGTATAAGTGAAATTGAATTGAAATAGATCTGAAAATTACTGTACGATTATATGAACTTTCTATAGAAAGTATTTAAATATAGATATAATTTCTATATAATAACCGATGTCCTGTAACCGATGCCCTGTTAGAATGCCAGGGTTTTGTGATGTAAAACAATGACAACAAGATACATCACTTCAGGACCTTTTCCACCATTAATGTGACCTTTAACCTGTACAATTCAACTTAAAAAAAAAAAAAAAAAAAAAAAAAAAAAAAAAACACACACATAAGGAAAAAAAAAAAAAAAAAAAGAGTGAGAAACTTCAATAATAACCTAACGGCATAAATACGAGGATCCTTAAACAGGAACTGTGTTGGGCAACTGATTTTATTGCAGAATTCAGCGCATTTTCTTCAGGTCCCTCCACAGAAGAGCATGACACTGCCTCCCCCGTGCTTCACCATAGGTATGCTGTTCTGTGGTCATGTGCAGTGTTGCTTTTGAACCAAACAAACCATCTGGAATCATATTTTCATCAGTTTTTAGTTGTTGGTGAAGTCACTGTTGTGTCATGTTTTTTTCAGGTATTGATGACCATCTGAGAGCAGCAAAAAATTGATTTTAAATCAGAGTCAATCTCCTCTGACTATTTGGCATTAATCTGAATGTGCTTGGTTAATTATCCCCACCCATATCCACATTTATAGGTGGGTGCACACTAGAGCTGGGCGATAGAACGATAACGATATGTATCGCGATATAACTTTTACTCGATAGAGAAATTAAGCTATCGCGATAGACCTCGTCGCTCTTGTCCTCTTAAAAAAAAAAAAAAAAAGAAAAAAAGATCAGCCAATCCAAATTAAGTAGCGCAGAGCCGAACCAATCACAGCCGCAGCGTCACGTCGCGTGACTTGTTACGTACAGCACAAGTGCCAAGCCGCACGTGTGTTTGTTTGGGAAGCAGCCAGCGGGTAATGGAGCCAGCGCGTAATGGAGGAAATGAGTGTGCCGACTAGAAAAATCAACCGAGCGTGACCGAAGAGAAAACAGATGATGGTTCCAACGCCGGAGAGATTGTCGAACGGAAGAGCCATAGAAGCTCCGTAGTGTGAAGGTATTTCGGCTATTTCAAGTCTGACAAAAAACAGAGTAGGGTGCACTGTAAATTGTGCCGAAAGCAAGTCTGGAAATACAATAAACTGGTGCATGCGTCACACTGTGCGCCACGTTATTGTTTCGGTGAAATGAATTTCTACAATACTGTTAATTCTACTCTCTGCAGTGTTTAAATGCTTACATATACACACAGTTACTGTCCCTCCACACATACGACTCGGTTCTGCTTCTATGCCCCAGCTTTGTTTACTTTTTCCCACCGAGGCTTCTAGACTTCTGATTGGCCAACATTTCTGCACGGTTAGGAATCTAGCGCCACCTGCTGCTTTGGCATGTTCATAGCAGCGTTTTCCTTCATTTCTGCCTTTATGTGTGGACGGGATTATTTTTTTAAAACGAAAACGGAAAATCTCCGTTTTCAAAAATACCCGTGTACGCGTGGACGTAGCCTCAGTCTCTGACTGGAAGCGCTAATTCGTCATTCGGCTTTTGTCAGACTAAAGTAACTGTTAAAACTGTTTGAAAAGCTAAGCTATACAACAAGGAGAGATTGAGAATTTCCTTTTAGTTCTCAGTTTATTTGATATTGACAAAAGTTAGTCAGTTTTGTCTGTTCTTCTGTAACACAAACTAAGATTTATTTTTAGAATTAATATTTTGTTTCTAAGTGGAATTGACAATTTAGTCTGTTTCGTTTGTTCTATTTTGAAACTTAAACGCTTTAGCGGCTGCCTTTTGTGTAGTTTGCAATATTTGCCTTTATTTATCTGAAAAAGTCTCATGTTCCTTAAGTACATCTACCCTGTTGAACTTATTATGGGAAATAAATATTTAAATAAAAACAAGCTGCTGATTAT
This sequence comes from Rhamphochromis sp. 'chilingali', assembly GCF_963969265.1. Lineage (NCBI taxonomy): Eukaryota > Metazoa > Chordata > Actinopteri > Cichliformes > Cichlidae > Rhamphochromis > Rhamphochromis sp. 'chilingali'. The sequence continues at coordinate 34,597,311 of NC_137931.1, forward strand.
TTCACATTTTACTTGTGAGCAACGGCACATTTAAATCTTACAAATATAGTTATTTGGCTTATATCGTAATAGATATCGTTATCGCCTGAAATGAAAAAAACATATCGTGATATGAAAAAATCTCATATTGCCCAGCTCTAGTGCACACACTTATGCAAACATATTATTTTAGTTTTTCTACTTTTATCTCCACCCCCAAAAAAGGTTTCAGTTTGTTTTTCTGTTGAATTGTGTAGGTTAATGATCACATGTAGGGTTCTGAAGTGATTCATCTGGTGTCATCCTCTATGATGCGGTTTTTATATCTACTTTATCTCAGGCATGGTGCAAACGAGCGCTTTGTTTTTGCTTATTGGTTGCTTCTTTTGAATAAAATAGAAGCTCAAACAGGAAGGAGGGCCTGACACTGCAGAGTATTAAAATATGTAATATAGTTTATAGCTTAGAATGATTTTTTAGCAAGTATTTATATTTTATGCTGTCTTATAGAAATAAATATCAAGTTAAAAAAATAATTTTGTTTATTTTGTTGTCTGATAAAAAATTCAACAAAATTAGAAATTTGAGTAAAGTTGAACTCACTGTCTCTGCAGAATGTAAACTGTACATCAACTGTAGATCAAACTCCAGCATCAGTTTGAGCAACCGAGACATCATTTCTCTTTCAACACATGAACACAGCAGTGAGTGTCAGCACAGTTGGGGGGTATATTCTGGAACTTTCAACTTTAGTCTCCAAACGCCGAATAAACCAAAATACCTAACTAAAACGCGTTCAAAGGATGACTGAGTTGATTTACTGGACCGTGAATGCAGCATCAGGACACAGGGGAATACAAATAGTTCTTGAACACACCTCTCCTGACTGTAATTCCCAAAGGAAAAAACAGAAGAAGAAAAAGTCGAGAAAAACCCCAAATGTTAAGCCTCACGTTTTAAACTCGGCGGTTTTTAGTTTGAAAGTGAAAAACTTTGACCGTTTTAAATCTCTGACCCCGGCGCCTCTCTCTGAAGTCCAGGTGTTACTTTTATCAAGTAAAATTAACTCGTCGGTAATGAAACGCGATGACAGTGTGTGATTAAAGCGGTTCTTTGGTGTGAGGCTGTCCTGCCTCCAACAGGACTCTGCGGTAAAAATGGCTCTTCGTGCCGTGGCCTGAGATTAGTCACAGCTCGGGCCTCGAGCAGGAAAACGGCTCTGCGACAAGCTGTTCACCTCCTTAGAGCTGATTATCTTTAGATCCGAGCCTGTTTTTACCGCATGGAGCCCCAACAAGGAGGAAACTGCCGAACCGAAGCGGCACAACTTTTTCTTTTTCCAGCCGTGGGCGAGTTAGCTGGAAACCAACTCTGCGATCAATCGTTTCTACTCACCCGGAGTTGTTGGTTTGCAGGGAAAACTTGTGCCTTTATAACCCGACTACAGCGCCATAAAGCTGGGAAGTTATCCCTCTCGCGACCCTGGAAGTCCCGACTTTGGACGGCTTTAATCCAAGAATCGCGTCCTGCCCTCGGTCCGTGTTATTATCATGGGCGGGGGACAGAAGCAGAGCTGGGAGTTCCTGTCCCTGAAACAGGGAAACTCAACAGGAAACTGAAAGAGCTGCCGTGCTGGACTCCTCCGCTAGGGCCGAAACTCCGAGGATAAAAGGTGCAGTCGGAGGAATGTGCCGTAGAAGTCTGTCAAAGTATGGAGGGCGGTTAGTGCCACAAGACACAGCCAACAAGAATCTGCTCGAAGTATGGTGGGTGGTTAGTACCCCAAGGCGGAGTCGATATCAATCTGTCAAAAGTAGATGGAAAAAGTGTTTGTGTAAATGGGCGAATAATACACGTTGAATAAAATGCTTTGAGTGCTCAGGCAGAGTAGAAAAGCGCAGCATAAGGACTTTTTCCGTTTATGGAGAGTAGTTATTACCACAAGATACAAACAAGAAGAACCTGCCCAAAGTACGGAGAACAGTTAGTTCCAACAGAACGAAGCCCGTGGAATGCTGTAAGAGCCTGCTCCATGTATGGGGGTTAGTTGGTGCCACAAAATAAAGCCAACAAGAACCTTCCCCAGTAGGAAGTTTTTGTGACTTTTTACGGAATCAAACTCAAAGTAATGTAAGTACTTCCAAGCTTTAGCTCTTCTGGACTCCATTTTATTATTATTCTGCAAATGGACACAATTGAAGTAGAATAAAATAAAATAAGCATAGGAGTTTGGCTGTGTATAGAGAGCGACTAGTGCCAAAAAATTATCACATTGTGGTAATATACCAAAAGAGCCTTGTGAAGAATGGAAACCAATTAAAAAGGTGGAGCTTCAGAAATAAACTAGAATGCTCTGAACTCTTTAATGAACTTACCAAGAAGGTGAAGACTGACAGAGTGAGCCAATCCTGAGCATGACTTTCTTCAAAGCAGAAGGAGATCATGCTCCCGCTTTCTCACCCAAAGGAGGGAGCATGTTGATAAATTTGGCAGTGGTCATGTGAAACTAAAGTTTGACTGGCTCACGAACAGAATCACTAAATGTAACACAAGATCTGAATGCCTTCCAATAAAATATAATGTTCTCTCTCTCTCTCTCTAGGATTATATATCTGTAAAGGATTTCTGGATATCAGCCACTTCCTCTGCCTGCCGGTGGTACATACCGTGCATGGGCCTGTCCTTCCATGATGGTCCCTTAGGCTGTGCAAGGATGCCCCTGAGACAATCTAGCACATAACAGAAGGGTGCAAGATGCTAGCAGGCAGAGCATAGATTGAATGCCATAATTAAGTTGCCCTGGAAGTCCTTAGGTCAAATGGGACACCCCCCTAGCGTGGTGGAGAGTGACCGAGCTAAGATCCTGTGGGACTTCAAGTTAAAGACAGACAACCTGGTGATGGCTAACTAACATGACTAGCAGAGGAAGAGGACCATAGTGATAGATGTAGCTATACTGAGTGACAGCAATATCATGAAGAAGGAACACAAAAACCTGGAGAAGTACCAAGGGCTGAGAGAAGAACTCGAGAAGATGTAGAGGGTGAAGGTAACAGTGGTCCCTGTGGTAATCGGAGTATTCGATGCAGTGATCCCCAAGCTAGGCAAGTGGCTCCAGCAGATCCCAGGAACAACATCAAATATCTCTGTCCAGAAGAGCGCAGTCCTAGGAACGGCTAAGCAACTGGGCAAGCTACCCTCAAGCTCCCAGGAGGACCTGAACTTGAAGGATAAAGACCGCCCAGAGGGGAATTTATTTTTAATATGTGTGTGTGTGTGTGTCTCTGCTGGATATTGCCTCTAGCCAGTATCAATAAAGACTGTTGGCAAATAATTTCATCAAACATTCATCTTACATAATTACTTTTTCTAAGGTTCAATTCCTAGTTAACTGTGTGGCCCTAATATTTACAGTTACTCACACAGTACAGTTGTGTGTTTTGAGCTAAGAGTGGACTTTTTGCCAAGTGTGAAGGACCAAGCAGCCAAGACATAGAGGACAGGAAAAAATGTCTTCAAAATGGGTTTTCTTCATTTTAAACCTCAAAAAAAGTTCAAAAGACAAAATTCAAAAATATAATTAGCGGGCCCATAAAAGAGGTCAACTAAATATAACTCTACAAAAAGTAATGTTCAGAAACTTAAAACAAAGTGGACACAACTTAACTCATAAACTGACCTAATTACAAAGACACAAGAGGGTAGCTTTTATAGTGGTTTGGCCAAACAATTTACACACAATAGGGGGGAAACAAAAACAAACACTAATACTAACTATGCACAGAATAACGTGAGTAAACCTAAAACACCCCTGTTCCTGATAAGCACGTGGTTGGTCCTGCTGAGCAGGCATTTTGTTCTGGGATTCCTCAGCCACGCCTTTTGCCCAAACAGGAAACAGCCACTGCCCAAAACCAGGTAACTCAAAGAAAGAGAAACATAATTAATATAACAGAAAACATTTTTAGAAAAACCACACAATGCTATTATGCTCATAATATCAGTGTTAGGTTTAAATAAAATGATTAATGAACTATATTAATGAAGAAAACTGTAAACCAAACTAATAAGTGAACAAATGGACTTGTTTTACCCATGTGTGGCTGATGCCATCACACCAGGTGAAGTGGTCTAATTTGCCAGATCTGTTTATTCACTTTTAAAATAATAATAATAATAATAATAATAATAATAATAATAATAATAATAATAGGGCAGCACGGTGGTTAGCACTGTTGCTGCACAGCAAGAAGGTCCTGAGTTCAATTCCAAAAATCAGGCCGGGGTCTTTCTGTGTGGAGTTTGCATGTTCTCCCCGTGTTTGCGTGGGTTCCCTCCGGGTACTCCGGCTTCCTCCCACCGTCCAAAGACATGCAGCTTGTAGAGATAGGTTAATTGGAAAAATCCAAATTGCCGTTAGGTGTGAATGTGCGAGTGAACGTGAGCGCCATTGTTTGTCTGTCCCTGTGTGTTGGCCCTGCGACAGACTGGCGACCTGTCCAGGGTGTGCCCCGCCTCTCGCCCTATGACAGTTGGGATAGGCTCCAGCGCCCCCCGCGACCCTGAAAAGGAGAAGCGGAAGCGAATGGATGGATGGATGGATAATAATAATAATAATAATAATTTGTCCAGTGAAATGACGTTGTTAGTGTGAATGAGATGAAAAATAGGCAAATCTATTAATCATTTGCACCGATTTTATACATCCAGCGTCTAAAGGTCTTTATTTAATAAACTAAATGCCCTCTCTTGTTGGAAATAATAGATTGAATTTGATATTGCCATGTCTCAACAGTGACATCTGCTGGCTACAGGAGCTAGTACTTCCATTGTTATTTTCTTCCTTATGTTTTCTTTAAATTTAATACCTCAGCTAATTAATTACCAGGATACATGTCGACATAAGAATTCCAATGTTCTTTTAAAAATGACAGAAGATTTATTTTAAAATGATAGTAAGGTTTGGTTAAAAATCTTTCCAGTTTTTTTTTTCACTTGTGTGTCAGAAAACTCTTCTCGGGCATCACATTATACACTAAAAATATATGAATTACAGTACACAATTATAAGTTATTGCAATTAAAATGACAGAAATTCATACCCACATACACCATGGACTTTTCTTGTCAGTTTTCTCATTATGCCCCTCAGTAATATGATGCAACACAAGACACAGTTTGGAGTTTAATGTAGATGTGACCAGAGATGGGCAGTAACGTGTTACTTGTAACGCGTTACTGTAATCTGATTACTTTTTTCAAGTAACGAGTAAAGTAAGGGATTACTATTGCAAAAACGGTAATTAGATTACCGTTACTTTCCCATAGGAACGCTGCGTTACTGCGTTACTAAAACCGTGATTTTTTGCGAGAATGTCTCACGACAGTGACGTAAGCGAGTGCGCCATTAGTGACAACAGCTGTGTGCAGATCAACAATGGATCACATATCGATTGTGGGAGAGAGTATGAGCGTGCAGCGTTTAAAGCGTGGAAGTACTGACCTTACTTTGAGTTTGATTCCATAAAAAGTGACAAAAACATTAGCGTCCGTTGTGCGTGGGAAGAAAACTTCTTTTTACAGCGAAAAAAACCCCTAAACTTCCGAGCAAGCACCGAGTGCGCCATGACGTAATGGGAAATTCACAGAGAAACTCACGGATTCTTCAACTGACCGCGGCACACCTGCACCAGGGTAAACCTCCGCCTACCGCAGTCCTGCTTTACAGGTAAAAATAGAGCAACAGGACCGCTGAGTAGTGATGGGACGTTCTGTATCGAGGCTTCGGAGCGTGTGTCGAGTAATGGAGGGGGCGTTTCCGCGAAGCGCGTATCGAGGCTTGCTTCATTTATGGGAGGAGCTGAAAATGATGACGTCCGAAGCCTCGCTGCCCGGCTGTACCACGTGACTGGTTCATGAAGCGGTTCGAACTTTGCCGCAAATAATCATTTTCCATACTGCCAGCATAAATATACACAGTATACTGCCATCACTACACTATAGGTGTTTTACACACTCCTTTTGTTGTTGACATTTACAGGCTGTGTGCAAAATGCCACACTCTTCAAATTCATGCCAGCTATTATTTTTACGTCCAGTAGGTGTCCTGCTAGAGCAAATGAAGCTTCATGAAGCTTCGCGTTGGGGTGAACCAATTGGATGAAAAGCTTCAGTGCTTCATGGGGCTTCATCTGCCCATCACTACCGCTGAGTCTTTGACTTTATTTATTTTCTGCTGTGTTTTACTTGCATCTATTTGAAAGACTGAGTGTAAACACAAAAAATATTTTATTTTATGTGCTGGAATGTGCAGAAAATAGGTTTAAATGTTAAACTAATTTATTCAAGTCAGAGAATGTTGCATATAATTACATTTTTGCTTGATGCATAAAGTTAAAAGATTAAAACTGATAAAACAAGTTTTAAAAAGGGACCTTTCCATTTGATTACATTTTGTATGATGGATTATGCAGAAAAAGTAGAATTGGGCTGAAAGATCTATCGCTTTATCACCTCTTCAGGTTGTAAATCGTGTTTTTAAAAAGTAACTAAGTAACTAAGTAATTAATTAGTTTTGAAAATAAGTAATCAGTAAAGTAACAGGATTACTTTTTTGGGGAAGTAATCAGTAACTAATTACTGATTACTTTTTTCAAGTAACTTGACCAACACTGGATGTGACAGGTCTGTCATTTCTTCACATGTTAAAAATACTTGCTCATCTGTTTTTTTCTTAGACTTTCAAATGAAGGTTGTAATGAAGCTTGATAAGATAACTGAAAACCAAGAAGAAACCTTCCAGAAACATTCCCAGCAGAAAATATTGATGAACCGTGTTCATCACTTAAACAGCTCTAAGCTGGAGGATGTATCAAAGAGAAGAATGGTGGATTACATTATTGGGCTCAAATAATCAAATATGTATTGTTTTCCTTGCATTTTCCTTGTGTATCATTTATATGACGGACACACTAAATTATCCTTTAAATGTTTTTTTAGTTTCTGTTTTTGAGTTGCATTATTTTTTTTCTTTTCATTATTAAAACCACTATAAATTTGTCTTTATATGAAAAAATATAATATCATAATAAAAAATTATAATATATAATTTTTTTTAGTAAGATTTACTTTTTCTCATTTTCCTTTTCCCAGTGAGAACACCACAGTATTATATTATTATATGTTATACAAAAATATTCCAATAGCACCATCTACTGTTCAACAAAGTTTTTGTTTCTTTCAATTTTCTTCACGCTTGATGGACAAAGTATGATCATCACAGCATTTTGAGATAATGCTCATGGTAATATATGAGGTACAGAGTCTTACTAAGCTGAAGTTTAAGTTATTCCATATTAATCTACGATAGATTAAGAGACAGGATAAGAACTGCTTGAAGCAAAGAAAGGAATATGTCAGGTAACATTTTAATGTTTTCATTTAAAATGTGATCTAACTTCATAAAAATGGCATAAATTAAATTATATTTCCTCCTCACTGGGTGCTTCTGGTGGTCCTCTGATGTGTGACAAATCAGCAGTTTGGTGTTTTTTCCTTTAACAACTATGACATGAATGACTATCCAAATGTCCCAAACATCTACACAGATATATATATATCGATCTTCCTTTTTTAGATCAAAAACATTCTCGGGAAAAAGAAATTAGTTTTAACCTCCTAGGACCTGGCGTCCACATATGTGGCCATCACATTTTTGGTTGTCTAGACCAAAAATACTAAATTTTGCTCTACAAGGGCCTGATATCCACTTACGAGGACATTATACTGCCTCTGTTTTATCAAAATTTAAAACGAATGTCCTCATATGTGGCTCTCACTTTTCTTAGAAACAAAAATCAGGTAAAAAAAAAAAAATCTGGTGATTCTTTGTTTTTACATTCATCAGGTCCTAATCAGCTCAAATGTCAGAGAAAGAGGAATTAAAAATCCATGCCATGAAAGAGTTCGGGTCTTAGGAGGTTAGCCAAACTTAATAAATGGTCACCATTAGGGGGCAGTGTTTGACAAGCTGTTTTAGCATAGTTGCCTCTGTAGTGCTTGGGCTGAGATCAGGGTGGTGCAGTGGTTAGAACAGTTTCCTCACTGAATGAAGGTTCGGGATTCAAACTTCCTGGTTGGCTGGGGATTCTGTGCAGTTTGTGTTTTCTCCAACAATTCAAAGATATGCTTGTGGTTGTAATGAAATTATGTCGATTGACACAATTAGTGTGATATTAATAAGTGATTATAAATGGGGTTTTAAAAGTGAAAGGTTTTCAGTCTCTCTGTGTTAGCCCTACAACACACTGGAAACCTTTGCCGGGTGAACCTCTCTCCCCTCCCACCCCAGCTCTTGCTTCTATTTTCCAACCCACAGCACACAGTACTTACAGTAAGTGAGATAACTGCAATACTTCACTTTTCAATTAGAGTATCACTTACTGACATATTTCACAGAGGTTGCGTGAAATGTCAAACTGAGTCAAGATGTTCTTTTACACTGTCATCTGTCAGGAATGATTAAATTATGTCACGCCTGAAGCTCGAAGCTGTGGTTTCTTTTATCTGATTTTCAGAGATTTGTGCAACTTCTGTGCCGCATCACATAAATGTAAATGCTTTCCAGGCAACAGAATTACAAGAATTACATTTACTGTACAAATACCCACAATACCCTTGGTGTATTGTTGAGAAAGGTGTTGTAGAAAGAGAAGAGAAGATAGAGAGAAGAGAAGTCTCCCTGGTTTACCTCTCATTACATTTGAGAGAGGGTAAAAAGGCTCAACATCCAATCATTTATGTGCTAAAACAGAGTCTCTTTGTGTGCTTTTGCTAATCATCTTTATTCTTAATTAAAGATAAAATAAAAGTTTGATCAATATGTTAAATGGAATGTGAAGAGATGTGAGGGACCAAGCAGCCAAAGCAAAGAGGACACAAGCAAAAATATCTTCAAGGGTTTTCTTTATTTTAACCCTCAAAAAGTCCAAAATTAACAAAATTCAAAACCATACTTAGCAGGCCCATAAAACAGGTCAACTAAATATAACTCTACAAAAAGTAATTTCCAAAACTTAAACAACAAAGTGAGACACAACTTAACTCACAAACTGACCTAATTAAAAAGACACATGAGGGTAGCTTTTATAATGATTTGGCCAAACCATTTGAACACAATAGGGGGAAAACAAAAACACACACTAATATTAACTAAGCACAGAATAACCTAACTAAGCCTAAAACACCCCTGCTCCTGGTAAGCCCATGGTTGGTCCTGCTGAGCAGGCATTTTGTCCCCAGAGTCCTCAGCCACGCCTTTTGCCCAGACAGGAAACAGCCACCGCCCAAACCCAGGTAACTCAAAGAAAGAGAAACATAATTAATATAACAAAACATTTTAGAAAAACCACACAATGTTACTATGTGCGCGCCTCATAATACCAGTGTTAGGTTTAACCAAATGATTAATGAAGAAAACTGCAAAGCAAACTAATAAAGTGAAAAATGGACTAATTTACCCCTGTGTGGCTGATGCCATCACACACCCCCCCTCTTCAGGACTCTCGCTGGTACAGCGAGAGAGGAAGTCGGCGGTAACGTTGTTCTTCCCAGGAATGTGCTTGATGACAAACCGGAAAGGTTGCAGAGCAAGGTACCATCTTGTGATCCTTCCATTCTTATCCTTCATCTTTTCCATCCACTGAAGTGCACTGTGATCCGTCTCCAGGGTGAATTCTCTTCCAAGAAGGTAGTACCTGAAGGAATCAAGGGCCCACTTGATTGCAAGGGCCTCCTTTTCCACTGTTGAATATCGAACCTCTCTCGGGAACAGCTTTCGGCTGATATAAGCAACAGGATGACGTTCTCCTTCCAAACCTTGAAGTAGCACTGCTCCCAGACCCCTATGAGATGCATCCGTTTGAAGGAAAAAGTGCCCATTAAAGTCTGGACTGTACAAAACTGGTTCGCTACTCAGTGATTGACTGATGTCCTTGAAAGCTGCTATAGCCTCCTCTGTCCAGTTAATCTGATTAGGACACTTGATGCCTATCAAGTCCGTTAGTAGAGCTGCCCTGGTGGAGAATCGTGGTATGAACCGACGATAAAAGCCTGCCATGCCCAAAAAGGATCTTAGTTGCTTCCTTGTCTGTGGGAGAGGACAAGACTCAATGGCTTGGATCTTACTGACCTGAGGCTTGATCACCCCATTCCCGATCACATGGCCCAGGTACGCAGTCTCAGCAGAGGCAAAAACACACTTAGAGGGGTTCACCGTCAACCCAGCAGTGCCAAGACGGTCGAAGACAGCATGCAGATGTTCCAAGTGTTCCTCCCATGTGGTGCTGTAGATGACAATATCATCAAGATATGCAGATGCAAAATCTGAGAAACCACATAGTACTTGGTCCATTAATCTCTGAAAGGTTGCTGGAGCCCCATGCAGCCCGAATGGCATCACTGTAAATTGGAAGAGACCCCAAGGTGTTCGAAAGGCAGTCAACTTCTTTGATCGCTCCGTTAGTGGCACCTGCCAATATCCCTTGCACAGGTCAAGTGTGGTCAAGTACTTTGCCTTCCCCAGCCGTTCCAGCAAATCATCAATGCGTGGTGTGGGGTATGAATCAAACAGTGATATTGAGTTTAGGTACCTGAAGTCTATACAGAACCTCATGCTTTCATCCTTCTTTGGCACCAGGACCACTGGATTACACCACTCACTCTTTGATGGCTCAATGATCCCCAAGGACAACATGAGGTCGATTTCCTTCTTCAGGGATATTAGCAGACGTTCAGGGATCCTGTAGCTCAAACGCTTTACTGCGACGCCCTCTTTAATGACAATGTCATGCTCAACAATATCTGTTCGGCCAGGATTCACTTGAAGCACCTCAGAGTTGCATGCAGCTCTCACCTGAAACTGTTTATCATCTGGCAGATGACTAAGGTCAAAATCTACCACATCAGCAGAAGGCAAGTATTGCTCACCAACCTCTTCTTCCTCTGGCACACCCCTTATGAGCATCACCTCTGCTGTCTTTTCAGGGCGCTGCGCCCATTCCTTCAATAGATTTATGTGCAGAACCCTCCTGGAGCGTGGCTTTCCAGGGATGAACACTTGGTAAGTAGTGGACCCCAATTTCTTCTGAACCTCAAAGGGCCCTTGCCACTTAGCCAATAGCTTGTTGTTGTCAGTGGGGAGGAGCACCAACACCTTTTGTCCAGGACTAAAAGACCTCTGACGAGCTGCTCGGTCATACCAAAACTTCTGCTGGATTTTGGTCATATTTGACTGAGCAAGCTCACTCATTTTCTGCAGTCGCTCCCTCATCTGCACAACATAGGAAACAATGTTAACAGAGTCCATCTTTTCCTTGCCTCCCTCCCAGATGTTTCTTAGCAGGGCTAGAGGTCCTTGTACCTCATACCCATACAAAAGTTCGAACAGAGAGAAACCAGTGGAGGCTTGTGGCACTTCCCTGTAGGCAAAGAGAAGATAAGGAAGCCACTGATCCCAATCAGCACCATTCTTATCTACCACCTTCCGGAGCATCTGCTTCAGAGTCTGATTGAACCGTTCTGTTAGCCCATCAGTCTGAGGATGGTATGGGGTGGTCCTCAGGCTTCTAATGCCCAGCAGCTTGTACACCTGTTTTAGTAAGTTGGACATAAAGTTACTCCCCTGATCAGTCAGTATTTCCTGTGGGAACCCTACTCTTGCGAAGAGCTGTACAAGGCAGAAAGCTACTGATTTTGCCTTGATGGATTTCAGTGGGAAGACCTCTGGATATTTAGTTGCATAATCAGTGATTACAAGCATATAGCGATTCCCTGACTTACTCTTCTCAACGGGTCCAACAATATCCATTCCGAGGCGCTCAAATGGGGTACCAATAATAGGCAGTGGTTGGAGTGGAGCTTTGGAAGGGACTTTGGAGGATGTCATCTGGCACTGAGGACAGCTCTTACAGAAGTAGGCTACATCTCTATGGAGGCCAGGCCAGAAAAAATGTTGTTTAATACGAGCTGTGGTTTTGTGCTTACCAAGGTGGCCAGACCAGGGAATAGAGTGTCCCAAATTAAGCACGGTTTCTCTAACTTCTTGGGGGACCACTAGCTTCAGAAGTGAGCCCATCTGATGGTAAAGTATGCCATTTTGCAAGACATAGTCACTTTTGTTAATGCCTGCCTCCTCTACTTGGTCCTTGTCTATTGCTCGCTGAAAACAGGAAGCTAAACTAGGATCAGTTTTTTGCAACTCTATTATATTGCCAGGAATTTGAAGTCCCAAAGGCAAGTCTGGGTCAGTATGCATTTCTGGGTGTACTATAGTATGCTGGAACTTCTCCTGTCTCCTCTGTCCGCGACTTTTCCGAGGCTTCACAGGTGCAACTTCCCATTCCTCATTAAAAAAAATGGCAAGGCACTGAAAACTTCTGAGGTTTCACTAGATTTTTGAGCTTGGGCTCTAGTAACAGCCACATTGCATTGATGATTCTGGTCTGACTCCAACAAATCAAAAAGCACTGGAAAATCTCGTCCCAGAATAGCTGAATAAAGCAGGTTATCAACCACCCCAACATTTAAAAGGTATGTCTGTCCATTCACTTTAATGTACATGTCAGCTGTTGAGTACATCTTCTCATCTCCATGCACACAACAAATGGGGATGGTGTCACTAACACGGACAATATTGGGGGGCACAAAATCTCTATGTATCAGTGTACGAGAACTGCCAGAATCAAGCAAAGCTCTTAAAGTTGTTCCATTAGCTTCAATTTTTATCATTTTAACAGTCTGGTCACACTGGAGCCCATGTTCAGCATGTGAACGTGGCATAAAACACATTTGAACCATCTTAGCTGAGGTTTTTGGGCACATTGGCTTTGTGTGGCCCTCTAACCCACAGAGGTAACAAACAATCTTTTTTGAATTTTTTAATGGTCTGCCAGCAAACTGGTTCTCACCCACAGGAGTTTTTTCTGCTGACAATGGCCTTTGATGATACATCTGGGCTGATTTGGGGCCTTCCTTTGGCATTTTATTTGCATTACAGGTCCAAGGTTGCCCTTTCCTCCTGGCAGCTACAAACACTTCTGCCAGCTCAGCTGCCTTCGCTGCAGAAGACGGATTGTGCTCTTGAATCCAAACCTGTAGCTCAGGGGACAACATTCTCAAATATTGTTCAAGGATGATTATTTCACCAATTTCTTGGTTCGTTTTACCTTTTGGCTGAATCCATTTCCCGTACAGATCTTTAAGTCGAGCATACAACTCCTTAGGGTTCTCATCAAGCCTGACTTCCAGTGAATGGAATCGCTGCCTGTAGGTCTCAGGGTTAACATCATATTTGGACAAAATTGCAGCTTTAACTTTGTCATAGCTGAGAGAGTCATCAATATCCATATGAACGTATGCCCCTCTTGCCTTGCCCGTTAGCAGTGGTATTAATCGAAAAACCCAGTCTGTTTTTTCCCAACGATATGCTAAGGCAATGCGTTCAAATGTAGTCAAAAAATGCTCAATATCATCACTATCAGTCAACTTTTCCAGTCTGGGTTCATGCAATGAAAACTGACCTGATAATGACTGACTGGATTCAGCTTGAGCTTGAGGAGAACTAGGAATGTGAGGTAGCTCCCTTGACTCTGGTGACTCTGTGGTAGGTAATGGTAGCTCTGGTACTGGTGATGTCCGGGACTGCACCTCTAACTGTAAGAGCTGAAACTGATGTTGCAATGCTTTGAATTTTTGTTCTTGTCGTGCAGTTACCTCTTCTTGCCTTGCTTCCCGAGCCTCCTGTTGACCCATATGAGCTTGCAATATTGACATCAGATCTGACAGAGATGGCTCCCTTTCTTCAACCTCAGTGCTCTCCACCATTTCAGAGACTCCAATTTCCTCCTCAGCATCAGCTTCCTTCTGAACAGTTACTCCTTTCTTCTTTTCCACCTTTCCTCCACGATGCATTTTTCTTTTTTTTTTCTGGGGGTGAAAAAGCCTCAAAGAAAAAAATACTGTGTCCTCAACTGGCAGATCCCACTGCTGCCACCAATTGTGAGGGACCAAGCAGCCAAAGCAAAGAGGACACAAGCAAAAATATCTTCAAAAAGGGTTTTCTTTATTTTAACCCTCAAAAAGTCCAAAATTAACAAAATTCAAAACCATACTTAGCAGGCCCATAAAACAGGTCAACTAAATATAACTCTACAAAAAGTAATTTCCAAAACTTAAACAACAAAGTGAGACACAACTTAACTCACAAACTGACCTAATTAAAAAGACACATGAGGGTAGCTTTTATAATGATTTGGCCAAACCATTTGAACACAATAGGGGGGAAAACAAAAACACACACTAATATTAACTAAGCACAGAATAACCTAACTAAGCCTAAAACACCCCTGCTCCTGGTAAGCCCATGGTTGGTCCTGCTGAGCAGGCATTTTGTCCCCAGAGTCCTCAGCCACGCCTTTTGCCCAGACAGGAAACAGCCACCGCCCAAACCCAGGTAACTCAAAGAAAGAGAAACATAATTAATATAACAAAACATTTTAGAAAAACCACACAATGTTACTATGTGCGCGCCTCATAATACCAGTGTTAGGTTTAACCAAATGATTAATGAAGAAAACTGCAAAGCAAACTAATAAAGTGAAAAATGGACTAATTTACCCCTGTGTGGCTGATGCCATCACAAGAGATAAGAAATGAGTCTCCAACCTATCATCATATATGATTTTGAATGAGAGAATTGTTGTTAAGTGTTGCAATTATCGAAGATGGAACCATAATTCATATGTGATTTTGCTGATAGTTAGTTATGTCTAATAATGTTCAGAATAGCAGCACTGATGTTCTCCCTGTGTGGATTGTTTACCTGGTGATTAATTGTGATAAATTGTCTCTAAATTGTCTGTTTCTCTGTGTTAGCCCTGCATCTGTTCTGCTTTTCCCGGAACGATATATAATATATAATATAATACAATATAAGTGTGTTTAAGTTTAACCAATACAATGCATAAGAAAATATAATAATGATTCCAAGACAGGCCTAACTGAGAGGATGTGTAAAAAGCAGCCTTGAAAAATAGGATCATGTTTGTGGAAGGGGGGAAATGAGTGAGAGTGACACACAGAAGTCACTACTCTCTGAATTTATGTGGAGACGTCAGATGGGAGGCTGATAAGGGCGTGGCTATACTTCGGATGATATTATGTAAACAACATGACTGAATGTTTAGATACGAGGAGAGGTGGGTAATGGGCACTTGGCAGAGTATAAAGGAGAGCGCCCAGGAACATCCTTTGTTCTTCCCTTTGTCTTCTGTGAGATGAGCAGTTCAGAAGATTGGATTTCAGAAGTTCACCGTTGGATATTTCAGCAGAGATTCCAGAGGCTGAACCGTTGCTCAAACTGTAAACTTACAAATTGGTTCTGTATCTTTTTGGTATTTTTTTGGCAATGGTTGGTTACGATAAAGGGCCGGAGTAACCCGTAAGAGTGATTTACCAAAAATGAGTTAATACTCAGATTTTTACCTTTACCATTTCCCAAAGGGTTAAAAAGGGAATGTCCATAATTTAGACTTTCATTGCAGGAAATTTTATTAAAGCAATTTAGCAGCAGTAAAGCCGAGGAGGTCCAAATTGACCCTTGAGGCCTACTGTCCAGGCCCCTAAAATTAAACCAGGTATTCTGAATGCAGGGGAGGGGAGCTGGTGTAACAGAGGTGGCAGGGAAGACACCTGGACTTAAAACTAGGTGAGTCCCCTGAGGGTCCATCTAAGCTTTGCATTGCTGGTTGGTTAAGACCCATAGGATCAAATATTCTGGCTTTTTTAAACAGAAAGCCAAACCAGACTTCCTGTATTGGGGTGTTGGTCCTGGAAATTGAGTATGTAACAAACACCCAGCAACATGCTGACATTGTTGCAGTCCTGAGTCGGTGACCCAGTGTTTTGAAATATTTGTAGTCTTGGATTTCATTGTTATTTATAGTTTCTAGTCTCTTGGTTTCTGTCTCTGTGCTTCCCCTGTGTTCCTTGTGCCACGTAGTCAAGTTATGTGTTCATGTCTGTGCCTGTCTCATGTTTCCTGTTTTACTTTGACAGTATCATGTGCTATGTTAGTGTGATTTCTCCCAGCTGTGCTCTCTTCCTGTGTCTCATTCCCTCATTATCCCTGTGTATTCAAGCCCTTTTTCTTCCTCTGTTTGTTGATGGGTTGTCTGGGTATTGCCTGCATTTCTCCATGTTCCAGAGTCTCAGGTTTTCATGTTCTGTGCTTGACATCTCCTCTCAGGTTTTTAGGTTTTTAGTTCCTTTGTATTGCTTTTGTAGTTGCCTCCCAGTTTAGGTTTTTTTTAATTTAGTCTTTGCCACTTTCTGATTTTTGTATTCTGTCCCTGCTGCTAATAAAGGTTCACTCACAGTTAAGTCCATTGTCAGCATCTGGACTTGGGTCCCATCTTTCTACACTCCACACATCTGCAGAGACAAAGATGATGCAGATAAAGAGCCTATGAGAACTACAGACTCGGTACAAAAGATGAACTTTTCTCCCCAAATATGGTGCAGAGAATATGAGCCAAAAAAAAAAAAAAAACTAATACAAAAACAAACTGCTGTATTTTTTGCGGTTATCTTTGTCTAAAGCCAGAAATTTGAGTCAGCAACATTTTCTAGATTATTAAACAAGACTTTTCCAGTCAGTACATTAACAGATGTACTGATTGACTAAGTGAGTCTTAGTCTTTGCATTTCGTGCCTTCAGCTGTAATCAGATCTGATCATATCTGTGACTACATAGAGGAAGCAGCCCGGTGACACGAGGGCGACTCGGGGGCAAGGTCTTTGAAGTACGTAAACAGCTTAGAAAAGTAACACTGAATACACACAGGTTTTCGTTAAAACAGAGACAATGTGTTACAATATCATAGTATAACCTTCTGAGATTTAGACACACACACACACACACACACACACACACACACACACACACACACACACACACACACAGCAGATGCAGCCTTAAGAAATTCATCAGGTTGTAGAGGCGGGCAGGAGTGAAATCAGTTCTTTAGCTACCAATGACAGGCATGAATAAGAAAGAGGTGACATTTGTATGATGAAAGAAATGACACAGCATCTGATATGGACTTTTTCAAAAAGCTTTATCAGACATCTCAGTGAACTGAATATTAAATAGCATTTTCTAATGGCCGACGGGAGGCACCCTCTCCACGGGGTAATAAGATTTGAAATATACAGCACCAGCATGTACACTTAACGAGCACACGTACTTCAGTATTCTTAAAAAATACTAACAAAGTCAGATTAGTGTTGCAAACACTAAATGAGTGATACATCAACAAATGTGAAACTTTGAAGACCTGTTTATGTACGTGTTGTTCTACTATAGTAACATCTTATCTTCATGCTTTGGTTTCTATGGTTTATGTAGTTTGCTGCAGAACTCCAAGATAAAATCGTTTAAATGTGTCACGTCAGACATCAGCGTTTAATATGTGAGAAAACTAACTATCAACTCTGTATCATCTGCTGGATATAAGTAAAAATATTCATATTGTGTTTAGTAGAAGGATGAAAATTATGTTTTTGTGATTAGGATAGGTGTTAATATTAAACAAACCAGACTTATTTCTAACAAACACAGAAACTGGACATGGCTGCTCAATGAGCAGCAGCTACAATTGTAAAAGAAATACTTATGCAATCAAATGTAATCCACTTATGATGTTGCCTCTAGATCTGTATGGTATGTGCACTAACTAAGCACTGGTAGAAACAATAACCAGTAATAACAATAAAAACATACATCAACATCAGCATCATGCCAAAAGCAAAAGAAATCAGTTAGACTCAAGAAAAAGAATTGTTGATGCTCCCAAAACAAAGCAGAAGATGGATATACAAAGTTATCACAGCTTTTCCGTGTGTTAAGAACTGGACTGAAAAGCATGATCAAGGATGATCCAAGAGAGCCATGCAGTACAGAACAAGCTTGGCAGAGGTAGGAAGTGAAAAACTATGCAAAGAAAACCTAGTGAGAGATGTATCTAAAGACCCTAGAGGAGGGGTCTCAAGCTTAAATGAGCTGTGGGCCACTGGCACTGTCATTTCATTGGACAGCCACTTTAGTGTTCAAGCAGTACAAAAAAAAAAAAAGCAAACAAACATCAAGAAAACACTCACAAATATTATTTTTTAAATACTGTATAATGTGACAAAACTGCAAACGTGAATGCAGTCCCCCCCCCCCACTCTTAACTAACTGAAGCCTTTCATTGAACTACCAAATAAACACATTGGTACTTGGCCAGACACGTGGCAGCACTTCTGCTATCATTGTGCTCATATTTAACAAAATAAAAATGCAGACATAAGTGTACACATTAGTTTTTGAATCTCTCACTGAACCAACACAGCTAGTGCCTCAGCATCTTTGCACTCTCTGCTCATATTGCCTTCATATTAAAAATCTGTTTGCTTTTTAAAAAAGTTATTTTAACATTGTACTCAACAACAAACAAATCCTCAATAAAAAAAGTAACTTCGAGGGCCAAATTGCATTATATTTCTTCACATCAATATCCGGTTATTATTGAGTGATGATGTTCGAAAGCTACTTCTGTGTTTATTAAGGCTGTTGTATTTTTAACGTATTTTAATGCTTTGTATCTTGTTCTATTTAATCTGAACAAGCCCCTAAAAAGTCAGTGATCACTGTCGCCCTCTATTAGTTTTTATTACTACTATTCATCAGCAGCACGTTTTAAAGCTCGGTTTTTCAAACCTTATGATATAACTATGGCCCAGCCCATGCAGCAGTGTGTTAATGACTAACCTCTATTGTGGATGGATTATCTCAGTTGTTCAACTGACTGAAGTTTGGTCCGTTTACAGCATCTTTTTCCTGCCATGCAATTGCATTTGTCCCTAACCATCGGTAACCTTTGTGTTGACTTTTATTGAGTGGAAAAAACTTAGCGTTCATCCTCCAGCTTCACTGTGCTAATGTGTTTATATTATGCTAACCATAGTTATGTAGCTAGTACCACATAGCACATCATGATATACCCTACAAACACCACTACTGTTTAGTTTTCTGTCTTCACTTATATCTGAAGTGATAGCAGAGCTGTATGTTTTCATTTTTTCAGAAATCCCTCAGTCAGAACAAGGTATTATGGAGGAATGTGACACACAACACAGGAGCTCTAGTTTTCCACTCCAACTTTATTCACCTCCATACATTGACTGAGCATATCGCGCCCAAACACAACAGAACCCCTCCTACAAGCTTGGGTGTGAGTGGAGCCCTCTAGTGGGTCGCCACAGTATGTCATTTTTAGATGGAAACTAGCGAGCTAACTCCCTGCTAACTTCGAACTCCATTAAACTTAATAAATTCTCTTTTCTTTGATGCCTGGATGTTAAACTTAATTGTTACACCTGGTAGAGCAGCCACACCGATCATTTTATTAAAGATGAAAGAATTTACACAGTTTGTAACTCTCAGTGATGCCACAGTGTTGACTTTGGGACCTGAAGCAGAGTTTGGACCCAGAAACGGCTAATGATGTCAGACTTAAAAATGAGATACGGGCTGCAAGTAGGGGTGACATGGGCCGCAAGTGGCCCCTGGGCTGCAAGTTTGAGAACCCTGCCCTGGAACAACTGCCAAGACACAAGTGAATGACTCAGACAACTCAGGAATTGAAGTCTCAAAGAAGACTGTCACCAGAACACTGCACAAGAATTGACTTGCAGACCAAGAAAAAGAGAAACTTTCAAGTCAGACTGATGCATGCTAAGGACAAGCTGAAAAAATATTATATATACTTGAAGTGCGTCCTTTGGTCAGATGAGATGAAAAAAAGAGCTCTTTAGGCATCAACAGGGAGACACATTCGGAACCGGGGATTTCTTCAAGGTGGAAGAAATCATGAAGAAGGAAGATATGTGAAGATTTTGAAAGAAATCCTCAAGCAGTCAGCAGTAAAACTGGGTCATTGTCATTGCTTTGTCTTCCAGCATGACATCGACCCAAAACATACCCGGTCAAGAACTGCTTTCAAAATACCAAAAGGAATGTTACTGACTGGCCTGCATGACGCCCTGACTTTAAAATCTGTGGGGTGAACTGAACATCAAGATCCATGCCAGAAGACCATAAATATGAGAAACCTTGGTGAGATCTGCCAAAAGTAGAATGGTTGGGGATTCCTCAGCAGATAAATATAATACTTGTGAAAAATACATCAAATGACTGCAGGTTGCTATCAGCAAAAAGGATAAATAATTTGTAAAATAATGTGAAAGGCTTTTGTGAAGAATTTTATTTCTGTGTGCAAAGCAGTGTGTTGCTGACTGATGATGCACTGTACTTATGATAAGCAAGACCATGCAAAGATAACACAAGTTTCAAATAGGCAAAAATACACGTAGCAAAGGAAGTGGTCAAAAGGCAAAAAATGACAGATGATAATCATACTTGCCAAAAGGAAGCTGCTCTATAAAAGGCTGAACCTGAGACTCCTACAGTACAAACAAAGGCTAACCATTTTGCTTGCATCATGTTCGGTCTGCAGAAAGTTCTCCTCCTCCTTGTTCTGACCTGCTTTGGACAACTCGGTAAGAATCACAAGTCCTTGTTGTTATTCTTCAACCATTTAATGAGGCATCCATTTAATTTTCCTTTTTTTCTTTTACTTTATTCAGTGCATGGGGGTGGCATCATACATGGAGGAAAAGCACCGGAGAGTTCAATGCGATATATGGTCTCTGTGCAAAACAACGGCGGTCATGTGTGTGGAGGGTTTCTCATCACTAATAACTTTGTGGTCACTGCCGCACACTGTTTTGACGAGTGAGTAATCAAACATCTTCTGCTTAAGTCTCTTTCCTACAGATAATTCTTTGCCTTTATTGGATAGTGGAGCAGTGAAGATTAGACAGGAACATAAGTTGAGAGCAGGGAAAGATGCGCAGCAAAGCTCTGCTCAATTTCAGTCATGTGGCATATGGTTCACTGCCAAACCAGTGAGCTAAACGGACGACCTCCTGCTTCAATCTCTGATTCATGTCATTAAAACAGATTTAGAAAATGAATTGAAAACCTCTTAATGATTATTCCTTCAGCTTCCCCACGCATGTTGTTCTTGGCAACCACAATCTCAAGAATGGCCAAATAGTAGAGATTAAAAAAAAATTCGTCTATAGCAGTTACAACACACCTGAGAAGGGTGATGACATCATGCTCCTACAAGTAAGTACATCTTTATACTGACAACAGTTTCACATGAAATATATTTGTGGTCTTATTTATATTTTTACTTTTTATTGTGTGTGTCCAGTTGGCAACCACAAACGATCTACACGATGAAATTCAACTTCCGCATGCTGAAATAGATCTAACAGAAAATGAAGTGTGCCAGGTGGCTGGATGGGGAAAAACTATGAATGGTGGTAAAACTGTTGGTGAGCTGAGGGTGGTGGACGTGTCTGTCATTAACCCACAAGTCTGTAAGAATCAATGGCCTCAACTTCCTGCCAATGTTATCTGTGCAGGTGGATATGGCACAAGCAAAGGATTCTGTCAGGTATGTATTCTGTCCAATGTCAGCAGGTTTCTTTTTGATAAATGTACTGTATTAAACACTTACTATAAACTGACCAATTAAAATGCTTCCTCCTCACAGGGTGATTCTGGTGGTCCTCTGGTGTGCAAAGGGTTTGCTGTTGGTATCGTTTCTTTCAACCACAACAGCAATTGTAACTACCCAGATAAACCCAACGTCTACACGGACATCACAAAATACCTCCAATGGATCGACATGATTCTACAAAACCACAAAACATTTTGAGTAAAATCCCTGAAGTTTTGCTGTTATTGAACAGCATTATTGAAATGTCAGCATTTCTGATTGCTCTGTCAATGTAGCCGAGACAGAAATTAAAAATATTCCCCGCATGAAACTGTGGTTTTTCTTCTGTAACAGTGATCATTTTAGCATTTAGCTCAATTTCCACAAACTGAAATGGAATATTTAGATTTGTAGTGTGAGGTCATTGTGACATCTACACTTTTCCTTGATTCAAATCAGTGAACCTGCATGAGAAAGAATCACTGTGACAAATTAAAAATTATTAAGAGTCAATATTGATGAGGAACTACTGTGATAATCATTTATGAACAAATACAAATGTGTTTAAAAGTTCTGGGGCATAAAAAGCACAAACATTTAAATCTGGTTTTAATAAAGTGTCCTGTTCTCCTACTACATGTGGATTATTACCTGTGTGTATTTTGCAGTATAAAAAAATCCAAGCGACACACTGAGTCATTTTGCTGAATTTTTCAAATCCCAGGTCTTAATCACCCATAACTTTCCCACTATACAAACATCAAGTGGAGTTGGGACAGCCAAGTATTCCATAATTTTGTGTTTATTCTTAAAGGTAGCAGATGAAAGAACAAGAAGAAAATGATTTTCCATTAAAAACAAGATGAGTTAGTCTATTAAAATGGTATTTTCTAAAGGTTGATCAGTAAAGTCCTGACAAAAAACTCACTCTTGAGCATCAGAGCTCAAATCTTAATCTGGAAAATGTGGTTTCTGTGGTTCATCTTGTTTGCTGCAGGTAGTGTCATTCCAACACGTTCTCATCCCAAAGCGTAACATTTTATGCTAGGTTTTTGACTGCATCAAGTGTTTCCACAGTGAGGAAGGTAGTGCCTTTCTATACTTGTCAGATACAGTACTGTATCTCAAACAAAATATAAACAGGAGTCAGAGAAGTAAGAACGCAGCCAGGCCAATGATTGCCAGCTTTGAAGGGTTACATGGATGATTTAATAACTCTTCTTCAAACATCATTTGGCTCCTGGAAAGGTTTGAAGAACTTCATGCGTGGACCAGGATTAATGTTAAATCGTCCAAATATCACATTCTCTCCATACAGAAAGGTGGCAGGGAAGAACTCATCTGTTTTACAGTGGATGGAGAGAGGATGCCACTGTTATTGTTCATATATTCTCATGAATTCTCTCTACACCCACGACTGCAGTTCGACCCACAACAACACTCTCATCATCAAGTTTGCTGATGACACCACGGTAGTCGGACTCTTCTCGAAGGGAGACGAGGCAGAGTACAGAGAGGAAGTCCTGAAGCTGGCAGCATGGTGTTCAGAAAACAACCTGGCACTGAACACTAAGAAAACCAAAGAGCTCATTGTTGACTTCAGGAGACACAGCACCGACTTGGCCCCCCTCTAGAATCAGAATCAGAATCAGAAAGGGTTTTATTGCCAAATGTTGAGCGGGTTTACAACATTAGGAAATTGCTGCGGTGCTTCAGTGCAAAGATACTGTTATAAATTAAGCTTTAATAGACATGAAAATAAAAATGAGAATAAGAATTAAAAGTGCTAAGTAGATAGATAGATAGATAGATAGATATATACATGATATATACATGAGTGCAGGTGGTGATCAGTGCCAAACATGGAATGATGCAGTGAACACAGCGTAGGGTCATGTGTTAGTGGTGGGAACAGTCATACGGTTATTGTTCATGTGTTCAACAGCAGAGGGGAAGAAACTGTTCTTATGGCGAGAGGTTCTGGTGCGAATGGACCGGAGCCTCCTGCCTGAGGGGAGCAGGTCAAACAGACTGTGTCCAGGGTGAGAAGGGTCAGCTGAGATCCGAGCTGCACGCCCCAGTGTCCTGGAGGTGTACAGGTCCTGCAGAGATGGGAGTCTGCAGCCAATCACCTTCTCAGCAGAGCGCACAACACGCTGCAGTCTCTGTTTGTCCCTGCTAGTGGCTCCAGCGTACCACACTGTGATGGAGGAGGTGAGGATGGACTCGATGATTGCAGTGTAGAACTGCATCATCGTCCGTGTTGGCAGGTTGAATTTCTTCAGCTGCCTCAGAAAGTACATCCTCTGCTGGGCTTTCTTAATGACGGAGGTGATGGTGGGCTCCCACTTCAGGTCCTGGGTGATGGTGGTACCCAGGAAGCGGAATAAGTCCACAGAGGTGATGGGGGTGTCAGTCAGGATGATGGGGGGGGGAGTGGAGCTGTGTGCTTCCTGAAGTCCACAATAATCTCCACTGTCTTCTGGGCATTCAGCACCAGGTTGTTGTGGCTGCACCAGGACACCAGACGTTCAACCTCCCTCCTGTAGGCAGACTCATCCCCGTCCGAGATGAGTCCAATAACGGTGGTGTCATCTGCAAACTTGATTAGCTTGACAGACTGGTGGGTGGAGGTGCACCCACCAGTGCACCTCCACCCAGTATACAGGGAGAAGAGCAGGGGAGAAAGAACACAGCCCTGAGGGGAGCCGGTGCTGATGGTCCGGGAGTCCGAGACATTCTTTCCCAGCCTCACATGCTGTTTCCTGTCCGCCAGGAAGTCAGTGATCCACCGGCAGATGGGATCAGGCACATTCATCTGGGAAAGCTTGCCTTGGAGATGGTCTGGAAGGATGGTGTTGAAGGCAGAGCTGAAGTCCACAAACAGGATCCTGGCGTAGGTTCCTGAGGAGTCCAGATGCTGCAGGATGAAGTGTAGGGCCATGTTGATGGTGTCATCTACAGACCTGTTGGCTCTGTATGCAAACTGCAGGGGGTCCAGGAGGGGGGCCGTGAGGGTCTTGAGATAGGAGAGAACCAGGCGCTCAAAAGACTTCATGACCATAGATGTCAGAGCCACGGGTCTGTAGTCATTTAGTCCAGTGATCCTAGGTTTCTTGGGGACAGGGATTATGGTAGAGGACTTGAAGCAGGCAGGCACATGACATGCCTGCAGTGAGGAGTTGAAGGGGAGTGTGTGGAGAGGGTCCACACTTTCCGGTTCCTTGGTGCAATAATTCAACTGTATATACATAACACTATTTATTACATATTACTTATGGCTTGTATATTGTACATTTTATATATATATATATATATATATATATATGTTTTTCCCTATGTTAATACTGTCCATATGTACATAGCGCTGCAGAACTTTACCCCCCCCCCCCCCCCCCCCAGCATGTTTACACTGAGTAGGAGATGCTCTGTATCTCATTGTACAACTGTATAGTGACAATAAAGGGATTCTATTCTATTCTATTCTATATGATTATAATCCACCAATAAGGAGAGGAAGGAGCTAGTCATAATTTCGGTAGCCTGGATAGAGGAGGTATTAAATCAGAGCCCTCAGCCAACAACTGATCATGGCAGAACTCACTGTCCAGTGGAAGGGAAGGATGAAGTTACCCTGTGAGAGAAAGAAGGACTCGTACCTTGATCTGACAACTGAGTATAGAGAAGCATGTGGAAGTCAGCTGTAGAGTCTAGAAGGAAAACTTGTTGAGGGGAAGACTAGGGTCCTATAGCTGCAGGGGGTGCAGGGAGACATTCCTGCTGTTGCTGCACCACCAGATGTTCCAAGATTTCCTTCAATTGAAAACATTTTCATCAGAACACACAAAACATTCACAAAAGTTCTCAGAAATTTTTTTAAATGGATTCTTTTTTCTATTTTCTTGGATTAGTTCTGTTTTCTAAGAACCCTGCACTGTGAGAGCGTCTGCTTCTACACACCCACCCACCCACCCACACACACACACACCCACACACACATAAGTATGATTTAGAGATATATACAGAAAGTCTAAAATGTTCAACTATCTTAAAACGACTGAGCATCAGACGCCGTCTCCACATATTTGGGCTATACAGCACCAGATAGCTAATGAGCACATGAAGTACAATTATTTTTTACAGAGTAAATATTGAATAACGAAGTCAGATTTGTGCTTCAAACACTAAATGAGTGATACATCAACAAGTGTGAAAGTTTGAAGACCTGTTTATGCACATGTTGATCTACTATAGTGACAGCTTATCTTCAATCTATGGTTCATCTAGTTTGCTGCAGAACTCAAAGATGATATCATTCAGCTCTGTCACGTCAGATATCTGCCTTCTTTACTTGTGAGTATAATTAAACAGAAGAGATTGAAAATAAGAGAAATAAAGAAAGGAATTTTTGTTTTTATCAATTATACTTTGCATACTATTTGCTTAATCTGCCATATCAACAGTTCTACAGTCAGTTGTTACATTGGCTGTTGTTTAAGGATTCATACAACATGAAAGAAAACATACAATATCACAGAGTATATCTACAGAGAATAGTTTAAAGTTTCAATATTCAATCCACTGATTACATAAAAGTTAAAAAAAAAATACTGCAGGGAACATTTGGCTCGAAATATGGTGAAAAAGTCCTAACTATCAACTCTGTGTCGCCGGCTGGATATAACTGAAAAGTCAAATTACTCATATTGTGTTTAGTAGATGGATTACATTTTTTTTTCTCCATAAAACCCAAAATAAGTAAAAGATAACAGCTGGAAATCATACATACGAAAGTATTTAACTTCACAAAAATTGAGAAGCTCTAAGGTGCAAATAAGAACATTTAGACCAAAGAAGAAGTTGATAAATGACAGTGAGGTACAACAGCAGCAAGTGGTGCAAAATTAATGACGAATAATCATACAGTAGTGAATGTATTTCAGACTGATGAGGAAACAATATAAAGATAAAGTTGCAAAGATAAGTGTCAAACAGACAAACTTACCTTGAATAAAGGATGTGGTTGAAAGTCAAAATATGGTAGATGATAATCATACTTGCCAACAAAGCAAACTGCTCCATAAAAGGGTCCCCCTGACACCAGTACAAAGAAAAGTTAACCATTTTGCTGACATCATGCATGGTTTTGTCTCCTCTGTGTTCTGACCTGCTTCACAATTATTCTTCAACCATTTAATGACGCAACAGCTTATATTTCTTTTTTCTTTTTTTTGTACTTTTTTCAGTGCACGGTGGTGACATCATACATGGTGATTCTGGTGGTCCTGTAAAGGATTAGCTGTTGGCGTTATTTCTTTAAATAAATAACTCTAAATATATCTTATAGTTTAGATTCCTCAAAGTAGCTACCCTTGGCTTTGTTGGCACATATGCTTGGAAGTCAGGTTGGTACACAACTGACAGCCTTATTTGACAACTGTTAGAATTCATATTATGGCAAGAACCAATCAGCTAAGTAAAGAGAAACGACAGTTCATCATTACTTTAAAAACTTAATGTCAGTCAGTCCGGAAAATTGCTAAAACTTTTAATGCGTCCCCAAGTACAGTCGGAAAAACAATCAAGTGTTACAACGAAACTGGCTCAAGTGAGGACAGGAAAGGAAGACCAAGAGTCACTTCTGCTGCTGAGGATAAATTCATCCGAGTCACCAGCCTCAAAAATCGCAATTTAGCAGCACCTCAGATTAGAGCCCAGATAAATGACACACAGAGATCCAGTAGCAGACACAGCTCTACATCAACTGTTCAGAGGAGACTGTGACAATCAGGTCTTTATGGTCAAATAGCTGCTATTAAACCACAACTAAGGAAAAGCAACAAGCAGAGGAGATTTGTTTTTGCCAAGAAACACAAGGAATGTAAAATTAGACCAGTGGAAATCTGTGCTTTGGTCTGATGAGTCCAAATTTGAGATCTTTGGTTCCACCCTTTGTGTCTTTGTGTGATGCAGAAAAGTTGAACGCATGGTCTCTACATGCATGGTTCCCACCTTGAAGCATGGAGGAGGAGGTGAGATGGTGTGGGGGTGCTTTGCTGGTGACACTGTTGGGGATTTATTCAAAACTGAAGGCACACTGAACCAGCATGGCTACTACAGCATCCTGCAGCAACATGCCATCCCATCCAGTTTAGTTGGGCCATCATTTATTTTTCAACAGGACAATGAGCCCAAACACACCTCCAGGCTGTTTAAGGGCTATTTGACCAAGAAGGAGAGGGATGGAGTGCTGCGCTAAATGGCCTGGCCTCCACAGTCACCTGACCTAAACCCAGTCAAGATGGTCTGGGATGAGATGGACCGCAGAGTGAAGGCGAAAGGACCAACAAGTGCTCAGCGTCCCTGGTAACTCCTTCAAGACTGTTGGAAAACCATTTTAGGATGACCACCTCATGAAGCTTATCGAGAGAATGCCAAGAGAGTGCAAAGCAGTAATCAAAGCAAAGGGTGGCTATTTTGATGAATATAAAATAAAAATAATAAATGTTTTGAGTTATTTCACACTGTTTTTTCATTATCACATAATTTCACATGTGTTCGTTCATAGTTTTTATGCCTTCAGTAAGAATCTACAATGTAAATCAGGGGTGTCCAAACTCCGGCCCGCGGTCCATTTTTAATTGGCCCACAAGTAATTTTATAAATAGAATAGAATATGGCCCACACTTCAACTTTTGCCTGAGTGTATTGCACTTCTCAGTTTTAACACCAGGAGGAGCTACTGTTGATCAAGGCAGTTGCTCCACCAAAAAGGACAATCACAGAAGAAATTTACCCCAAGTTACCAGGGCTGGACTGGGACAAAAAATCGGCCTGGGCATTTTGACTAGAGACTGGCCCACCAGGTATTATAGGAAAAACCATAAAGCCTTTGAATGAAAAAAAAAAAACCCGCTGTTGTCACAGTGATGTACACTGTCTTGTTGGTATATATGTATCAATCTAATAAACTTAAACCTACACCATCCTCCCTATTCTGGTATTCTAAACAGTACCCAAAAGTAGACTGCTTGGTCGAGTTAACCTCCTAAACTATCTAGAACACATGGTGAAAACCTGAAATTAAGACAGAGAAGACTAGAGGTGAGACATGATCATTACTGACTACTGATGACAGATTTAGATATATTTTCATAAACCATTCATTTGCCACATCAATAAACAGCATGGCAGGGCAAAACATTTTTTCTAACATGGCAACCTTTAAAAAGTGAAAGGAGATAGAAAGACAGGTAAGGAAGAATAAAACCTAATTGACTTTTTGATGGCATTTTACACACAGTACTGGTACAGTATCTAGAAAATGTGGGAAAATACTGGCATCATATACAGTACTTACTTCTGAAGAAATTATGTTGGGACCCTGAAAAAATTACTATGTACAATAATGGATTTCTATACATTTTACATCAGATGAAAACGTTTGTTGTAAGATTCAGATAATTATTTATTCAAAGTTTTAAATGACATAACAAAGAGAAGTATTTCTTTGTGCCCTCCTTTCCCTGTTAATGCCACATGGCCCCCCTGGCAAAACTTTGCTAGACCCGCCCCTGCACAGTTACCAGCTGTCAGCTACTTAGAAAATGATCCTGGTGTTATTTGTCTCTCAGAAACTGTTCATAACTTCCCTTCCACTCATTCGTGTCACCTAAAAGGTAAACCTGTTTCTCCATCACCTGTTCAGCTCTGATGATCCAGTAAAGACAAACATGAAGATGAAACCAGGCCTGGTTTCATCTTCATGTTTCCCTCTCACCAGATAACCAAACCGATATCATGACCAGCAGCTTTTACAGCTGTGGCTCGGCAAACCTCAGCTGATACTAGAAATTAATATTAAATAAATTCTAACAACAGCTGATCAAGCTTAAATGTGCTGCTGTTGTTTAGCACAACATCCGCCGGTTTCCTCTTTCTGGCGCCAAGTGGGAGATAAACAAACAAGAGAGAAAAGCGATCAGCTGATCATTGATCAGTTTCGTGATTGAACAGGAGAGGAAGGGGGGAGAATGAGAGAAGAAGAGGCAGCTGTGCAGCAAAGACACAGAATAACTCCAGCTTTGTGTCTTTTTCATTGTAGCTGAAACAGCAGTATAGAAACTCCATCATGCTAGCTAGTACGCAGTACGAGTTATTGTAACTGACTGTAAAAAGCCAGCATAACGAAAATAAACTCCACCTAAACTTGGTTTATATCTGACCCAGATAGACTGCAGGTCATAACTTCTTATCTGAAGTTCAGTTCACCGCCTCGGGTCTCTGCTCCTCCTGCCTTTCCGTCATCCACCTGCCAGCGTGTTGCATCTGCTGGCCTCCACCACTTGCTAATGTTACTGAATCTGTGGAAGCTCCGCAATAGCCCCATCGGCCCATAAAAACGAAAAATCACCATCGGGCATACCGGGCAAATGCCCGATGGCCAGTCCAGCTATGCAAGTTACTAAACATGGCAGAACCAAAGAAGCGAAAGGTAGAAAGTGAATGCAGAAAATTTCAGACACGGTGGGAGAGTGAATATGTCTTCAAAGAATTCAAGGGGAAGTGTGTCTGTTTGATCTGCGGGGTCAGCAACAGTATTTTCTTTGTGCTCAAAAGGTCCAGTAAAAGGCTACAATAGCCAGCTATGAAGTCGCCCAACTCATCGCAAGACATGGCGAGCCTTTTTCAGATGGAGACCTCATAAACTCATAAAACACTGCCTCATTAAAGTCACCAAAAATAATGTGCCCGGAACAAATTCAGGACTTCAACAACGTCAGCATGTCCAGAAATCCAGTTGTGCGACGCACTGAAGACTTGTCAGCCAACATTAAACTGCAACTATCTGATAAAGCTGTGCTTTTGATTTTTACTCCATCGCATGCGATGAGAGCACCGATGCCACACACACACCGCACAGCTGCTATTTTTTTGCGGGGAGTGGACGAGAGCACGAGCGCTTTAGGTGAGTAAAAAATATATTCCACAGTACCCGTGTGTTAATGTGCAGGTACACATGCTTCAAATATCAATTCTGTCACTACCCTGCTTTTGCGCACCACTTTCTTATATGCGTTTTTCTTGTTAACACACAGAGTACACACCGCTGTGCACAGCGCGCGATCGCCGCGAGCGGGTTCATATTGGAATGAACATAAAAACGTGGAAGGGTACCTTAGGCGTCAGCATGAGAAGTTAAGGGACGTGACAAATCGTCATTATTTTACGCGTCGGGAGTGAGAACGGGTTGTCTCAGCATAAGCTGCTGTAAAGAAGAGAGACGCTTTACACACGTGTGTGGAAAGTGTCCATGTGGATAAATTAAGAATGTGAATGAAGAGAAGCTGTGTAGTTGAATAAAACTCACACATCAGCCTGCTGAGTTCATCCTGCGGCAGTGCATTGAAGGCATCGTCGTTGGGAGCGAAGAAGGTAAACACCTTCTCCTGGTTCAAAAGCTCAGTCATACCTGCTGTCTGGATGGCACTGACCAGCATGCAGAAACAGCATTAAATGATGTCAGCTTGAATAGAAACTACACAACAACACACTAACACCTCTGTTTGCTTTCAGTCCATATGCTACACCTGTGGGAAGCAGAAAGCTTGATGTGGTCTGCAGAGTTCATTACTAAGCAGACAACCACCCACAAACCAGACCTGGGACATGTTTCCTTTAGTTAGTTTGCCAAGTTCACACAACACAATACACAGCAAACTACCACTGAAAAAAAAAAAAACTATTTAAAATATTTTAAATGAACTAACTGAAGCAAAATTGACTCCAAAACAACTATAAAACTATAAAAACAGACGATTCTGTCCACGGGTGCAAGAAGAACAACCTCAGTCCTTGAAATTAAAACAGGAGTACCAGAATTAAAAGCCAAACATCTAAAATCTTCAACGTAAAAACCAAAAAACCAACAGGAAGTATAACTGAAGAAATCGACTTTCTCCCTGGAAGGGCAGGAAAAGTCTCCTGTATCGGTTACCTGTGTCCTCTGGGCTTTGCTGCATGTATTTAGTGATTTCATGCGAACACGAGGATCAATTATTGTCCTGTGAAGGTCTCTGTAGCTTACAAAGAAAAATGAATTAAAGAGACACACACACACAGAGGCAGCTAGACGAGATAAAAACACTCCTGACTTCCTCTGTGATTTGTGGACAGCTGCAGTGAAGAGCAGCGCTGTGTCTGATCACACCACCTCAGTCGAGTTCAACACAAGTCCAGATCTGGAGTCGAGTATGAAGACCGAATGTATGAATCTCTACAAGGCACCGCTGAGAGGTGCCTTGTAAGCTACAGAGACCTTCACAGGACAATAATTGTTCCTCGTGTTCGCATGAAATCACTAAATACATGCAGCAAAGCCCAGAGGACACAGGTAACCGATACAGGAGACTTTTCCTGCCCTTCCAGGGAGAAAGTCGATTTCTTCAGTTATACTTCCTGTTGGTTTTTTGGTTTTTACGTTGAAGATTTTAGATGTTTGGCTTTTAATTCTGGTACTCCTGTTTTAATTTCAAGGACTGAGGTTGTTCTTCTTGCACCTGTGGACAGAATCGTCTGTTTTTATAGTTTTATAGTTGTTTTGGAGTCAATTTTGCTTCAGTTAGTTCATTTAAAATATTTTAAATAGTTTTTATTTTTATTTTCAGTGGTAGTTTGCTGTGTATTGTGTTGTGTGAACTTGGCAAACTAACTAAAGGAAACATGTCCCAGGTCTGGTTTGTGGGTGGTTGTCTGCTTAGTAATGAACTCTGCAGACCACATCAAGATATGTGATTTTGGTCACATCGCACAGCCCTACTCTGAGGTCATAGCAAATTAGAACAAATGAAATATTTTACTGGAGCTTTAGATCCCTCTCTGTCCATGACAGCTGATCTTATCTGATGCAGATTTGCTCCTTGATCAAGTGACATTTGTCCGGATTTTTGGCACGAGTGGCGTATGATCAGCACCGCAGCTGGATGGCCCGATTTACATACCCAGCGCAGCTGATACTCACCAGAATAATTTACTAAAATTATATGCACTCCTTTTATTAAGTCCAGTTCAGTCTGT
The DNA here is from genome assembly GCF_963969265.1 of Rhamphochromis sp. 'chilingali'. NCBI lineage: Eukaryota > Metazoa > Chordata > Actinopteri > Cichliformes > Cichlidae > Rhamphochromis > Rhamphochromis sp. 'chilingali'. Next base: position 34,630,036 of record NC_137931.1, read on the forward strand.
TAATGTTGATAACGGTTTCAAACGAACGTTAATAGGTGTGTTGCTAAGCCTAATAACTTAAATAACAAACTTGATATTTACCTGTCCCATTTTCTGACAGTGAGTTCATTTATGAACACAAATTAAATTTAAAAGTCAGCTTCTTGTGCAGCGCTACACTGCTCTCCACACTCCTGCTACAAATGGATCCCTCCCTCAGAGTCCTGTTCTGATGCATGCTGGTGAAACGCATTGGATTTCCTCCACTGTGTCAGAAACGGTGATGCTTCAGCTTGAAGTTTTGGGTTTTGAGCAATGATGGTGTCTATGTTGGCAAAAAGAAATATAGTTTTCAGTGCGCTTTCAGCAGGATAGGAACATCTGACGTCATTCTTGTAGGTATACTTGCCAATAAGACCAATATTATAACTGGAAACCCAGCAATCCTCAGCACGAATGTCCGCTGAATGTCAGAATGGGACTTCTGTTCGGGAGCGTATAAGAGGAGAAGGCAGCAACTTCAAAGTGGATAACAACCATATTTGAATCATCTAAGGTTTTGCATTTTTATAGGCAGGAGGAGGTGCTGGCCGTCAGACTGGGGTCTGGGATGCGGGGCCTCCCTGCTACTGCAAATAAGGAAGTGGTCCGCTTGCCTCCTCCTAGAGAGAAGGGTTACATCTCCTGGGTCTAGGTGCGTCTTGCCCCTCTGATGGCGGGGGTACCTGGACCTGGGATATAGAGTATGTCTGGGGAGTGTGACTGTCTGTGCAGTGTCTATTTGTGTCTGTCTACACGTTGGGTGAGTCCCGAGTATTTGGTTGTGCATATGGGGTGGGAATGCACGTTTGTGTCCGCGTGTGCCTGTTCGTCTGTGTCTATATGTCAGGTTGGGTCTTAGACTCAACCTCTCTGGGTACATCTCAGGCCCTCTAAAGTACGGAGGCCTATCTCCCCTCACCACACTCCCTGCCGGTGGCTGATGCCCTCAGTTGTTGGTGTGTTGGTGCTCCTTGTCGTCTGGGGCTGGGCGCTCATGTATGTACCTGCTCATTCCTGGTGGCCGATTGGCGGGGCCGGGCGCCTGTGGCCCGGCTGGGCTCCTTCCGGGGGATGGGATGCCCTCAGGCCTCTGGCCTCTGGGGCTGAAGCTCGGTCCTCTCTGGCACAGCTGGCTGCCGGCAGAGCCCGCGGGCACGCCACTGCAACCCCCTCTGGCCTCTGCTCCGTAGCTGCGGGGTGACCTCTCGTTTGGGGCTCTACTCAGCTCTTCCCAGGAGGGTGGCACGGTTCCCCCCCCTTTGGTGGTCCTCCTCGGGTCCTTGTACTCTGGGGCCTCTGGATATCTGAGGCCTGGATCTCCTCCATACCTGCTTCATACCCTGGTGGACGGGGCTATGGCTCCCCACACTCCCTAGCATGCTGATCCACACAGGTATGCACACAGGTGTACACACGGGTGTTCACAGACGCGGACTACACCTTTCTTGGCTGCTGCCTCAAAGCACATTGTGCGCTGTCTATCTTGCGTGCTGCACAATATCGTTTATTATTTAGTATCTACTGTTATCTAGTGCTAGCTAGTTTAATGTGATGGTGCTGGGTTTTTTTTTATTATGTTGCTCTTTGTTGTTTGCTTTCTCTTCTGTTTTTTTCTCCATACAGGTGATCCAGGTGTTTTGTTTGTTTGTTTGTTTTTTCTTTCTTCCCCCCTTTCTCACCGTCTCTTCTCCCCTTTGGTTTTCTTTCTCTCCCTCTCTTTCTTTCATTCTTTCTCCCTGTCCTATCCCTCAGTCATGTCTGTCCCGTTTGTAGCAACCGAAAATAAAATAAATTCATAATTATAATAAAGGTCAATCAAACGGATCAATATGACAAGGCCATGATGATCCACTTGGTAAAATAAATCCGCTTGGCATCTTCCTTGGCCTTAAGACAACAATTCTGATGGCTAAAGATCCAAACGGGACAAAAAAAAATAAAAAATAAATCTGAGTAAAAAAAAACAAACCAGTACTGATGAGCAGAGCATATACATGCAGCAATTTTTATATTTGACTATATATTTTGAAAGCACAAGACAAATCACAAACTGTTTTAATTAAAATATTTCTTTTTATTTTGTTTTATTTTTCAGTTGTTGATTTTATGGTGATGTGATGCTATATTACATATTTTTAAGATTCAGTTGAATTTAAGAATTTTAATATAGCATCAAACAGTCTCCTCAAGTTGCTTTATACTGTAAGATAAAGACCCTAGAGTAGCAGCAAAAACCCTCATAAATTATTAATCCCTTATGAGCAAGCACTGGGGGACAGTGGGGAGGAAAATACCTTTAACAGGAAGAAACCTCCGGCAGAACCAGGCTCAAGAAGGGACGGCCATCTGCCGCGGCCGGTGGTGGGTGAGGGTAAAGATAATATGAGGAGACAAGATGAATTTACTTTACATCATATTTTTATATTGAAACAACATAATTTACAGTGTAAATTATTATAGTTTACACATTTTACAGTGTAAGAATAATAATATGTGCTTGACAGGAACAAACACTTTTCATTTAATTGTCTCATGATTAAATTTCATTGCAGCCTGTTGCTTGTTAAAATGTTTCTGCCTAATATTTAACTGAATGGTCTGTGTAGATTTAAATCATCTAGGCTTCTTCAGTTCCAAAGGAGCCTCTTGCAATAAGAGATGAAACATCCTGATCTTCTTTTCTATTCTTTTTTATGGGGGCTTCAGAAATGACTCCATCAATTAAAGAGCCAGTATGATGTTTAATTAGCTCCAATTAGTTTTTAAGAATGTTTTCAGTCGATATCACGATTTCCCTACATTACAGAAACTGTCGTCCTACAGATGAGAAAAACTGACATATGCGACTTGGTTTCTCGGGTAGTTTGGCTGCTTCCTCTATGAAACTTACAACAATTGCGTTGTCGATGACTGGGAGATTTAATTTCATCATTAGCAACACTGTTTTTGCATTTTTCCACTTTTTACAAAGGGATTTGAAAATCATGTTATAGAGATTGTCGGACTCCAGAATTTCATCAAAATTATCTTCGATTCCAGCCCAGATTTTGTTGGTAAGCCTCTTCTAAATTGCCTCAACTTCTTCCCGACTGATGACTTCACCTGATTTTTTTTTTTACCACTCGCTTAACCAGGACTTCCATACCAATTTCCAAACTAAATCTGCATCTTTCTCTATTTTCTTTCTTTTCAATTGGAGTTCCAGGTTCATCGATTTCTGTTGTTTTCTGATTTTGTATTAAAAATGTTTTTCCTGTCAATACAAGCGTTACAAGTATGATTATGACTTTTTTCTTCTGTATTTGTCACATTTCCGGGCATTACATTTTCTTCAGGCTCTGAAATAAAAGCTGGCACACTGATTTGAGCTTCCATGTCAACTGTGTTGGAAAGCTGTATGCAGCACAGACAGGGGCAAAACAGTCGGCCTACAGATGAAAAAAACCGACATATATGACTTGGTCTCTTGGATAGTCTGAGTGCTTCCTTTATGAAAACTTGACCAATTATGTTGTCTACAGCTGACATATTTAATTGCATGAATAGCAGAACTACTTCTGCACTTTCCCACTTTTTGCAGAGGGCTTTGAAAATCATCTTGTGGAGTTTTTGGATATTGTTTAAGGGAATTAAATCAAATTTATCCTCGACGTCAGCCCAGATTTTATTGCTAAGACTCTGACGCGCATGTGACAAATGCGTTCGGGCCGATGACTGTATAAAGGATGGATGACGCCACAGCACTTCCTCTCAGTGTGCAAAAATGTAGCAAAAAAATATCCCGCTTGTGGAGGCTGTCATGTTGCATTGTTGGACCCAGAATCTGTGCAGTACGCTCCCACCCACACATCCGCTGGACGTGACCTCATTAAGTGCTGTCCGGTCATCCATCCTTTATACAGTCATTGGCTGTGTCCCAATTAAGAGACGGCACGCTTGAAGTACGCGCACTACCCTACTACGTACGGTACTACCTTATACTACGTTATACGTACGTATAACGTATGTTATACAAAATATTACAATAGCACCATCTACTGTTCAATAAAGTTTTTCTTTCTTTCTTTCCTTTCTTTTTTTAACTTGATGGACAAAGTATGATCATCACAGCATTTTGAGATAATGCTCATGGTAATATATGAGGTACCGAGTCTTACTAAGCTGAAGTTTAAGTTATTCCATATAAATCTACGATACACGGAAGAGACAGGATGAGAACTGCTTGAAGCAAAGAAAGGAATATGTCAGGTAACATTTTAATGTTTTCATTTAAAATGTGATCTAACTTCATAAAAATAGAATAAATTAAATTATATTTCCTCCTCACAGCGTGCTTCTGGTGGTCCTCTGATGTGTGACAAATCAGCAGTTTGGTGTTTTTTCCTTTAACAACTATGACATGAATGACTATCCAAATGTCCCAAACATCTACACAGATATATATATATCGATCTTCCTTTTTTAGATCAAAAACATTCTCGGGAAAAAGAAATTAGTTTTAACCTCCTAGGACCTGGCGTCCACATATGTGGCCATCACATTTTTGGTTGTCTAGACCAAAAATACTAAATTTTGCTCTACAAGGGCCTGATATCCACTTACAAGGACATTATACTGCCTCTGTTTTATCAAAATTTAAAACGAATGTCCTCATATGTGGCTCTCACTTTTCTTAGAAACAAAAATCAGGTAAAAAAAAAAAAATCTGGTGATTCTTTGTTTTTACATTCATCAGGTCCTAATCAGCTCAAATGTCAGAGAAAGAGGAATTAAAAATCCATGCCATGAAAGAGTTCGGGTCTTAGGAGGTTAGCCAAACTTAATAAATGGTCACCATTAGGGGGCAGTGTTTGACAAGCTGTTTTAGCATAGTTGCCTCTGTAGTGCTTGGGCTGAGATCAGGGTGGTGCAGTGGTTAGAACCGTTTCCTCACTGAATGAAGGTTCGGGATTCAAACTTCCTGGTTGGCTGGGGATTCTGTGGAGTTTGTATTTTCTCCAACAATTCAAAGATATGCTTGTGATCGTAATGAAATGATGTCGATTGACACAATTAGTGTGATATTAATAGGTGATTATAAATGGGTTTTAAAAGTGAACGGTTTTCTGTCTCTCTGTGTTAGCCCTACAACACACTGGAAACCTTTGCCGGGTGAACCTCTCTCCCCTCCCACTCCAGCTCTTGCTTCTATTTTCCAACCCACAGCACACAGTACTTACAGCGAGTGAGATAACTGCAATACTTCACTTTTCAATTAGAGTATCACTTACTGACATACTTCACAGAGGTTGCGTGAAATGTCAAACTGAGTCAAGATGTTCTTTTACACTGTCATCTGTCAGGAACGATTAAATTATGTCACGCCTGAAGCTCGAAGCTGTGGTTTCTTTTATCTGATTTTCAGAGATTTATGCAACTTCTTATCCTGGAAGGATAAGCAGAACAGATCAGAATATAATCAAGTATACTAAATATAAGTGTGTTTAAGTTTAACCAATATAATACATAAGAAAATATAATAATGATTCCAAGACAGGCCTAACTGAGAGGATGTGTAAAAAACAGCCTTGAAAAATAGGATCATGTTTGTGGAAGGGGGGAAATGAGTGAGAGTGGAGTGGAGACGTCAGATGGGAGGCTGATAAGGGCGTGGCTATACTTCGGATGATATTATGTAAACAACATGACTGAATGTTTAGATACGAGGAGAGATGGGTAATGGGCACTTGGCAGAGTATAAAGGAGAGCACCCAGGAACATCCTTTGTTCTTCCCTTTGTCTTCTGTGAGATGAGCAGTTCAGAAGATTGGATCTCAGAAGTTCACCGTTGGATATTTCAGCAGAGATTCCAGAGGCTGAACCGTTGCCCAAACTGTAAACTTACAAATTGGTTCTGTATCTTTTTGGTATTTTTTTTGGCAATGGTTGGTTACGATAAAGGGCTGGAGTAACCGGTAAGAGTGATTTACAAAAAATGAGTTAATACTCAGATTTTAACCTTGACCATTTCACAAAGCGTTAAAAAGGGAATGTCCATAATTTAGACTTTCATTGCAGGAAATTTTATTAAAGCAATTTAGCAGCAGTAAAGCCGAGGAGGTCCAAATTGACCGTTGGCCCCTAAATTAAACCAGGTATTCTGAATGCAGCTAGTGAGGGGAGCTGGTGTAACAGAGGTGGCAGGGAAGACACCTGGACTTAAAACTAGGTGAGTCCCCTCAGGGTCCATCTACAGTGGCTTGCAAAAGTATTTGGCCCCTTTGAACTTTCCCACATTTTGTCACATTACAGCCACAAACATGAATCAATTTTATTGGAATTCTGCGTGAAAGACCAACACAAAGTGGTGTACACGTGAGAAGTGGAACAAAAATCATACATGATTCCAAACATTTTTTTTACAAATAAATAACTGAAAAGTGGGGTGTGCGTAATTATTTAGCCCCCTTTGGTCTGAGTGCAGTCAGTTGCCCATAGACATTGCCTGATGAGTGCTAATGACTAAATAGAGTGCACCTGTGTGTAATCTAATGTCAGTACAAATGGGGTCCTTCAAGGACCTGAAGCTCCATAAAGCACCCCTCCAATAGCCAAACCCATCTGTTCTCTGATTGGATAGTTAAATTTGTGATTGACATGACATTGGCCAATCAGATGGAAGGAAGAAAAGTAGGGTCAAAATTTGTACTTGTAACTTGCAAAGGTTCACACGTATTTTTCAGCTAAGTCCACACACAAATCTTTTTTGCACACACACAAATTCTTTTTACACATACAAATCCTGATTTACAAGTACAAAATATTTATGACCACAATTTGAGCCCGTAAAGAACTGCTTTCAAAATACCAAAAGGAATGTTACTGACTGGCCTGCACACCGTCCTGACTTTAGAATCTGTGGGGTGAACTGAACATCAAGATCCATGCCAGAAGACCATAAATGTGAGAAACCTTGGGAGATCTGCCAAAAGTAGAATGGTTGGGGATTCCTCAGTAGATAAATGTGAGACTTGTTGAAAAATACATCAAATGACTGCAGGTTGCTATCAGCAAAAAGGATAAATAATTTGTAAAATAATGTGAAAGGCTTTTGTGAAGATTTTTATTTCTGTGTGCAAAGCAGTGTGTTGCTGACTGATGATGCACTGTACTTATGATAAGCAAGACCTTGCAAAGATAACACAAGTTTCAAATATGCAAACATAGACGTAGCAAAGGACGTGGTCAAAAGGCAAAAAATGACAGATGATAATCATACTTGCCAAAAGGAAACTGCTCTATAAAAGGCTAAACCTGAGACTCCTACACTACAAACAAAGGCTTGCATCATGTTCGGTCTGCAGAAATGTCTCCTCCTCCTTGTTCTGACCTGCTTTGGACAACTTGGTAAGAATCACAAGTTTTTGTTATTCTTCTTCAACCATTTAATGAGGCATCCATTTAATTTTCCTTTTTTTCTTTTACTTTATTCAGTGCATGGGGGTGGCATCATACATGGAGGAAAAGCACCGGAGAGTTCGATGCGATGCAGTGGGGCAAAAAAGTATTTAGTCAGCCACCGATTGTGCAAGTTCCCCCACTTAAAATGATGACAGAGGTCAGTAATTTGCACCAGAGGTACACTTCAACTGTGAGAGACAGAATGTGAAAAAAAAATCCATGAATTCACATGGTAGGATTTGTAAAGAATTTATTTGTAAATTAGGGTGGAAAGTAAGTATTTGGTCACCTGAAACAAGGAAAATCTCTGGCTCTCACAGACCTGTAACGTCTTCTGTAAGAAGCTTTTCTGTCCCCCACTCGTTACCTGTATGAATGGCACCTGTTTGAACTCATCATCTGTATAAAAGACACCTGTCCACAGCCTCAAACAGTCAGACTCCAAACTCCGCCATGGCCAAGACCAAAGAGCTTTCGAAGGACACCAGGAAAAGTATTGTAGACCTGCACCAGACTGGGAAGAGTGAATCTACAATAGGTAAGCAGCTTGGTGTGAAAAAATCAACTGTGGGAGCAATCATCAGAAAATGGAAGACATACAAGACCACTGATAATCTCCCTCGATCTGGGGCTCCACGCAAGATCTCATCCCGTGGGGTCAAAATGATCATGAGAACGGTGAGCAAAGATCCCAGAACTGCACGGGGGGACCTGGTGAATGACCTGCAGAGAGCTGGGACCAAAGTAACAAAGGTCACCATCAGTAACACACTACAACGGCAGGGAATCAAATCCCGCAGTGCCAGACGCTGCTGAAGCCAGTGCATGTCCAGGCCCGTCTGAAGTTTGCCAGAGAGCACATGGATGATACAGCAGAGGATTGGGAGAATGTCATGTGGTCAGATGAAACCAAAGTAGAACTTTTTGGTATAAACTCAACTCGTCGTGTTTGGAGGAAGACGAATACTGAGTTGCATCCCAAGAACACCATACCTACTGTGAAGCATGGGGGTGGAAACATCATGCTATGGGGCTGTTTTCCTGCCAAGGGGACAGGACGACTGATCCGTGTTAAGGACAGAATGAATGGGGCCATGTATCGTGAGATTTTGAGCCAAAACCTCCTTCCATCAGTGAGAACTTTGAAGATGAAACGAGGCTGGGTCTTCCAACATGACAATGATCCAAAACACACCGCCCGGGCAACAAAGGAGTGGCTCCGTAAGAAGCATTTGAAAGTCCTGGAGTGGCCTAGCCAGTCTCCAGACCTCAACCCCATAGAAAATCTGTGGCGGGAGTTGAAAGTCCGTGTTGCTCGGCGACAGCCCCAAAACATCACTGCTCTCGAGAAGATCTGCATGGAGGAATGGGCCAAAATACCAGCTACTGTGTGTGCAAACCTGGTAAAGACCTATAGTAAACGTTTGACCTCTGTTATTGCCAACAAAGGTTATGTTACAAAGTATTGAGTTGTATTTTTGTTATTGACCAAATACTTATTTTCCACCCTAATTTACGAATAAATTCTTTACAAATCCTACCATGTGGATTCATGGATTTTTTTTTTTCACATTCTGTCTCTCACAGTTGAAGTGTACCTCTGGTGCAAATTACTGACCTCTGTCATCATTTTAAGTGGGAGAACTTGCACAATCGGTGGCTGACTAAATACTTTTTTGCCCCACTGTATATGGTCTCTGTGCAAAACAACGGCGGTCATGTGTGTGGAGGGTTTCTCATCACTAATAACTTTGTGGTCACTGCCTCACACTGTTTTGACGAGTGAGTAATCAAACATCTTCTGCTTAAGTCTCTTTCCTACAGATAATTCTTTGCCTTTATTGGATAGTGAAGCAGTGAAGATTAGACAGGAACATGAGTAGAAGGCAGGGAAAGATGCGCAGCAAAGCTCTGCTCGATTTCAGTCATGTGACACATGGTTCACTGCCAAACCAGTGAGCTAAACGGACGACCTACTGCTTCGATCTCTGATTCATGTCATTAAAACAGATTTCATACAATCTAGTAAGAGTGGTTAGTTGCCTGGATCCAGCCACTCTTACTGGATTGTATCATGTCATCTCAACAAGAACAAATTAAGTTGCTGAATTTCATGCAGATGCTACATGATTTAATTACGTTCACCATAGAAACATGGAATTATTTAGTTCAAATTACAAGTTTGGATCTTGCGCATGTAACAACCACCCAATTTCATTTTTTGAGTCGACTCACGAAATTCACAAGATCACATTAGATGTCAAACCACAGGAAAATCACTGGGGTTACAAGAGGCAGACAACCACACCACGTGTATGCTGTTACTATTTCTTATGGTTTAACTTGTCAAGGACAACGACATAAAGCATCACCAAGCATAGCTTTCCTACTTTTGTTAAGTCTGTATTGACAGATTAATGCCATGGTGGTTCGTGCTGTTGCCTCAGAGCAAGAAGATGTGGCAAAGTTTGCAGTGGGTTCTCTCTGCGTACTCAGGTTTCCTCCACAGTTAAAAGTAATGCAGTTGTAAGGGTAACTGGTTATTCTAAATTACCCAAAGGTGTTGAAGTGCAAATGGTTGTTTGTCTCTCTATGATAGCGACCTGTCCAGTCTACCTGCCCCTGTTACCCTATCACTTCCGCAGCCCAGATAAAGATAAGAAGATGGGTGGATTGGAAGTTGCTGTAAATCTCCTGAATTTTTTTGTTGAACATTATGTAATATGAATACAACATGTACTACAGACATAAGTTACATTTCATTCATTCAACAAGATTATCATTGGTGTAACAAACAAATATTTTACTAGCTTATGTAACAAGACTGACTTTTGATGTGCCAAAGTGTTTAAACAATATAAGATGAATTTAAATAAATCTAATTAGACTAATGTGGTACAAACATGTTGATTGAACAAAAGTCAAATTAATTGAATGTTAATGTTAATATTATGTTAAACCTACACACATATATCGTGTTGACACAACACAACCAAGATGGATTAATATAACATGATTTGTTTAGATGGAATATAAGTGGCAAGATAAAATTACGTTCATCCAATGAATTATTTTTTTGAGTGCAAAAGCAGTTCTTAAACACATTTGCACCAGTGCAGTACGTCATTTTCATTATCACCAGCCCAAATTTCTGCCTGTCAAACAGACTTACTGATGATAGATACAGCTTACTTATTACTTAAAAGCTTATCTGTGAGTTCACGGTGGCTTGTGAGGCACAAAGTCTGAGGCTATGGTCTGTTGTAATATTTATGGTACAGTTACCAGTGCAATTAGTACCCAGTGCACATTACACAGAGAGTAGAGTCTGATAGAATATCTGATTCACTTCATGAATCAGAGATCCATATGCATACTGACCCAAGACGCATGCAAAATTAAAAAGGTGAGGATGGAAAAAATGCGAATCAGCTGTAAAACTATTCCTGTTTTGGGAATTGTCTCATTGTTGCCACCTCTAGTGCACCTGTTGTTAATGTAATTCTTGTTTTTTCTCAGCTGTCTGCTGTTTAACAAGATGCAAAAATAAAACCAAACTTAGAGTTGCTGTATTTATTATTAAGTTTTCTCAAAGTTCAATTTTGCTTTGGAGCTTTATTTTTTTTATTTAATGAACCAACAATAAAGAACTTTTTTGTCGGTGTTCAGTTGAGCTCACCACAAACATGTTGTTACTGTTACTAAAGGGATATTCTCTCTTCCTGCCATTTCTCAAACATCACATTTCTGATTCTATAAATGCAAAATCACAGGAAGTGCATTAATCAGTTTCCTACAGTTTTTCGGGAGCATGCATCTAAAATTTAAAATCTTATGCATGCAGCAAGAAACCCAGTTTTAGGTTAAAGCAGAAGTATTCTTGGGGTGTGGTATATTGTGCTATACAAAATCGCAGCGTTTCTTAAGAGCACTCTTTTCAACACACAAAAGGGGAAGTGTAAGTATCCCATATTACCCGTAACTACAAACACTCAAACACAGACTTATTAGTGATGTGCGATACCACTTATTTCCTTTCCGATCCGATACCAAGTAAAATTCAGGGTGGTCTTGACGACACTGATCGGATACTGATACGTTGCACAAAAACTCAGACAACATCAGAGTACTTGTTCTTATTGTTTAGTCATGAATATTATCATATAGAAATAAAAAATCTGAAGTTGTGTGTTAATTGATGCTATTTGAACACGTATATCTTGTCATTTAACATTGCCTGGACATTCCAACAAAAATGTCCAACATTCACACTTTCCCTCATTCACAGTAGTGCTGCGCCACACTACAAATTTTAGTATCGATCTGATAACAAGTAAATACAGAGCCAGTATTGCTGAAGTTGATTAATGAGATGAATTCTCAATTTGCAAATTCTGAACACATTTTCATCATCACTATATAAGTGTGATTTTTTACTTTCCACAATAACTAGTTAACACAACAAAACACACCTTTGAGCTTTTCATGTGTTTTAAAACTGGGTTTTTGGAGACCTGGAATCTACATTTTTCTTTCTCTAACGCACACAAAAAGATTCTGACATTTTTCACAGTGCATGTTTGAGGTTTATTTTTTCCAAAGAAATAATTAACAGAGTTCAGCGGGCTACACGCTGAATTTCGATACCAATACTAGTGTTGTTATCGATGCTGTCGATACTTGAATCGATCCGTCCACCTCTAGTACTTGTAGTTAACTGCAAACTAGAATTAGGGAGGAACAATTATGAACAACTAAACTTCCTGAGCATTGTGTGCATCTAGTTACAGCTCAAATACCACTGCCTGTTAACATCAATTATGAAACCTTGTTTTGTAATTTTTACCAAGACCTTTACAAGACACCTTACAGCATGTTAGCAAACACACTTAAGCAATACAAAAGAACATGAAAAGAGACATTTGCTTCCCTAAACTTTAGTGCGGATTTCACCAGTGACCATGGTAGCCAGATTCTTCCTTCTGCTGTTTGTCCTCAGTGGTAAGCTTTCATGTCTTTCTGATAAAAAATAATCTAAAATCTGACAAACACTGTGCATATTTTTATTTGCTACCTATCCTACTACTAATTACATATTGTCCTGGATTGCTATAAACAAATGACGTCTTAGTTTGTGTTTCAGGAGCTGACGGTTCTCGGATTATTGGAGGCCGAGACGCTGCCCCCCACTCACTCCCCTACATGGCCTCAGTGCAACTTCAAGGTCGCCATTTGTGTGGAGGAGCACTAGTGAGAGAGGACTTTGTACTCACAGCAGCACATTGTGAGACACGTGGGTACGAATTCAGTGTTTGCTTTAATCGGCAGCATTTGCAGAACTGACAAAAAAACCCCTCTATCAGTTTTTCTCAATATCATAATAGGTTTCTTCGTTATGGAAGAAAAATTATTAACTTTGGATTCTTGATAACATAATAAATGTTGCTGCAATTTGTAGAATACCCACAGTCGTGCTGGGAGTTGATTCCCTGACGGGTACTGAGCCAACAAAGCAGCAATTCCTTGTGGTCAAATCTTTTCCGCATCCAGACTATGATGGACACAAAAATGATATCATGCTCCTCAAGGTGAGAACAACAGCTGTCTGCTAACATGATCATGATCATTTCTAATTTGCACAGAAACACAACTTGTGATGTTAAGGTTATGCAAATACTAACACCGTTCAGCTTTTTAAAGTATTTTTCCTGTTGTTGATCTCCTTCTCAGCTGAACCGGAGGGCCCAAGTGTCTCAAGCAGTTCAGGTGATCTCTCTGAAACCTGGCAGGCTGAATCAAATCAGCCAGTGCATCACAGCAGGCTGGGGCGATATAGGCGATAACAACACCTTACCAAAAACGCTTCAGGAAGTCAACGTCACCACTCTGCCACAAATGATATGCAAAAGGAGATGGGGACAAGTTCCCATCACACAGTCGATGGTTTGCGGTGTGGGCTCCCACAGCCTTCAAGGCTTCTGCTCAGTAAGAGATTAAAGTGTCTGAGTACTGGAAAAACCTGAAAAACCTGTATTTTAAACAAAGCGTAAGTGTACTTAAGTGTACTTTATCATTTCTCTTCAAGGGAGACTCAGGTGGACCGCTGGTGTGCGATGGAGATGCAGCAGGTGTTATCTCTTTCTCTGGGAGGCGATGTGGAGACCCCCAAACCCCCGATGTCTATACACGCATATCTTCTTTCCGGGCATGGATTCAAAGGGTGTTGAATGACAATTAGGCCAGTTAGACTAACTGATAATGTGTCGCAACGCTTGATTGGATTATGGTGCTGTAGCCTTGATTTTTGTAATTCTGCACTCATCACAGATATCCTTTTGCTTTAGGTGTGCCTTTCAGATGGGTTAGGAAAGGTTCATGCATGCTTTTCTCTTCTTCTTTGCTGTTGGTGCACTTCAGTGTGTTTCAAATAAGAGCACAATCTAAAATAAAATACTTTTGCTCGAGAGTTATTGTACATTGTGGTTTTATTTATTTATTTTGAAAAAGCTGGATGGCGTACCGAACATTACACTAAATATTGAAACACTCAATTCATGCAAATCATTTTCCTCATCATGCAGTGATACTAGTATAATGATACCTCACGGAAGAGTTAAAATATTTAGCATGAAGCACAGGCTCACTGAATATCTTTGTCATTCTCAGTCACAGGGAGGCAGCTGCATCCTGTTCCGGTTGTTTGTTTGTTTTTGTTTTTTTAGGTACAAAAAAAGAAGGCCTCCAACACTGTCATCTTCATAACTGCTGCATTTCAACCATATAACATTTTTGTCTCTGCCGTTAAATATTGAAAACTCACTCCACACTGAGCCTGACTATATTTGTTCCTCTCTAGAATATTTTATTGGATACTATTTTTTAATTAACCTCCAGTTTTTACTTTTTAAAATGTGTTTTTGAAATTATGCTTGACTGACTTTTAAAAAATATATTGAAAAATCAAATAAACAAACCAAAAAAACCCCAACAACAACTGCAGTACTCTAACATACCTTTAGGGGGAGAGCAGCTAGTAATGGCTTTATGGGAAACACTACAAAGCTTATATAACATCATACTGAATATATGTTACTTGCTCTGTGCATATGTTAAAATAAGATTAAGATTGCTAAGATTGATTCAGATGATTAAGGCAGCCCAAAACATGAAGGTCACACTATGCAAGTGTCCTTGTCATGTGTCTAATATTTGTCCACACCTATTAACTCCTAATTCTAAGCCGGCACATTTATTTTTACAATATTTTAAGTCCATCTAATTAAAACAGCTTCCTTATTGTTATAAAGTATTGTTGTAAGCTTTAAATTCCCATGTTTTAGAGTAATATTCTAATTTTACAAACTAAATGCTCTCACAGCTCAAACAGTGACGCCAAAAAACTAAAACAAATACCGTCTGTCCCTTTAATTGAAACCATAGGCAACTCCTGCGTCATAGAAAATTCTGACCTCATTTTTCCTGCTTGTTGGCTGTGTTGTGTAGCTATCTTTCTCATATTTCTAAAACACACGAGCTGACAGTATTCACGAATCACTGTCTGAAACTGTTTATGTTTTGTGTAAAAAAAAAAAAAAAAAGTCAGTTTCGCGGAAACCAAAACATCATTTCCCATCACTCCCCGCGCCCTGCTCTCATTCTTCTCTACGGCTCTGGTGACTCACGGCTTGACGGGATATAGAGTCTTCTCCCCCCTCCTTTCCCTTTCCCACAGGTTTCGCGAGATTTTACATAGGCGGGTTGGTGTGTGGCAACATTTCTCTGCCAGACGAACTGCACAATGCTGATATGAAATCTGCTTAAAGGTAATGAAAATATGTTCCACATAGAGAACAAGGCTGTAAACACACAGTTTTTAGCTGTGTTTGCTAGCTGCCATTAGAGACAACGAAGAGTGTGCTGGATGTATGTGTCCGCCTACACTTACCTACAGTAACATCTGCATTGAGGTAGAGCTAAGACTGTTTCCGATAACCTACAGAGGCGTTGTGCTGGCTTTAGTCCAGGACAGGTAGGGTACATGTGACGTAAAGGGTCTAATGGCCTTGCCAGTCAGCTTTTATGTGTAACTTGGTGAGTCCTTTGCGCCACACTGTAACCTTCTAACATTAAATCCTGTAATTTCGCACATAGCAGTGAAACGGCTTTTCTCAAAGTTGTCAGTCGGTTTTGTTAAGACTTTGTGATCCTAAGATGAGGGGAGGCTTGGTGTCAGCTATAACACACACAGTCTTGTCTTAGTATACAGTGACCTCTATGGTTATGTTGTGTCAATAAATACCCAGGAAGTTATTCCGTCATGCAAATTCATTGGCTCGAGGACTTGTCCGTCTGTTGAACAGGCAGCATCTGTTTCATAAATATATGTGTGTGTGGCATCTCTTACTGTATAATCATCATACATGTGCTTGTCAGTTTGGCAGCCAAACTAATTGTCCTGTCTTTCTCTTAATTAGTAACCTTTGCATTTCTGGAGGCATGTCCAAGAAAAGGGGCAGGTATGTCGATCTGCGTCTGCTGTATGTATTTGATGTCACATTGTGCCGTCGTTGTCACAAAGAAGTCACTGCAAGAAACCCCCCAAGTGTTTTAATCACGTGGAAGCCACAGAAATGAACAAATAGCTGAGAAATGTGACAAAGGTCATACTGTATTTTGACTCGGGTGCATTTTTAAAAGAGCAAATTAGGTTAGGTTGTTGGACCTGTGTGTAAGGCTCAGGCTCACAGACTTGCATCTTCGTCTTGTTTCTACCAGAAAACGGAGCAGCGGGGAACTGAGTGACGCAGTAACCCCAGACCCCAACTACATTCTGGGAGTCCGCATTCAGCATAACTGGCGTGAGAGGGGGAATCAGAGCAAATGGAAGGGCACAGTACTTGACAGAGTTTGTGTAAATCCTTCCCTCTTCATGGTGAAATACGATGGCTTTGACTGCGTCTATGGCATTGAGCTGTTCAAGGATGAGAGAGTGTCCAACCTACAAGTGTTGTCAGAAAAAGTTGGTAAGTCAGCGTCTGCCTTGATCAGTTCATACTTCAGATTCTGGAGTTACAGCTGGGTCTGTATTGTTCTCTTTCATGCTTCTGTCTCCACAGTAAACAATAAAGTCAAGACACCTCCAGGGGCGGAGGAGTTGGTTGGCAAAGCGGTGGAGCATTTATTTGAAAAGGAAGATGGAGAGAAGAATGAGTGGAGAGGCATGGTCCTCTCCAAAGCACCAGTTATGACCAACTGGTATTATATTACTTATGAAAAGGACCCCGTTCTTTATATGTACCAGCTGTGGGACGACTATGCTGAAGGAGACCTCAGGATTCTGCCTGAAGCAGGTATTGCTAATTTCTGTAAAAATGTATAAACACTTTTGTCCTATGGCATTAGAAATGAGTTAAACTGGGCCCATTTTATGTATATAAATCAATTTTACACTTTGAAGATCATTTGATACATTTTTCTTCTGTTGGGCATGAATACCATGTGAGCTAAAAAAACAAACAAAAACATGATCGGTGTCTGTGTTCATCATCTAATCAGTCGTATTTGGGGCAACCATGGTTCACGGGGTTGGGAAGCTCGTCTTGTAACCGGAAGGTTGCCGGTTCAATCCCCAGCTCCGTCCGTCCTGGTTGTTGTGTCCTTGGGCAAGACACTTCACCCTACCTCCTACTGGTGTTGATGGCACGATACGGCAGCCTCGCTTCTGTCAGTCTGCCCCAGGGCAACTGTGGCTACAACTGTGGTTTGCCTCCACCAGTGTGTGAATGTGAGAGTGAATGAATAGTGGAATTGTAAAGCGCTTTATAAATGCAATCCATTATTATTTACTTACAGAAGCACTCTGGCAGAATGACGCGTTTTGAAGGAAGTGAGCAGCATTTCCCTACTTTATTTCCCTTAAAATAAAGTATTTTGAGTTAAATTTGAGTATTACAGATACCTAATATAGCTGCCATGCTGTGTAAATAAAGCCCAAGGATTGAATAATAGTATCACTAAACGACCATTTCCAGCATGTGAAGAAATTTCCACATCTGATTTGTCAGAGATAGGTATTCACATTAACTTCAAGTGAAGTTTAATGCAAATAGAGAGATCTTTATGCAAAATGCTTTGACCTTTATAGTACGAGTATAAAAAGCCAAGTATAAAAACAAAGTAAGTTTTTTTTTAATTTGTGAAAATTATGACAATGACACCATTATTTTTTTCTTTTTATCAACAGCTTTCACCAGCAGCAGGATTTTATTTTACTCTTCATCTCTTCTGTAATTATAATCTTGGTGTTGTAATGATTAACCTCTCTCCACAGAAAACAAGCACCTGTTGCCTGCAGACAGGAAGCCAGGAGAAGAGACGGAGAGTCTCGTTGGGAAACAAGTGGAGTACGTTACTGACAAGGGTGTGAAAAGAACAGGCCTGGTCATCTACCAGGTCCCGGCCAAGCCCTCTGTCTACTACATCAAATATGACGATGACTTTCATATTCATGTCTATGACCTTGTCAAAACCACCTAGAGATAGTGGACACTTTTATCTAATTCCCCGACATCTCTCCACCTGCTACTGTTCCACTCATTGCTACAATCTGTTATTCAAAGCCTAGACAGGGTTAAATAGCTGACATGCTTTATTGTTCAGAAGTCAGTGCAATCTCTTTTCATTTCTTTTTTCTTTTTTTATTTGTATGCACAGCATAACTGTAGCACTGCTATGCTTGGCTGTTTTGCAGAGAGAAAGTTTTTGTTTTGTTGTTGCTGCTCTACTTTAAATACAACTTTAAAGTCTGGACAAAGTCAAAGATTGCACTGCACAACATTTGTGCAGCACTTTCACGTCTGTCCCCAAAAGTGCTCCTCTTAATTAAATTCCAGTGACTAACGAAGCTGCTTAATATCTCCTTTCAAAGGGCACTTTATGTTGGCTTATCTAAATTGACGATAAGTGTTGACACACACCTATGGACTAGGTGTTTTCCACTGAGGTAGTTATTAAAAGAAATGGGCAGATGCAAATGTGTGTGTGTGTGTGTTCATCAAAGAATATCAAATTAACTTAACACCAGAAGAGATAAATGGAAGTTGCATTGTAAAACCATCTTAATTGAGGCCAATTCTTTTTAAAAGCCAACATATTCCTGCACCTTTGCACCACGTGAAGTATTTCAGCTTTCATAGCTGGATGAAGTGGCTGCACGCTGCATATGCCATTCGTGCTGAACATGACCTTGAAGGAAGGTTTCTGCACAGGCCCTAAATCCTAACATCAAGAGTGCAAGTATCATGTTTGTGCTGGTAATTAAAGTACTAAATTTGCATATGAATTTGATCCCACTGATATCATAAAGTGCCTTCCGGCTTATCATTTTGCAATACTGTACTTACCATTTCTCTGACTGTGCTCTTAATTAATCTTTGCCCAGGGAGGCTGCTATTTGGTCCTCATTTCAAAGTGGTAACACTGACAGCTGGAGCAAAGTTTTAAAACTATCAATTTGTATTAGTGATGTGTGTGTGCTCTTAATGCAGTTTGAAAAAGTTCGTCAAACATAATGCACATTATCATTGGTTGTATAATCTCACTGTTGACATTGTGGGGAGCACTTTATTGTATAAAGTTTACATATTTAGGTAATGGTACACTTTAATAGTTTCCCCCAAACGGTGTTTCCTTAAATGCTAATGTGGCAGAATTTCGCTTTAAGATACACGCATGTAAAAGAAAAAAAATAGCTACAGTACATAATGACAGTATTTAATCTACGAAACTTGTGTAAAATTACTTGTAATGTTGCCTGTTGTGATTACTTCAGTTTATTAAGAGTATCTCATTAAAACGCCACACCAGCTTCTTGTGAAAAAGTAATGTACATTAATTAAAATATGAATATTTAAAGATTGTAATCAACTGATTTGTTCAGTGACTAATCTCGACTCCTCCCTTTGGAACTCATAGTCTTGCAAATACGAGCAGCCAGTTTCCCACTCATGGATTAAACATAGTCCTAAACTTAAAGAAAAATTCAATGAAGAGCTTCACTGGGATCAGAAATTTATTTTAAGATTAGGCATAATCAATGTTTGGGAAGCTAAGGCTCTTCGCTTGCCACGTGGACGTCATCTCGCTTTCGTTACCGTGTTGTAGTTGCTGAACTGGCCTCAGTCTTTTCAGCCTTTGCCTTTTTTTTCTGCATGCATCATATCTGATCAGTGCCTCAAGGTTTATAAACTTTATTTGGATGTGAAGAAGTGATAACACGTGGCAGAATGGGTAATGTTTTCTTACATTTAGATTTTAAAAAAAAAAGTTGACACTAAACATCGCCGCTCGCGGTGCTGTGGAGTGTGTCTGCATCGTGTACAGTGGAGTCAACCGATCATAAATGGCTGCGTGTGCTCTTCCTCACGCTTTAGGTCATCTCCCCCTCTTTTCAAGTTGTAGCAGAATCAACAGTGAACTGTGTCATTATTATTGTCATGATTAATAAAGATTTTTGCACATTTGTATGGTCTTACACTTTTTGTCGACCGAGCACTATATGTGATATGACTTGATAGATCAAACTAAAGATGAGACAAGATGTTTGAAGATTGATATATTGTTCACAAATAGTGAAATTGCATATATATACACACACAGATATTCTTAACATTTTTTGGGCAAGGTGAGGGCAGAATAACACTCTCTGCTGGACAGTGCCGATAGCAACTATTTGGTATACACAATTTTGAGGTATACATAAAATGAAAGATTGCCTTCTTAAAAATAAAATTTCCTTCCCATTATGTACATCTCCCATCAAAGGCCACTATCAGTTAGAAAACCACAGTACCCATTCAGCAGAGTAGCCTCCTTGCTTTTAATCTTTTAATCTAGCAGTTTTCTTTGATGTTGTGTGTTGCATCATTCTTATGGCAGGGTTCAACATTTGAAGAAGTAATGTCATTCTGAAGTGCAAAAGTCAAAAGGACTGATAATGTGAGGCTGTCCAGAGAGTTCATGTTCACTTTGTGAGGTCCTTCAAGTACTGCAGCCCCTGACTTGTGTATTCAGTGGCTTTTGTCGGGGCCTCAGAAAGATTTGAAATCGTCCACTGTACGCCTGCAACAAAAGAAAAAAAGAGAAGTTTAGGTTTTAGATAGTGAAAAATCAGGGTCAATATAGGATCTAGACCAAAAGTAATACCAATGCCAAAATTATTTTAAAACAGACTACTGCCTCCAAACAATTTTAAAACTATTACTACATGTAACAAGTGAAATACACAAAAGAAAGTCTGTGCCAAACTTGTGACCACAGCAAAATTTTACCCTTGCTTTTTTTAAAAAAGGAACAAATAATTGAATTCTTACCAGAATTCCACGCGTCAACAGGAGAGAACTCAATCTTAGGTATGGTTGGAAGCTGAGCCTGACAAGAGGGATAGGGTGCATTATTTTCTGTTAACAACATATTGGAGCTGGTATACAGACTTTCTATTAGTATAGGTGAAAACACTCCTTGTAAGGTCTAATTTATCTTAGGTCTGATTTAGAAAAAGATAAAAAGTTTAAATAAGTAAATAAATTTTGAAAAGTGTTTATTATAATTGGACAATACGACTACTATTCTGTCCAGTGCAAAACAGTAATAAAAAAAAATAAATGAATAAATAAACAAATCAAGTTTTAAAGTAAAATCATGAAGAGCAGACGCACTTATACACTGTTTCAAGTGAAAACTTGCTTGTTGGAGTTTGTGAATAAATCACCTGAACTGGTTTGTCAGCAGAACTAGGACCTGTACTATGAAGCAATTTCAGCATTCCCTGGATATCTTTCCATTATCTGACTTCAATTAAAATAACACTGAGAACCAAGATAAGCAGAATTACAAAGGTGTTTATCGACTAAGCCAAGCCAGAGTTTAACAATCTAGCTAGGAGTGTATTCAAATTAGGGCTGCCACAAACGATTATTTTGATAGTCGACTAGTCACCGATTATTTTTGCGATTAGTCGACTAATCAGATCATCATCCATTGAACGTAAAAGTACAGCTTATTGCACCAGCAGCATCTGCTCTTATATAACTATCATTAGCTTACAGCTTTAAGTGTTTAAGGTCTGTGCTAACTAAAAATAAAGACAAGATGATAGTTAATTGAATTCTAATTAAATGTGCAGATTGTTTCGGTGGAGTTTAATAAACTCAGCCGATTTACTCAGGAACAAATAAAATACTGAAAAAAGCCAAACAATAACATTTTTAAGTTATCTAAGTGACTTGTATATGTTTAACCTGAGTAGGGCGGTGGGTTTGAAAACGATCTGCCGGGAGTCCGGTGCTCTCATGGCCCCCGGCTAGCTATTGAGCTAGTGGGTAACAGACGCCTCCGAAAACGTCGGAGCGCTTTTGAAAATATGTGGTGTCTTGATAAACTGAGCAGATATTTGAGGTTTACACAGCTACATTCTCGCCTGAAAATATGTTAAACGTTTATTTTGTGACCCAGAAAGAATAATAAGAGTAATATTAAAACTAACTAGCTGCCGCCATTGTTGACAACTGCGCTGGGCCGCGCTATGAATTCTGGGACACAGTTTCTTCTTCTTCGGGGTTTAACGGCAGCTGGCATCCTTGTACATGCAGTGCTGCCATCTTCTGTTTCAGTCCGTTATTACACTCTTAAATCCTGCTACTTATTCCTGCTTTTGGGATCTTACAAAGCTTCAAATGACGCGTCGACTATTAAATCAGTCGTCGACGATTTTGATAGTCGACGTAATCGTGACTAGTCGACTAATCGTGGCAGCCCTAATTCAAATAGATGTTGGCAGCAGTCGACCAGTCAAAAACATGGGCGGATCTTACAAAGCTACAACTATGATATCTGAAACATTTGAAAAGATTAAATAATACAGACATAAAGCAACAGCAGTGTTGAAGCTAAAGGAGCGGTGTGAGTGCGTGTGGGAAGAAACAGCCAGTCCAGTAGTATTAAAAGAGCATGAGCACTTTAAGCACTTTGGTCAGCAATGCTGGAAAAGATATTTACTTTAATAAAGTCTCAGTCCTAAATCTGGTAAGTCTCAGTTACCAGACTTAATGCACAGGAGAATCTGAAGAATTGCTATTGACTATATTTTCAACCTGATGATCTCTAATCTAGACCACAACCTGCTCCAGAGCTAGTTAGGTCTGCAGCATACATTACCACGAATCAAAGTACATGCCTCACAAAGGTTTATGATGTCATGATTGTACTGTAACTATGTATGCATTAGAGCGTTTCTGATCTCATAAGAGAAAGGCTAGAAAGCAAAAAGAAATTTCTACACATTTATGGTACAAGTCATCAAATTTGCTGTCTGCAGCACTGATCCATTTAATGCAACGACTTTATAAAACCATTTTACTTTCTGTTGTATTAGGCCTAGTGGCACTGATCCAGGAAGACCTAGTTGTTTATAACGTGCATCTTCTACCTCCACACCAAAGTACTTCATCCATTCCTCCATGGCAGGTGGGATTACTGCTTTGGCCTTACGCAGAGCCTCTGAGCCCTGTTCACTGTTCCCCAAGAGACCAGAGTCATAGGCAACATAGACAGCTCCTCCTGCAATGGTCACCTTGGTGGCCAGTCTGGAAATGAAAGAACAGATGCAGTAATGCAATTAATCTGAAATACCACAATTTCCCAACAGGGCAAACTGAAACTACAGACACACGTCGTTGTTATCAAAGTAAACAACAAATTATTCTTTGATGCCAAGTTAGCAGTTAATAGTTGGGAAATTTACAATCGCCCACATAAGCTCACGTTATTTCAGAGAGTTAATATATCAGCCCAAGTTTAACTCCATAAAGAAAAGCATATTTTAAGTCTTAAACTTGGAGCTAAAACGAAATCAACTGAAAATGACCTGGTATGACTGACAGCTAGCTTAGCCTAAGTTAGCTTAATTACCAATAAGAGCATTTAGAGCTGTAATAGTATAGGGAACCGCGGGAGTTGAAATAAAAATACTAACTTCATAACAGGCCAAATCCTCGTCGCCATCGTTCAGCGCGGTCTATTCTCCTTTAAGAAGCTGTTATTACGAGAACTCCGACAATGAGCCGTAGATCAGGCTAGCTGGTTAGCTGTACTGAAGGACAACCCTGCTTGATGATCCGTGTGCACCAGCGTTGTGTAAATAAAGTTGCTATTTCAAAAGTAAGGGCGGATGTAATTTCAGAGGCGCAGATTCGTCAGCCTTGATTTTTTTTTGTAGCAATAGTAACAATATACTATAAATGTATAGGCAAATAAATTAAAGATTTTGGCGCTTCGATAAATTAAAAAAAATAGATAGATTTTTTTAAAAGTATTAAAATAACAAAAAAATGATTTGTGTCCATGAAAGAGGGCAGACCTATCTGACCAACCCCCGCCCCTTACAAAGTGGAAGGAGGGGCTTAGTTTTCTCAAACTGGGATTGTGAAAGTTGTAGTGATGGGATTTCCGGCTCTTTTTAGAGATCCGGCTCTTTCGGTTCGGCTCACTAAAAAGAGCCGGCTCTTTCGGCTCCGAACCGGCTCTTCAGGTTGTTTTGTTGCTTTAATTAATTTATTATTAACAATAATATAAAATTATGCACAAAAGGAATTACTAACATAAAAACAAGTGGTTTTATTTATATATGTTTATATATAAATATATGCGGTGGCCCCTAGAGACAAAACACGTACAAACTCCAAAACACATTTCTAGCATGAACTGAACTTCCAAAGCAGAGCTACTAGATCACTTAAATTACACAATTGAAAGCATGTGTGTATTGTTTGTGTATTTATACACAGGCACTCATATATATATTCAAATAATTTAAAAAAAAGTTCATTTACCTGTTATTACCACACACCAAATCCGGTCGTTGGTACTTGCTGGCTTGTGTAGCCACAAGATAACAAAGGCTCAACACTGTACCCAGCATCCTGGAGCACTTCTGTTGTCTTTTGTACGTGTTTTGAGTTTTTATGTGCTTCTGAGTTTTTATATGCTTCTGAGTTTTTACGTGCTTCGGAGTTTGTACGTGTTTTGGAGTTTTTACGTGTTTTGGAGTTTGTACGTGTTTTTACGTGTTTTGGAGTTTGTACATGCTTCAGAGTTCGTACGTGATTTGAAGTTTGTATGTGCTTTGTCTCTAGGGGCCACCGTAAATATACTTTTATTTATTCACTCCACATAAAATGTAATAAATAAATCATATAATACAAAACTCAACTATTCACATTTCAAGTTTTAACTATTTAAATTTTCAGCTTTTTCCTTTCACAAATTTAAAGTGAAAAGAACACAAAACACTGCAAACCACAACACAATTAAATATAAATTATAATATGAAAACTAAAAGAACATGCATATTCTCTGTCATATGGACCTGCATGAATAAACTTTCTCAATCCTTTATCATCTGCAACTGAAAATAGTTGTGGATGATTACTATACCTTTCTAATGTTGTTGTCCCTGCCTCTCTTTCTCTCTCTCTGGCTCTGTTCCTGTGCTACTGAGTGTAACTACCGCCCCTCCCCCCTCTGCCCAGCGTAAAGCACAAGGCTCGCGTGCAGAGTGAAGCGGAAAAAAGTGCGAGAGAGAGGCTGAGAGAAAGAAAAAAAACAAAAACCCACGTGACGGCTCGCGATAAGGAGCCGGCTCGCGTCGTTCACGTCAAAGAGCCGGCTCTAAGAGCCATTTCGTTCGCGAACGACCCATCACTAGAAAGTTGGCAGAAACTTCCGATCAGTTGCTACCAAACTGCCATAATGGGCGCTGTCACAAAAATTCTTTTAGCTAGTATATGTGTTGCTTTCCTGGCTGCCAAATGGACTTCACCCAGATTTGATGCTGGTAAACTCTGTTCTTTGTCATTGTGAGAAAGTACTTGTTTGTTTTTAGTTGCAAACTTGCAGCAGGCATGCAGGTTTGTCCAGCAGACAATAATGTGTTAGGTGGTGTTGGACCTACAGTGGTCCATACATATGCGTGGTATGGATTTGCAATGTATAAGTTGAAAACAGCTAAATAGAGTCACGCTTACGGATTTAATTAACTTAAAAATGAAGATTTCACATGAAAAAGGTAAGACTCACGTGAAGGAGTCCTAGCTAGCCTACTCGGTTATGTCACAGTTATAACTTAGTATCTCGTAACACCTCACTATTATAGTCATAATTACAATATTTTACGTCATTTTTTTTCCTAATTATTATGAATTAAATCATGACGGATTTTCTTGTTTTTTTTTCTTGTTTGTTATACATATGAAGTCTGTTTTTAATAGATATCTAATACATGTGCAGTCAACTTTGATTTGATTTTTGAAGCTCAAAAGCACCCGGGCCAATAATTTGAGGCTTTATGGTCAGGTATAGCCAGATTAAGGAGATAAAAGATCTGAAGTTGAGTCCAAGAAATCAATTTGCATGTTCAATATGGGTTTCAAAGAATTAGTGATGGAATCAAAGGCTGAAAAAGCAAAAAACATGAGCTATAAAACCAGAAACCACAGGAATGTTTAAATTACCAGTTACATTCTTGAAAAAAAATAATGTACAGAAGGCCCGGAAAACAACAAAAACAACAGCAGATATCTATAGATATCAGCATTCTGAGTAAAAATGCCAGGTCAGACTTTGCTATTTAAAAAAAAATTATACATAAAATCTGAAAAAATTAAACCAACAATTCATATTAGAATTATAGAAATAATAGAATACATGCCACATTATTAACAAATAAAAGGCAGTTTTATGGTGTGGGTGTGTATTACTGCCAATTTGGAAAGGTAATAGTAACAATTTAATGATTTGTTCAAGAAATGTATTAGAAACAGTACAAAGTGAGCGAGTAATTGATAATAATCTGCTCTCCGCATGTGACCAAGGCCTTACCAAAGAGAGAATGCAGCATTTATTCACATTTTGAGAACACACTGTAGAGTCAATTTTCCGCAAGCAATGAAATTATGCGGTCCATGTCAGTGAACTAGTGTTATGTATACTTGCATATCCCATGTGCTCTACTCTGCAACACTGTAACCTTATAAAATACCACATTTTTTTAAAGCTTAAATGCCTATATTTCACAAATGTACGACAGCGCAGGACGATTTGTTTCAGATGCCTTGTGTTTGCTTTGGTTAGTAATAAAATGCAGTTTGAATGTCTGCTTCATGAACCCTAACCCTTAATGGGAATAAGAAGTGGAATAAGAGAGAGAGAACATGCAGTTGATAGCACATTTAGCTAAACCTTTGAGGGGAAAACGGTACTGACATATGGCTCCATTCTCCAGCATGGGGAGTGAAAATTTTCAAACCTGCAGGATATTTAAATCTTTATAGCACCAGGCAAAGAATTAAAGCAACAAACAAGTGATATGGGACCTTCAAAAACAAAATACAGCATGGAAATTCTGGTGAAATAAATAAATATCCAATATCCAAGCATTTTACTAGTCCAAATGAAGAGTATGCATTTTGCAATTTCTCAAGATGGAAAAGTTTCAAATGCCCTTTGACCTGAAGCAATATATGGAGGGCTAAGCTTATCTTATCTTTTTAGGGTTTATATCTGCCTAAAGAATGATTCTAGATAAACTAACCCATATGGAAAAGAAATAGTAAAAACTTATATGATTTACTCATGAAAGTGGCCACTTTCTCATTACTTTCATATATTGTTTTAGTAAGTATCCAAAACATACAAGTTTCATTATATAATTCTTCAAGGGATCTTATATCTGTTTTCACTCTTGTATGCTTTTCATACAAGTTTCACACAAGACAGATACAAACTTTATAAGATTTATATATATCTTTTCCATATGGGAAACTATTTCATTGTCATCAAGTTCACTTAAAAACTTTTTCTGCATGCATAGACACATTAATAATGTATGCCATAGTTACTGTGGTCATTTACTCTATTTATTGTTGACTAATAGAAATAACATATTTTTGTTGTTTCTATTAACCTTTCATGTATTAAAACAATTCCATTCCGTGTTGAATACGGTAAACCTTTGTTTCAGATTCTCTCAAAGGGGCTAGGGTACTGGTGACTGGGGCCAGTACAGGTATTGGTGAACAAATGGCGTATCATTATGCCCGCTTTGGAGCCAAAATTGTTATCACAGCAAGGAGGGAGAAAGTCTTACAGCAGGTCAGTTTACGTAATAAACTGTTGAAATTCTGCTCATAAATTGCCATTTACTTGTGTTGGTTTGTGACAGTTATGAATAGACACATTCTGTAGTTCTCTCAATTAACTAACCATGTGCATTTTTAATAATTTTGGCCTTTAGGTAGTAGAAAAATGTCTGAGTTTAGGAGCCCAGAAAGCTTTTTATATAGCAGCAGACATGGCGAATGAGGCTGACCCTGACAAAGTGGTGGATTATGCTCTGGAGAAGCTGGGAGGTTTGGATTACCTGGTCCTCAATCACATTGGGCCTAGCCCCTTCAGCATGTGGAAGGGAGATGTGGATCACACCAAATGGCTGATGAAGGTAACTGAGTATTTTGATGGTCATTCAAAACAGGAAACGGAGAGACTATGCTGATTCATGAATGTTTCTTTGTGAAGGTCAATTTCTTCAGCTATATTCAGATGGCCTGGAAAGCTTTGCCCTCCCTTGAGCAAAATAAAGGATCGCTGGTTGTTGTCTCATCGCTCTTAGGTAGGTTTATTTTTCTTCAGCATTTTTATACTTTATACTTTTTTATGCAGATGATGACAAACTATCAAATACAAATTGTGTGTACACATATATACCTCCTAATACTTTCACCCACCAGATACAATTAAACTGACATTTTTTAAAGGCACTTTCTACTGCAACTGATAAATAAGTACAGTAATACAGTAATTAAGATTAACTTAATGTATTATGATGACAAGAGTTAATAAGCCACTCTGGAGCTTGATTGTGTGCACCAGGTGGCTGGGCCATAAATTCTTGTGGAGCTCAACTAAAACAAGCCCAAAAGGTCTATTGTACCATGGGTCAACTATCTGCAGGAGAATCTGTAGAGGGAAAGTGTTTTCTGGATTGGGCGCCAGTCAAAGTCACAAGTACTGATAGTCTAGTTGTTGGCTTTTTTGCTGTAAGGGACATGGGGACATCTTTAATGGGGAAGGAGCCTAAGTTTTGGTAGGAAGTTGAGGAATATGAAGCATGAAAGTGACCACAAAGCTGACCGCAGAAGCAAAGCTGTCGATTTCCTGGTCAGTCTACCTTGTTATGCTCGTTTATTTATATGGGCTGGCGGTAGTGACCAAAAGAATAAGATTTGCAGATACAAGTGGCTGAAAAAAGTATCCTTCACAGGGTGTCTGGGCTCACTCTTAGAGATAGGGTGAGGACCTCAGTCATTTACAATGTGCTTTAAGTAGAACTCTTAAGTAGACCTCTCCTGGCATGTCAGACTGGCAGGAGGCCTCAGGGCACACACAAGTATGACAGGAGAAATTAGATCTATTGGGTACCATGGGAATGCCTGGGTATTCCCCTAGAGCACAGTTGTCAAACTCCAGTCCTCGAGGGCTGTTGTCCTGAAACTTTTAAATGTGTCCCTGCTGCAACACACCTGAATAAAATTAGTAGGTCATTAGCAAGACTCTACAGAACTTGACTGGATGTTGAGGTGGCAATTCAGCCATTTGATTCATGTTACAGCAGCTCATGAGTGAATGAACATGGTGCAATAAAAGTACTTTAAGAAGTACAGTTTCCAAAACCATCCATTGTGGTTTGTGATTCAGGGAGCAGTTGAAAGAAGCTTTGTTAGAATAAAAGTGACCAAAGTTGAAAAGTGAACTAAAGGTCAGTATATTAGAATCAGCAAACTCTAAGAAAAGTATTTTACCTGCATCAAGTTGGTTATTTTTTCCTGCTCATTACCTGCCCACCTTCCCTTCTGCAGTGGCGCTGGGCCCCTCAGCAGAGCCCCTTAACACAGTTTGAGAACAGCTAAACTAGACCAAAAGATGAAAAGTTGGACTTCCAGAGCTCAGAGATTTGAAATGGCCAAAGGGGAAACAGAAGTTACACCAAACAACTGACATTCAGTACAGACAAATGAATAGAAATTTGTGAATCATATACAATAACAGACGATTACAAGAGCAATATTAAACACAGGCTTGAGCAAAAGAGCAGTTCTCTAATGCGTTTAAAATGGACTTTGACTCCCCGTCGTAACCAGTTCTGACAGTGTTTGAAAGCTCCAAGAAAGCTACTGAAGACGCTTCTCCTACTCTAACAGTTGTTGATGCTTCACAGGTAAAATAACTTCTCCTTTCGTGGCGCCATATTCCTCAACCAAATTTGCCTTGAACGGGTTCTTTGGGTCTCTTCGTCATGAGCTGGCTATGAAGAAGAGCAACGTGTCCATCTCTGTCTGCACACTCGGTCTCATTGATACCGACTCAGCTATGGAGAAAGTCCGGTTAGTCAAATATATGTATGCAGAAATATTTGACATTGTGTATTTTGAGATATTTTTGAATTAAGTGTAAGAATTTTCTCTATCCTAGGGGCGTCACTGTTGTACCAGCCTACCCCGCCACAGATGCTGCATTGAACATCATCATTACGGGATCTACAAGGCAGCCAGAGCTTTTCTACCCTTGGTTCACATACTTTATGGTTATCACCAAAGACTGGTTTCCTTCTCTCACAGATTATATGACCCAGAACTCCTACAACTACATCCCATGAAGAGCATTTATTCAGCACAACTGAAGCACAATTATACATGTTCCTAATTATAAATATCAACATTTAATTTGGATTTTGGCCTAGCTCTTTGACATTTTGATGCACCCAGTTTTGCGGGAACATTTCTGACATTTCAGTTTCCACTTTTCTCATCATTTCTTTGAGAACAGTCCAGTAATAAAATGTATACAGATAGAAAAGCTCAGGACTTGGGATTTTACTTTTTAGGCTACTATTTTAACATTTTAGACATTAGTGTCTGTGTCAATAGTACAGCCACTGCTGTCCAAACATTATTGCACTAGTACTTGAAAACTCAGAAGAAAAAAGTCTGATTTACTACTGATAAGACAACCTCACCCCTCCATTCAGCCCTCCCACACACAGACACAATACCTCACATGAGATTTGGTTATGAAATAAATGAATACGTTTCGTGTTGCTGCTGTTGCTGCTGATAATGAACACAAAAAAATAAACCAGCTTCCTCCTGACATGTTTGTTGGTGTTAATTGTGGTTAATGAAAGGAAGGAAAGGTAGATCATAATAACAGACCACATAAGTCATCCATAGTCTGACAGAAATATCTTTTTACCATAAAATGCAGTTTAGCATATTCCAGGTCAGTACAGCTTAGTGGAGAAGAGCAGTCAGGAAGCTACTTGGGTGACACAATAGAGAAGCCCAAAGCAAACAAAGTCAAGAATGAAATAACGTGAGGTATGATAATGCACATAAAAGCAAATGGAAAAAAATGTTTTTTTTGCCAGTGAAATATTTGTTCTGCACCTTGAAGGTATGAAGACCTAATAACTTTAAATTTAGATTTTTTCTTGTATGTGCTAACCCCAATGCCACTATTAGTGTTTAATTATGGAGCTACAAAAAGGTTAGCCTACTATTGCAATTGTCTGCTTTGACTGACAGCCACAGGCACAACGAAACCTAGGTCATTTATACTGCGCCAAATCACAACAACAGTCAATAAGGCACTTTATATTGTAAGGTAGACCCTACAATAATACATAAAACAATCATATGACCCCCTTTGACAAAGCACTTGGTGACAGTGGGAAGGAAAAACTCCCTTTTGAATAGGAAGAAAACTATTTGAAGCTCTGAAACCTGACTGAAACTCTTCAAATAAACCATATTATTTAAAATAATGATTAATGATACTTGTTATGTGGTCTGTTGATCCAAGTCTGCAGCACAAGTTGAAAGGAAAAATCAAAAAGAATATCACAAGGAATAGTAGTACAAGACTTATAGATCAACTTTAATGTAAAATATTCATATTCAAAAGATCCAGAGACTGGTTGAAAGAAATTGACCAAAACTAAAGTTTCACCGTAGCTTACCAGCACAAGGAAGGAAACACAGAAAATTTGCAATCTGTTATATCAGTATCTTCAAATTATAAAATTGATGGAAAGAATATAGTTTTTGATTTTTTCCCCCTGCAATTCTTCTCTCCACACTCCAGTCCATTAGGTGGCAGTAATGGGCTTGTGCCTTCCCACATGGCTAGGTTCAGTGGTTGCACAATGAGAGTGTAAAAGGCAGAAAGTCAAAAGAGCACTGAGATTTAAAAGGCTGATTAGCTCACAGAAGGCAGGCAAGAAGGTGACTGCACTGGAGTAATGATGTCAGTACTGGCAGATGATGGTTTATGACTAAACCATCATCTGCATCAGCGCCCAAATAATTGGTCACATATGTGCACGTTAAATTTCACTGGTAAATGTGAGCCACCTGCTAATGGTTCAGAACAGTATATATTCCTCAAATGTTTGTTTTCTGCCATTTTATTCTGTATTTGTCTTTTCAGACCTCTAACAGCAGCATGTTTACGAGGAGAAGGTTCTCACAGACCAGCAGGAGAGGAACTCCAGTCTGGACCAGGATGGCCCAGAGCCTCCACAGATTAAAGAGTAACAGGAGGAACTTTGTAGAAGTCATGAGGGCGAGCAGGTTGGACTGAAGCAGGAGACTGATACCTTTATGGAGATTCCTCCTTATGAGTAAAGTGACCACAGCTCTCCTGAAGCAGAGAGCCAAGCTCATAAAGAAAGCCAGCATGTGGACTCGGGAGAAATAATTAGAAATGCAAAACCAAAGAAAAGGAGACTTAACAGAAAGCAAAGTAACAGAAAGAAAAGTCTCAGCCCAAATTTTCCAGTGGTACAAACCACAGGCAGGTGCCAGGTTTGTCCCACCAGGAGTGATTCAAAGATTAGGAAGACCTGTGCACAATGCAAGAGATATATCTGCAAGGAGCATGCACACACTCTCTGCACATCATGTGTACAGTAATGCAGACAAAACACTTGACTGCTGGACAAGAACATTTCCATGTTCTGACTATTTCACTGATGTTGGTTCACAATTGTATGTGAACCATTGCCTATGATAGTAATATTTGAGGAGAATATGAGGGTTAGAGCTGCTTTAATATTGAGACCTCAGCACCATCTAGTGACAGTATGGAGGACTCATCAGTGGCGTCGTTAGGCCTATTTTAGGGGTGCTTAAGCCTCCCTAAAATATTCTTAAGCCCCCCTAAATAATTTGGTGTTTATTTATTTATTTATTTATTTTATTTATTCAATTGTTTTTTGCAATTGGATCCCCCATAGCTGTTGGTCTCAGAGCAAAGCTCTACAAGTTCTCAGCAGTCTATGCACTACTGATGTTTCTGTCTGTAACCGAAGGACTCCACAAATTCCTGCAGAAAGAGACTTTAGACCTGGCAGAAGCTTTTATCTGCAAACAAGCTGTGTGTGAGACACTTAAGGGCAAACACTCAGATGCATTTGCTACAGAGCTGTATGAGAAAACCAAGGCCCTGTGTAACACCCACAGTATCCCTGAACCAGGTGCCAAGACAAGGCACAAGCAGAGGAAAATGGAGGATTTTGTCCTGGAGGCAACTGTGGGTTCACGCACTGAATTGAACAACTCAGACACATTGAAAAGAGAGTTACTTTTCCCTTGTGTGGATCGGATGGTTGGCGAGCTTGATCAAAGATTTTGCAGTGTAGACGCAGGGCTGCTAAAAGGCATCCAGGCATGCAGTCCTAAATCTGAGAACTTCTTGAGTGAACCACACTTGAATGAACTTGCAAAGCACTATAGACTTGACCTGAAAAAAGAGGAGGTTCTGGTGGCCAGAAACTTTCTTACCCGGAAAACAGAGGCTGGATGTCCACCCAAAAATATGTTGTCTGTGTACAACCTCCTCGATTCAGACATGTTTCCCTCTCTGAAGGCAACCATCCAAGTTGCCCTAACAGTGCCTGTCAGCAGCTGCTCGTGCGAAAGGTCCTTTAGTGCACTGCGTCGGCTGCACTGCGTCGGCTGCACTGCGTCGGCTGCACTCCTGGCTGCGTCAAACAATGGGTCAGAAAAGACTTCACGGTCTTGCAGTCATGTCTATTGAAAAAGACATGAAAAAGCATCTGAGTCACAACAGAGTGATTGACCGATTTGCCACTCTTAATCAGAATCAGAATCAGAATCAGAAAGGGGTTTATTGCCAAATGTTGAGCAGGTTTACAACATTAGGAAATTGCTGCGGTGCTTCAGTGCAAACATAGTGTCATAAATAGCACTTAAATAGACGTCACTTAAATAGACGTCATTCTTTGATGCTTCCACCCACCAAGTAACTGGTGATTGCAGCCATAAAAATGATGTATTTTTTTATTTTCAGTTTTTTTCTTGTTATTGATGCAGCAAACACATTTCTTCTGTTTTCTTGTTGTACTGTATTATAAAACAGACTGAAATAAAACAATAGATCTATTGGTGGCCTAGGATGTTTAATCTGTCCAAAAAAGTAGGAAAACAATTTCTCAGTCTTGTTTTCTGTTTGTGAAATTTTGTGCTCATTCACTACGTTCGTTCATATCGTGTGCATCTCTTGGGGGCTAAGCCCCCCCTGTCCTTAAAACCTAGTGACGTCCCTGGGACTCATCATATCTGTGGTGACTGTTGAGTAACTATGTATACCTGTAAAGCTAGTTCTCATTCCTTCTGAGTCCCTGTTAGTATGTTAACTAATAATTGATCAACAAATTGATTTACTCTGCCTGACAGAAACCTGTTTACAGCAGGATGATTATGTTAGTTTAAATGAATCAACACTAATTGTCAGAATCCTCGAAGCTCAGGCCGAGGGTGCAGTGTGGCAGCAATTTTCCACACTAGATTATTAAACCAAAATCAAAGACCAAGACTGAGTTTGAATTCATTTGAAAGCCAGATGCTTAGCCTTGTCCACCCCAACTGGAAAACTCAAAAACCAGTCTCATTTGTTATCATCTATCATCCAACTGGGCTGTACACAGAGTTTCTGTCTGATTTCTCAGGCTTTTTGTCTGATTTAGTGCTCAGCTCAGATAAATAATTATTGTGGGTGATTTTTTTTTAACATCCATGTAGATGCTAAACATGACAGACTAAAACTGGCATTTGATGTCTTATCTTTTTGGATTTATTTATTGCTAATTAAATCAAACACTGTGCAGTTTATTAAATAAAAAGTTAAAGCTACTGTAAGGAAATGTGTTGATAAAAAAGCACTTTCTCTTTGCATTTGAGGGCGGGCCTTATTGAAGTTCACCACTTTTGAAAACACGCCTCCTTACAGAGTGACAGGAGGAGTGTGAATGGGATGCGGTTGCATAAAAGGCAGTTTGTGTCCTCAAACGTGAACTGTCTAAAGCCCAACACTTCAAAACAACTAGCAGCCAGCTGTTAAAAATGGAAGCTTTCATAAAGATTATTTTAAGTTGGATATTTGTTGCTTTCCTGGCCATCAGATGGACCAGCAATTTTGATGCAGGTAAAGTACGATTATGTTTATTGTTACTGAGTGCAAGTATTAATCTATATTTATCTGTAAACTTTGGTTCAATGACCTAAAGAGCAGTTCTGCTGATAAAAGACGGTGCTATTAGAGCTACAGGTTGCAACAGGCTGGGGTGTTGTTTATGGAATGAATGGCGTGAAAACAGTGTATGAAAGCATTTTAAAGGAGTCTGCATATGACATTTACTTAGGTTAGACGTTAAAGTTAAAAGATTCATACGAGGTAAAAGATCATTGCACTCTGTAGTTAATGTTTGACTGATTGAAACAGTTGTGCGGACAATAAAAACGTGCAGTGCCTTCCAAAACTGAAGTAGTTATCTTTTAACTCATGACCTTGCTTTTGATTTTGATTGAGGCTTAAAAGTAATCTCTAATAAACATCTGTACGTTGACGTGTGCATCAATTAAGCAGATAACAGGTCTGAAGTGACGTTCAACTGTTGAACTTGCATTCAAATGGTTCACAGGAAATAACATGAATCTAAGACTGCTGATAGAAATAGCAGGAGGAATTCTGCTACCACTTGTCAGATTCAGTTAAATGCTGCAAAACTGATGGCACAGAAGTTCCCATTACAGATGAGTAATGATCCAAACACACAGCAAAAGCAAGCCAAGTGAATGAATTTGTGAATTATATATTCCTGTATTCTCCTCGTCACCTACTCCCAGATATTATAGTTTGCATTTTCCGTATCAAATGTTTGCCATACAGTCAGGACTGTGAAACTTAAGCTCATCCGAATGAAACATGTAAAGTCATTACACATAATAAATAAACTCATATAACATAATTTTCTGATTTGCATGGACCAAACATATCTCTTTAACAAGGATAGTAAAGGTTTATTGTTTTTAGGATATTTTATGAAAACAGTAAGCAATTTAATGACTTTAAAGTGCAAATGAAATCTGAGTGGAATGATTTGCAACTCTCAAAACCCGTATTTTATTCACAATAGAACATGGAGAACTTACAAAAGCCGGGAAAATTCACCATTTTAAGAATAATATTAGCTCATCTTGAACTTGATGGAAGCCACATGTCTCAAAAATGTTGGGGCAGGGGCAACGAAAGACTAGAAGAGTAAGTGGTACAAAAAGAAAAAGCTGGAGGAAAACGTAAAATAGCAAAAACTTGAAATATCCTATCACTGACATTATATAACGTCATCAAAAGATTCCAGGAGTATGGAAAAGTTTCTACATGCAAGAGATCAGGTGTCTCTGCAGCATTGCATTCTGATTCTGTTTGATTGTAACGGTTATATTTATATATGGTAAATGGACTAGTTCTTATATAGCGCTTTTCCACTCTTCTGAGCACTCAAAGCGCTTTACACAACTTGTGCATTCACCCATTCACACCCATTCGCACAAGCACAACTGACATTCACACACATTCATACTCCGATGAATGCATCGGAGAGCAATTTCGGGTTAGTATCTTGCCCAAGGATATTTGGCATGCAGACTAGGGGAAGCCGGGAATCGAACCACCAACCTTCCGATCAGTAGATGACCTGCTCTACCACCTGAGCTACAGCCACCCAATATATATATCAAAATAATAATAATAATTCCTCACTCGCCCTGCAAGATCAATGTTATTTAAATAGTATGTTCTCTCACTTTAAACATTTGATATGTTTTCTGTTTTCTATATGAATAGAATATGTGTTTATGAGATTTGCACCTCGATTTTTACAGGCAATGAATTTGAATTAATCTGATTTGTGTCAATGAACTGTTGGTTATGCCCTTGCACATGACATGTGCTCCATTCAACAATTACAACGCTTTGCATCCAGCCGGTTTACGACCTACCACACCTTGTATATCACTCTGGCATTTTAAATAAGCATGTTTCACAAATGGACAATAGCATTTAATTTGTTTCCATCTGTAGACATTTGCAGATATACTGATATCTGATATTCCCAAACTTCAGTTCTGTATATTTCTCCTTTTTGTTAATGTGTGGAAACAAGACTTTAACTATTATCAAGCATGAGGGGTGAACACTTAAAAAACTGGATGTCAATGACATTAAAAGATAAGATAAGATCTCAGAATCACTTCAAAAACAAAACAGTGTTTCTTGGACAAAGAGAAGTCCCTGAAAAGGCAGATTATTGATTAAGCACAGTATATGACTTTTTAACCACCTCATACATTACTGTCAAGGCCGAAACTTTTCCAAATGTCCTTCAACCTGAAAGTTTCAGGTTGTGTGGTGTAGGGGTTCCAAATGCAATACTTGGGCGGGCAAAAATAACAAAGTGCAATCTTTTTATTTGGATGGTTGCAAAAAGTCAAAACAGACCATAACACCAAGAGCATATGAGGACACAGTTTTGGCTTGTATTATATTTTATTTATAAAGTGACAATTAACAGCAAGGATTGTTTCCAGGTCGTTGAACACATCTGCATTATTCCTATTAAATGCTTCACTTACACCTTTACCATGTTTGTGTATTAGTATAATGACATGCCATTAGTATAGTATATTTAATCTTTGCCACAGAATCTCTCAGAGGTGCCAAGGTATTGGTGACTGGGTCCAGTAAAGGCATCGGCGAACAAATGGCATATCATTATGCCCGCTTTGGAGCCAAGATTGTTATTACAGCAAGAAGCAAGGACACACTGCAGAAGGTCAGTCAATACAAACTACTCAAAATCTACTAAGATGCTGTCATTTAGTTCTAGTGTTTATGTAAGTCATGTCAGGGATGATATTTTAGAAATCAAGCAGCTCAGAAGGCAGTATGAGGTACATGAGGATATTCTTTAGTTCTTTGGAGTAGCAGTTTTAGCTATATGACTCATGCCATTCTTATTGATTGTGACTAACAGGTAGTAGAAAAGTGTCTGAGTTTGGGAGCCCAGGAGGCTTTTTATATAGCAGCAGACATGTCCAATGAGTCTGACCTTGATCGAGTGGTAGATTTTGCCTTGAAGAAGCTGGGAGGTTTGGATTACCTGGTTCTCAATCACATCGGCTCGACCCGTGTCGCCATGTGGGATGGAGACGTAGAACATGCCAAGTGGCTGATGAAGGTAACGGAGCGTTTTGATGCTCTATCAGAAACATAAAATGAAAGGAATGCCCTCAGTCATGAATGTTTGTTTGTGTACAAAGATCAATTTCTTCAGCTATATTCAGATGGCCTGGAAAGCTTTGCCCTCCCTTGAGAAAAATAAAGGATCGCTGGTGATTGTTTCCTCACTTGCAGGTAGGTTTGTTTTTATAGTTCAACCAAAGCACAAAAACAGTCACCTTAAGCCACTTTACATCGTAAAGTAAAGACCATGCAATAATTCGGAGAAAATCAAAATTTCAAGTTTTAATTAATTTAGCCACATTAGTGATATTTATCACCTTACCCATCATATGTGTTTTTGCCTAATGTCCTGTAGTGGACCATCCAGTTTTCCTGACACATTCCCTGAGGGGATCCAGTGTAAAGAAAGAAAAAGCTGCCTAGTCAAGCATGCGGAGCGACCCGCTGTGGTGACTCCTTGGTTATCGAACCACATAATGGAGCAACCAAAAGCAGCTCCAAGAATCGATTAGCAGAGGAAAGTCGAGACATGTTAAGTTTGAAAACTCCAGAAAATTCCTAACAGCTGTTGATGCTTCACAGGTAAAATGCCCAGTCCCTTAACAGCTCCATACGTCTCAACAAAAAGTGCCTTGAATGGGTTCTTTGGGTCTCTTCGTCATGAGTTGGCTATGAAGAAGAGCAATGTGTCCATCTCTGTGTGCACACTGGGGCTCATTGACACCGAAACAGCTATGAGCAAAGTCAAGTTAGTATGCATAAAAAGATTTGCAGTCAAATCATTTGTGCTGTTTACATGAGTTAATTGCAAGAATTTTTTGTGTCCTAGGGGAAAGGTTAACATGCCAGCCTACCCCGCCACAGAGGCCGCCCTGAACATCATCATCACGGGAGCTACGAGACAGCCAGAGCTTTTCTACCCCTGGTTCACATACATTTGGACTCTCACCAAAGATTGGATTCCTTCTTTTACAGACTATGTGGTCCAGCGTTCCTACAACTACAACCCATGAAGAACATTTATCTAAAGCACAGTTCTACACCTCTTTAATTAAAAAAACACAGAAATTTGGCTTGGATGTTGGCTTACAGCTTTGCCATTGATTTTTTTAAATGTTGATGTACACACTGGGCAGGATTATACCATGG
The DNA here is from genome assembly GCF_963969265.1 of Rhamphochromis sp. 'chilingali'. Classification (NCBI taxonomy): domain Eukaryota; kingdom Metazoa; phylum Chordata; class Actinopteri; order Cichliformes; family Cichlidae; genus Rhamphochromis; species Rhamphochromis sp. 'chilingali'. Next base: position 34,669,360 of record NC_137931.1, read on the forward strand.
ACAGCTCGTCTGTAGCCGGTGTATGTCACTTTAATTCCTCTGAATCTTAGCCTTCATATTTTAATACACCCAGTTTTATGGCATAATCTTTGACTTTTCCAGTTTCCACTTTTCTCACCTTGCTTTTGAGAGCTGTCCAGTTATGAAATGTCTACGGGGAAAAAAGCTTACGGCTTGAAATTGTTTCATTTTCGTCTCCCTCAAAGAGATTAGCTCCTATCTGCATAGCACAGCCACCGCTGTCCAACCGTTACTGCACCACTAAGTGAAAATTCAGAAAGAAGGCACCTGATTTACTACAAATAAGACTATCTCTGTCTCTCTCACACACTTTCCTTTCATGATTTTCAGCCATGAATGGTATATTAGAGTTTCACATTTCTGCTATTCACTAATAAAAGATGAAAAGCAATAAACATATTCTTTCCTCTCATACTTTAAATTCAAATTCAAATTTTATTTGTCACACACACAAACCATACACAGTATGACATGAGGTGAAATGCTTATTGCTGTGCAATGCTCGACCATTAAATGACAGTAAGAATTACAGATTTACAGATTACTACAAAAATTTACAGATTTTAACTTAGAAATTTACAGTAAAAATGTGCAAATAGCAGTTCATGTGGGAAATTATTTTAAAAAAGAAATGATAAATTATAAGAAGTGTGCAAAAAGAAAAACCAGAGTGCGTGTGGTGATGCGATGTGTGTGTGAGAGTCCAGCCCTACACCTGATTCAGGGCCAAAATAGCCTGGGGGAAGAAGCTCCTCCTCATTCTCTCTGTTTTGGCCTTAAGGGAGTGGAAGCACTTCTTATTAATTCAATGTTGTTTGTTTTTTTAAATAACTCTACATTTTTTATTTGATAGGACAAAAGGACAAAAGCAAGTGACAACAAACAATATAAATAATCTTAAGTCTTTGTTTTCCCTGCTGAACCCTAAAACCCTACAGTAATATAGCTGGGTGGATATGTGAAGTGAAGGAATGGATCTAAGCCCAAAACACACACACACACACACACACACACACACACACACACACACACACACACACACACACACACACACACACACACATAAACGCAAAGATAACACCATTTTGCATTAAAGAAGTGCAATATTTGTTCTACTTCATCTTAAAGGTAACAAAAAGGTTTACACAAACCTGATCAGTACTTTGAATGTCCACATGAGGGCAGTAGTGCCAAACCGTTGAAGTGTCTTAGCTTCAAGCACATTAACAGTTAAGAAAAAAAAAAAGCCTAAAAATCAGAGCAACAATTATTTGATGGCAATGAAACAAATCAATGTCAAAGATTTTATCTTTAATAGACTTGTGTTGAATTTGAATTTTGAGATTTTTAAGCTCCCATCAACATATCAATAGTGACCCTCTGTGTTCCAAACCCTGGATTGTCCTCCTTCTCCTTTCTTTTCCATTTCATTTAGTTTCATCTTCCCAAAGCTGGCCACAGTAGGTGCAGACTTCCTATAGAGCGGGACTTTCTCAGTGGCTTCCTTTGTGCCTTTGTTCATCATCCCCAAAGGCACCACAGGCTTCCTGTGAAGCTGTTGGTTCAATCCATCCTGGTGGTCTTTCTCTATTGTAACACAACCTAGAAGTTGTCCCCTGCTGTCAAAGCAGTTTTCTACTGTATACCAGGAGTGAGCTGTCCTTGTCACAAAAAAGACTCACTAAAAGTAGTTTGAAAAGTTGAGAAACAAACTGTTCCTTTTGAATATATTTACACAAAATTCTCTAAGAAGAATACGACGTCCTTGATATATAATAAAGGAGTTTTCACAGTTCACTTGCACTCTGCAGTTTTCTGTGACTGATATGACTGATGACAAGAAGAATACATGTTCTCTTTGTCTTTATCTCGACACTGCTGGTGATTGGAGAGGATTTTGGAAATGGTATAATCTCCCTGTAGACAGCACGGAAAGAGAAAAATCTTTCCGTTCCTTTCCCTCCTTCTGTCTTCTCTTCTGTCACACATGCACGCACAATGGTGGGGCCTCCTGGAGAGGGGAGTAGGCATGGCCTGGGAGAACAGCCTGAAACACCTGCAACAGATTAGTGCTCCTAATGCCGGGTAATAAATCCTCTCACCCTTCTCCAGCATCTCTATCTGCGCTGTGCATGGCTCTGACATGCTGAGGAGCATCCTCCCACAACAGTGACAGCAGAATACACACAGAAGATAAAGTAAATACTAAATCTTTAAAACATCCACTATTTTATTTACGTTTCTTTCCATTATTATCCACCTCTGCAAATGCTACAGATATATTTCTTCTATCATCAAGGGTTTTTTTTCCTAGTCAAAGCTGTAAATAAAGATCAAACATTTTCATTGTGACCGCAAACAGCCAAGGCCGGGAATAAAGTAGATCCTCTCTGCTTTACTGACTGCACATAAAAGTTGGAAGGTAGTCGACTGATCAGCCAATCAGACTGCTACTTACTGAGGCCTGTAGTGCAGTTTGAATCCAGCTTTTTCTCGGTGATTCAGCATGATTTAATCTCTGTATCTACAGACAGACCTTAGGTGTGCTACAGTAGTAAAATCAATTAAATGGAAAATAAGTCTATTACCTTTTTGCACATATCATATAGTGTGTCCTCAGTTTTACATTTGCACACAAAGTTTGCTGATGCAGCAGACATGTCATGTTTCACACCATAAATAGTCACCTATCCATGAAAATAATCTGATGCACCAGTCCCAGTTTATAACTCTTTCTTGTCCTGCTTCTTTGAGCACAAAGGTACTACTCCACAAATTCTGTCCCGCTCCATCCATCATTTCGTCGAACTCAACAGAAAATGGGGCCTTGGCATGCTGTGCATGTGTGCTGGCTTGTGTATGTTGCCTTCGTGCTTGACATTAATCACGGTCACTGCTGCAGTGAAAATAATTGACCAAATGCTGAGAATGGGAAATAGGTGTCTCATGATAAGGTACTGTTAATATCTATGCAGGGTCAAAGGTAACACACAGATCTATACTATGTATACTATGTACTATGACAGGAATGCAGCAGCAGTAGTAGCTAGTAGCTGCCTGCTTGGCTTCCTCTCGTCTAAATCCCGTCATTGGATGTTGAAATTTCTAATAAATATGGTCTACTGTGAGGTCCTTCTGAGAGTCTAATATTTGATTTGTCCATTACTAAGATGGGGCTTGTTAATGACAACAACAGCAACAACAAACAAATTATTAGACAATGCAAATAACATGCTTCAAAATCTGAGATCCAGAAAAGCAATGGGTTATTAAAGCAATGGTTCATTTTCATTACAATGCCAGTGTGAAACTGAAAGAGTTCCTTTTTCTTCTATAAGTTATCTCAGAAATATAAACAGCTTTAAAGCTGTAGAGTGTGAGTGTAAGGTCAAGTCTGAAATTTATGTGAATTCTGAGCCGCTTGCGTGAATTGCAGGTACCAGCATGGTACTGCAAAACAAACACCATAAATATTCTCATTTTTTCTTTCATGTAAGTGTTAGATTTTATATATTCCATGCATTCTTTTTTTTTTTTTTTTAGCTGTGTGAGATGATTTGGTTTAAAAGAACGTTAATCTTCCTGAACACCGAGCTCGTTCGTGACCTCTGAAAAGTTTTCACAAAACATTCAGCTATGATAACAAAAGGAGAACGTGTGCAAGTGAGACGGGGGAGGACAGGGCAACGAGATGAGAACCTATGAAAGGGAGCGCCAGTGTGAATATAAACTGTGGGTGTGTGCGAGGTGGCTGAGGTGGCCCTGTGACCCCTGACCTCTTTCCCACAGGTCCATTCAGAGCAGCACAATGGTTGACACCTGTGTCTTTTCAGTACTGGTTCTATTATTAGGTGGTGTCGGAGAGGCGGATGCTGTCCAAGATAAAGACAATGTTGGATAACACCTCCCACCCACTCCATGACATGTTGGTCAGTCACAGGAGCTCGTTCAGTGAGAGACTGAGATTACCCAAAAGCACCACTGAACGACACAGGAAATCATTCCTGCCTGTGGCCATCTCCCTGTACAACGCATCCACTTAACACACTGTTTGCTGCTACAACTACACATGTTTCTTTTCCAAATATTTATTTATAAGTGACTTATGTATGTATGTATGTATATATATGTATATATTGTACTATTCTTAGTTAGCGTATTGTCTGTCTTGTCTTAATGTTGGTTTAAAATGGAGCACTGTAACAAAAAATAATTTCCCCCAGGGATCAATAAAGTATTCTGATTCTGATTCTGATTATTATTTACATCAGTCGGTGGGAGAGAGACAGATAGAGGCCAGAGGTGCTGTGAAGCCGAGTGCAACAGCCTCATTCCAACAACACCCCCCTCTTCTGCCCCGAACTTTTTCAAACACAGGTGCCTTCCTATCGTTCCTTCTCTATTTGTGTGTGTGTGTGTGTTTGTGTGTGTGTGCCAGTCTGTTCCTGTCTAATTATTTCAGAACACTCCAAACACATTGCCGGAAGAAGCGGATCCACAAAGAGGACAGACAGGGTGTTTTCACATCCTGTACCAAATGGTCTAACATTGTTCTATCCCTGCTGTCCTCTATCATCATTAACATCCAGGGCATCAGATGGAAGTTTGCGGAAGAAAGTCTTCTTGCTCCCAAGGAGAAAAATACGATTTTAACTCTTAAAAATAAAGTCGAGGATTTCACGTTTGCTTCTTTGGCATCTGTGGAGGCGGAAAAAAAAAGAAGAAGAAGAAGAAACGAGATAAGAGAAAATAAGAATAAACAAGCCCAAATTTTCCCAGAGCAAATTTAAGAAATAACATAATTTCAATGTTATTTTTTCCCAATTGTTTGGTAGGAGTTGCCACAAACAGGACAATGTCAGAGCGATTTTGGTCAAACTGAGAGCATGTAAAACTTAAACGACATGCCCGGGACAATCCCTTCGTTATGTTCCTGTCATTTATCCCTCTCTTGCTGATCTTTGTGGTGGGGTGAGTCACAGGGAGCATGGGTGGCAGGCTAGGGGTTACATGAATTCTTTTTTCTTTTTTTTCATTGGGGGAGAGAATGCCCAATTAACAAAGGATAAGAAGTGAACCGTAAACACCCTCAACAAGGCCCAACAAACCTACAAGAACAAGCTCACTCTCTCCCCCCCCCTCCCCCCCCTCTGCTGACCACTCCCCCCTCCAACCCTCCTCCTCCCTCTTGCACGCTCACTCTCTCTTCCACTCCCCTCACAAAAGGAAGACTCAGAGCTTACAAAGTGCCAATTAACACTGAATGTTTGCCCCTCGCACCTCCCTCTCTGAACTGCTGACAGCTCTGGTGTTTGGGTTAATACCAAAGGCCTGCAAAGAATTATAATTCTCCTCCTTGCGCCCCCACCCCCACCACCACTCCCACCCCCTTCTCTCCCTCTCCTATCCTTTTATTTTGTTTCCAATGGGGTGGTTTTACAGTTCAATGCACAGTCAAAGGGTGATATAAAATGACTTTCCAAAGAATTTCATTTGGGGAGAAGAGGGGCTATGTTGCACTGGGACAGCCAGGGGCACGACAAGGGATAAGGGGGACACTGGGCGACACAGTGGAAGACAATAGAGAAAACTACAAAGTAGTAGTGGAAGTACAGCAAAAAGAGCTGCTTTGAAATATTTATATCCATGTATTGTTAATTCTTTTGTACAAGGATAAGCATAAAACCAACATAAAAGTGTCTCTCTTATGTAAAACAATAAAGTAAGATAAAAAATATAATCCTGCTACATGCCAACAGACTCATTCTCACCCACTGGAACTGTAGGTCCCACTTGAGATAAAGATAGCGGTGTGGGTCATTTATCACAGGCAGGGCTGATGGTTATGCTACGCTTGTTTTTCTCCCTTGTGAACTTCAATAAATCAGCCTACTGAATAAAGGAGCAGCCAGTAAGAAGAGGTGATAGGGTTAAACTCTGGGAGAAACAGAGACCACTAGACTCTTTAAGGGAGCTTCTGCTTGCGCTCAATTCCCTGCCTAAACTGGGTCTGTCTCAACAATTTATGACCTCTTGGGACCTGGTCTCTGCTCTCCTCGTTCTTTACTTTGGGATGAGGTCCTGAGTTAAAATGGGTTATTCTTGGCGATGGAGCAATGCTCGATTTGGATTTCGCTTGTGCCAAGAAAACATCTGATTAGTCCTTTTAGGTCACAATACGTCTTGCATCTTCGATGAATTTGTTTATTTACTGTCCAGCAGAGAAATAGGTGAGAGGATCAACATTCAAGCGTCTGTCCATTTAATGTGAGGCTCCAGCTTTCAAAAGTGGCAAAAAAAAGAGGTTTAAATAACAGAGCCTCCCTTCAGAATGTCATCCGTTAGCCCGAACAAAAGAGAGTCAGTAGTATTGTTGATGTGGAACCAAGCTAGACTGGCTTTATTTACATTCAAGTAAGGGGAGCTGAGCAGAGAGCTGACATGACCTGACACGGTTCATGGTTCCACCAGTGAGGGCTGACTGCGCCTCTACCTCAACCCTGGGACCCTGAGGTCAAAATGCTCTGAGCCTCACTGGGATGAAAGCTGCTGGCAAAACATGTGACTCTCAGCCGGTATTTCAAATGTAGAAATTCTTAAATTCACTTAAGATAAGCAAAAACTTGCAACCTGAGGAGATATAAATGAAGACTTCACGTGGGAGGGAATATCTGTGTGCGCACAAGGAATCAGATTCCCACATTTCCAGACACACAATCGAGCTGCGGTGTATCATTTTTTTTAATCTTAGATTTATTTGGAAACAGGTGCTCCTCCTCTAGTGACGGCCAAGCAGCAAAGGAGAACTCTCTTTCCCGTCTCTGCAACATCTGATTCGCATGAAGAATAATTTGACAGATGCAAAGGTCGACGATGTGTCTGTGTCAAAGGAGGGTCGTGAGATAAGCCCAGAGAAGCGCATACGTGGGATAAGATGAAGGTCAAAATTTGCTCTGGTTTTGTCTCAAGAAGGAGTGCATGTGAGAGGAGTCACCTTGACCTAAGTGGAACTGCAGGTCTTTGCCAGAGCTGGCTCTTTCCTGCATTTTAAATCTCACTCCCCCTCCCCAAAGAACAGTAGTGCGTGCATGTCAGGAGTCTACGTGACCCCATCAGTGCTGAACGGTACACAGCAGACTGGTCCTGTGGGACCCAAATTCTGGTCCAGAATTTGCGACGGCACAACACCACACTGGAGCCTGAGCTGTAACTCACCCTCGCTGTCTCTGGTATGGGATGGTGCACAGGGAGGGGTGAATTGCAGGTCAGCCATGGAAAAGCTTGCTTTATTGTCTGTCCGAGGGAAAGAAGAATAGAGGCGAGAGCGAAAGAGAGTGAGCGATGGTAGGAGGTCAGCGTAGACAGCAGTGGTTGGGCAAGATAGAGGAAGTACAGAAAGATTAAGAGGAACAAATTCAAAATGAGGACATAAGAAGAGGCTTTCACTTGTATTAAGATGGAGTAAAAGATGTATAAAGTCTGAAGGTAGAAACGTGGGCACCATTAATTCCACATGTCGGGCTCGCTCATCTCTGATTTTCATCTCTTCCATATGGCAGGTTAAAATTTCTGATGGCAGAATAGCTGTAAGGCTCATGGCTAACTTTAAAGCTGAGCCAATACCCTCGACACAGTATTAGAATCAAACGGCAACCTCCATCAGTATGTACAGTGGGGCAAAAAAGTATTTAGTCAGCCACCGATTGTGCAAGTTCCCCCACCTAAAATGATGACAGAGGTCAGTAATTTGCACCAGAGGTACACTTCAACTGTGAGAGACAGAATGTGAAAAAAAAATCCATGAATCCACATGGTAGGATTTGTAAAGAATTTATTCGTAAATCAGGGTGGAAAATAAGTATTTGGTCAATAACAAAAATACAACCCAATACTTTGTAACATAACCTTTGTTGGCAATAACAGAGGTCAAACGTTTACTATAGGTCTTTACCAGGTTTGCACACACAGTAGCTGGTATTTTGGCCCATTCCTCCATGCAGATCTTCTCGAGAGCAGTGATGTTTTGGGGCTGTCGCCGAGCAACACGGACTTTCAACTCCCGCCACAGATTTTCTATGGGGTTGAGGTCTGGAGACTGGCTAGGCCACTCCAGGACTTTCAAATGCTTCTTACGGAGCCACTCCTTTGTTGCCCGGGCGGTGTGTTTTGGATCATTGTCATGTTGGAAGACCCAGCCTCGTTTCATCTTCAAAGTTCTCACTGATGGAAGGAGGTTTTGGCTCAAAATCTCACGATACATGGCCCCATTCATTCTGTCCTTAACACGGATCAGTCGTCCTGTCCCCTTGGCAGAAAAACAGCCCCATAGCATGATGTTTCCACCCCCATGCTTCACAGTAGGTATGGTGTTCTTGGGATGCAACTCAGTATTCTTCTTCCTCCAAACACGACGAGTTGAGTTTATACCAAAAAGTTCTACTTTGGTTTCATCTGACCACATGACATTCTCCCAATCCTCTGCTGTATCATCCATGTGCTCTCTGGCAAACTTCAGACGGGCCTGGACATGCACTGGCTTCAGCAGCGGAACACGTCTGGCACTGCGGGATTTGATTCCCTGCCGTTGTAGTGTGTTACTGATGGTGACCTTTGTTACTTTGGTCCCAGCTCTCTGCAGGTCATTCACCAGGTCCCCCCGTGTGGTTCTGGGATCTTTGCTCACCGTTCTCATGATCATTTTGACCCCACGGGATGAGATCTTGCGTGGAGCCCCAGATCGAGGGAGATTATCAGTGGTCTTGTATGTCTTCCATTTTCTGATGATTGCTCCCACAGTTGATTTTTTCACACCAAGCTGCTTGCCTATTGTAGATTCACTCTTCCCAGTCTGGTGCAGGTCTACAATACTTTTCCTGGTGTCCTTCGAAAGCTCTTTGGTCTTGGCCATGGCGGAGTTTGGAGTCTGACTGTTTGAGGCTGTGGACAGGTGTCTTTTATACAGATGATGAGTTCAAACAGGTGCCATTCATACAGGTAACGAGTGGGGGACAGAAAAGCTTCTTACAGAAGACGTTACAGGTCTGTGAGAGCCAGAGATTTTCCTTGTTTCAGGTGACCAAATACTTATTTTCCACCCTAATTTACAAATAAATTCTTTACAAATCCTACCATGTGGATTCATGGATTTTTTTTTCACATTCTGTCTCTCACAGTTGAAGTGTACCTCTGGTGCAAATTACTGACCTCTGTCATCATTTTAAGTGGGGGAACTTGCACAATCGGTGGTTGACTAAATACTTTTTTGCCCCACTGTATGTGCCCTGTGCTCTATATGCGCTTATGAAATTTATATTGAGTGCACCTGACACTTTTGAAACACCACAGAGAATGGCACTGACGGGGCCACTCGCACACAGCGCAGAATATATACACCTATCAGTCACACAAGCAGATTTGTAGATTCCTCTGAGTTATCAAATAACAAGATTTCTACCAGATTCGGGCTGTCAAAGTTCCTCGTCTCAAGTGATTGATGAATTCTCGGTAACTGTCCATTGCGAGGAGATGTCAGACGGAGACAGCGTGTCACCTCGCAGTGAGAGTAAAAGAGCCAGCAAATGGAAGTGATTACATCTAATATTCTCCATCTGGGAGCGATTGCCTCAGAAGACGAGTTTCAAAGAGGAGAACGGCGGGGAGAAAAGAAATAGGCAACAGTAATTTGCAGAGGATTTACAAATCTCCTGAATCAAATTCGGGAATCTTTTTGCACATCTTGTTCTCTTCTCTCGAGACAATAACTCCCAAAATGCACGAACACACACATAAACAACCCCACAAAAAACAGTAAGTAAATAAATAAAATACCCTCACACTATCCCAGTGCACATATAGGTGTTTCTGTTCTTGCCCGAACTCTAACAGTCCCTGAGAACTCAGATGTAATATTCACTGCAGTGAGCTGCGTTTTGTGGCTCACACATCAATACTCAATATATCTCACTGTCTGTCTGTGAGCAATCACAAACCACCCAAGAAATGGTTGCCAGTGTGTCAGAGTTGAGCTGGAGCCAGGTCAGAAGTGATCAAAGACTGCTGAGGAGAGAGGGGGAGGGGGTTATCTGGTCCCAATTACATTCAATCATGGGAAATTGGCAAAGTGCAAAGCGAGAGAGATCTTCACGATGAGAACAGGAGACCAGATGAGCCGACATTTCTGACTTGACAGAGCAGATAGGAAAATTAACGCCAGGATCCTGGAGATAATGCTTTTTGTTTCTGGAGTGTGTTGAGGTCACAGTGACTTTAACTACAACCTTCTTTTTTATAAACTTGAATACAAGATTTACACTTGTAAGCGAGGAGTGAAAAAACAAAAACAAATTGCCTGCGGCACCACATTAGATGTGACATGCAGTGACGTAATATGAGTGCAACAGTGCCTGGCTTTTGCATTGCAGTTTCTAATCGCTGTAACACTGAAAGGCTCTAATACTGGCCTCTGTGCTTTAGTTACAGTCTGGTGATTGCATGCCACCTAAAGAGAAGAGAAATTCAACTCTCGGTTATGACAGTTGTTTGTTACATTTTCTTTATGTGCTCTTGGCCTGCGGTAAAAAACATCGCAAACATGTGGCAATAGCTTGGCTTAACTGACAGTAGGATGAGGTGGGATGGGACTTTGTGCAGCCACTTTGGCCAATATTAACAAGTGGGTGCTGATCAACAAAGACCGCACACTCGCAGATGGGAGTTTGTTAAATCGTAATGTGTCTAATTCTGCAAATGAACAAAAGCCTAATTTGACAAAGCCAGGCTGAAGGAATGAAGGTGAAGTAACGAGCAGTATTATCAGTTGTGAGAGTCAGTCTCTGTCCAGGGTGTGGACCGCACTCTTGACCAGCTTCAGCTGGTACAGGCTCCAGCACCCTTAACAGGATAGACAAATAATGTAAAAAAAAAAAGACAAATGAATAGAGTATATTAATGCAATAACGGTGAAATAGCTTTTAAATTAACCACATTTTTGCACATTAAAGTAACTTTTTCCAACACTGCAGTAAAAATATTCTGCAAATACATATGGAAATTTTAAAACATCACGTATCAGGACCTGCATCACATCAAGGATTTACTTATATGGCAAGGAGTCGAGTTTGATCGGTGGACGGAGTTATTCTTGGATCTCAGCTTGTAAAGAAAGGTGACCAGACCTTTGTCCTTGGAGCCTTCACACTGTGTCTGTGGTGATGCCTTTATTCCATTTTAAATCTCTTCCCAGTATATTGAAAAGGCTTTATTGTTGTTGTTGTTATTGCTTAAATGCCTTTTCCAGTGGAACAACAATTTGCAAGAACAGGACCTTTAAGCCATCAAGAATCAAAGAGTTAAATGTTAACAATGCAGGACAATGTAATAATAAGTTAAAAGATGATCCAGCTCAAACAAAGGCTTTTCTTTCAATGCAAAGGTTTGAAACAGGCTACGTTTCCCCAGCTAATGAATGCTGATAAAGAGAGAGGAGATAACCAAACAAAGGGGATTTTTTACTGTTGGTTTCACTCTGATTTGTCAAATGTTTTCGCTCTTCTCCATGATTGGTCAGGAGCTTCAACCAAAGAATGCCAACAAACAAGTGACCCTCCTCCGCCATATCCCTCCACCCCCCACTGAACCCTCCCTGCTCACCACCCGCCTTCAACCACTCACTCTCCCCTCTCCCCCATTCTCTCCTAGTTGCCTCACGGCTTGCTGTGACCCATCTTGCACCTCCTGAAGCCCACAACAGACGCTTGGTGTGTGAAGAAGGTCAGGAGTTCAGGCTTGGCTGAGGCTCCATTCCTCCCTCTGCACAGAGGAGGCTGCCCTGCGGGTTTATAATTATCTGCCGTTGGCATTCAGCGCAGGTTCAAGCACAGTGCAAGCGCTGGCACCAGCGTGGGGGGATGCGCTTGGCTACACACTTGGTGATTAGTTGTCCCTAATTGTCAGTTCCTTGTTCCTTTTTACCTTTCTCTCCCTCTCTTCCTGTCTCCCTCCCTCTCACCAGTAAAAACATATTTACATAAAACTTGGCACTTTGTTTATTGTCCCTGAAATGGGCTCGGCTGTGTTCCTTTCTGCTTCTTCGGATTGGTCAAAATTTGAGAATTCTGCAGAAAAAAGCAAAAGTCTTCATTTTGCATCAAGACGTGAGTTTGCTTGTTACAGATTCATGAGAAATTTATCTGCAATCTGAGTGTTTTGTGATCCAGAGCCAGGGACACGCTGCACCTGTTAGACTTTCAGAAACAGGCAAATTCAGATTATGGGAGACTTGTTGTATATACTTTTACTTTTATAATACATTTCAGCCTCTTCCTTCAAGGTTATCCTCACGGTAGATGACACGCTGGAGAATAATGCTTTCTAAACCTCACTGATTGCTGATGCAAAAAGCACCCCATAAAGTCCTTTTCAGAGAAAATTTCTGAATTGCTGTCTATATTTTGCCCAAAGAGGAATTTTCAGTGCATATTTTGTCCTTTGAACTACCAGGTTATTTGTAAGAACTGAGCAGAAATGCAGGATTTACTGGCTTTAATGTGTAGGTATAATGTTAACTTGATTATTAAAGAGAATACAAATCTTTCTCTCTCAAATTTTGTTGTCGTCCTTTATCTTGTGTCTCACTGCAGAGTTTCCCTTCAGGTTTTGTGGCGCGTTGTAGTCAGTTCCACTCAAAGGTGAATGTATGCTTTCTATCAGGCATTTTATATTGGCAGTGACAGGCAGTGTGATGAATGACACTGGATAAATCCATTCTTCAATGCCCTCAGAGATGTCTCCGCGCCATTAGTCACTCACACTAGAGATCTCTGCAAGAGTCCATCATTGCTGCTCTAAGAAACACATCTGCAGACCTTGAGACAGACCCTGAAATGGGCTGACAACTGAACCAATACTGTTGGGGGTGGTGGTGGAAGAAAAAGAGGAACAGCAGTCAGGCAGATGTGTTGCCTGGATCGCTGCCAAGCAGCGCCCGTCATCATGCAGCAGACCCTTCATCTCAATATGAGTGAGAAAAAAGGAGAGAAGGAAAGAGGGAGAGATGTGGAAAACAGCAGGGTGTAGGAGGAGCTGAGGGGGGACATGGATAGATTTGGTACAAAGGCTATTCCTCCATCTTAGAACATCTGCCAAACTTCTTGGCACCACTATACCGTGACTACACACACAGTCCGGTCAGCTGTGCGATCTGATGTTAGTTAGAAGGAAAAAAAAGGAATTTGAAGTAATTTAATGTGCAAACACCTCGCTGAACACAGCACCTTGAATAGCCTATTATTCCTTGACATTTTAGTGGAAAGCAGAACTAGCCCGTTGAGCCTTCCATAAAAATCTATATTTAACACACGCACAGATGGTTGAAATAAAAACCCACATTCGCCCCTCTTCCCCTCTATTTTAGTGGAAGAAATAAGTTGAATTATTTTTTTTTATTTTTTTGCCAGTTTCCAAGAGCTGTGTGAGATGAGACATGGACTTTTGACAGGTGTTTGTTTGAATATCAAACAGAGCAATAGAGGCCTGCAGACGGCAGGCAGATTGCATTCCAGACAAAAACTTCAGCCCGGGCCCAGACCAGTGGGGGAGAGCCCACTTTTGTTCTTTAGTAGTTCTACATTGGAACAACTTTGTAAAGCTCTTCTCTGCATCGACTCTCTCCATCTTCATCATGGCGGTTTGTCCACTCTGGCGCTGTTTTTTCATCAGGTACATGCAGAGATGGATAAGTGTTGGATCACAAAATTCCAGGTTATTATTTTTTTATTTCCTTTCTTGGATGTGGAACTATTCATGCCATGGAAGATGGGTTACATGGAGATGGAGACAGTGTTTGGTTTTCAGCTACATACAAGTTCGGGTTAGATGTTGTCTAAACGATCAAATACAAGCATTCATCACTGTTTACAGACTAGCATAGTTTCAGATGTGCTTAACTTTTGTTTAATCTCACAGTGACTTTGATACTCTGGCTTGTTTACAATATCTGAGCGCTCATGTGTCTTTCTTTTTCTAATCAGACTTTATTGCCGTGATGTTGATGCAATATTGGAGCAACGTGTTTTCTGAATGTCATGACTGCAAGAATCATGTGACTTAAGGTGCAGTGGATAGGCAAAGATCGCACACAACCACAAAACATCTGAAGAGCCATTCAACAAAGGAGCTGATGCTGTGTTTCCCACAACAGCAACACTCTGGACCATCGGCGAAAGCGACGCAACAACCAAGCAACAGACATCACGTGAGAGAACACTGCTTTTCTGCCATAAAAAAAGGGAAAAGATGTCCAGTTCCACAAGACTAAACAATAGTTTCAGACAATAGAAGTCATTTTATAATTCTTTGTAGTTTGTTTGTAGTTTTGGGGCCTTTAGTCTTGGATTTCTCATTTGTTTTGACTGCTGGCTGATGGCTTTCTTAACTGGCTAACTGACAGACTTGCTTGAGAAGTAAAATGAGAGTGGGAGGAAGGTATGAATAGCTGGCAAAGTGCACCTCAGTGAGTCAACAGAAACTAGCGGCTGCCAGAAAAGGACTATTTGGTGCGTGGCTAATGGAGAGACAAGTAAATCTGTTTGTCCTAGACTCAGGGCTATGCGTCTTGTCATTAAATTCCTTTCCCAAATCTTAATTAACAGCTCGTATTTGCTATTTCTTCACAGTTGTTTGTTTCAAGTCTGTCACATTATGCATGTGAGTAAAAAGTATGCAAGAGAGAGCTGAGAAGTGTGGAACGGGGAGGAAAAATATGAAAAACTAAGGAAGGGATGAAAAGTCTATGTCCTGAACCTTTCCTCGACTGGGCCTGAAGGAAACATGGCCAATGTCAACAGAAGCGAGGCCAAGGCTTGCAGCTCCTGCTCACTCATACATCACCTGTTTAGATTTCATTACATAACCTCTTTAGAGAACAACTGGTTAGTGTAGAGTGGTTACTTCTACAGGTTTTTATTCTCCTGCTTCAGCTCAGCAGCTGGAACACAGGTTCTAAGTGCCGAGAAGCAGCTGAGGGACTGAACCTGCAAAAGAAATTCCCACAGGGAAAAGTCAAAATTCCCCTAGGTTCCATTTTTTGTATTATTTTTTTTGTCGAAGGGAGAGATGTTTTTTTTTTTTTAAAGGAATTCAAGACCATCTGCGCTTTCAAGAAAAAGTAAGTCCACACTACATGTACCAGATGTGCTTTTAGGCTCCACAGCCAACTCTCCATCAACAGCCTGCACTCTCCTTCCCCTGAGGGTGGCTGGCCAGCAGCATGCATAATGCCTGAGCTGTTTCAAGCAACAGGTAGCCTCAATTTCCATATTCACCCCCACAGCTTAGAAAAAAGCAATTCTGCAGATCTCTTACTGTGAACCAACCAACAGAGAAGAGTTTCTTCCCCCTAAACCACCATTGTGACTGTGGCCATACCTCTTTTTACTGTAACAATGACCTGCACCACCTACCACCCCAGCCCCCACACTATCCTGACCTTAACCCATGCTGGGGTAAAGACACAAGCTTGTTTTCTTAACCCTAATGCAAGACAAATAGAACTCCCCGAGAAGGGATCTGGGGCCAAATTTGTCATTTAATCTTTTCAAAAAAGATCCCCAAGTAGGGTGCACTGCCTGGAATGTTTGACTTCTTCTGTCTAAACCTGAGGGAGGAAGGTCAGACGCTAGTCTGGCAAAGACCAAGGATTTAGTGTCATTTACTCTTAGCCCCATTCTCTTCTTTCCATTAATCTGATGGCATCTGAACATTTTAGCTTCATGCCTGAATGAGCAACACGGTCTCTTTTCCATTACAGTCATGAGGACAAACATACTAGATCTGGACAAGAAAGATTTACGGAGATGCTTGGACACACAGTAATAGATGAGCACACAAGATGACCTCTGAGTATGTCTTGAGTTGCCATGATGATCAAAAAGCTTTCCTTAAAAGCGAGCAATAACATAAAAACAAACAAACAAAAAGCTAACAGTGTTTTTAAGTTGCCATGTGAAGATGTTAGTGTGTGAGGGATCGTCCTTATTCCAATTCCAAGAAACAGCTTCCCCCGGAGCCTGTTTGCAAATGGTGGAAGCAGCAATTGTTTGCTGCAGCGTGCACACACACAAAAGAATGAATCGCTTCACTTGAATGACTGATGTCAATACTCACGAAGTACAAACAGTCTTCCAAAACTTATGACAAAAATCACAGCATGCTGTGGCTCTTTCAGTGAGTGTTGTATGTCTGAATGAAGCTGTGAATCAAAGGGAAAAACAGCTCCAGCAACATGTCACAAACAATTTAAAAGCAAGTGATTCTGCAAAAGTGACACTTTCTCTGATAAAACAAGTGACCTCCCAAGTGTTATGTTTTTTTCCATAGAGGCCAGTGAGCCTATCCAAGCTCACCCTGAAGCTGGTTAAATGTAGTGAAAGAAAAGTCCTGAGACAAACACTAACTTAAAACAAAGAAGGTATGGGGGAATCGGTGTTGAAGGAATGCGATTCCTCTTTCAACTGCTGGTATGCTCTTCTTGCAGTACCTCCTGTCAAGAGAAGAAAAATCCCAGGAAGAAACAAGCTGAAGAAATGCAAAACAACGCTAACCTCCTGCTGCCTGCTGACTGATTGATTAGGACTTGTCGCATTTCTCTTGTTTTCAAATTGCTGAAGGAGAAAAAAAAAAATCAAAAGATGCTTTTGAGCAGTTTAAACTATGCATTTTTTACAGAATGCGATCTTTAATAGTTTTGCATTATTTAATTGCCTGTGCTGTATATTTTTCTTACTTGGGGGGAGGCATGAAGGATCTTTACTGTTTTAAATCTAATTTAATCTAAGGGTCAGTGTAATGAGACAGATTACCCAGAGTGAGCGGTTGCAGAGAAGTCAGCCGCTCTGCTAGGTAACAAGCTTTACAGTGTATTACTGTGTAGAAGGACATTTCGCTGCTTCCTGGAGTGTATGTTCTTTTGCATCTAAAATATACCCCTTTGAGCCTTTTTTGCCTTATTTTTGGATAAGCAAATCTTTGCCTATTCTTTTACCCTTTAAAAAAAAACCCTCTCAATCGAGCCAGTTGTTGGCTTGTTTGTTCTTCTCCTCTTGTTTTGCTTCTTTTCCTCAAGCTGCAAGTCTTTAGTCCGAGCTTTGCTTTGACAGGTGAAGATCACCCGCCGTCATCACTACTTTCAACCATGTGGGACTGAAGAGAAGAGGCGGTCATGGGGTCATTGGTAACAGAGTTATTTTATACCCATGCAATGACACACCCACTTGGGTCAGAGTTCACAACATGCCTTTATTCTCTTCCTGCAAACAAACTGCAAAACTATTTCAGATTGAACTCCAAAGGCAAAAAGAGAAGCAGCCTCTCATCTTCCCTATGTTGGTACATCTCCTCTGTCAACGGGAAGTGTTGAATGTGATCAATTCTAATACCTGTGTTGCCTTAGGGTTAGATTTCCTGTCACACATGCCATTAGAAGACAACAGCTACCCTATTTTATCCTGTTTTCTCAGAAATGATCAGAGAGGAGCAGCTGAGCATTACTGACTTCCACTGCAGACTGGAGTGATTAAGCAGCAATCACATTTCTAATTATGATAATGTCAATTGAGCTTGTCAAGGATGAATAATTTCAGGGGAGACAGTAAAATATACCTAACAAGGCTTTTCTCAGCGGTAAACAGAGGGCTTTTAAAACTGTAATTATCCCTTTAATGTCTAACACATGGCTTACAAGCCATCCATGGATCCAACTTCCCTTCCCTCAACCACTTTCACCTTCTCTCTGTAGGACACACTTTTCACATAGCTGGAAATCTAACCGCACAAATAGGAAGCCCTCCCTGTGGAGTGGGGGTGAGGCACAGACAGGCATATTTCAGCAATTGCGGGACAAATTGTTATTTTCCTGTGCCTAAAATAGGCACACACGAGATGCAAAATAACATTTTTTCCTGGGCCTACCTTTAACTGCATACAGTAAATGAAATGTTATGCATTCCCCTCACTCTTGTGCACTATTTTCCGTTAATTGGGAAGCTAAAGCAGATAGTAAACAGCTATTGGTTCAATGCAGTTTCTCTGAAACATTTGAGGCTGCAGACAAAAGACGAGAGCTGAAACTAACAAATGCATCATCTCTCCAACAACTGTCTCTTATTCCATCGCCAAACACCCACCCAAAGTATTCAAGAATTCCCCCTTTAGAGTCAGACATAGATAATTGGTCACAGATTTCTGTTGGCAGGTCACAAAAGGACCTTCTATTCACCCCTACACAGCTGTCTATTTCGCATTCTCCTGTCTCCATTCCCCTACTTGTAGCATCCCCTCCAACGATTTCCCCACCAAGCAAGAGCTTAAGCACCGCTTATTTCGAAAACACAACCCCTTTCACTGCCACGGTAAACCCGCCGAGACGCAGGCTTCTCATGACCCTGACCCAGAACCCCTTTCTAGCCTCCTTATACCCTCAGGGCTCAGTGACATCTCCAAGACCTTTGAAACTGTTATGAGTTCTCTATGATTAAAAAAAAGAAAGAAAAGTTCCAGTTTGGGAATCCAAAGGGTTTCATTAATGCTTCTGATGAATATTTTGTTAAGTAAGAAAATGTAAATATATGTTTTGTTATTGTTTTGCAAGAGTACAAATATGTGAGCTTTACTACTTTATAAAGGTGACTGCATTTTTATTTTCTGTTTATATTTCCGTGTGCTATTGTTGTCTTCTCTTTAGATTAGCAGGTTGGTGCCAACAAAGCAATTAACTTTACAATTAGGAATTTCCAGATAATGTGAAATAAATAATATTAAAATGTGAAATAGAAAAGGACATAAAAACTTGCCAGTTTACTACAATACACTCAGATATTTGAGAGTGTAATTAGGCACAGCAGTACTTTGGTCAACAATCCAATGTTGGCATGCTAGCATACACTCAACATTAACGTAGTTATCACCAAATTTAGCATATTTTGCATTTTAGCACATGTGTAATAAATAGTACTGACCATTAAAAAGCTGAGATTGATGAATTTCATCAGACCAAAGTAGTGAACTGAATGAATAAATTTAATTTTCTGTAAATAAAAACTGGTACTCGATCCAGTCGTTTTCTCTCATGAAGTATTGAGGTGTTGCTGATATGTGACTATTAACCAGTGGAAATTTAATTGTCAGCCATTCTGGATGTGCAACTATTATAACATCCTGAATGAGGCCCCAGTGACGTGGGCAAACTGACAACTAATGGACATAGATTAAAAGTGTGTATTACCTGACTGGTTTTTGATGAAGCACTCTCTTTGCAACCAGTTTCATACTGTGACACACCGCCACCTCTTACAAACTGCCACCAACCAGTCAGGCAACACACATTTTTCCCTGGAGACTAGTGACTGTACCGTGTTTAACATGACAGCCAATTTTCAAACATTTGCAAACGATGTCATGCAAGGAACCTCTATAATAATAGTTACGGTAACAAAGAAAGAAATATTCAAGGAACAAGCTGCTTTTACTCAGAGTTGAATAAATACAGTAAGTTATTTTTTTCATCACTGTTCAATTTCTGTTGTACATCCTGGAAATATGATTATTTATATCTGATTATATGTAATCAGAGGCAAGATGTAACAAACTACAAATATGTTGCAGTTCAGCATTGGTTAGTTTGCAGCATTGCAGTGATGTTTGCAGTGATGCACGATACTGGACTGGTGCAGAGCAGCTGTGTTGTTCATGCTCAATGATTTGTTGCATCAAAGGTAGCAGACTGTGATATCTGTTTAAGCTAGTGATATTATTTATGCTCACTGAATTCTATATTTATACTAGAGGCTGGAAATCAGCTTTAGTTTGTATAATAGCTGCGTACATCTTGCTGAATTTACAAAGAGCAGCACAGCTCAGACGATCACATCATGAACACAAACCGGATGTCTAAGTGATTGGGATTCCCACACTTGTGAAATTTGTTTAGGTTTGAAGTACAATATAACCTTTTTTGTTTCACTCTGCTTGTGTTGTACATAATAGTGTTCAAGTTCATATTTAGGATGAGAATTTTAGCTGAAATAAAGCCTATTTTCACCTGTATTAATATGGCTTTATTACTGTATTAATAAGGCAGCGATGCACAAAAACACCTGTTAGAAGAGGTACTTATACTTCAAGTACCTTTTCACTTTTACTAGAGTAAAGAAATTGAATCTGTACTTCAAGTTTAAACACAGTATTTTTTCAAATCTGTGCTTCAACTTAAATTAAGAATTTGGACTTTCACCACATTTTATACATATATTTTGGTATTGATGTGCAAAATTTTAAAAGTTGAAATTTTAACAATTATCTTGCCAGATATTTTTTGTACAGTGTGGCGATCCTAATAAAAAATATCATAGTTAAATCATCCAGTTAGACTTTGGGAAGACACAGAAATGATGTGCACATCCAGGAAAGTGGCGAAAGGAGAAAGTAGAGCAACACTCTGCACCCCTGGTTTCCTGTACTCTCTCCCTCCTCTACCTACCTTAATAGATTACATGTACAGAGCTGGTGTTGTGCTGAATTACAAGAAGACTTAAACAGATATACAATGTGGCGAAAGAACAGAAGAAGAAGGAACATTGAGTATTCAGTTTGGAGAGGAAGAAGGCAAATAAGGCGATTATAATTCCAGTCACAGCTAGCACAGCAGTTTGTGCAGTGATCCTAGATTTCTTGTGCAACCTCACAACGTTGTTCCCAAGGGGCTCATGTGAAGGCATAGGTCAACCACCCCTTTCCTGACTCACCACATGTTAAAGGAATTTAGTGGTGCATTGTGGGATATGACACTGGTAACCCCTGCAACTTTTTCCAAATTACTAACACATACACTCTCAAACCTGTCTGCAGTTTCAGCCGTGGAAAAATGGCAAATGTTAAAATGAAATGGCAATATGTAATGTCTAGAAGCATGTCAATAATGGAACAAGTGTGTACTGAGAAAATAAAAACGGTACATGTTCAAGAATACGTTTATAATCAAGTAAGTTATATTACAAATCATGATTATTTCGTATTTTATTTAGTAGTTTCCATTAGATCTTAATTAGCCATAAACCTCAGTGTAAAATGACCCGTTTCCATATTTTCCTTCTTATCTGAGATTGCCTATGATAATGTCACTGGATGACTAAATAACACAAGCTGGATTTTAGGCTTTAGGCTTTAATTGTGTACCAGTCTCCTCCTAGTCTTATCCCTTTACCAAACAGAGACAGTACACACTATTGCAGCATAAAAGAAAAGATAAGGCAGACAAATACAATTCTTCATGAGAGGCAAATCTTTGTGATTTGCTTAATTTATTCATCACACTCTTCTCTTCTCTTCTCTTCTCTTCTCTTCTCTTCTCTTCTCTTCTCTTCTCTTCTCTTCTCTTCTCTTCTCTTCTCTTCTCTTCTCTTCTCTTCTCTTCTGAAACTAATTACAGGTTATTAGTAATCAAACCTAAAGGTTATGGGCTGTAACTATCTGCCATCCTGCAGGAAATTGAATTAGGGAGATAAAGAATGAAACCTGAGCGGTGGATTTTTCTCAGTCAGGGACAGAAACCTGCCACGTGTCATTATTAGACCCATTAACGTTGTGAAAAGTTTCTGTTTACACTGTGTCACTTGAAAACTAAATAAAACTGAGTGAGAGCGGAGTAATTTGAAATCATGTGGAACAAACTGTGACAATAAACATTTTCCAACTGTTGCTAGAAGGATTGTGGTAACTGAGTTCATTATTCAGATCCCCGTAATTATGGTAACAAATGTACTTGAAAAAAATGGCTTTATAAACATCATAAAGATCTTCACAGCAAGAATATGGGGTGTCCATTTACAGAGCCATGTTTCATAGAGCAGTAATTGCCAGTTTCTTGTCTCACTGTGGGGCCTGGAGCTGTGTTGGGTGAGAGTAAACTGTGGAGCTGATGGGCATCTGTCAGCCAGCCTCAAGTGGATGAAACAAATCCGCAAAAATGGCCCAAAAACGGAGGGAAAGTTGTGTAGAAGGAGGAGAATAAACACTCCTCTGATCGCTTAGTAAAATGTTTCTTTTGCATTACAGAAAAAAAAAAAAAAGATTGGTTTGTTGGGCCAAACATAACACATGGATCTATCCAGATGGGGGCGGGCTCTGTTTTAGCCTCAGTATCTTTGTGCCTGTGAGCCCAGAGGGAATACTTGGAGCCACAACAGGCCTAAAGGAGGGCTTGGCCACAGGTGGTGTCCAGCAGCTGCTATGGCTTTGTATACCCAAGCACACATAGCCTAAACTAATGCCCATTGCCTGAGTATGCCGTATCTGACATATGCCTAACTGTACATATATATGTGTGCACTGCATACCAATGTAATTAGCAAAGAAAGACACAAAAAAAACCCCGCACGCACACACACACAAATGCATGGCAGCAACCTGCAAGGCCACAGAAATAGATTATAAGATATGGAGACATGTTTGTACATATATACACACATTCATAAACATGCCTAAGCAGTCACACAGATACTCCCTGCACTAGAATAATCCATCGCTAAGCCAAATGATGCATACTGTACACAGACACTCTTGCACCAGGCTATTATTTTAAATATTCTCCTCGCATCTGGCCTGCACACATCCCACATGCCAGCACAAAGACTGCCTGTCGCTCAGAACCAAAGAAAAAGAATTACACCCTCATGACACAATGCGATAAACACGCAAACGTATGCAAACACCACGCATAAGTCGGATGGACCGTTAGCCCTGCACAGCCGTAATCACACATGAAAGAAAAAGACAGGAAGTAAAAAAAAAAGAAAAAAAAAGCACCTCACACTCCAAAAAAAGGAACGGTACCGTATGTTCATGTAAAGCCATTCCCACACCCACATAGATTCCTAAGAGAAAACTCCAGTGTTGCTGTCCATCTTTCAGCTGTAATGCTAGACACACACCCTTAGAAGGGAAAAACCACAACTTTACACTTTTACTGACTCTTGATTTATGACAATGTTCGCTGCCAACGTGTCTTTCTCTATGGCCACCTCAGTTTTCTTTAAATGTCAAGCCCTCATATGCTGAAATTTGTTTACTGTTTATCTTATGCTTTTATTTTTTGCACAAAGACAAATTTCCAGTGGTTTAAATGCTGAATGCAGTGATTTGATTTGGTATTCTGTTTTCCTTAACCATAAGCAGAATTATTCTGTTATGTAATCCTGCAAACTTGAATAAATATGGTAAATGCTCACCAAGTTTCCAAGAAGGCCTGCTCATTTTGTAAACAAGAGGAGCAACAGTGGCAATTTATCCTGGATTCCAGAGCAATGAGGCAACAAATTAAAACAGGCATTAGTGGTGAATATGAGCCCTCTTAGGGAGTAACAAGACACATGACTGACAGAAACGTTATGCAAACTCTCCCACAATTGTCCCTTTCATCGATCCCAGGATACAGACTTTCTGCCTTCCAAACGAGTGACTCAAGTAGAGGGAGAGGACTCCAACCAGGAAGGTGGGATTTATTTAAAAATCTATCTTAACTCCAAAACAACTAAGAACTCACATGCATTCCAGTTTCCAACCACCTCCATGTGTTTGCATAATTGCATCCAAGAATTTCATGTGTCGCTGCACTCTACAGAATCAGTTTGCTTGTCTGCTTGTGCATCTAGATCACTGTGACTTGCAAAGTAGGCAAAAAATATAGTGTGACCATACCGCTTTACCTCTGTCAGCTGACTGCCTATTTGCATAGAATGGTACACAAAAAAACAAGAAAACAACAAAAAACAAACAAACCCAGATTTATCTGACCTCAGAGGTCTACCAGCTGGGTTCAGATGATCCTCTTCACAATTCAGGGCCAGACTGTTTTGTTTGTCCAGGCTGTGTAGAAGAAGGGAGTGGAGTGAAGCTCATATTTGTACCTGGTCTCACAACACTCAAGCCGAACCCCCACTCCCGTTTTCCTGTCCCTTGAGCCGACGCATTTCACGGCTGCCGTAAAGAAAAGACACTGCCCTCAATTTCCTGTGAGAGAGGCCGTAACGGGGTAGAAAACGTATGAAGAAGGAGAGTAAGCAGTAAGAAAATACGCTGACAGCGATCTGAAGTGTACAGAGAAATTTAAACACCTTTTTTTAAATGATCCAAAGTGAGATAGATTCATGGATTTACGGGATATAGGATGTTGTCACTGTATTTGACTGTACAAACAAGAGTAAATCAATATGCTGTCCAATTTGATTAAGTAATGCTGATGCATGGAAGTTAGGCGGGTGATTATTTGTTAATACTACAGGCCTGGTCTTGCCCCTGTGTGTTCAGATCGTATATGTCTCGTCATGACTGTGCTGGAGGCAAAGTGTGCAGCAAGCATTCATGGGAGCCTGTGATTGTTGTGCTCTCTAACATTTGTCTTTCAGGAGACATGGGGGATAGTGGGGGATGGTGGGGGCTACTCTAAAATCTGACAAATTGCTGAAAATTGCCTTCACGCAGTCATTCCTGTTTGGACACACTTGGCACATCTGGTTGTGATCTGGCAACAAAAGTGCTGCGGCGGAGGGCTCGGCTCTCAGAGTGGTGCCACATATTATCCCCACTCTTCTCCGCCTCCTCCTCTCTTCTGGTTTGGCCTGCACACATACTGATGATCTTCACCCCCAGCCCACTGCTTTTTCTGTGGGGCACTTGGAGCTGATGGTGTTGTGTAGTGATGCTTGGCAGTTGTCCTGGCGGAGCATTCCTGAGCACATCTTTGACTTTAAGGGTATCAGTGGGTTGTAATTGAGGCGTCTGCAGAGATGAACGCAGCACTATGATGCTGCAAGTGTGCATATTTTCAAAAAGGAAAGCTGCTCACAATGTGTGAACTTTAAACAAAGCTAATAAAAGTACTGACGTGATAAATTATCCATGTTTGGAACTGTTTCGCACATATGCCTCCTGTTCAATGGTGGTGCATAACAATCAGCAGAGATCGTTTCGTTTTTTCCTTACATCAAATATATCAGTTGCATGCGTCGCAGAAAGCCTCGTCTCAGTGTGCCGCTGTAGCTTTTACTAATCTCTCTACTCTGCTCCGCGTCTGCGAGGATGACTGCATGTTTTCCATGTTAACACTGCTGCTGCAGAATGTCTCCACGGAAAAACACAACACGAACAAGAGGTAAGATACACCACTGACTCAAGTTCTGTGGAATACGATGCCAAGCAAAACTCAAAAAATAGGCTCTAAGCAATAGTTCACATACTCGTGCATGCAGCCACAAAGAAATATTGGATAGATTCAAATCTCTACTCTTTTGTAGCATGTGCATCAAATAAATATGCACTGGATTGTGAAGTAGAGGAGAGGTCGTGGGTAAATACTTGCAGCATTGTCAGTCCTGCAGCTGTGTAGCTGAGAGAGGAAAACTGAGTGCACAGCTGCAGACTGAGGCCTCAGCTTCTCAAATTGCTTGTGCCTCAGTTTCCTGCTCTTTCTACCCGAAAGGCCAAACCAGGCCCTTATTAGACCCACCCCCACCTTAATAATCCATGATGTCACCCCAGCATCACTTTTTTGCTTTGCTTGATATGTTTTTCATTACTCCTGCTGGTGCCACCCCCATTGTTAGTTAAATATTAACAGGTGTTTGAGTCGAAGAGGACAAGGAGGTGAAATGAATCCATTCGGCTCTTCTGTTCCTGTCCATTCGTCTATCTGTCCATCTACTGCTATCACCACATCTGCTTCAGTTTTTACTTCCCCTGGTTTGTTTGTCCATCTGTATTTGTGCCCCACCTCCACCCCTCTCCTTCAGTGGAAGGAGGCTGAGGAATGATCAGTCAGGCTTTGATGCTGCTGGCCCCTGCCCTGGCTTTCCACAGCACATGAGCCCAGGCAATTATAAAAGTGCTCCTAGCTGCCTACTATTAGTCTGTAATGCCCCTGTCTGGAGCATGAGGAGGGCATGGAAAAGAGAGATGAAGAGTTGGAGAAAAATGAGAATGATGAAGAGAAAAAACAGGCTTGTAAAACTGACTGACAACTTTCTCACTCGCACCGCTTTGAGTAAAAGAAAGAATAAAGTGTACTATACATTTCTGGATGCTGTAGCGCACATGTGGCAGGCAGGAAGTACTTTGGCATGAGCAGGCGTGGGGGGTAGGGCAGGAGAGATGATGGCCCCTTTATTCCCAGCAATCATTAGACAAGACTCCAGAGGAAGTCAGAAATCAGCAAACCATATGATCCATACTTCCCGTCTTCCTAGAATATAGGATTTGTGCTTTTTAGACCATTCACTGTGTTGTCTACAGCTGGTTAAAGCTTCCATTCATTGTGCATAATGGTAAGTCTGTGTACCAGCCGTTAGAAATAAATCATTTTGGAGCATCACTTCAGCTAGGGACAGTCCGCTCTAACCAAGAGGGGGGGTTTTAATAAATACATTTTATTTTAATTCAGCTCCATCCAAGTTCAAATAGTTCAAATCAATTATGTACTGTGAAACTATGAAACTAGCTGAGAAAAAATTAGCTCGATAATGTAAGTTTAGTAAACTAGTAAACTCACTTCACATTTTAAAAAGCTTGTTGTTCAAATATATGAACTCAAGCTCCAGATGCTAAAGTCATTTTGATCCCTTCAGTACAAAGACTGTAAACCTGCTCCCAGCGACTGCTCTCAGCTGCTCAATCAATCAGATTATTAGTTTGAATCCAACATCTCACGTTCGTTTTAAGTCTGTAAAGGAAAAAGAAACACATTTTACATTAATTAAGTAGCAACAAGAATACCTTTATAATAAGTAGACTTCAATCTTGAACCATATACATGATCGACCACCAGTAGTTTAGGCTTATAGTATAAAATGAGAGGTTTCGGGTAACTTTCAGCCATAAATTATACATAATACATTGCATCTACAAGAGCTGGTAGCATCATAGATGTTTTCTTGTCTGAAGTGTGGAAAATAATTGATTTTTAAGCCTTTACTTCCCAAAAACATCGATTTCTCGTGTAATTCCTAAAAAGCTATTTTTATATCTTCATTCTTCATAGATGCATTTTTATCCACTTATATCCACCAGATTATGGCAACAACATGGATCATCAACGATTGAAATATCTGCAAGAAATCTAAGAAAACTCCCCTCAATCCAAGCTTAACACACCATCCTCTGTACACTGCAGCAGATTGAAAATGCATATGTTTCTTTTTTTTGCTTTTTTAAAATCCTATGCTGACAGACCTTTACTTTTTACTCAAAGTCATTATTCTACTTCTTACCACGGTTGATCTCTGCTTACGCTCAGACCAACACCATGTTGTGTGATGAGTTTAAACACAGTGAGAACTGGATTTACTCTGTGCCAGGGACAGTAAAACTAATAACTCCCCAAAATGCACTTGTGCTATATCAAAAGACAAAAAAGAAGGGCCAAAGGCTGAATCCAATTAAATTTTCCAAATCAGTTCCAAAAGAGAGGACGCTTTTGAAACAAAAGAAATGCTGTTCCAAAGACTGCGGATGATCCCGTCCCAACCCACCCAACCCAGCTCTGTCACACTCACCCTCGCACCTGCTGTGTGCTGTGAGAGGAAAGAACAAATGGAGGGATAGACAATGTGTGTATGTGTGCATGTTTGGAAGAGAGAAGCACAAATGGACATGCAAGCTCTTGTACGAATGTGCGTGTTTACGTGTGCGCGGACATATAGGAATGCATCAGTGCTTGTGGCACAAGGCAGGGCCTCGGCTCGATTTAACCCTCTGCCGAATGCCACCGTGACGCCAGTCTGACTTTGTGTGGCCGCATGCCTCCACTGAAGAAGCTATGGAAAAAATCTGTGGACCAGTAAGTCTTAGAGATTACATGGCTCCTCTCGTCTCTGGCCTCAATAATGCCTCAAATAGTGGTACCATGTCACTGTAATTTGGAGCTTTCCTCTTTAGAAAAAAAAAAAAAAATCAAATCTCCGTTCCATCTCAGATCTTTGGTCACTGACACTTTTGACGGGCCTGCTCATGAGCATGTGCACATACGTGTGCTTAGAAAAGAGCTGGCTTGTGGATGTGTGTGTACATAAAAGAAAAAGGGGGATGCACGAGAAAGGAGATTACATGTTGAAATAGCAATGCATCAACTAAAACACAACATTGGCTTGATTTTTTAATTGCCTCTCAGCTACAATGAATGGCCAGTGCAGCTGTCTGCGTGAACAGCTGCTTGACTGAAAAGATTGGACAGAGCAGGCTCCGGGAGGGCGGAAAGAACAATGCAGGAAGAATCATATGGACTATGAGGTATTTTGTAATTTCACAACTCTGAAAAATGCAGGCAGGATTAGGAATCGTTTTTATTGGAAATTCACAGCTGTTCCAGGACATATTTCCCAGGGAACTTGCAATGACGTATTTTCTCTGCTGTCCGGAGAAAGCAGAAGCAGCAAGGTGTATTGGTGTGTAAAATAAACTGAAGTTGTCATTGTTTCTTCTTCTTTGGGCTTTGTTTACGTGGAATCTTTGAGCCCACAAGTTGTAATTTACAACTGTGAAAGAACTAGGGGGTCTAAGAGATTCGATGGAGCAGAATATTTGTCAGACTTGAATTAAGTACTGTTGTTTTGCTCACTCCCTCTGTCTGCCTCAGCCCGAGGCCTTGTGGCTGACTACCCTACATCTATAAATCACCAGGAACGCATGCTTATGTCCTGAAGCAAGCACGCTGAGTCAGTCTGGCAAGGTTAATCACATTCACATCTCCTCAGCCTGTTTGCAGCAGCAACTGATAACCAAACACACATTACAGGGCATGATCCCTCTTGTTTGTGAATTCTGCTCATATTATCTTTTACCAGTGATGCCACATGAAAGAGTTTGATGTAGGTAAAGCCGTAGCTCCACTGTTTTGTTACCAATCACAAACTGCAGTGTCCCTAGTGAACAGCACAAACATAACACATGCAATATAGGTGTTAAAACAGAGATATGGAAGGTGGGGTGGGGCAGGGGTGGTAGTAGTAGTGGATGAAAAACGACCACAATAAGAGACAGGAGTCTCATTCACATTGCACACATTCTCAGCTTTCACTGGGGCCATTGGTCTGCCGCACTCATATCCTTATGTCTTTGTGTTTGATGGACTTTGGATTGTATGGGAAGCTTTCCAAGTTTGCCACATGGTTTAATGCCTATGAATATGTCTGAATATAGCTAGTATAAGTATATTATCAGCATGGGTGTGATTGCAAATGTGCATGTGATCGCGCTTCAGTCTTTCTTCTTCTTTTTTTAATGCTTTAATGCTTTCATTTTTTTCCTCTTCTCAGAAGTGCCCTACCCAGATATGTAGGAATTATGCCACATCGCTCACTACCATCCTGCTCTAATCAAAGTGCCGATTCTTGAAACAGACAGCTGTTGTCATGTGCCTCAGTTCCAATGGCTATATGTCCCTGTAGCTGCCCGAGTTCTTAGTTGGCCAGCTGAATTTGTAGGGGGAACGAGGGTTAACGGCATCCACCAGTTCAAACTCCTTTCAGAGCAGTGCGTCAATTCACAATACCACAAACATACTGATCTAAGGTAAGTTTATTTTTTCTCCTCTCTGGCATGTTCGTAGATTTCTAAAGATGCTATTCAACATTTTAGGAAAAAATAATTAACATCATAAGGGGTTGTGTTAGGTTGCTTGTTTAAGTTCTTGTTTAAAATAAAATTAGTCGACAAAACCGTATGACTAGATCTTTTGGAGCCCACCGGAGCGTCGATAGGACCTTATAAACACAGTAGGTGGGTTTAGGTTGTGTCTTCCATGTACATGATGCCATATAGCCATATAAGGATTGGCTGAACTACAGACTAAATGTGAATGTGAGAAACATCTGCTGAAAAGCAGGGCGAGAAAAACAGCTGTATCAGTTTCCTTCCACTCCACTCACACTTTTCCCCACCTAACAAAGCAGTGTTCAAAGTACAGTGTGAGCAATGAGTCAATCCAACTCGTTGTATGTTCATCCAAATTTTTCCGCCTTAAACCAGCTCAAACAGGAAGAAAAAAATCTGTAAATGCCTTCTGGGATAAAAGACCATAGATCAGAAATGCTAAATGTATGCTCTAAATGGTTCTTGTCCATCTATTCCTGGTTTAAGGCAGTTATCTGGGAGGGCGAGAGCACAACTAATGCCAACAGCTGCAGTTAAACGTAGGGGTTTACTGCAAATGCAGATTAAGCTTTAGATGCAGAGAGTGAAAAAAACAAAACTAAAAATGTGTAAAACATAAAATCTTGTAAAACATTATTACATTAAAATAAGTATAACTGAATTAAATCACATTCACGAACCATCTACTTATTTATGGAACTTAAGATTAGAGAAAGTGTGATAAAAAAGAAAAGGTTTGATTTTTTCCCCCCTCGTTTTAGGCATAAAAAATGCATTGATTAATTTAAAAAAAATCATTCTGGTGCAAACTTGACTGGTTTAAACAAAAATGTTACATTTAGCATCTGAAATTGAGTGAACTACTGCGCATTAAGCTGGACTGTGAATAGGCCTCTGAGAGCAAAGGAAGTCGTCATAACTCAGCACAAAGCATCATCGTGTATCATGATGCAGGTAACTAGAAATGGGGCGGTGTTCAAGATAAAAGACAGATGAGACATGTTCAGACAAATGTATGCACTGGAAAAGGCAAAAGATTTTGCTGCTTTAAAAAAAAAACACTGGAAAGGAACAAAAAGACTGAAAAATATTGGAAAATGTAAATTTAGGCAGAAGCAAACCCACACAAATAAGTAAGGTTGAGGTCAGAGAGGAAACTGCCCTGAACTCTCCCTTTAGGCTGACATCAGAGGTCCCTTTGTGTGCTGCACTCCATTTATTTTACCCATCATCCCTCATCAGGCTGGGATGACCCTGTGACCCCAGAGCTAGGGTTACCTGTCAGTTGACTGTCCATTCTTGAGCATGGGGCTTGATGCTGTGTCAACATTTGTCCTAGAAAACAGGAGTGAGGAAAACAGAGGAGCTTGGTTCTGTGTGGAGAAGAGAAAAAATAGAATAGTTAGACAGAACAAGTCTAACTACAGAAACTGCTTCACATTCAGCTTAACTGAATAACTTTCTTCTTTTTCTCTTTCAAACTCGCAAGTTGAAGCTGTGCAGCATCCTGACTAGTACACTCTGTGCACAGATGACATGAATGTGTGATAATTCCTGTTTACTCAGAGACAGGGCGATTCAAAGAAACACAGTAAACTTGTGCTCGCATGGATACCTACTGAGGGGTTCCTACAAAAACACTCCAAAAGCCCCCTTTGTGTGTGCTGTCAGCTATCAATCAATCAGGGTGCCGTAAGTGGGATCCTTGAGTGGAGATGCTATCAGCACTGCCACATATACACTCACACCACAGTTTCCCTTATCTTCGCAGAGATAACAGATCCCCTCTCACAGGGAGAGGCCTGAACCAGACACACTCGCTTTCTGCATCTCTCTCGCTATCTGTCTCAGCTGTGCCATAGGCCCCTTCATTTCAGATGGGGGGCCCTCAGAAAAAAAAAGTCAATTTGCTTTGGTTCCTGTTTAAAATTCAATAAGTGTGTCTCTTAAATTGCAGCCGCGTGGTGCTAGCGGAGGCTACAGAGGGCATGTGCTGCTTTTGATTTCAATCTCTGATGCTATCAGCCTCCAGAAGAAACATGATACATGTCTCGGTTGACAAATCTAGACAGGCATGAAATTAAACAAAAATCAGAAGCATGAAACAATACCAATTTCCTGCAACTGTACTTTTTTATTATTTTGTAAACATCCCATTTCCGGGAAAACTAAAGTGTTTAAGGTTTGCGGTGTCTTTCAATGAGTAAAGTGAACAGATGGTTCAGACTTGTGAAATTAAGTGGCTTTACAGGTTAAAGTGCAGGATGCGTGCATGTTTGAAGCTACATTTTTATGTACCCTGTTGCACTTTATGTTTACACTGCTGAGCGGTAGATATGTGACATCACTGCAGCCGTTTTCTTCTCTGGTTGGAGGACAGCGAGCTCAGGAGATGGTTCTGAACTGGCAGCGTTTTGGGGCTTCCACCAGACCACAGCACGTTTGCCTAATAACAAAAACAAGCATCCTGGTGTGGAGCTGGTCCCACAGTGTGAGGACCTTAATGAGGAACATGTGGAGCTGCCCAGACACACTGTCAGAGGAAACCCAATCCTTCACTCCCTCTTTTTCTCCCCCTTCCCCCTACTCTCCCATTCTTTCTTTCTCACTCTCTTTTGCCTCACTTTCCACATTCTGTCACAAAACCCGGGGTCTTTAGCACTTCTTTTAGATTGTTGAAATGTCAAATCTTTATTGTATTCTTTCTCAGGGGATAAAAGTTTCTTTTCTGGACTTTTTCTATTGTGCCACTATTTTAAGTGACCTGCTGTGAGCAAAAGAAAAACCCTAGCCTTGATCTTTTTATATGATAGACACCTTTGTCATGTGCCCGCTCTCTCCAGTTTGTTTTAGAGAGAGTTGGTATTGTATACATAAATGCTGGGTCATGCAATGCAATACGCCAATAAGGAAAGAAACGAATAAAGAGGTCTTTCTCCACCCATCAAGGCTGACAGGCGGTCTCTGAGTTTCTTTCATGTGCTGAATTCATCCTTACCATCCACCTGGATCAATTAACTGTTTGCTTCAGTGGCCATCAACCCCACAGTGTGGAACCTCAGCTCATTTAGTAGACAGGAGCTTTTTAAGTATAATTATTATATAATTATAATAATATATAAAATCAAGTATAATAGATTTTGTGGTTTTTAGAGACATGCAGATGTATGTATGGGGGTTTTTCATCTTCAGTGCTTATAAAAGGAAGTAAAAAAATGTGTTTTCTTTTCCCAGGAAATGTCATCACACTCCTCTGAAGGCAAATTTTATAAGAGGTGAGACAAACCTGATCAGCAGATCTCTCTGTCATACTGAAGCAGTGCTCTCTGTCCAGGCTGTCACGGGGAAAATGAAGCGCAACCTGTTTAAGGGAATTTAAAATATGACCTAAAGCACAGCCATAAAGTAGATCAACTAAACCAACCTCCAAAATTAGCTGCACAAACAGAGTAAGGTAGATCCCTCTGGGGGGATAAACTTGGCACAGTGGATCCAGTGTGACAGAGGCCCCTCTGGCAGCTCAGAACAATCCAAACGTTCCACTTCGGTGGAGCTGTCTGCCCCCCTCCATTACAAAAACTACACAAACCCATACACACATATATATAATGGCCTATATATATATATATATATATATATATGTATATATATATATATATATATATATATATATATATATATATATATATATATATATATATATATATATATATATATATATAATCTCTATATATAGGCCTTCAAGACCTTTTGCTGGAATGACAGGCCACCTGAATCACACAGTTGTGTTGCTGGAGGAGCCTGCATGTGTACAGAAAAGCCAGTGATCCAGTAAGCGTGTGGGTTCACTTCTCTCGCATAAAGTCTGGAGGGAGGTGCGCAGGAGACCCACATCTACAACCAAAAACATTCCAGTTGTGCTAAAACAAAGCCTCAACTTTTAATCAAACTGAAACTACACCAGTCTCCATTTTCTAAATATCAACATTTTATTCAGTAATGGGTCGGCGCATTAACATTCTTTATTTGCATGGCACAAAAACCGCAGAGTGTGTCACAGGCGAAAGGCTGAATCTGGTGAGTCTGCGTGCCTTGCAGATGGTCCGGCCTCACAGCAGCTGTGCAAATGAAAGACAGAGTGTCATTAAAGGAGTGAGAGAGATGGAAAGTTGGCCACAGAGGGAAAAGAGTAACACACAAGTTGCTAACTGAAAATGTAATGGAAAAAATAATAGCACGCTGAGATTTTGCTGAGAGAAAATGAATTTGTAGAGCATTTTTTCTGAATTTTGGAGAACAGTGTCAGTATTTGTGTCAAGTATGCCTATAATAATTTACATGTTAACGGTAAACTGCAAGCCATTGTCAGTGATAAAGGATTTTTCACTCAGTACCAGCTAATGCCATGTTCTGCTTTTAAAATATTCACTTGATAATCTGAGACCTGTATCAAATGCTGTCAATCAATAGCCACCAAATCTGTAGTGGGGGAAAACAGCAGGTGACAGCATCCTGCTCCATGCTGAAAACACAAAAACATTTGCCCCTCGGGTGGGGGACGGGGGGTAAAAAGAACATTTCCCCGTTGGTGCAAAAAAAAGTTTGTTG
The DNA here is from genome assembly GCF_963969265.1 of Rhamphochromis sp. 'chilingali'. NCBI lineage: Eukaryota > Metazoa > Chordata > Actinopteri > Cichliformes > Cichlidae > Rhamphochromis > Rhamphochromis sp. 'chilingali'. The sequence goes on from NC_137931.1 coordinate 34,703,677, forward strand.
CACAAGTTTATATCGTAATTCTGCATGAGAAAACTGCATTACTTTCCACTTCTGGATACACTAAATGCTCCAAATTCTCATCTTATGCATCCGCACACAGTTTAACTACTATAAACAAGGCATGCTGTGATTCTTCGGTTATAATCGGGGCAATTACAGCTTCACACCGCCACGACTGTCGCTGAAGGCCCTTTTCCACTGTCCTCACCCCCCCGAGTAATTGCCACTACATGTAAATATCAAGTGGTTAGTGAATAATTAGTCTTTCATTGGCCAGCAATCACCTCTGGGCCCCGTCTACACTTTAGACCCCTCCCTCGTAGAGCCGCCCTGAAGACAGGGGCCCCTTTGAATGACAGCGCTTTGGAAGGAAGACGAATTTTTGTCTGATTTCTCGCAGCCGCAGCGTCGATGAGAAGCAGTCGAGGAACTCCATTCTAACTGAATGGATTGGTATGGGGAGAAGCGGACCTCAAACCACGGCTAAGCGGCAGCTTTGGGACTGTGTAACGTTGACGATGGTTTTACTTTCGCTGCTGTTTCGACCAGGTAAGTGTTGCTTTTCCAATCCGTGCTCCCCCACTCCTCCTAATGCCCTGCATACAAGGCTGTGTCCCGGTAATGGAGGTGGATAGGGAAAAGTTTTCCTGCTGTTGTGTGGCTCAGATGTGACTCTTGTCAACTTTATGCTGTACTTGCATGCATTGTGCGGTAAGGGGTAATTAATGTGGGGTTGAACAGAGCGAGGAAAGCGGCCGTTGTTTTGCGGTGGTCGTCGGCTGCGGGGACAAAGTAGGTCCTGTCCTGCTGCTGCAGGATCCCAGCCTCCAGGCTGCAGCGCTGCTAGCAGATCAGCACGAGTTAACTCGCTTTCTGGACTCATTTTAGGGTCAAACATTCCGCTTTTCCCTTTCCACACAGGGACACCAAACAATCTGCTCCTAACCGCTCAGTGGCCAGCACGTTTTGGCACGCCCGCATTACTTCACTTATCTTTTTACCAACTTATGTAAAGTTACGACTTAGCTTCCCGTTAGCATAGCTCGCTAGCAGCTGGCGTCCAGCACCCACAATCAGCCCGAGAACAAAACCGCGGAGCTTTTTCCCCTTTTTCTTCTGTAGGCATAAACACCGCAGACGGACACATTTCGTACTGTAGACAGCGCCCTGTCTTTCCTTTCACGTCTCAGTTGTTTGAGTTGTTGGAAAAACTAAGGAGAGCATGTTAATTCACCTATTCATGCCTCATTTAGCTACCATGCATGGGGGTCCAACTTTTTGGCCTCTGAACGTGTTGGTGGCTGCTATCTCCCAACCCGGGATCAAAGACCAGCTCGGCTCAGAGGCATTCTTCATTTGGATCGTAAAGTTTAAGTTTTGTTTCTCACACAGGCGATTTGTCTTGGTATGGAGATTTGTTTTAAACTCTGGCGGTGGTATTATTTGTTGTGTTTATATGAGAAAGTAACTAGTGCGCATGCTTGTAAGCACTGTGATAAAATTAAGATATTGTTTGTTTGTTGTGTTTGTTTGTTTGTTTGTTTAACAGAAATGCACATTACTGATATATACGCTTATCATTTCAAAGGAAGTGTTCAATCATGATGCCAAAAATAAACAGCAGCCTTAGTGACTTTCAAAATAAAACCTCAGGTTCATCTTTGTTCAAGAGTCATGATGAGTCCACTAAACCCATCACGAAGCTTAAGAGGTTATTATTGTAACCTATATGAGCCACCATATCTGTCTGTTTTTGCATTTATGGCATTATTATGCTATAAAAAAGTTCACTGAGTTGGGCTCGGACAGAAACTCGTCACGTCAGATACACTAATGCGTGATTTACTAATAGAAGCACTCTTTGTGTGGTCGCTTTGCTTTTCTCACGCTTTAGTGCTTCCCACATGGTCCCCAAACTTGTTGGTAGCTTAACTAAGTCCTCAAACATAAAGAGCCTTTGGGGGGCTGTATGGCTGTTGATGGCAGGTGATTGTCAAAAAGTGTCAATCACGGCAGACTTGGGTGACCTCTTAGCAAGGCGGGGGAAGGCCTGTTGGAATTCAGAGGAGGGATGCGTCTGACTTGACCTCTCGCACTCCATCTCGGATCAGCGCTGGTATTGAAGCGCATTGGCTGTGAGAGGCATTAATCATCCGGTGCACCAGACTTCTGCATAAGGGAAGAAAGGGTGGAAAAAAACCCCTCAAAAACATAGTGTTTACCGATGTGAAATCTCTGTGCTTATCTTGTCTTTGTCCAGGCTGTTTTGGAGATTCGGTGCAGCTTTGGAGTAAATACAAGATTATTCTGTTGCAAACAGAGAGCAGTTTATTGCAGTTGATCTCACTCTTGCCGTAAAAGTATGTGTTGAGATTCTGGCTGATCCTGATCTGAGATGGAAATGTTTCTACCTTGCAGCAGGAATTACTATCCCGGTCAGCGTATGAGACACGATACCCAAAAGTAATGTGAACACCCTGAAAGGAAATTGACGAATAGCCACATTTTTTACTTCTCTCCCAGAAGTAGTTGTAGGTCTTTGTTTTCCTTGATATTAAATAACCCACTGGTGGATCATTACTTAACTGGGAACCTTGAAACGGACCACCAAAAACTCTGCTACACAGCCTATACTGCTCTTCCCATACGTTGAGCCTCACTGTGCCATGCATTGTGGCTGGACTTCACTTACCTCCAGCAACAGCCAAAACCACATTCAACACCCTCCGCCAAACTAACGCAGGTTGGTCGCCTCCTGCAGTGAGGCTACATGCTATTTCTGTGAGAGCTAGTTGGGGGAAATAAGTTTTGACTGACTTTGGAGCACAGTGTGGGATTAAGGCCTCGTGAGCTCACGCATTTGCGTTTTAATGGCTCTCCTGATTGAGCTAAACTTGATAGTGGAAAAGCTGTGTCTGCTGCCTCATGCACTGAGGTAATATGTCTGTAAATGTCAGATGGATGGTAGGGCATTTTGGGAGATTTTTTTTTTCTGGTGCACATTAGTTTACTTTTCAGGAATTATTTATTTTTTTCAGAGTGGGGATGAAGTGTTCTTACTCAAAAAGAGAAATTCCCCTTGCAACCGGCCCGATTGTAGTACAGTTTTGTGATCATCATGGGTTTTTTTTGTTTGTTTGTTTCTTTTAGCACACTGCCAGCAGTGTAGAATCCAGCGCTGTAATGCAGAATATGTGGCATCTACCTCACCGTCCAGTGGTCTGCAGGAGGACGTGGCTTTAGATGTGGACTACTGCATCGCCCTGCGGGCCTATGCCATGTGCACCCGCCGGCAGGCACGCAGCTGTAGGGGCGACCTGGTCTACCACTCGGCCGTCTTTCGCATTAAGGAGCTATTCTCTCAGCATAACTGTTCCAGCGATGGGCCGACCTCTTCCGACAAGGTCCCCAGCACGTCTCGGCCAGCTCTTTTAGAGCTCTGCAACTACGAGAATCGGGTCCTCGTGTCGGGCTCAGCCGGTCAGCAGAAGAAATACGCCCACTGTGGATTATTTGGAGACCCGCACCTACGGACTTTCAGAGATGAGTTTCAGACCTGCAAGGTCGAGGGGGCTTGGCCTCTGATCGATAACCGCTTCCTGTCTGTACAGGTGACCAATGTGCCTGTTGTCCTAGGCTCCAGCGCCACAGCAACTAGTAAGGTAAGGATAACATCAGAACAGCTGTGTCCAGCTGTGTCTGCACAGCTTAAATCTAAGAAATGTCCATTTTTTCATGTCTTAACTTGTTTAAGTTGCTCTTTCGTGTGTGTTTATTCTAACACCAAAATATGTGAAACTGCTCACAATTTAATTAAAGAAAATTAAAGAGTAGAGCAAAATTTTACTAAAATAGCCCCAAAAATGTCAATCTCACAAACCCCTGGGGGAGGTGAAGCTCACGTAGACACTCCAACTGGTCATGTTTAATCTGTGTAAAATGTCAGAAACTTCCTCCGGTCACCTATGTCCATGTTGGAGACGAACACTGATGCAATACTAAGTTTTAAACGAATGCCCTACACATTAGGAAGTTTTTTTTTTTTTTTTTTTTTTTTTTTTTTTTTTGGGCGTGAGCTCAAGTATTGCCATAAAGTATCAAACATGTGAAGTTAATCGTCATTCCATGGTGCCTCTCGAGTCTCCAGCATTCCTCGTGTCTTGGAGCTCCTTCAGATCTATGAGGGGAGAAGAGAGGAGGGGAGTCCTTCAGCGGTGTTGAATCACAGACATGCATGAGCGCTCTACCTTTAACACATGGGTGGTCATATGGTAGTGATTAACGCTCACTCAAACATTTTCCTCCGCTGCCACGATCTGGAATGTTTTTTCACCCCTCTGGTCAAATAATTAACTCGCTGCTTTTTGTGTAAATATGGAATCATTTGGAAAAATAAAGGAATAATTGGCCAAGAGCAAAAAGGTTTTTGTTTTGTTTTTTAAATTCTGTTAATTAAATAGGATGGTCTCCCTGGCCTGATTGTGGTTTGTGTATGTGTGCACGTTTTCTCTCTGTTTACTACTTAATATTTAGCTCATGAAGCTGAGTTTTTAATATTAATGTTTTTTCTTCTTTGTCTTTTGCCCAGATAGTTTAAAAAAATGTCTTTCATTGTTCAGGCATTACTCTAACTGTACTAAGCTAATTTTAATTCTCCAAGCTAAACATAAACCAACAAACTACACGATGTTGTGTAATAGGATTGCTCGTAAAACTCGTAGTGCGTCTTGGCTGTGCAGCCTGATGTAAGACTGTAGTATTGGTGCATCTTTGCCAGCACCCACATGCCCCCATCATGTTTTCTGAGTTGTTTTCAGCTGCCAGACCCAAGACAGGAACTCATTCATCAAATAAAATACAACCTTTAAGTGTAAACGTACCCACAACCAGTGCTTTGTCAGGATCTTTTCATGAAACGGGGGTTAGGCCCCTTTCTGATGCTCAGCTGGACGATGGAGGAGAGAAGAAGTGGAGGTTTTGGACAGTTATCTAATGCAACCTTTAGATACAACATCCATGGACAACTAGTTGAGTTGTACTAGTTCAGCATCAGTTGTTTGCTTTTACGTGGAAATAGATGGGTGATGATAGTGACACTTTGACCTCGATTAGCCCCATTATGTTGCCTGTTTTCTTATATGAAACAGATTTTGTAATCAACATGAATTAATTGGCTAAAGAGTACAACAGAGACAAATCATTCTTTAGCAAGCTGAGTGTGAACCACTAACACCCTATGCATGGAAATATTTGGTTTTCTGCTGCCACCTTGTGGCCCTAAGTGGTACTACTTATTGGGCATCTGTTATGATCAGTTAGAGGAGTGATGTGACTTGGAGAACCAGCAGTAGATAGTTGATGGAGAAAAGAGTAAAGTTTCAATCAGTCACTCCACACTAATTGAATGTTTTTTGTCCTTATTTCAGATCACAGTGATCTTCAAGTCTTACCATGGCTGTACAGATCAGAAGGTCTACCAGGCCACCACTGAAGACCTACCCCTGGCTTTTCAGGATGGGACTCGCAGTGGCGGTGAAAGTGGCAGCCTGACCATCGCAGAGCGAGGTGGCTCCGGAGTCGGTCGGCAGGTGAGGATACAGGCCCGTTACATTGGCACCTCCATCATCATCCGGCGCGTGGGTAGCTACCTGACCTTTGCCATCCGCATGCCAGAAGACACCCTGGACTTTTCAGAAGATGGCGGCGGTCTACAGTTGTGCTTGCACGGCTGCCCACGCAACGAGCTCATCAAAGAGCACACCCTGGGCCATCAGAGCCAGCAGCCACACCTTCAAGGCACCAACACAGAGCTGGGCCCTCTGCGGCCTCCTCACCAGATCTACACAGTGGAGCGAGCCACTGCCAAGTGTAGAGAGACTCTGCAGGTGGAGGATGTGTACTTTCAGTCTTGTGTCTTTGACTTGCTCACCACCGGAGACCCCGAGTTCTCCATGGCTGCATATGGTGCTCTGGAGGATTTGAAGGCACTGCCACCCAGTAAACTGAAGCAGAACTCACCGAGGCCCACTCGCCTTCACAACCGAGGAGTGTCTCAGACTATCGCTGCTACTGCAACCAGCAGCTCATTGCTCTCACTCCTCATTCTGCTGCTTTTGTAAAAAAAAAAACCACATAAATGAATATGAATGACATGGACGTAGATGGATCATGGAAGCATTACAAGCTTGAGGAATTTGTGGATTTTGTGAACTTTCTGTTGTCATTTGAAGGATTTCGCACTCAGAAAAGATTGCATTTCTTCCCCCTTTTTCCCTTCTGTGGACACATCATTTGAATGCGAACATGAATGCATAAATGTCACACAATTTGGGGTCTAGTACACGTTTTTATCACATGAGCAGTTCGTCTACATTCAGTTTAAAAAGAAAAGTTAAGCTCACAGTTGTTCGTAAAGGTTTTTGTAAATATTTCATTCACATTCAGTAAGGAAGTGCACAACCTCTAAATGCTCCACCACATGGTTTCTAGATCCTCAGTGGTCCAGTATCCGTAGCACCTAACAGTTTAACTGCAAATATTGTGTATTTAATATCTTTCTATTTCATCTGTTGTTTTAAAAATTGGTGTTCTAAATACACAGAATCCAACAACTGTTTGTAAAAACTACCTATCTCTTAAAACCTGATTCGTTGGTGTGATTTTTTTTTTTTTTTTTTTTCACCAGTTCTGTTCTTTTCCTGTGAAGCGCTCCCTCTTCAAGCTGTTTGGCTTCCTGTTTTTAAAGGTTTAAAACAAATCTTTATATAATAATATATTAAAAGAGTGTATATATGTGTTTTATATTATGTAAATTTGCCTGTGTATAGATGTTTTAACTGCAATATGTTTTCCATTTGTTGTGCTTAGTAGGTTATTTTGAGTCTTTGTAATTAAAGTAAACTAATAAGTGTTTGTTGTATCTGTAATATTCTTTATTAAAGTGTTGGACACTCCAGACTAAGATTTGTTTTTTGTCTCTTCAGTCCTGTCTCAGCAGTTTTATTTGATAATGGAGCTCTTATTTATTTATTTATTTATTTATTTTTTGTCATTTCCTGTCATTACACAAATACTCAGGATGATGTGTAAACGTATCCGTCTGGGTGGAACGAACAGTTACTTCGAACATGGAAATTCATGACAGCAGTGCTGCTTTACAAACGTGTGCCTGCAGTGCTTGTCCTCTCCTGGTGGTGTCCTCAGTCCATAAGTCCTGACGGCTCCTGGTATAAAGACAGTTTTGACAAGCTGGCTGTGTAGCTGTAGGGATCCACAGTATGTTCTCAGTCCCCTGTGTAAATGTTACCTCAGAGTGCTGAGTTGGCTGCTGGCTTTGCTTTTGTCTGCCAGAATGCTGCATGGCTCTAAATAGGATTTAGTTTGTGGTTAACACCAGGTTAGAGTCAACAACACCACGCGGTGCGTATATTTGTACTCTATATGAACAGTGAGTGCTGCGATTAGAGGGAGAGAGAGCTGCGATCAGTTTTTATTTCTATTAAAAATGCAATTAAAGCCCGGGCACACTCCTTATGAAGACATTACGAATTAATGCTCTATAATCAGTCTACATGGATGTAATTTATATCTTGAATTGAATTATAGGTAAGCTGACTGTAATTTTATAATACTGAGTGACAGCATGTTTCATCACACATGCAACCATACTTAATCTCTCCATGTCCCATTTCTTTAAATAAAGACAATGTGACATTTGCATGATGTGTGAGATGACAGATGAAACCTGCCACGATTTTCTAATCTTTCACACGCGAATCACATTGCAGATGGCTGAATGTGATTCAGGTCTTTCTTGGCAGACTTCATCACCTCTTTCTCGGTGTTAGCGGGAAGGAAGGCGAGGATGGAGAATAGTACTGGCAGGAAAAATGTTGTTTTTGGGTGGCCCAGCAGTAGAAATAAGAACATTTTCTGAAGTATTCTACTTCAGCATGATATTAATGTACTTGCACTTTTAGATTTAAATATGTTTCATATCCAAATAATTTCCCAAGCTGTTGTTTGTCATCCATATAAAGTAACAATTTCAGATTTAGACATTAAAAATGAACAGCTTACAAGATACTTCCCATGCAGTTTCCAAGAATTTCTTTAAAAATTGCTTTAACCAAAAATGTCATTTTCATTATTATGCTTTTTATTTTATTTTTTAAAAGATCAACAACACTACATGCCATTTATCCAATGACCCTTCGATGAAGCCTGAAAACTATGATGGGAATCAAATCAAAATCCCAATACCTAACTATAAATGAAAACCATTTAGACCTGCAACAGGAAATTGTTTCCTATGCAGTGTATTGATATCAACAATCTATTAATGTCTTATACATGACATAAAACACATGGCTAATATTGTCCAGGTCTCCCTAGTGTCTCTAAACAGCTCTGATTTGACATGAATGAGGGAGCTCTGGGGGTGTCTGTGCTGTTGGTGGTGGATTCTTTGGGTTGTGGGGTTTGACCTTTGAGGATTAAGCTTGCTCTGATGCATCCCAAGGATGCTTGTCTAAATTTGGATTTGGGGAGTTTGAGTCTGGATCAGCACCTTGGAGTCTTTGTCATGTTCCTTGAGCAATTCCTGAGCTGTTTCTGTGCTGTGGCAGAGTGTGAAGCCGCTGCTGACAAGGATGATCGTCGCTGTGAAGGGAGGTATGAGGTCGACAACAAGGCTCAAGTGGGTGGTATGTGTAAAAGTAACATCCACAGTGATGGCAGGGCTCAAGGTCTTTGGGTCCTATAGATGATGGTTTTAATGCCATGACTGATTAATGTATGTGTCAGATACACATTGGGGATTAGAACATTGCTATTTTGGTACTTTTACTTTAGATAAAGACTTTGAATGCTTACCTTACAACTTTCTTTCTAACATATCTTTTCCTCCAAAGGTATGATCTCGGCTCGGTTGAGATGATGGCATCACACCGTGTTCCTTCCGGTTTGCTTTAGAATTTTAAAGTTAAAAAGCCACGAGTCTCGTGACCTCGCAGGACAGATTGGCACTATAGCTTAAATAATAACCCAATGCAAGAGCATCCTCTTATGCAGCCTGTTTAAAGGTGATGAGCTCCTTGACATCTTTTGAACATTTAAAACATGAAACACACTTTTGATTGGCAGTAAAAACACACATTTTCTCAAAAACTGTAAATGAAAACTGTGTGAAATGTTCCACGCTCCACAGACTTCACAGGAATCCTGTCAAGGAATTAGCACAGTGGATGTAACATGTTGCCAGAGCCTGTAAAGATTGCTTGTCCACCCTCTTTGAGCCATGCTATCTTGACTTTCCCCTGTAAACAAGGACAATTACCAAGCTAATGAGTTGAGGAAAAACTGCTTGAGTGATTGATACTCTTAATGGGGAAATTAATTTGATATTAATAGAGCACTTGGCAAGATAAATAGATAGTGGTGTGTTAGTCCTCTCCTTGATTGATAATGGCTAGATTGATGGCTGTCTTAATGCAAGATGTGCCTTAGCCATAAATGAGGTGGTCTTGATGAGGAGCGATTTTTGTGTCATGAGATGATCAAACGTTGAGAGCACTAAGTGCTTATATTTATTTTGATACTGATTTTTAAGTACACAGGGACTCTGGTCTTTTTACCTAACTTGGTTTTATCAAGAAGAAGAACAACTACTATAATAGAGAATAAACAGAGCTTACTGCATATGTAAATTTAAAAAAAGACATCATTTATGCTAAATGATGCAAAAGATGTTGGTCAACCATTGCTGTAACTTCCCCCATCTGATCTTGTGAGATTCTGTTTGCTCCTTAAATAATCACCTTGCATCATTCCCGCAATTCCTGATGACTCATAACCTTAACCTTCTGTTGCTGAAGCAGTTTGCTTAATGACGCACTCACAGTCTGACTGTTGCACCCCGTAAATGGCACCTAACATACTCGTATATTGCACCCTGTTACATGGGTCAGCGCTGCAGAACAAAGAGTGAGAAGTTACTCATTTCTCAGGGAGTTTGCACCAGTGTGTGTGTGTGTGTGGTTTCTAGTTGCAGCGATTACACAGCTATCTCATATTGCAGGCTCCCTCATACCTGACCAACTCAATCTTTCTGTGTCTCCTCAATAATCAGAGTGACAGCGAGCAACTAGACATATCTCACCCGCTGGCTCACTGCAGAATGGGTATTGACCTACATATCAAATCATACACTTCTGGCTTGTGTGATAGAGACGGGGGAGGGGGTGGTGGTGGGGTGCCGTATGATTGACAGCGCCTTCTTTGGTAAACACGTTTCATCCCCCGGGTATCTCCCTCTTCGTATGTATTTGTTATAGGCAAAAATCGCACGGCAAAGAGAAACGTCCCGCAAATCCTATAAGCTTGGAGTTAGAGCGGCTTCGGCACCTCCGCTACTGTAACAGTAGAGAACAGCTGAGAACACCTGGCTGTCGGAGTGTGTATTTTTATTAACGAGCCTATGTCACCAAACTTTTAACAAATGGCCCCCCGGCACCCTGAAAAACCCAGCTCGGAAATTAAGCATCTGCATCATAAATCTTGGAAAGTTACAATAATTTGCAATTCACTCCCTCATCAAAGGCAATATTACCCTAATTTATTATCTCCCGGCACGAGGGGTGCGCAAAGGCCGTGGAGATAAGAGTTTATCAGGAGGGGGATTGATTTTCATTAACTGATTGTAATAAAGATGAACTGCCTGCCGTGCACACTGACCAAGAGTCACACTTTATTGTAATTGGGACAATTTATTTTATGAGCCAGTGGCTCAACTTTTTTGTCCCTCCCCCTTTTTTCTTTCATATCCATCTCCGCTCTTCAAAATAGGAATCTAATGTCTCAGCTGTTCTGCTTCTTTTGTTACAGTGACTCCCGATGTATGAAGATGATCATTACAAGATGTATGTGGAGACAATTCAAATGTCAACAGATGTTACTTTAGATTTAGCTTCTGGCATCAAATCAGTGCCACGGTTTTCTAAACTTGACTGATGGTGCGTGCCTGCCTTATATCAACTTATTGCTTCCTGCTTGTCTGCATTGTAATGATATTTGTCCCCGTTATTCTCGTGAAGCGTTGCTATGACACCTATTCACTGGGATTTATATATTTAGGGTTTTTTTTTTTTTTTTTTTTTTTTTGGTATTTTGTTCCCATCAACCATTTCCTGAGAAGTACGCTCCAAAAACGGAGTGAAAGATAACCAAAACAGCTCTATATGTTGGATCATAGTTATCACATGAGAATAAAACGACTGGAATTCCAGTCATGATGAACTCCAGAGTCGACTCCCGATGATGTGAGAGCTGTAGAAAACGGCTTCATGTGAAAAGTGTTTAAAATGGTTTTAAACAGCAGTCCTGAATCCATATAGGGCCGTTACGCAATTACCGCAGCTTCCTCACTCGGCGTCAGAGACGACCTCTGAGGTGGTGAGCAACATCTACGTCCTGTAAAAGTTTCAAGCTCTTGGAAATGCCGAGGGGAGCGAGTGCTTGTGCAACAGCTCCCCCTCTCTTTGCGCCGCCGCGGTTCAGCGCTTCAATGCAAGTGTGAGAAACGAAACATCCAGTTTGAATTTTTATTGTAAAATTGGAAAAAAAGGAGAGAAAGAGAGAAAAGCCTCGATAAGCATTTCTTTTTTGATACATATCTTTATCTTACCATAACCGTAAAATCAAATAAATAAAACTGGCAAAATAAATAAGAAAAATAAATAATAAATAAAATAAATAAACATCAAATTACATATTTGACCCGATAATTATAAAATTATTAAATCATCAGTCATTAATATGAAGTAATCTAAGCAGCAAGTATTAAGAAATTTCAACAGGGGAAAAATGTTTGGTTTCTCAGGCTAATACAGAACACATATTTTTTTTTCTTCATAATTTTATTTTATTTTTTTATAAAAAGATACTGCTTTCCCTGTCAGTTATTCCATGCTGTACTGACGCTGCCACAAAAACAGGTGGCGCTCTCCTTTTTTGTTTTTTTTTCTTCAATAAAAAAAGAAAAACATTACTACCTGTAAACAGCATTTTCTCCTCCGGGTTAAAAGAATAATACTGAGATTCTTCTTTTTGCGCCCTGCATTTCAGTAAAGTCTACTCACAGACTCCATACTGCTGTTTCTATGCTTTTTGTACGCTTTGTGCTGAGAAACCAGAAAGTTAATATCTTTAGAAAGCGAAACCCTCCCCCCCCTCCCCTCACCCATTTCATTACCCAAACTGTACGTACCCAAAGAAAGGTCCTGTGCTGATTTTCCATAATTTACAGATTTCATATTTATAATAAGCTACTATCCTTAGCATTCAAACCATAGTTAAAGAATCATACTGTTAATATGAGTAGTACCATAATCATAATCTTTAACGCCCCCAAGTCCACATTGAGCATGCTCAGAGATCAAAAAGGGCACAATGGCAACATGACAAATAAATAAATAAATGGATGCAAGAGTGAAAATAATGTAGATTGACTTTAGCTTGACCACATGCACTCTAATTTTAAAACTACAGGGATAATTACTAATAATTAGTAACTTACATATTTTAAACAAATTATTGTTGGTGGGATTGTAGCCCCTTTCTCTTTTCTGAATCTATAGATATGTATATAGAGGCCTATGCACTACATATAAAACAGCACACTCATTGTAATTTAGTCAAATTTGTCTCTTTTGGCCAAAAACGAGACGTTATGCGAGCTTCTGGCCAAGTCTATTTTCATTTTAATGACTCCATCTCCAGTAGAGATCCCATGAGAGAAGATATTTTGACTGGGTTCACATGGCCCAGTATCACCTGGGGAAAAGGGAGGGCATATATCACAGCTCCCTAAAGCTGTGAGAAGAGAATAAGAGTAACTTCTCAGGGGAAAGACGACGCCCTCAGGCAAATATATAAAAATCTAACCTTTTTACTGAAAATGTACATTATATATCACTACATCCTGAACTGATCCTCCCCCTACAATATTATACTACTTCACAAAATCAAATATTTTATTCCACTAAATATTTCCTGAAAATTACCGTATTTATAAGAGTAGATTTAAAAAAAAAAAGAAAAAAGTCTGGCACAAAGTTTTCAGTCAGGTGAGGAAATGTGGTGGTTAAACTTGCATAATTTGGCAATTCATGACGAGAAAAGGCATTTCAAAAAACTCCCTCCTAGCGCATCTAAATACTGCTTGCAACAGAATAAAACACACATAGTAACCGGGGATAACATTTACTCCCAGTCTACTGAAAATGATGCACCCTCCCCTTTTTTATAACACTGATCCAGTGAACTTTAATCACACAAATAAAAGAAAAAAGGAAGAATTGCTGGGTCAAAGTAACACTAAATGAACGTATGCAGACATCAGGATCTGGAGAGTCATTCTGGAGGATAAAATTGTTATTCCAGACTGCAGAGGCATACGCAGTGGTCATGCTATCTGAAGACGCTTTAGTGTATGGGACAGTATTGTGATTACATGTCTGAAGCACTGATGTGTCTGAAGTTTAGAGCGATGATCAGAGTGCTGAGATCTCTCAGAGTCCTGAGGGGTACGATGCTTCAGAGTGTAAACTGAGTCAATGAATCTGATATTCAAATAAAGAATGTAAGTGTTACTCAACAAATCAAAGAGTGAAATAGAAAAAAACAACAACCCAAAAACAAACAGCGCATCAGATTTCATCTAGGACGCATTGAATGTGTGTCTCTTTGCAAAAACAGAAGCACAGATAACACAAGTTTGGTTATTTAATCGTATCTTCCAGGCTTGATGTGTCGTGACCACACTGCACAGGAGCCATGTGTGACCAGCACTAATGGTAAGCTGTCATCCTGTTGAAACAGCAGCAGCTGTAGCAGCTACACTTACAGGCCCGCTGCTGTCTAATTGATGGATCATTTTGCTCTTAATTTGACCTCCTAAGGCTGGTAATGCCAAGGCTTCCTTCTCTCTTTGTAGAAGCTCGCACTGTGCTATTATACCCTTTCAGAAAAAAAATACAGTTGCTCTTCACTGAAGAACATGTACAATCTCCTCTAAGCACCATATACAGATCTCCATGCCTCCACCCTTTACCATAATGACATCGATCAAGTGCCTTCAAAGTGTCCCACAGGACACGCTGCCGTTCTGCGTTTTGGGATTCCTTCAGGGACTCTGGATGACAACACGGGAGAAAAAGACTAACATCCAGCTACTGAGAGAGAAATGAACTCTGTCACTCAGTCAATTCACTCAAAATGCCAATGTGTAATTGATTGCGCATCTCTCGCCCTGCGGTGCTGCTCCCCATCTAATCAATATTATCATTACCCTAATTATGCTGCGGGTTAGCTTTGGGGCACCCGTGAACCGATGGTCCCTATTAAGAGAGAGATATGCTGGCACTTGGAGGTGAGGAAAGAGAAGCAGGAGGGAGGAGGAGAAATAGGAGGGGAGTCTGCTCCCGCCTGCTGAGAGCAGCTGGAGGAGCTTGGCAGTGGAAGAGGGCACGACCCGGGAGGGACCACTGTGACACGCCGATGGAAATTTTTACAACTGCTGTCAGGCTCATTTGTATATTTTATTAAGCAGTTACAGATGCTGTGCTGTTTTACTGCTGCGTATCCAGCTCAGCCGGGTGGCACTTTTACCACAGTGCTTTATGGTCAGATTATCTGTACTATCAAGGCTTTAATGATGACATGGAATGAGTCGCAATGACGATCAATTATAGAACCGCAACACGCTGGCAAGAACAGAGGACAGCAATGCTTGGCTAAATACGCTCTGGTTCTTTTGATGTCTGCTTTGAGAAAAGGTTACTGTGTCACTTTTGGCACTAAAGGACTGCTTTCTTCTTCTTCTGACACAATAATACAGACGGATCATGCTTCCGAGATGAAATGCTGCGATGCGAATGACGTAACGAAAGGCAAAAGAATATATCTGAACATGCCCGAAACAATGTCTAACCCATGTATTCTACGGCACTAAAATAGTATAGCTTTACTTTTTTTTTAAATACATTTTTCTGTTTTGTTTTAATATTTTCAAACCCAGTAACTATAAATGTAAAAGGAAAAAAAAAAAATCAAAAACCCTTGCTCTTTTTTTTTTCAACCTGAAGCTAGTGTTTCTTCTTAAGTTTAACTTGTAATATTATTAGTAGTAGTTTGCAGTATTAGTATCATTAATACTATATATTACTGTTCAGAACAATAAAAATGTTTGGTCCTTTGGTCCCTTAGGGGTGAAAGATTTGCAGTCCTATTGTTGCTAATGGAAACCTCAGTGGCTGCACTTCTGCGCTTACTGAGAGAGACGGGGAGAGAATAAGAGAAAGAGGGAAAGAGAAAGAAAGTCTGTCAGTGGACATATAGAATAGTTTCTTTTTTTCCACTGGTTTGTTTTTTGATCTTCAAGTTTGAACCCTCATTTGTCCAGTACAGTAAAAGCCACAAGCGCCTCTTTCCTTATATATATATATGTGTGTATATAATATGTATATAGAAATCTATTTGTTGTTGCTGCTTTTCGTTTGTTAGTTTGTTGCTTAATTAACAATTCAAGTCTCAACAAGAAAAAGTTCTGTTGTTCAGTTTCATCACTTCTTTTTTTCCAGTTTTTTTTCTTCTTCTCGTCTTTCTTGCACTGTGCCATCTGTTACTGTTAACGTCCCCCGGTGAAGCGCCTCCTCACTTCGCATCTTCCTCTTCTGCCGTAACCTACATCTTCATAAGTAAATGCTGATATGTCTTCAAAAATTCCATATGTGTTGATTTTTTTTTAAAACATATTTTGCTTTCAAAGAGAGAGAAAAAAAAAGTTGAACTCCTCCAAAGATAATATCTTCACGTGTCCTCTAAAACCTAGAAACAAAAAAAAGAAAGAAAAAAGAAAAGAAAAAGAAGAAAAAGGCCATTTCAAATCTCACTGCTCATTAAACTGTCAATCTAAAGATCAATTTCTTTAAACTTTGAGTAGTTCAGTATGGTTCTATTATATCAGTCTAATGGTCTGGAGAGAACTAACCCACGCTGCCACACCAATCAATCATCGTCAGTCACAGTGATGACAGATTTCTCCTTAATTAATATGCCTACAGTGCTGCACATCAAATCAACCCCTCTACATTTCTTCAAATATTAAAACTGTAGAAACCTTTAATGTTTAAGCTTTGCATTCACAGAACATATAGCAACCCAATACTTATCAGTCTAACGATATTTACTTTCCAGGAACAGTCAGGTGGCATTATTTGAACCTTAGTTGCATCGTGAGTGTAAAAGGACAGAGTGGTGAAAATCAGCAATACTCTTATGGGCTCACCTGTGCTGCTGCGATGAATACTGAAGGTAGGCTGTGTCAGTAAGGGCGGCTGGCATCCTTCGGTCTCTTTAACTGGACTTTCAACCTCTTCATCCCAATCTGAAAGCCATTCATGGCTTGAATAGCTGCCTGTGCGCTAGCAGGGTTGTCGAAGCTCACAAAACCTGTGTAAGAAAAGCAAAACTTCATTTACACTAACTAAGAATAATGTAGGCTAGGGCTGTTCGATATAACGATATATATCGGATGACGATATAAAAACGTCTATGTTTCATTTTACGCTATCGTTTGTTTCGTGGTGTCGCAAAATAAACTGTTTACGGCAATATTTTTTCATCGTTTTGATGGTCACTGTAGTGGCTATATTCATTTCTTAAAGTCCTCTCTTTCTCTTATATTTAATATAACCACACTACAGACGGACAAGCGCCTGTTTTTATGCGTTGTCGTTAGCAACAACGATGGTAAAACCATCGCATGTCCGCTTGTTTATTTTCCACATAAACCTTTCACAATAAAGCTCAAGATGCTGTTGAGAATTTTCAAAATAAACGGAATCACATGAAAAAGTATGCAGAGTATTGATGGATGAGAAGCAAAAAAATAGTCGTCAGGTGCTAAAAAATAAACCTTAGACTCAAACGTTAGAACAGGCTTTCCCCGCAGCACGCCGTGTAATAAATACTCACGAAAAAAACGGCGGCCTTACAACCTATGTCTAAAAATGTGTAGTTTCATGCATCGGTTAAAACACTCGACTCCAGGTACAAGACGCGCAGCTGGAAACACTTCACCTACCCGAGATTCACAGAATTTACAGAAAATATAAAATTTTTTGTGATTTATATCGTTATCGGACGATAGATGTTCTATATCGGGATATGAGATTTTGGTCATATCGCACAGCCCTAATGTAGGCACCTTAACAAGCGTTTAGGGGAGAATTTTAGTAATTTTTTATGAATAATATTTACTGTAAATTACTCTGTTAAAAAAAGAAACAGGTGGAAAAAAAGGCAATCATAATGAAAATGTAAGTGTTCTGTTGGTTTCCTCATCACGTCCTGTGTACCTCTAACGGAAGTCTAGATGGTGTTATTGATGCAGGAAGGACTGCGGCGCGGCCTAACAGCTGCTCAGAGCTCGTGACAGCCGGACACGAGGTGGCTTTTTAATGAAAAATAGGCCACGAAAAGTTTGGGGCTGTTACTGCCAAACGACATCGCTCTGCGCTCACGCTCTCTCCTAGTTGACTGTTTTTATTTGGGAATATAATATTAAGCTGCATTCAGAGATGAAGACATGTCCAGGATTTGGATAAGAAGCATGCATTTGTTGATTTTGTGCGGTGTAATAAAATGATGAAACAGTGCAGAGAACCAATGACCCTAACTCGAAATAAATGTTATATTTTATAGCATGCAGGCACTTTCTTTACAGCTGCGTGGATTTTGAACCTTCGAAATTTAATGACTGAGGGTTAACACGCCTACAAAGTTTCATTGACTCAGTGCTATTCTTTTAATTTTCTGACCTGTGAATGAGTGAAAGAGAAAAAAAAAAATCACTGAATAAATGAGTTTGATCAAAACAAGAGCAAACACAGAACGATGATCATAGGAGACAAATCTGCTGCAGACACACAAAACCTCCCCGCGATAAACCACCTCCTCAAACCTATGAACATCCTGTTTCCATCATGTGTAAAAATAAAGCCTTGAGAATTCAGTGACCAGAAATTTCAGTGGAGTGTGTCTCCACTGATGCGCTCCGCTGTGTCTGTGGTGTCATTAGGAACAGCTGATGACCCATGAAAAAAACAGCAGGAGGCTCTCCACGTCCACCACCACATGGGAGGGAGTCTACATGGCCTGCTTGGCTCAGGTTTGGCCCATTACGGGGGAAAAGTTGCGCTACAAAGAGCCGAGCTGAACGGAAGTCTGAAGAAAGTATAGAGACGGGATAAGGAGGTGACCTCCTAACCCGCCATCACCTTAATGCGTTCAGGCTAGAAACAGAGAGGAGATACCCGTTTAGAGGTCTAAGCTCAGTTTCTCTGTCTTTTACACCCCATCAATCTAAGTTTATTCCCTCTTTCTCCTTTCTAGATTAATTACACACGTGTTCCCTCCTTCCCCAGGCCTAACATTATGTTGTAAATGCATAGTGCATAAGTCAATACTGCAAATAGCTCCTCTTTCATGAATTTATATATTATTAAGTCCCCCAAGGGAGACGGAACTGGTGATCAATTTCGCCCAAGGTTCTTTGGTTCCCTGAAGTGAAAACAAAAGCTGATCTATAATTGTCCTTTTCCTTCCTTCCCCTCAACCATCACTGCCTGCCTTTTTGTAAGCCCTGGGGTTGGACGCGCATGTAGGCTGCCAGAGCTAAATGGGACAAGAGGTGTGGAAATGTGTGAATCAGCCTCAGCGGTGAAGGTATTGACAGATATTGGGGTTACACAATGGTGATGAGGATGCTGATGCAGCACCTCAAGGTTTCCAGGTCACACAGCCGGCAAGCAGAAACAAGGACGTGCGGTCTGATCGACTACATCCCGATTATTTTGGCTGCAATGTACTCTGCGCATTGCTTTAAAAGCGCCGGTGCCAAAACACAACAGTCATCAAGATGCAAAATTAGGTCAGTCTGTCAGGGGTAAGATCGCTCAGTCCTCCAGGTCTGTGAGCTGTCAAATGTCATCAGAGGCAATGGTATATACATTATATATATATAAAAAAATTTGTGTTGTGTGTTTGAAAATAAAGAAAAGACAAACATTTTACTATTTAACCTGTATACACCAAGACTGATTTATTATTATTAGATTTATTCAGAACCAAGTGTCTTTATCTCTCAAGCCGGGGTCAATACAAATTGACTTGATATAATTTCATATTATATCAAGTTGGTCTTGGACTGTGTGCATGTTGCACTGTAGGACTCACCAAAGCACTTGCTCTGGTTGGTTGCCCTGTCCATGAAGACCTTAGAGGAGATGACGGTACCGAAGGGCAGAAACATTTGCATGAGTTCATTGTCTCCAAACTCCTGTGGCAGGTGGTAGATGAACAGGTTACAACCCTCTGGACCTGGTTGCAGAGATACAGCGAAAGTTTGATAGAAAAAGAGAGAAAAAGCAGTCAGTTTGTCTTTTTCAGACCTACATATTACCCAAAATAAATACAGAATATGTGCAAAGAGCTGTCTCAGACATATGTGGCACTACCCATCATACAAAAAATAAATAAATGATTAATTAACATTGGTAGAATTAGACAGTACAGGCTGAAATGAGCATTCATGCATGAGCATCCACTCTCATGATTCCTTCATATGTGGCCTTTAGATGTATCTTCACCGTTCCTGCATACACCTGGCACAGGCTCAAATCATAATTAAAATATACATTATGTGTTGCTATTTTATATATTTTATTTAATAAAAACGCAACAGGAGTTTATTAAAATCATCACATTGCAAGCTGAAAATCTTCAAATAAGCTGTCCCAATTTGCCTGCAACCATATTTTCATTGATGTTGTTTATATGTGTGTTTCATCCACACTTACTGTCACAGCTGGCTATTATAAAAGATATGCTACTACTTATCACTATTACTATATATTACTATAATACTACTCTACATCAATCCCCATGTTTTATGTCGAGACGAGACCTGTTTACAGTCTCACACAGTCCGCTCTGTTTATCTATTAAACACAATGAAAATGATGTTAGAGTGTTTTTCTTCTCTCGCTGTACAACAAGACTCAAAATGAAGTGTGTACAGTGTAAAAGCAAAGCAAGACTGGTCTCTCGTGCTCGTCTCCCCGTTTAGCCATTACAAAGTATGAGGCATGTGAAGTGTAAAAGCAATAATGTTCTCTCACCCTCACCTTCTCTCTGCTGCTGCTGCTGGATGACCTGTGCTGGTTGGGGCAGCGTTTGGCCAATGGGAGTCAGCGTAGTGGCCGGGTAGATCGCTGCGGACACGAAGCAGTAGAACAAGGAAGGAAGGAGGGAATGTGAGAGAGATGAGTGTAAAATCGGGGATCCCACAGAGAACGGTGTCAAGGATGCTTAAGGTCGATCACACAAGCGTAACGTTTCGTTCTGAGGCGCTGTCCTACACTATCTGAATACATACCACCTCACGCTATTCACGCACCACATAGCCTGCAGTTATTGTCTCATAGCTGCTACTCATTTATAGTGTTTACACGCCAGTGCAAAACCTCAGAATAACAGAATCGTAAACAAAGCCGTTCTGTCTCCTACCTGTGTACTGCTGTACACCAGTGAAGGCTTGCTGGAGGGTGTCGGCAGCAGTGGGGCTCTGGGTGGAGTAGGGCGGCAGGCCGTTGGTGTAAACGGTCTCCACGGCAGGGTGTCCGTTGGGCTGATGAGGGATGCCGGTGAATCCGTTGACGATAGGCGTGACGATGCTGGGTACAGCGGAGGTGGTGATGTTGGCTGGTGGAGAACTGAGGCCTGCTGGGAAAAAGGTTGGCTGTTGAGCACTTCATCTGGATCTCTGCGCATAATACTACAAGAGTTGTACAGCACTCAGACTTACACTAGCAGGCAGACACCCTTTTTCTCATAAAGTGCCGAGAAAAACAGTTCTCTGTACACACACGCACACACTCACACATTAAACACACAAAACTCGTGACCACGAGCTACACTGTGTCTTCTCTCTAATGCAAGGACACGGGTGCAACGTGAATCTGTCACATATCCGCCGTTTGTCGTGACACATCCTGCAGGATAGCTGGGGAGTCAACCTGTGAAAAATGAGCCTGTCTGTAGTGTTTGTGCGATACCCTGCTGGCTTGTACTGCTCAAGATGATGAAACCACTATGCAACTTCTGAGAAAAAAAAAGAAAAGAAAAGAAAAAGGGGAAACAGATCTAGACTAGATAGAAGAAGATTACAGGGGGAGATTTGCTTGAATGAGCAGGTAGCAAATACACAAAGATGTCTCGTACTTTTACACATCATAAAAAAAAAAAGAAGACAAAAGAACAACAGTTGGCAGTTTGACAAATGGGTGGGTCATAACATATATGGCGCACGCCTGAAAGGCAGCTGCTGAAGGGTTCATGAGTGGAATCAAAATTGGATGCTCCGTGTTCTCTGTCATTCAATGCATTTTAAAAAGGACCCTCCTTTAGAAAGTGCTTCCAATTATGGCGGGGACGTCAAAGTGCCCATTCTCAGCAGAATCTCACTTTGTGATGGTCTCTCTAAAAGCGCTTCTCTGTGGCAAAGCATCCAAGCTCATTGAAGTACAGCTCCCCCGAGGACCACCTCTCAATCTCAAAGCCCTCACCCTGATTGGACAGAAAGCCCAGGTTGTCACAGAAACCCTTCAGCGTGCCATATTTCCACAATCTGGGACCTCGATAAGGGACTTCTTATGAGTAGATTAGATAGAGTACACAATCACAACCAGCTCACCCAAATTGTACACTGAGATATGTGGCAATGCAAACAAAAAGACGCAGTATCACCAGAGCTGGGGTCTTACTCAAAAGCATTACATCACCCCAAAACTACATTACCAGCTGAAACCTCCTACTGCTGACTCCTATCATCTATGTTGGATTATTTTTATTGCTTTCTATCAATAATTACCCCTTTGTCTTCAATCCTCACCTCTCCTACTCTGTTTTATTCTCCATCGTCTCTCCCTGTCTCAGCATTTAAACCACGAGGAAGCTGACAGTGGAGGAGGCAGATGCAGTGACCAGGGGAGTTGCCCCAGTCCAGCGAGAGCTGTTGTGTCTTTTGCACTGATTTTCTTTTACTTTTTTTTTTTATCTCTTTTTTTATGAAGCCTCCCCATGATTGCTTGTTTCCTGCAGAGCTGTGATGAATTAGACTGCAGCTTCAGCCCATTCTCCTACCAGGACCCAGGAGAGCGCCGCTCCTATTCTGAGGGCTAGAGACAGCCAGTCTGCTCAGGCCACACGCACTTTACTGTACCACCAGATAATGCACCCTCTCCATCATCAGGCAAATTCATTTTCCAAGCCTTAGCCATAGTGTGGGAGCACACGCCTATGTATTTGCAGCAGTTGTGCAGTGATAGCAGGAGTAGCAGCAGCAGAAGTACTCGGTGGTAGCACGGACCCCTTATGTGCAATTTCATAAGTTCCGAGGTCAGCAATTACATATGACATCGGTACTGAAGGAGAACACACGAGAGAAGTCGCAGATTGGGGCCACTGAGTCCAGTCTGTTCATCATGTTGGAAATGCCACAGCAAGGAATAAACAGAAGTCTTATAAACACTATATTATCGCACCACAGTCAGTAAAGAGTGAAAAAGGGAAGTATTACTAAGTCTCCTGAACTAGATATTTTCATTTTATCCCTCAGTGGACACATAGTTCTTGCATTGTGAAAAACTGCATTCATAGCTTGTTTACAATGCGCACCCAAGAGCGCTGATATACATGTGGCTGTCAGGATGTTTTGCAACTATCAGGCTGTAATGACATGTTGTTCTTCACTCTGGCATGAGTGAATACAAAGCTGTAGGTCAGAGGATTACATATTCCATACATTTTGCTCTGAACTATAAATTTACTGTTCTTTATGACTTCACCAAGGAACACTGCAACGCTAAACAGTATCCATATGTGTTTGTCCAATACATATATTTATGTTGTGGAAGCAAAATTACTCTCATCTTCTTGAAAGCTTCTTCTTAGAGGGAAAAACAGTTGATTTGCTCCTTGCTAAGGAGAAAAAGGCTTCACATGCAACAGAAGTATTTATCATGCTAATTATATATTGAAATCAACAAGGAATGCTATACCCAAACTGGAGAGTGCAGTCATTACCGGCAGAAGGACTGTCTTTTGCCAGAGCAAGTAATAAGTACTCAAAACAGATGCTTTCATCTAACTGATTTGAAATGCGACGCATTTAGAGTCAAAGAGAAAATGTCTGTCTTCTGTGAATAACACTGTAAGGGTGGGGGTAGCTTTCAAAGTCCAGTTGTGATCCTAAGAAGAACTCTGACTTTCAATACTGCCCTTTAGATAAGGAATAAATATTTATAAAGCAAATCAAGTGTGACACAAAACAAATGAACTTACAAATGAATGTGTTTTATTGTTACAGAGTTTAATATAATTTTTCATCTAGTGAATATTTCAAAGCACATAAGTAGTTTTCAGTCAGTACGCTAATTATTTGTGAAATCCTCCCCCTTGCTTGTCATCTCCACAGATCATTTAATAAATTGTTTTGAAAATGCAAGTGTACGCTGATGACTTAACTCTGATCAGCCGTGCCGCAACAGCTTTTCTGGCTTAAGTAGCAGTGAGCCCAAACAAATAACCAAATAATAGCCAGGGTAAAAAATAAATACTAGTAAAATTGCAGTGGACATAGCCACTATGGTTTCTGAACTTCCATTATGAAGTGACAACTTCAACATGTTGGCCATCAAAGACTCACATAGCAAGCAGGTCTGGCCCGGATCTGGTATCAAGCCGGCACTGCTGGCTGACTTCTGGCATGATAAGACGTATGTCATCCAGATATGGGACAGGCCTGAAGTAGATGGCACTGTCTATGAGATGGCATGCCATATCTGGCTCGATTATGGTTTTGTTTATGTGGCCCAGGCCCATAGAAAACAGGTCTGGCCCGGATCCAGCATCTAGCTGACACTTCTGACTGACTGGTGTCCTGGCAGGGTGTATGTCAACCAGATGTGGGCCAGGTCTGGCAATGATGGCACTATTTATGTTCCTATTTTCCTATTTTAGTGAGCAGACCCAAATGCCATGTTGCAATACTATACTGCTGTGATAGCCAACGTTTCAAATACAGATTTGACAGGTTCGTGAGTGTAAACTTTATCGAAAACCTAGTGACGGTTTACTCATCTTTCCTTGTAGGTGGCCGTAGCTCAGGAGGTAGAGCAGGCCACCTACTGATAGGAAGGTTAGTGGTTCGAACCCAGTCTCTGCTAGAGTCTCAGTTTAGAGAAAGTGTGTGATTGGGTGAATGTGGCATGTTGTAGAGGGCACTTTGAGGAATCCTGAAGAGTAGGAAAGTGCTATATAAGAATCATTCCATTCATTGTCTGAATGGAGATTTTCCATGTTACTTTTGCACTATTATGTTCCGCCACTTGTTGTTATTACATGGTTTGATTAAGGTACACATTAGGCTGTCATCTGGGGCATCACAGGGCCAGCAGTGTTTCTGCAACTGGCCCATTTGTGGGCCACCTCTGGCAAACCAGATCTGGGCCACCAAAGGGCCGTTATTCTTTGCGATATGTGGGGACGTGTAAGCACATTGTGTGGTCCAGATTGGGGCCATACCATTTTTGCTATGTGGGGACATTCCGACTGAGAGTAACCATTGACTGTCTATTTTTGTTTATTCTAAAAACAATCATCCTTCTTTACTAAATAAGACTTGAAGAATGGCGATTGAAAACATAAATTCAAGAAGAAAATGTGCAATGACATTATAAACCAAGCGAGAAGCAGAGCAGCTCCTGCATTAAATTTTATACTAACTTTACTGTTGGTCATCGAAAGGAAGGCAAGTTTAAGGAACCTCAACATTAGCTCCACTTTACAGATCCTGGGGCTACTTTAGTTTTGTTATACTGAGTACATATGATACGTGATGAAATTCCAACAGAAGAAAGACTCAAAAGCATGGAACTCCAAAAAAAAGAAAAAATTCTTACTCATGGTAGATTTTTAGTACATAGAAAAAACACTGGAGGCAGCAGTACGGAAATAATGCAAGGAAAAGTTTGAAACGGAAGTTATGCAGAAAGAAAAATGCGTGGAACATTATTCACATAAGGAAAAAAGGCAGCATACAGATGAAAGGGAAGGACAAGGTTGGCATGAACTACGGCAGGTCAGGTATTCACAATGGGTGGGTGGGAACATGAGTACAGAAGGTAAAAATATATGAAACAGCACAAGTGATATTTAAAATAAAAACGGCAAATGAGAGCTAAACAAACAAGAAACTGAAAAAAATCCAACAGCAGACTGGGATCTAACACACAATACACCTGAGGAAAAGGATTCCAGCAAAGATTGAACTGCACTTTAATGATGCCAGCGTCTAGCATCTGTTGGGAACAAATCCCATAGCGTAAAAGTTCAAACACCTAATCAACATCTTCCTCATGGGGAGAAACCAGTGGCCACAGCTTGAGCCACAGTCTGTAAATCGCATATCTATAGTGTCTTGGAGGGTGCTTCACTTACAGTCCTCACTTTGGCATGCTTGATAAAATTAATAAAAATGCAACTACTGAAAGGATCCCCTGACCATATGTTATATGCAATGCTAATCTATTTCCAGACTCATTTGCACTCTAGGCTCAGCAGCACCTTCTCGTACAGAATCTTCCTCCAAACTGCAATTCAAATATGAAACAAGTTCCCCAAGTACAGAGCTGGACAGATAACAGAGAGAGACCTCCAAGCCTTTCAGGCAAGCGTAAACACACACTTCTAGACCACACAATTTATTTCCCTGCACACTGCAATGAGCAAAGTGAGCCGCCAGAAAAAGGATTCCAACCTCTAAATGTATAATCATGTGATATACAATCTTAATTTGCTTTAGTTTATACGAAAAATATTATAACATATTTTTTCAGCTGATATTAAAATGAAACTATGTGAAACTCGACAAATCATTTATTACTAAATAAATATTAGATAATAAAACAAAAACAAAAACCTTCCAGACTACTAAGCCTCCAGTGCTTCCTGCTCTACTTCTGAAGCTCATATGCATTCAATACACTGACCAAAGCAATGTGCCTGGCTTTCAGATGCCTGAGCAGACCAGCTGGGCAGCTTGTGAAGCTCCACTGCCTGCGTGCACCGGAGATCAAATCTGGTCAAGGCAAGAAGAGTGCCTGTGGCCTCTGAACAAACTTGAAGGCAACAGAAAAAGGGCTACCTTTTTCTCACTTCTAATTTTGAGAAATGTAATTATTTTGATGCCAGAGTCACGGTTTAATCTAAAAGCTGAGAAGAAACATTTGCATTTAAGGAACAATGGCAACTCATCCGTCAGACAAAGTGTCATGAAAAACAAGCCACTTTTTAAAATTTTATTTTTTTACCTTTGCCTGCACTGGAAAGACATCTCTACAGCCTTAAAGAAAGCACTTAGAGTAAAAGCATATTTCAGACTAAGAAGGACTGAAAGCTCGAGGTCACACCATCACTTGGGACACACAGGTATTCATCTTTCCAGCTGTTTCCTTTGGCTCTGAACAGACTGTCGCTATCCTTGGATGTGATGTTTTGATCTAAACGTGAAGGATAGTTGACGCTTTGTTCTAAATAAATATCTTCGCTTACCTGTCCTTTGATTGTTTGTGTTAGAATTAGTCCTTGCCAGTGCAAGGAAGCCATAGAGGACAGGTGGCATTAAGAAAGATCATCACGTCAAACAGCTCATTAGTTTCCTGGTGCTTTGTCACCACCGAAGTGTTCCGTATCCATGGTGCAGCCATGTTTGAATCCAGCAGGGATGTTGTGGCACATTCGGGCTGGCTCTAAGTGTAACGGGCTCGTCTCTTGCTGTGGAGCATCTGCACTATACTTTATGTAATATGCACTTGTGCATGCACATCTTCAGTGTAGAGCAGCACCATGCAACAGAACATTAGAGCGACTTTGATTACACACTTCTCACATCCTAACAAAGCATTCTTGACACTGCGTGTTCCTCACCACATATACCCAGCGGGATTCACATCTCTCTCCATTTCTCCTTCCTCTCCTCCCTCACCCTCTTTATCTCCCCCCCCCTCTTAATCCAGCTTTTCCTCTCTCTCTCTTCTTTTGTTTAACTTTTATTTCTTCTGCAGCACTCAGGGAGCGGCACCTGGTGAACATTATTTTCAAAAAGCATCATCATGCATCATTGTAAGGATACATGCTCTAATCAGCTGAACCATCTGGCAAACGGCTTATGCACCATCAAGCTTAAATGCTGTGCATCTGTTGATCAAATGGATGTCTCATTGTTTTCAGGGTAACACCCTTAACCTCGGAGCCTCTTTGTACTTAAGCCTGCTGTCAAACAAGGTTTGGTATGTTGCAGAGGTTATGGAGATCATTTAAATACAAGACTAGTGTCACATCACACTTTTATCCCAAGATCGGGAAGGGTTTTCATCTATAAAACCATTATTGGAGCTTTATGTTAATGCAGAGCAGTATGTGTCACTCAGAAAGGCAGTAGTATGGCTATCAATAGGTAATAGCTCTCATTTCACAAGGAAAGGGGACATTAACCTTTCTACCTTTTATGCTTTTGTACACAACTGCCAAATGTCAGAATTTAATTAAGCTGATGAGACGTCTTAATGCATAAATTAAACCTCTGTTGAAGCAGAGAAGCGCTGTGCTCCCAGACCCCAAAAAACAGATTCTGATATTACAATGAATAATTCCACTGACTCGTGGCAGACATCCTACAGTCTCTCAGTAGTGTCAGAGTCTCTTGGCCTACTTATACAGACAGCCTTGCCAGTAATGTTATGTATTCAATGAACTCTAAATAAGTCATAGCCACAAGTGTGAGAAGGGAGAGAGAAAATAGCTGTGTATACCAAAGCAGCACGTTAGTCTACCACTGCTGCAACTGCTGGCAACCACACTCATAATAACCATTGAAGAAAGGGGAAATAAGATATTTTATATTAATGATAGTCCTTGGAACTTCACGAAATTGATGATTTCTCTCAGGGATTAAAAATGTATTACATGCAATAAGAAAAGTTAATCAGTGAATGGAAGCTTGCATAGAGGCATGGTCAAAATACATAAATAGCACCACTTCATACACATCAGGATCACGGGCTTAAAGACACTTGTGATTCTCCTCTTACGCCCCATGACCACAAATATCTTGCTCTCTATTGTTTTCCCAAGAACTGATAACTATCTATAACACTGAATTACAGACAAAAGCAAAATCAGCATTACTTCCTTTAGAGTTAGACACTGATTTTCAGTGCAGAAGAGAAGAGACTGGACAAAGCCCACACACACACACACACACACACACACACACACACACACACACACACACACACACACACACACACACACACACACACACACACACACAATGTGTTTTCATATCTTTGTGGGGACATTTAATTGACATAATGCATTCCCTAGCCGCTTACCCTAACCATCAAAAACCTAATCCTTACCCTCAGCCTAAACCTAACTGTAACCCAATTGTAACCCTGACACTAAAACCACATTTTGAGTCTGAAAAATGTCTTCAAACTCATGGGAAGGGCTGTTGGTCCCCACAAGCATCGTAAACTTCCGATTTTTGGTCCCCACAAAGCTATGTATACACGGACACACACGCACACGCAGAGATAGGGGAAGATAGAAGGGCAGGGAGGCAGGGAGAGATGTTCCTAGCCTTTCAGTTGCACTGTCTTTCATCAGCACTATTGTGTTGCCAAATACAGGTATGCATGCTGAACACAAAGATGTGAATTCGAGCACTGTCAGAGGTATACGCATCAAAATATGAGTTTCTCAGCAACGCTTAGCTCCACATTTAATCACTGTCTCGGATTGATTACGGCCACCCCAAAAGTGCACACATTGCACTGAAAACATCACTGTGCATTTTTGACAAATGGGTCTCCTCTCTGGATATATTTGCTGAAGGTGAAAATTATACGTTACACATACGGCATGTGTGCCCACTGCCATGTTCCATTCTTTCACTTTTTGTAAATGTATATAAATTGATTTTAAAGGGTAAATTTAATGGTTAAGAAGAGTCCCTAACATTTCATTTTCTCACTTATTAATCCAACTGACTGTTGGTTGTGTTAAGCTGGACGACAGAAAAATTGTAAATTAAAAAAAATACCAACTTTTTTTTTTTCCCCCAACGTAAACTGCAGTTCAGCAGGAATTTGATAAAGCACAGCAATTTCTGCAGAAACGGGATTCTTATGATGCCTATAAAGAAAACCCTAAACTAGGCCTTGTTGTGCTGATGATGCTCACACTGACTGGTTTAAAGTTACCAAAGACATCACCTTAAAAACTCAATACTGCAGTGTTGGCAAAGTAGATGAGGGGAGCACAACAAAGACTTTGCTACTGTATTATTTATTTTGGCTCATGCTTTTGTTGAGTGGAGAATCTTGAAGTTCTCTGTCTCAAGAAAAATGAAACACTGCTGAATAAGCAAATGTTAGGCAGTAGGTAGGTGTTTCAAAGTCCTTCCCTTTCCTCTGTAATGGATCTGCATAGGAGGTGTTTGTTATGGAAAACAAAACCAAGTGCATGCAGATCATGCACAAGTGCTTTAAAGCACAAGGTCAAAATACTACGGGGAAATTAGCGGCTTATCTGTAAAGTTACTTATTGATATTCCTTCTTCTGCTGCTACTACACTAACCCCAAATATTGTTAGCATTCACAAACAACATAAACATGCAAATCCCACTTTTTTATTCATTTTTTCTCCCTCCAGAGGAATCATGTTGGATCACCAGAAATGAGGCACGCTTTCGTTTGGCTTGTGCACATAAAGGCTAACATGTAAATGCACATACAGGCATGTTCCATTCACTGGTCTGGTACAAAGAAACAAGCATAAGCAAGAGGAAAGGGAATGAAACTGTTTGCTCACCCAGGGTTTGATGAAACTCACCCGACACCGGGGTCATGGGGGTGGGCGGGAGGCTGTTGATGTTGAGCGCCCCCATCTGGTGGATCTGTGTGGCGGGGAAAGCCACACTAGGCGTGAGGTAACCTCCGTGGCTTGCTGCCATGATGGCTGCCTGCTGCTGCATGAGCTAAAGAAGAGGGACACGGAGAGATGGGTGGAGGAAAGGATGGTCGGATGGGGCGTGTGAGACAGGAGGGAGCAGCAGGTAGAAGGGATGTAAGGAAGGTCAGGGGAGGACAGATGGTAATGAAAAATATAGTAAGTTGCAAAGTAGTCAAAAAATGACGGGAGAAGGAGAGCAAGAGAGAAACATAGCACGGGTAGAACAGAGGGGAGGGATGTATGTTGAGGTTGATGGATGGATAGTGCATGAAAAGTACAGAGAAAGTAGAGCGGAATAAAAGAAAGAGAAGAAAAAAGAAGCCTGTCAACCTATGTTTAGTGAATCTGTCTCTCCTCCCAGCTGGAAGCCTGTCACCAGCTGCAGAAACGATTTAATAGCTGTCTGTTGGGCTCACACAAATCAAGGCATTGACATGTGCACATTATCTCTGTACTCAGGGAACAGGCAAAGTTTGCAGAGTTGCAATGCTTTTTCCCCCCCTTACAATTGTCAAACTTCACAATACTGTTTGCTGTAGCTATAGAAATGCCACAGACGTCCCCTCCCCCTGCTCCTCGGACTCGTTCCTAATTTCTGTGATGTATTTGTGATGATGTATCCTGACATTCATCCATATTTTAAGTTTCTCTTGTTTTTTAATTCAGGCAGAAACCAGTAACAAAACGAAAGGCGGAATATATTTGGGATTGGGATTTCAGTAAATGACCAAAGTCTTTGCCACTGAAAAGTTATTCATTGCCGAAAATGTTGTTTGACTCTGTTTTCAGACTGTGACTCATCAAACGAATGTTTTAATGTCAGCTTAGCGAGCAACTCGGGTTTCAGACTATGTTAGTAATATACAGTCAGTTGGTTAATAGCAGTCAATTTTCACCCACTGGCCGATCCCACAAAGAGATCAAATCAATAGTCTTTCATTCGCTCTGCATTTCTGCTTAGCATGAAGTAAGAAGTGAGCGCTGAAGCTATTTTCCATCAAACGCAGAGTGCTTATTCATGTGCACAGGAAATGCTCACATGCACCGCTGCCTTGAAGTGCACCCACACATATACTCACCTGTTCACACAACATGCATGACAGAGAATATTTGAGCTTCTGTGCTTAACTTAAACTCTTCCTGTGCAAACCCCAAGCTGAATACTGAAATCAGAAGAAAATCCATCTTGGTACATTCATGTGTACAGTTTGTGAACCTGTGGGTTTATCTGGGGATTCAACAATCTTTTGCAGGCTGTGAAGCTTCCCATCAGACATGCAGAACTGTGCGGTATAGGAATACAAACGCAGCTGGACCAGCTTCTTGCCCTCGCCTCTGCATCTGTTTAATACTGCATAGCTTGTATCTCTTTGGAGAGCCACCGATGGCCATGGCCTGAGACTCGTATGAGCAGAAATCAAACTCCTCCGCCACTGGGACTAATGCTAATGATGACATTGTGAGACAGCGAAGGTATAGAATGTCACTCTGCTTGTATTTGCATGTGGACTCTGCAACGGAAAAGCCAATTATTTTCCCTTAGTGCCCCTGTCAGGTAACCTGAAAGCAGCTGTCCTGCTGTAGAATGCCCAGTGCTGGCATCTCATTCATTAACCACATGCCTTGCCATTGCTATCTATTAACGCCTTTTGTCATTTGCATAATTTTGTCAGCATGACAAATGGGGATCATCCATTTCTTTCCAAATAAGATGAATTGAGGCTTTAAGAGGATATAGCTGAAAGAGCCTGAAATGGAACAAGAAACTAAACAAAAGCAGTGGCATAGAAACAAATAGGTCCAGAGGTTCTAGGGCTCACTTGCTTTGGCAATTTTGTGATTGCCCTCCTATTAGGACGTGAACAGGGTTGGACATCAGGAGGAAGAGTCTTACTGAAACACCACCTATTGTTTATTTATTTATTTATTTAGTCTTGAGGTACCAGGGACTTTGGGATGACTCTAATAAGCTTGAACCCATTGGCAGCCCTGTGACCTTGTACAACCTGCAGGTCCGGATGCTGTAATAACGCAGTGGAAGTAAATATTGGCATGCCCAGAATACTATCTTCTCTCCCAAGGCATGTTTTAGATAATGCAATCCTTCATGCCGGCCGTCAGATTGTCATGGATAGCAGCTCTCGAATTAATTGATGCTTCAGCAAATCAATTCATACCAGCAAATTGGAAACTGAAGCATGCAGTTATGTTGGGAAGCAGTGGTTATTACACTCTGGTCTTTAATAATAAATAAAATAAAGACCATAGTGGTTATGTTGACTGAAATTTTCAAAGTCATTCCATTTTATGTTTCATATGTCTACGCTTTCCCCCTTCCTTTTGTGCAAAATTTCAAAGGCATTATATTCAAAAGCCATTCCTCTTCCTTTATTTATGCACTACCCAACAGATAGCAAATGTCTCTGGCAAAGAATGAGCACAACTGAGTCTTCATCATCATCAGACTCAACCTTTTCTTCCATTTTTCTTTTCCTCTCGGAAGAGGAAAGAAACAGGCGGACAGAAACAACGGGGACAAAAGAGAAACGTGCGAGATGAAAGGGAGCAAAGAAAGTTGCCCAGGCTCCAGCAACATTCATTTAGTGTCAGACATCTGCTTTTTTATTGCAACCTGATGGCATTACTCTCCCCTGGTGCTAGCAGGCAATCACCTCTTTATCACATGGCAATTATCTCTGTAGCGCTGCTCTGTGACTCGCTGACTCTCAGCACTGTCACATGTGACCCCTTATAGCCCAACCAGCCAGTGACGGAGCGAGAGGGGAGGAGAGAGAGGGGGTGAAATAGGTTGGAAAAAAAAAAAATAAGTGAGCGAGAGAGACAGTGGGTCAATGAGGATAACTAAAAGACTGAAGGATAAAACTCAAGGGCCTCATTTGTTACCGCCATGCTCGAAGGCTGTATTTTCACAGAAAGATTATAATAGGTTCTTTCATCTCTGATGCACTTTGCTGTACCGTGCATGTGTGTGTGTCTAGACGCATGCAGGAGCTGTCCAAAGCCTGTCCTCACAGTGAAATCAGGCCACACACATGCTGGTGCATACGTGCGGGGGCAGTTTATAGTACAGCCAAATGATGCAGTAATCTGTAACCATCATTTCTCATGTGTGCCTTTTGAATGCGAGTCCCTCCAACAGGGGGAGATGTTTCCTAATGTGAGTTTATAGCCATCATTCTCCCTTCTGATCCACCCACACACTGTCACTATTAGCACCAAGTTAAACCATTTGCTTTCCTCTAGTTTAGCTATCTCACGCTCTGTCTAATGCATCTTTGAGGGAGGCAAGGCGGCCAAAGTGCTGGAGGAAACTTCTCACTTTAACTCAAACACAGAGGAACCAGGGAAAGCTGAAACGGCCAGCCTCACAAAGAGACGCCACTTAAGATGATGAGAGAAGAAAAGTGACTTTTGTCACATCTAACTGTGTGCCAATGTGATGTTTGTGTCGTGAAGGGGAAATACAAAAAGCAATAAAAGCTGGTTTTACCACTCGCATTCAGCGTTTCACGGGAGAACTATTATAACTCATCACTAACGCTGGACTGAAACATGGAATCTCACTCTCGTTTTCCTTTGCCTTGTGTTTTATAAAATCACCTTTTGCAAATAGGATGTCTCCTGTCAGAGCACACCGGTGTCTGTGTCGATCGTGAAAATGGCACATTTCTCATTTTTGGCATATGTTGTCAGTGTTGTACCCCCTCCAATTTGTGTTCAGAGGCCCCTCCTCCTCCTGGTTTGACTAAAATCCAATTTACTGGCTGTCAGCTCAACTCTATAATCCTATCCACTGCTGTAGTGGAGAGGTAGCTCTTTGAATTTACCATTTACTGTATTTGCTGGTTATGACTATATATACGAGCTCTCCCAATGTCTGTATTCCATACCGTGCCACCTCTTCTTCTCTTGGCTAGTGTATATGGAGAGTAGGAAAACGCATAGCGTGTCTTTAGAGATAAACTCTTTTTTTTTCTGTCACTGCAGCTTTTTGGTCTTTGGGGAATATATGTAGTTTATCTTGCAGCAAAGAAACATTCATCGTATCGTTTCAGCACCCTCCTTGTGGCTACAGGCGAAGCAAGGCTGCACGCCGCGTGCATTTAGTCAGCACCAGTGATGCAACTGTACTCATAACTGCTGCACACCTGCATGCAAGATAACTAATATTCCTCTTTATTCCACATTATTTCTTACCTAACAGACCCTACCAGTATTTAGATTCATTTAGTAAGGAAGATATGAAAATAAGCGCCTTGCTGATAATCCATTGCTGTCTGTTGCACACTCATTACTTTATCAAAAGCTGGAATGAGTTTATCTCCAAGGTTGGCCTGCCTCAGCGTTTCTAAACCAACTTTCTTTATTTTGGCAAAGTGATTATATGCTATTACATAGCATACATAATACAAAGGAGAATTTCACCTTCACTAACATCTTTCATGCTGTGTAATCTTTCTGTCAAGAAACCATATATGTGCAATTTCTCCTTTAGATTTAATGGTAATTGATTCTCTCTAATGCCAAAGTATCCCCCGTGCCCTTGTTACGTTCACTCCGAACTCAATTTCCTCGCATCATCCTGCTGTTTGTCGTATTATATGTATATATGAGGGGGGGTGGGGAGGGGAGTGAGAAAGAGCATTTACTGCGCACTGTGCGTGAGTGTGTATACTCTTGTGTGTGCCTGTATGAGTCGACACGGGTCTGTGCCACAGTAAATAAGAGTCATGGCCAACCTGTGCGGGCCACAATGGTCTCCCTGCAGACCGCTACTGCCTCCACCACCCCTTAAACATTTGCATTTCTCCACATTTTCTGGGAAAGGGCTGCATTTCATGAATGGTAATGAAGGTGGGAGTTTTACTGGAGAGAGCACAAGAGATGGCCTTGCAATTACTCGGGGATGGTCAATTTGCACATTTCACAGTGGGTCCCATGGCTGTGATATGAAAATGAGGGAAATGGATAAGCCCCCAAGACCCGGCTAACATCAACAATTAATCCTAGCATTTAGAAATTGGAAAAAATATTTAACTTTAACAACTAAGTAAGTACAGGAGAAGATGATTTTGCACTGCTCCTTCTTTGTAAATTATATTTTCCACAGATGATCGCGTGCATTTAGGCGATTAAAGCCCAGGTATTTATCACAGAGTCGGACAGAAAGCATTTCATCCAACCCAATTCAATTGATTTTAGTTTTCTTCAAGTAGTTAGTGTGTCTGTATGTGCATGCGGTGGCATATGCACTGAGGGGGTGCATGTGTGTGCTCTGCCTCAGCAGGAGAGAAGAAAGTTTGTGTGCAGATAAGTTGCCCATGGAATATTCTGAGTCAACTGTGTCCCCTGAAGCATCTCATGGGCCCAGAGGGAGGGACAGTGGGAGGGAGAGGGGAAGGGTAGAGAAGCAGTGTGATAGTGGGTAGAGGGGGCGATTGGTGAGAGGGGCTGCACAGGCTGTCTGAACTCATCAAAGAGCCGAGGGTCTGCTGTGTGCGTGTATGGTGCCATGCCCTGGGGGGTGGGTGGGGGGGGGGGGGGGGGGGGGGGGGGGGCGGTGGTGGGAGGGCAGAGTGAAGCTGATGAAGGGGTTGGAGGGTACAAGCTAACCAAATGTGTGCGCGTCTACGTGCTGAGAGTGCTGAAATCCAGGCACTAATGGAATGGCAGTACTGTTTAAGAGTAGAAGAGCTGAAAGTGGTGTTGATGGCAGTGATGATAGTTTGCCAGGCTAATTTTCACCTACAACAATATCCGCTAAGTAAGGAAAAACAGGGAAAAAAGCAGCGAACAAAGAGTCTGCGTGCAGTGAATTCGCTCAAAGACGTTTCACTGCAACAGCGGAATCCTCATTTAATTATTTGCCTGTGTGACTGATGTAAATTCTAACACTTTGGTCAGTCATCATCCCAACATGGATTATTAAGTAAAAGATGTTAAAAAGCCTACGTTCAAACCACCAACATGTTTCCCTTTTTTAGAACTTTGATTTCAGAATTTTTGTAGATTTATACTGGAAAAAATGGAGTCCAAGCCACATTAAAATTACACTATTTTGTTATTCTGCCTTCATACCTAAAATCTAATTGTTTTAAATGAAATGAGTTATGATGATGGCACAAGGGTATAAATTCTCCAGATGTTGGCTCCAAATATAATATCTACCATCTGCAGCTTTCATTGGCTGTTGGAACAAATTCTTGAATTAAACACGATTTCACATATCTTCTGGCCACTTGGGGGCAGTGTAAACAACTGCCCCCAATACAGAAGATACTGCGAGCGCAGCACTTTAATATATTGCCTTTCAGGTTAATAAGTCAAAAATTAATTAGCTTTATGTCTGCTTGATAAAGAGTTAATGTCGCTTTGTATTAATCAAAAGCAGGATTTATGCTGAGCGTTTCCAGCCACCGATGAATGAGGCCCAATCGTAGTCACTCTGGTCTGCTGTTTACCACATTTCTGTCTTTTCAGCTGATAAATGTGCCACTATGCACGAGTTAAAAGCAAGTTAATTGCTAGGTTTTATCCAATGCCTGCTGTGGCTAAAAATGATAAAATAAGAGTTTTAAAGCAAAACAGTTCCACCATGAGGGGAACGACATAGTCGCTGGACATCTCATTGTGGTTGTTGATTTGTCGCTAGCAACTCCAGCTGCTTAGGTAACCCTGTAATATGTTTACTACCTCGTCAGATGGTGAAATACATCGTGGCTTGTTTTTGTTGATAGTCGCTTCAACTGCCTCGATATTGAGAAAAATTGAAGTTGGAGCCACTTGGACTCGCTGAATGCTACTGACTTTCTACGATTTCCAGTCGCCACATCGCTTATTCCTTGCCTACTCAAATGCAAATACATGCTTATGGTGATTAATGATAGTAGATAAAATATTTTTAACATTTTTCTTCCAGTGTTAGGTACAGTATATCAAATCCTTTAAAATGTCATTGTTTGAGAGTGAAGATGTGAAACATTGCCAGAATATGAAACTCACTGCTACTAAAATTTTAAGTATGTGTACTACAAAGTAATAAGATCCATTATCCATGCATAAAATGAAATATAATCTTATTGTTTCTCCCTTTAAAGTCTACTGTGTGTGCTACATATGCCTTTTCCAACTCACCGCATGTGCGTAAGAGCTGTAGGTGCTGAAGGGAAGGGCGATGGCTGGGTTAAAGATGCCAAACTGCCCAACCATCTGCTGCATACGTCTGATGGTGCGCTCCTTGTCTGTGTCGGCGAATTTGACCACCAAGCTAGAGGAAGCACCCTGAGTGAGTTAGAAGGAAAGAAAGAAAAAAAGGGAAGAAATCAGATGAGGGAACAAACAGCCACTTAACTGCATGTAGCCCTCACACTTACACTCAGCAAATGAATGTGGTACATACATATACGCAAAAGGCTTTGAGAAAATTTGCATTTATGATTAACTACACATTTAGAGACAGCTGTGAACCAACACTTAAAAAAAAACTGCATTAAGAACGTTAGTGGTTATTATTTCAAATTTCTTAGTCTGCCATGTTCATTTGCAACAACAACTGCTGTTAACATCGATACCTAGTGAGCATCTCTAATTGTGTGTCAGAGATTTGCTTTTCATTACTGCAGAAAATTGTGGCTGGCATACATAAACATAAAACGGACAGCTGCGTTAAGAATAAAAATGTTCTATTTATTGAGTGAAAAGCTCAGATATGCAGACAGGATCAGCCTGCTTTCTTTCAGTCAGAGAGAGACATACACAAAGTCACTCAGGGCAAAGCCGACTCACTGTTTATATCATAAATAGTTTATATCCCTCATGCCCTTCCAGGCTTTTCCCTATCCGGTACGGTACATATATGTAACATCAGAGCTACTTTGTTAAGGTTAAAAGATCTGCAATGCACAGCAGTTCCTACTGGCCTGGGTAGAAGTGCTCTTCAAAGAAAATTCTTCTTTTCAGGGCGATTTCTCTCCTTCTGCCCAGCTTCCGTTTGAGTCTCCTCCTCGTTTCTGTGTCTTTGGCAATTCATTTCTATATCAAAACTATTACCCCTTTTTGCAGCCCAATAATGAAACCAGCAGGTGTGTCTGCCACACACCCTTCATTAAAGAATCTTCAAATGATTTAGCGCTACAGTTGACCTTTTGTGTGCTCCGCCTCTCCTCCCCTCTGCGCCCCCAAACAGGCCAATCGATCCACATAAAAGGCCGAAATATTACTCTGATCTGACAGTGTAGAAAGGTTGTGTGTCAGTCACGATAAGAGGCTCCCTGAAATTGATGCAAGATTGTCAATAGCAGTGGTGACTGGTAAAGCGCCTGGACTGGGTTATAGTTTTCAAACTTCTAAAGGCGGTAATGTTTTGGATCTGAGTCAAATATCGAAGAAGCTGTGTTGGACAACAGGTGCATAGTTACAAATGGCATCTGCATTAGCAGGTTATTATTGCATAATTAATTTGACTTTATTATGCTCTTTTCTGTGTGTTTTCCCTTACTGAGGTATCGCTCTAATAAAGATATCTACAGACAGCAAAAAACGGTCAAAGACAGGCATTGGACCTTTTCGACTGTAGCATATGGATTTTATGTTCTTCCTTTGCCTTTCTCCCCACATTTCTCAATATTCCCACAAGCCCTCTCCTCCAGGCTAACTCACTGGTTGAATTACAGGCTTGCAGTACTATATGTCAATGGTCAGTTGGTTAGTTGGCTGTGTGACTAAAAGACTGACTGTATAGCTAGTTGAGTGACAGTTAGCCAACTAGCCTGGCTAGCTGGTTGAACTACAGGCTTGCAGTA
This sequence comes from Rhamphochromis sp. 'chilingali', assembly GCF_963969265.1. Taxonomy (NCBI): domain Eukaryota; kingdom Metazoa; phylum Chordata; class Actinopteri; order Cichliformes; family Cichlidae; genus Rhamphochromis; species Rhamphochromis sp. 'chilingali'. The sequence continues at coordinate 34,742,698 of NC_137931.1, forward strand.
CTATATGTCAATGGTCAGTTGGTTAGTCGGCTGTGTGACTAAAAGACTGACTGTATAGCAAGTTGAGTGACTGACTGACTGGCAGGCTAGTTGGCTAACAGACGAATTGAGCACTTACTGGCTCTGGCTAATGAGAAATTAGCTTGTGCAGTGCTAATGCAATTCTATCAGATGGGAATAAGACGCCTTGCATTCACTCTGACTCATATACGATTCTATAACAAATACAGAAACAAGAGATAGAAAAACACAATAAAAAAATTCTTAATGCTTCTCAATCTCTTAAGCAAAACCTCATATATTAACACTAAGCAGAGACACTTCAAGGTTGACAGTGACACAATTGCAAGTTTAGCGTTTGTTGTTGTCGAGCATTTTACTATCTGTACGATTAACCTTGCTATGAGGTTTAACTTTGGGAGTGTGCAGCAGAATACAGACAAGATGCTCTAGTATATATTGAATATTTTACCTCGCCTTCACAGTTAAAGAAGCTATTTAAGGTCGCTCTTTGGTAATGAGAACTATGAGCTTTTCCTCTGGTTAAGGAGATTAAGTTGGAACTTTGCAGTCAGCCCTTTGCCATCTAGAACTAAAGTGTCCCTTCTTGAGAAACAAAGTTTATTGGCCTGTCTTATTATACAAGGGCCTTGTGCCATTTGCTTTCATACGCTTGCATGTATGTCCCACTCGCTGCAAAGCTTTTTTTCAAGGTCTCTACACTGAGACTGCCCTCCCACTGTTTCTCCTAAGGACACGTAAATTTTATGGCTTGTTGGCTAAGCGTCCATTGCCACATTTGTTTATCTCAGAGGTTTTCCCATTTAGGCCTGTCAGGATATCAGCGAGCAGAATCTCCATTGCTATAAAGAGAAGAGGATGAAGTGTGAAGTGAAAGTCTCATTAAATTTTTAAGCTGCCAAGTGTGAGCAGAATCCCCCTGCCGGGTGTCTCCCAGCTGCCTAGAGAGCCACTGAAGAAGCGGGAGTTAAACAGGAAGGATAAAAAGCTACTACAGAGACTTAGAACCAAAAGGAAAGTCTGCCTCTTTATGGCTTCTTCTCGTTGCCAAGGATGGTTGTGTTGGTGTCTGCTCAAGCTGCACAAGCTGCAAACCCTCATGTGAATGAAGGAGATAAAGCCTCATACCTAGTGATATATATTTCATATTCTTTTAACTTTAATGCCTGCTTGCATTTGATAACTTAGAAGGAAGATTGGTTCTCTGTCCAGTACTGGGAGATACAGTCTGTGTCTTGGCTTCAAGTGTCTCACAGTGAAGACCTTTATGGTGTTCCTGTATTTTGGGGTCAGTCATGCTGTAACTTTGTTCGCACACCTATTAAGAAATACTTTAAAAATTTTACAACACTCCAAATCAACATAATACAGTCGGAATGTTTTTCACATTTATTTTAAGAAGCTCTGCCATGGTCCAGCAACCTGTCCACAACAGGATGTCAGGAGTTTGAAGGCAACAGCTTCTGTTTATATGTTGTTGTTTTTTTTTTCAAATTTAACTGCAAACTGTGAGCTGAAAAAAAGCAGATGGTGATAGTTTCACTCTCTCTGAGTCACTCTTTTACTTTCACTCTCATCATGTTTGGTCAGCAGGAAGCTCGAAGGATGTTGGTTTGGTGTAAGTTCTAATTATACTTGCAGTAACACAACTTGTTGTTGTCAACGCAGCAACATGTATGTTAAATGTGATTGCATTTCAGCTGCCTCCTGTCAGCTCCGCACCCTCGTGAGGAGGAAAGGAGAAACTGCTGTGACTGTAAATGACAGCAGATTTCAGCAGACTAATGACTCTCGCGCTGATCTGAAATAAGACAGGTGCACATAAGTTAGATTTTTCATACCAACAATTCAGAAAATTTATATTTATATATTCAGAATCTGCTGATGTTTCCTTATATGTAAAGTATAATTTAAAATTTCTTTCTCACAGTGAAGAAAACACACTAAACTTAAACACTGGTATCACATTGGTACTTGGTATTAACATATTTTCACAGCCAAAGCATCTCAGGATCAGAACATCCTAAGCCTCCTGTCCAGTGTTTTCAAACGCCGTGACAGGCTTCAGCTCGCTACAAACCATAATTCAGTGTGATGGAAAGATGGATATAAAAGAAAAGTGTATTAATGACACAAAACACTTTATTAATAGGAGTAAGTTATTCCGACTGTAAAAAGAAGAGTCTACAGAGAGCTTTAAATCTCTTTAATGCGAGTGCCAAAATCTGTCAAATTGCTAATTTTGTTACTCAGTTAGTCGCAGCAGGTCATTCAGTCATTCATTCAACTTTTCAATCATTTCAAGACAAAGGACCTCAACTTAGAGAAACTAAAGATCTGAAAAAATTTAATTAGTAACATTGAGTTACTAATTTAATATATGCAATCTTTTAACAAAACTCAAAGAATATTTCAAAATATGCATACTGACTTTATGTAATTTGATTACATGTACATTTTCTGTATAATCTTTCCTTTGTTTAGTTTTTATACAAGTAGAGTGGCAGTCTGTTACAGGGCCTCACCATTGGCACCAGTCACACTCATATTCACACCTATGGCTGATTTACAATCACCAGTTAACAGAATTTACGGCACTTTTAATAATATAGCGCCAAGTCATAATAACAGGTGCCTCAAGGCACTTATGTTGTTATGTAGATGCCCTACAATACTAAAGAGAACCACAGGAAACCCAAACCATCTCCTGTGAGCGGTCGGAGTGAAAGGAGGAAGACAGGACAGAGACACACTGTGAAAGAGAAGTGTAAAAACACAGTGAGTAAAAAAGGTGAATGAAGAAAAAACACTGGGAATCCCTCAGCAGCCTACACCTATGCAGCATAACTAAAGGAGGATTCAGGGTCACCTGATCCAGCCCTAACTATATTCTTTAGCAAAAAGGAAAGTTTTAAGCCTAATCTAGATAGTGTCTGTCTCCTGAATCCAGGAGAAGGGTCTAAAAGTTGAAGGCTCTGCCTCCCATTCTACTTTTAAATACTCTATGTAAGCCTGCAGTCTGAGAGCGAAGTGCTCCGTTGGGGTGATATGGTGCTATGAGATCTTTAAGATAAGATGGGGCCTGATTATTCAGGACCTTGTATGTGAGGAGCAGGATTTTAAATTTGATTCTGGATTTAACAGGGAGCCAGTGAAGGGAAGCCAATATAGGAGAAATATGCTCTCTCTTTCTAGTCTGTGTCAGTACCTTTGCTGCAGCTCAGTTAACCTAACATGGAGATCTTTGGACTGTAGGAGGAACCTGCAGAGAACACGAATGTCCAGGATCTCCGTAGTTTGTTCTAAATACACGGTGAAAGGCATTTCCTTCAGTCATGTTCAGAATTATACTAAAGCTGTATAGAGTACTCTTATATGATATAACTATTAATTTTTGGCATTTGCACGGAGTTACTCTATGGTTGTTTTTCCAGTGAGGCCAACCATTACACTACCCCAGCTAGCCATAGAAGGATAAATGGACTTCCTATTCAAGCTTAGCTCTTATAATAATGGATGACTGGGAACTTGTTTGGTTATTAGAATGTAAATTGAGTTGCTAGAAACAATACTGATTGAAATTAAAGACCTAACTTAAATAAAAGCAGAATGTTGTTTAGGGAGCAGCAACACAAAGATTAATCAACCCTGTGAAAGACTGACATTAACACTCCACATTTCATTGAGTACACAACAAGATTATTACTTATGCCAGTATTTATATGTATACCGCTGCATCGGCTGCCTCTTTCATTTCATTAAAAGACGTGCCTTATTGGGTATTAAATCCTGGCACTCGTAGCACTTGCATATGTACTCTGTTCTCTGTCTGAAGTAACTGACAAGATTCAGGAGATGGGGAATCACATTTAGATGAATTTTAAACTTCTTTTTTTTCTTCTCTTGCACTCTCAATCATCTAGCTCTCTCTTCTAAGCAAGCGTTACCTCATTTGCTTTCTTTTGTTGTGCGCTTATCCTTCCATCATCCTGCTCTGCTGCTTATATCTCAGTTCCTGTGTCAGCTGAAACTGCCTCGAACTCAGCTGCTGCGCATACGGAGTGAAAAAAAAAATCAGCATGGCTCTGCGGACCTGACCCACACCCCCGTCATCTCTGTGTAATTTTGTCCTGAGACTTTCTTCCTACATCACCCTGCTGAATTCCAGCAATTTGCTCTACAGCGCTAGAATTTAAATGTTTAATTGAGGCACTCGTGGCCTGAACTTTGGTGGTGCGTGCACACCAGCGATAGCAGCTGGTGATCAAGGGATGGTGGCAGAGTATACGGGAGAAGAGATATTTATGCTTGAATTATGATGGGTTAGAGTGTGATCGGCCGCTGATGCCGGATGGGTAGTTCCACATATGGAACAAATGCAAGTGTATGTACGCTCACAATGGACTTCTAAGCATGCAGCGGCCAGCACTCTTCGTGCAGTCTCTTGATGCAGATTTCCTTTTTCATTTCCAACTCACACACAGATTAATACATACAAAATGCCCACTCCTTCTCTACATGAATAACACAAATGTATTCAGCTCAAGTCCTCCGAGCTGGAAAATAAGATCAGTCAGGGAGCCTTTGACCCGTGGCTGGACGTGGCTGTGGCAGTGAGCGGTATAGAACGAGTGTGCATGCATGTGCTCATGCAAATGTTTTACCCACAAAGTGCTTCTATTTGTAGATATTTATGCATGCGCACACATGCATTCGTGTACGTCTGTGTGCACACGCATAAAATCTAAGAAGCAAGTGTTCATGCTCTGGGGCGCTGGCGTTCATTTGCTGTAGTGTTAATATTCTGTGCGGTACACCTCAGCCACTGCTGCTATAGGTCTTTATTATTGTCATCTTTTTGACTGAAATATGAAGGAATGAGGGAATTGCTTGTTTGATTTGCCTGATAATAAATTCTCTGTCTCTTTGGCTGTCAGTGGCATTTATTTCTTTGTTTGATTTCTTCATTTTTAATCCACCTCAACATTTGGTAAATAAATGCTTTTTCATTCAGTTAACATGCTTGTACATGACTTCTTTTTGCAGTCGTGGCTCGACTGCAATCGAAACGATGTTAAATTAACACACAGGATGTGCGGCCCATGTTTTTTCCAGGATCTTTGCTACACTGACGGACACGCTGCTCTGAATAGAACTGTCCTGCTGAGGCATAATAGACCATCGGAGGTCCACTAATCTCAGCAAGGCAGGCGCACTGTGCCTGCTCCTCCAGCAGCCACAGGATATGAGATGCTGATCAGATTTCTATAATCAATTTACCAGAGCAGGAGGTATAAATCCTGTCCATTCACTCATTCTCTCTCTGCCCCCTCGCTCTCTGTCTCATTCTCCCTCTCTCTCCAAGTCTCCCCCCCTCATCCTTTCAGCACCCTGCTTATAGTTGGATGAATAATTCAGCAGCCAATGTGGTGAAAGGTGGAGTAAACAAGTCTATTGCCTAATATCCCGAGAGGCTGCCAAAGAGAGACGAGCGAGGGCAGAGAGGTAGCAGAGATAGGGGAATGGAGCAACACAGAAGGAGGGTATCTATGGAAAATGGACATCCAGAGTCTTTCCTCATGACCTGCAGTCATTTGCACTTAGATTGACTCAGAGGTTGTGCCAAAATGGCACAGCTGGCTTCAAGTGGTTCTCTCTGCTCCTCTCTCTCGAGCCACACATTGGCAACCATTAATAATGAAATCATACAGTGAAACACAACACCTGTGAGATAGGGTGGGAGGGAGTTCACTGCCCCAGCCTTTCTGAGACGAGAGCTGCCGAAACAAAAACGAGGATGAAAGCAAAGTATACTTCAGGCTACTGTATAAAACAAGTCATGACTCTCTGTCCGCTCGCCGAATGTCATGGAGAATAACTCTATTCAGGTTTGAAGTGCAGAGTAAGTAGCTTTTATTTTGACACAATCAGGTATACAGGGACCCTGCTTAAACACGAGACACATACAAATGAGCAGTACAGCTTTTTGTGCCCGCAGTAAAGCTAGTGCGGAGAGAATTCAGAGGACACAGTGTGCTTACATAAGGAGCTAATGTAATCTCACACTGGGGTTCTATCCACTGATTATGCAAACAGAACTACTGATTGATGACTCATCCAAAATTCAATTATCACTCTAAACAGTTTTATCTGGAAATCAGATTAGGATTTTTTTCAAGTACCGTGTTAATTACAAAGACAGCAGAATATTTGTTTTTGGATCTTTTTTAAAAATCTGCCATATTTATAAAGATGGATTCAGTTGATTCAAACGTCGAAGCTGAGAATTTAAAGCTCCATAGCAAGACACGTGGACTGCAGCTATTGAAGTGTTGTGGATGTTACAGATGCTTTGTGGCCTGAGTGGGTTTCTGTGCTTTTATATGAGGGAGACAGCTGTACTCACTGGCATAGTCTGGCTGCCGTGGAGCGCGCTGATTGCAGACTGAGCCTCGGTGTGTGTGGAGAACTTAACGAAGGCGCAACCTGGAAGAAAGAGCAGATGCACACCGCACACAGGTAAACACACACAAACATACAAAGAAGTACATTTACACATGTATATATTAATATAGAGAGAAATATATTGTATATCCTGTACAGTGTTCACTCAAGTGAGCCTTTAACAGTGTACAATATATTAATAAATTAATAATAATAATAGTTGAATTATATTTGACACCACAGAAATCGCTGTGCAGTGAGAGCCTCTCATTGCACAGCAGGCTGCCCAACTCCAGGCATTAGGCAGGCAGACAAGCAGGCAGAAGCTGCAGGCAAGAGATTGCACTGATGAAGCAGAAAAGCATGCTATTTAGCACCACATGCCTGTCTGTGCATATTAATTGTTTCTACGACAAGATGTTCTGATCACTTCTTCTGATTTGAACAAGGCCCGAAACAATCAAACCTCTTTGCTGTACTGTCCTTAAAGAACTATGATTTTCTCTCTTTAGGGTCTGGCTATGATACCTTTTTCTTTCAAAATCAACCAAGAAAGTACCCTTAGTAGAAATGATTGAAGGGGCAGAAACTAAAAGATGCATCACCATCTAATTCAAGACAAAAGAAAATGCATTCTCTGTGAAACTTGCAGTAACTGTCCAGCCGACTGCTCATGCAGGTCTCTGAGCTCAGTTTATTAAAATGTGAGAAAGCTAGAGCGAATAAAGATGCCCAGCGACTGACACAGAAACACATGTGGACTAAATCTGGGTCTGTTGTCTGAGCTAGCAGGACTATCCACTGAGCCACCGTGTCCTTTTATAATTACACCCCATTTCACCTAATTTCATTTTTTCATGTTAAGTTTCCTTTTTTAAAATTATTTAATCTGTCATACTGTCAGTCTCCTTATCATCTTCTCTGCTTGACCCAGTCACCCTGCCATTCTTCCTCTGTTAATGGGCTTACGCCTATGGACACCAGCCTATCACGATGCCCATTCAGCTGTCAAAGCACTGCCCCCCCTATTGAGATATGAATAGATCGGGGCTAGAGCTCGCTATGACCTGGACAAGGATTTTGCCACAGTAGTACAAACCATACATCAGTATAATTATGCATTTAACACTTCCTGCACCTTTTTAAATAAACTAAAAAAACTGAACGTGTGAAGCGGTGAGGAAGCATAAAATATTCTCTACATGTCATTTTGTATCACAGGACTTTGAGATGCAACATGGTGATGAATTTTTTTTCACTTGTTTAGATGTTTTTTATTTGATATGATATAATTATACTACTAGTACTGCTACTGCTACTACTACTACTAATAATTATTACTATAAAAAGACTTTCAAATGATACTCTCAGCCATTACCAGAAAAAAAGAATTGTGATGATGTAATAGAGGATAATGACTTGAGTGTTGACAGTTAACTTAGACGGAGCATAAATACTGCACAGCCACAAAGAAGAATGCAACTCGTTCCCATCCCCACAGTGGGGACACTTGAATCGTTTTGACATCCGTCTTTCTTTTCTCCTCCTCCAGCGTACTGCAGAGTCAGAATGTTCTTCAAACCCTTTTAGATATAATTCCATAACGATTTCCATAAGCACCGGCTGGGGAATAGGCTTTAGAGACATGAAAAACCACTGGTCTCTTTGCTCTTTGTTGCATGGCTATCTCAGAAAGGGCTTCGGGATATCAACACTTCAGTACCTGCGTAAAGTCCAGCGGTACATTCAAAACAATAGACATCAGCAGGATAATGACTGGGATTTTGTTATGCAGGAAATTCAGGTAAATACTGAAAAAGTGTTTGCAAAGCCAACAGGGTAATTTTTAAATCATTGCTGAATTAGGTGGGATCACAGCAAGATATCACATGTGGTGAGAGAGCTGGGTTTTCCAGGACTAGTAGCAAGACTAAAAGCAAAAACATTGTCCTAATTAGAGTAACGATAAATTTAAATATGGCATCTTTTAGAAACTATTAGACTTTGACAATCCCGTGTCCCAAACAACATAACGTTAAATTTTTGACATCAATTAACCATTCGGGCTACTTGACCTATATCTGATGGATGTGCTGCACAGATTTGAGACACACACTCGGATGCACTGTCACTTCTTTGTCAGTGACCTAAATAATGCTGTCAGCTGTATCACGGCTCTTACCTTTGCTGTTTCCGTCAGGACCTCTTAGGACCGTGCACTCTTCGATGACTCCGTAAGGCTCGAAGAGGCGGTAGACATCCTCCTCAGTCTGTTGTTTGTTCAGCATCCCAACAAACAACTTCCTGTCTTCTGGAACAAAAACAAGAGTCAAAAGATTACATTACAACTTTGACCTCAATTATGAAACCAATTTAAGAGCATACAATAGTGAATTGTACAGTAGAGTCACCGTTGGTGGAACAGAGACAGCAATTTAAAAAGGAAGTCTCATTTTCCGCAGGAACAAAGACACTTTCGCGGAGCCTCGGTACAGTAAAGTAACTGTCTAGTTTATTTAGTGCAGGTTGGCCTCGAGTCACATTGTATTATCTCTTTTCCCAGACTGATCATTTTAAATCTCCACTATAAGTGGGTTTAGTCCCATGTGGGCACATATACTATAGCAGCAGGGGGTAAGTGAGTGGTCAGGGGCTGGAAAGAAGAAAGGAGGGAAATGGTAGACTAATGAAGAGGTTTCTCACATGCTCACACACGCAGCCACAGAGACCCAAGACAATGAGAGAGTCTTTGGTCCTTTTAAAAGCAGGAAGGGGCTCCAGGCAGCTCTAACCTCCTACACACCACACTGTACTGGCTGAAAGCTCCAGTTCTCTCCCTCTTTCTTTTACTCACTCTTTCTCCTTCCCCTTTATTCATCTATCTCTTTCCTGCGTTCTTATTCTCTCGCTGATTCTACATTTTTCCCCTCATTCTTTTTCAACTGCCCGCCTCCCTCCCTTCCTCCCTTTATCTCTCTCTTACTCTACTAATTGCTGCTGATCCAGTGTTTTTTGTGCAGCCAGGGAAATATTTCAGTGTGCTCTTCAGTGAACAATGGCGTGTCTCTCCAGTGAGCAACGAAGGCTGGGAGACACGCCATGAATAACGCTGACTTTTCAACAGATAGCCCGTACGCCACCGAGTCCTGTTAAATGCTTTGGGATCTGATCTTTACCTTGACCTGACACGCTGTGTTTACTGATGTACTCTGGCCTTCCATGATTAATGCCACAGTGCAGCATGTCTCAGTTGGCAGCAGAAGCTCTAAAAATCTTCCTTTTATACAGATTGTTTCTCCAACACTGACCTGTGCCATCACAGGAGACTGAGCGAGAGGCAGGACAGCAGCAAAAAAAAAATCGCCGCCAGGGATATTGCCCGGTGTCGGGGTGACCTGCGACGGCTATCGATTGTGTCGTGCCGTTGCTGCTCTCTGACCCTGAGCCAAGCTGATACCCACATTCCTGCAGCGAGCACGGCAGAGAGTGTGTATGGACATGGCGCCCAGCTTCGGTTTCAGCGCTCAGCAACCCCAATGATGCACCTTTAAAATAATCACCCGTGTCAGAGCGTTGTCTAGGGAGGGGCATCCCTGGTGCCGGCTCCTTATTGCAAGTGGCAGGATCAGAGGCTATGTATCAAAATGGAAGTGATGCAATGTGACATCTGTCAGGGTGGATTGGAGAGCATTTATCTGCAAAAAAAGAAAAGCCCTGAACTGGAAAATGAAAGGCCAAGATGGTCCTTCCTTTTGCTGGAGGGAGAATATAAATTCTGAGGTTGGATCAGCAAGATGAGTCAAGAGTGGGGGATGGGGCTGGACTGCACATATTTCCCTGAATGCCGTCAGACCAAATCTTACATACGGTCCTGTGACAGAGAGGAGGCCATCTGAGCTCCTAATGTACCTACTTGGGCTCTAGGTAGTAGCTTATGCGGGTCTGAAAAGTACCAGTGCAGAACCTTTAACAGTTCTGTGCCTTTCATTCTTTATTGTATCACAATATCAGTTCACAGTGAATTACACAAAAGCCTCACAGTGTTATTGTCTTTTAAAATTGTGTTTATTCTAATTTATTTTTGCATTATGTGTGACAGAGGTATGGAGACATGTGGAGATGGTGACTGCAGAGTATCTGCTTCTTTTGTATTTAGCAGAAGTTCCTAATCTGCAGCTGCGAGAGAGAAAGAGATGGAGTACATGTTGTGGAACATAAAATGTGCTTTGAAAACAAGCTAACAATGCATGAAAACAGATCATCTAGTAGATCTGTTCCACTGTCTAGGATTCTGCTCTGGCTGCTCTCAACTAAAATGCTCCCTTGGGAATTCAGGTCTTGTGTTCATTGCCAATAGAAACATTATCTCATTTATCTACAACGCTGCAGCACAGGCGGCGTGCAAACAGACACAAACAGAGTGAAAACACCTACAGTCATTTACAGATATCTGACAGGGGAGGAAAAAAAACGAACAAATGAGGGACAAAGGGAGGGAGAAAAAAATTAGACGCAGAAACAAGGATACCCTTGCATCCCCTGATACAACGGATTAGAGATAACAGCTCTCCCCCCATGACCACACGCACAGTATACACATGAGTGCATGCCCCACTGTTAACTATCTTGTAACTACAGAGTATTGACATTTTCTCGGTAATCACCTTAACCCGCCTGAGTGCTGCCAACTGCTATTGCTGCTAACTTCCATCCGCTAACTGCAGCTACAAAACTCTCACAGCACCCAAGGCTGCTGCTAATTGCAAAGCCGCTGCTAGCTGCAAGTGTAGTTAATACTAATCTCTTGTTTAATCACTGATGTGTTACAAGCTGCAGCACATATTACAAATAATCTGCATTTTCACTGCAGTGCAAAGCTATATACATATGTCTGTTTGTGTGAATGATACTGATTTAAACAGAGGGGGGAAAGGTTGTCTTTTCCTTTGGTTTCGTCAATACCTTGTTTCATTACATTTCTGAATCTGGATCTTTTAAAGAATCTGGACACAGTGATATAAATTGGCAGAGCCTCTGTTACTTCTTCCCTTTACTGTTTGTTTTTTTTGTATGCTCTTCTTTCATAAATCCCGAACTAATACGATGAAATACTCAATTTTTCCCTTTCTCCATTTCTTCTAGAGAGTATCTTTCTTTCATATTTAGTGTAAAAAAAGCTTGTGACAGAAACAGCGATCTACCAATTCATGGCTAAAGATGAGATTCAGAAGAGTGCCATGCTTATGCATGCTTTTATAAGTCTAATAAAAGGAATGTGTATTTATGCTTCTGCCTTTGTGCATACATAAAATAGTAGCCGTTTTTGCGCAGACCTTTATGCATCTGGTCCAGTACTTCCTGGACCATGTTCAGTTGATTTCAGTTGTCACAGTAATTCAGGAGCACCTCTCTGTGTATCCTTTATCAGAAAGAAACTAAATTCAATTTGTGATTCACTGACAGCTTTTAATAGCTTTCTCAGGTAATGCTACTTGTAAGTGGACTGTATCTGACTGAGTACTGTTTTAACTGAATATTAGGTCACATACACCCGTAAAACAATGCAAAAGGCTAAAATTGCTAGCAACTAGCATTCCTCTTTCACTACCTTTAAAAACACATGCCTTAGCAATAGCTGTTCGAGGCTAGCAAATTGCTCCAACTGTGCAGTTTAACACAGAAAAACTGAGGAAAATAGTTGAATTGTGGTCTCCTTACATCATGATGCAACCTAGTCACGTTGAATATCATATTAAATTAGAGAGACTCTGCGGGTTCTGTAGTTATTAAGAAGAAATATCATCACCTAATGAATTCAGGGGTCCAATAACCACCAGCAAGTTCGCTGTGAAAACTGTACTGCATGCTGGCATTAAGATGCATTTACAGCTCACTGTAGCAGAGTACTGTATTCAACTTCAGTGACACACCACTGATGTCCTGATATTCACCTCCCCATCATGTTTAATTTACTCTGAGTTACTAAACAGATGCTTGTTTGGAATAAATGCATTGGAAATTAAACTCCAGAATAATGAATTGGCAGTGTGCTGTCTCGTTATAAATATTGATTTCCTATAAGATTTATAGGTCCATTTGAAGCTGCTCTAATCAATATAAACTTTTCAGACTAAGCATGTTGGCCCTGCGTGAACTCTTAGAGTTAACAGCACTAAAGCAAATTAAATCAGTAATATTTCATATCTCAATTTTTCATGCTGTTGCCTAACCATTAAACTACGTGCATGACAAACAATAGCGCAGTAATCCCTTTCTCATGCGTGTGTTCTCAAGCTCAAAAGCACAATACTTTCTTCTCTTTGTTTCCACTGGAAGTTTAAAAAAAATCTCCTCTTCACAATAAACAAAAATACACCACATCTCCAGCACAGTCTAATATACTGTAGACTTATTGCGCTGCGTTTGATGATTACGCTACATTACTATGCAAGAATTTGACAGTGGATTGAGACTTTGTGAATAGCAATGGGGCAGAATGGGAGTTTTTGGAGCAACAAGATGAAAAGAAAAAGAGAGAGAAGCCGGGGAAGAAGAGACGCAGAGAGAGGGAGAGAGTAAATGTGTGGGAGAGTGGGAGTGATGAGCCCATACTGTAAGTTGCTGTGCATACAGTCCTGTAGTCCTTGATAAGCCAGGATGGATGAAAGAGGCAAACCATTGGAGTGGGTAAATCATTGTCAGCGGTGGGTAGGATGAAGGAAGCAAAGGGACGTGAGACAGGAAGGGAATGGGATGGAAATGGGAGTGAAGGGAGGAGGGAAAACATACCAACAGCTTTAGGCGCTCCCTTGTTTTCAAATTTCCCTTTTCTAACTGTCTCTTTCTCAATTATTTGCAGCGGAAAGGCAGTATTATGGAAGGAGTGAGAGATATTGTGACAGAGGGAGAGCGTGCGCTATAGAGAAAAAGTACTTGTCGTAAGGATGGGGAGGTTGCTATGACAACTACTTATACAGCGGGCTGTCAGTCATGTTTCATTGGAGTTTGGAGAGGAGGAGATGAATGAAAGGAGCAGAGGAGTTGGGGAAGGAGGGGTTGGAAAAGGGTCATTTCTCCATCTGTCTGCTGAGCCCGAGTGTAAATTTGACTGTCAGGCTTGCAGATAAGGACAAATTATGAACAATATTAGCAGGCTGATAAAAGGGAACAATAATGAATGGATAAATATATTAAAACCAAATGAGATAGCATCCAGGCAGAAACAGGGGCCCTGAGAAGCCATCCAGGTTTTCTCATTTGAAGGGGAAGATAAGAGCCAGGGAGAGGCTATGAAGGGGAAGGATCTACCATATTAGAGTTAGCTACTGTAGCATACTTCCTTGTCAGAAGAAAGAAAGAACCAAAAATCACCCTGTAGCAGGAATACCAAACACTCTCCCTCCTTCACAAGCCTATTATACTTCTCCAGTGAGCAGGATGCCACACAATAACAGTGTCAGCATGTGTTCAAGCATAAAAAACACAGACTGAATGGAATGAAATTAATTAACCCTAAGAGATCACAGTTCTTAGCCAGTGGAATTGAATCCAATTTATTACATATAGGGCTCTAACTAGGGTTGTGTTTGCATTAATGAGATGCGTGCATGGATGTGTGCAAGTACAGCACGTGTGCACTCTTGTGTATAGGTGTGCTGAGGGCATCCCTCCTACCCTGGGTATAGCAAGGACCACGGATAAGAATGGAGACCAATAAGGCAGAGAGCCTGAGGTTTGGCTCGGCCTCGAGATGAGAAAACCCTGCCAAATTAACGTCTGAATAATGAGTCTTTTATGTGCTGCATTAATGCCACAGAGAGGATGGACACATTTTGTCATAATGTTGGAGCCACATCACACACAACCCAGTTAGCAGGTTCCACCAGCACACCTTTAACTAAGGAAGAAATATGGGTTGATGGAATAGTTTGTTTACCAATTTCTAAACTAAATTAGCACTCCTGTGTGTGTGTGCAGCTGTCTTTTGAAGTTTGCATGCTAACCCACTGAGTTGACAGCACAAACCGTAAGGCCTACCATGCGCCCGCCCTAATGAGGTAGCTTATTAGCGCTGTTTCCCTTACGACTTCAGATGTTGCTTGGAAACAGCACAGCAAAGAAAACAATAGTGTAGATCCAACCAAAAAGCCATCAAACCTGGAGCTCGCTGATGTGCAAATTCAACACATTGTTGAACCTCATATGACTGAATGAAGAATGAAAACTAGATTTACTGACTGAATTTAATTGTTTATGAATGCTAAACACACTGTATTTTATTTTGATGCTCTACAGTCTACAGCACCGTCAACCATACATTAGGTCTACAATTCATTTTTGACACGTTAGCTTTAACAGGCGCTACAGACCTGCTTCTCTAACTCTTGCAGCGCCTGTGGTGACAATGGCTTGACTTCATGTCATAGTGTCATCATGTTGGTGTCGCGGCTTGTCATCGGCAGCCGCAGCCCGTAAAACCCATCAGTAAAAATGCCATACAGCGGTGCACACAAGGCCTTGATAGTAATTCTTCAGAAACAGTGCATCCCTCAGTAAGCACCCCTCTGGGACAGATTCCGCTTCACCGCTTTAACATACATATAGGTATACGCTGCAAACATGCGGGAAGCAACACACAAAGTATGCAATTATCTAAACACACAGACACACGCACGCACAGAACAGCAACTACATCAACAGGCACACTAAAAGAAACATTTACTATGCATGGTCCATGTATCGTATACACCGAGAGCCAAAAACACTGTACAAACAAACATGATCGCAATGAGTAGGAGGCTGCGGTTGGTAAGTGTTGCATCACAAGCCCTATAGCGTTTTAATCGGGCCAAAGAGCTTAAGATCAAACGGTAACGTGTTACCAAACAGCAGCCTCATAAGAAAAGACAGCTTCTATATGCCACAAACATGTCCCCCACACACCAACCGAGTCTTCTCCATTTCTGAGGGGATTTGGAAACTAGTGATCATGAATTCTTTCTGGGCGCTGGCAGAAATAATGATGGATAGCATATATGACACCTAAAAGACTCACCTGTGCATCTACACACGCTCACACATGTTTGTATATAAATGCGCATATAAACACATAAAATGCACATACAGCAAAGATTGTACGCATTAATGCGATCTAATGGCTGCTTTGTTCGGTGCTGCTGGCTGGGGGATCCCAGCAGCATCTTGGCCCCCACTGGAAGCCTTGAACATATAATTACAGGCCCCTGAATTGGTTCTCCCTCCTCTAAACGTTCCATCTAAGACCTCTGAGGTGTGTAAGTGTGAATCTTGGCGTGCACGGTTGTTTTGTGCGCTCTTGCTTTCGGTACAGTTACAGTCAGCTCATCGCCCAGTTGACAGCTTACACTCCCACCTCAGAGGAGAGCAGCTGAAAGGAGAAGAATAGAAGCAGAAATTGCTTAAAATATTTTATCGCCGCCATATACGTCTCAGCAAATTTACACTCAATATGATAACAAATGTGAAATATTACTCACAGCTTTGTGTCGACTTCAGTGCATTAAGGCGCTGGTCATAAATCCTGAAACTGCTGTGCAACTTTCCTACGTAGCTACTGTATATAAACATTTACAATATGGCTCTGCTATTTATATTCTCTCCCTTCATAATGCCATCTGAAGGGCATTTTGGCATCCGTTATATTATGGATTTTTTTCTCCCACATTTTCCTCTATCCCATTTATTGCCATTCTTCTTTCCCGTCCAGATTGTATTTCTATACAGTAGAAGGCCTTTTACCTTTGGCAGTATTCAACACAGCGCTAGCCTGTTTCTTAATTATTTTCTCATCGCTCCACTGACACTGATTCATGAGAGTAACGGTGGACACACCCCCATGGCCAGCCCCCTCGCCCAGCCTCCTCCCCACCACCCCTTCACATAGTTTTTCTCTCTTTCCTACCTCTTCCTTACAGTAGAGTTGTTCTCAGCTTACAGATTCAATCATCTCCCGGACGTTATTTTTCTTTCTCTCTGGTCCCATTTTTGGCCCCTTCTGCCTCAGCATCTCCATGTCTTTTCCTTCTCTCACATTACCCTGTGATTATCTTGGCTGGCTAATGAGTTACCTTCATGGCAACTCATTAGCCAGCCAAGATAATGCTTATTTTCAATTAATTCACTTTGTCTTATATGGAGAGGAAATAATGGACTTCATAAAGAGATGACTAAGGACTTCACCATACATTGAATCAAACCAAGCTCCACAATCCCCCCTACGATGTGTCATATCAGTATCCTCTGACTTCTTGACCTCTCACCCCAAACAGCCTGGTTCTGCCGGAGGGTTTGTTCCTGTTAAAAGGGAGTTTTTCCTTCCCACTGTCGCCAAAGTGCTTGCTCATAAGGGTTATATGAATGTAGGGTTTTTTTCTGTATGTTTTACTGAAGGGTCTATCATTAGGAAAACCATCATTAGAAAAAGGACAATAGGAATTTTTGCGGTAACGCAAAGCCGAACTAATATCTTAGAGAGCAACACAGTAAAGCAAGTAAAAGTGAATAGAAATGATGGGAAAATGGGCGCATGAGTTTGCCAGAGAGAGAGAAATGAACCAAAGGAAGCTTAGGAGGAGAGAGCGAGGGGCCATGCCTAACTCCAGCTCAAGAGAGAGTGAGGACGTACCAGAATATGGGCTATCTCTCTGAAGCTTTGTCTGCAAGAGCAACTGAGCTGGCAGATGACTCTGCTGCACATGGACAAAAGAGGCTTACAGGCCACCCTGCATGTCAGCTTTCCCCAGCCAGAAGTGTGAGAGCTGTAGGGGAATATAAGGTGCACTCATGCACTCACCTGACTAGACCTACAGAGACCTCGGTGAAAGTGGATTCAGATTTTCTCTATGACTATACAGAATGACATCAGCCAGCAACTTTGGTTTCCATAAATTGTAGTCTGGGGCAGAGCGTTTCTTTACTCGAAAAAAAAAACTGCAGTGTTAACAGTTATAAGATGGGGGGGAAATGATGTATGAGGCGAGGGTGCAAATACATAAGTAAATGCATAAGCTCTAAAGCACGTTACTGGCATATTTTTTATACTTTACTGTTTCCATATTATTAGCTGGAGCAGATTTTTCAGGAGGCAAGATGCTAAACTTGGAGGTGCTTTTTTGGGAACCTTTTCCCTACTTTTTCTCGTGTGTTTTTTGTATGCACAGCCTCTGTACTGCTGATATGACTGCAGGGGGAGGACCTAACACTGTCAGTCACATTGACAGCTAAGCTGCCTTATCTGCTCTCTGCTGGTGCACTTTTAATTGGCTAGAAGGTCAATCTGCACCTTTTAGAGGATGTAATTGCACCAAAAGCATTTCATAATCCAGGACAGCCGTACTGTTTTTTGGGCCTAAGGCGAGCATGTGCACGAGGCTTTCATATTCTTGTGATTTTTTTTTATTTTTTAATCCCTACTTGTAAGAATAATCATTTTGGGGAGTTCTGCACCACTGTACTAATGAACTCCTGCAAAGGTTTTTATAGCAGAGCATTTATAGCAGAGAAATGTGTGTGATGACTGAAGGTATCTGCACGATTATTACTGTAGATACAGCACGAAGCTTACGTTGGAGGCTCCTGACACAAAAATTTGACGTCAGCTGCTTGCTGTTGAAAAAAAAGAAAAAGAAAAAGCTGTGCTAGTTTGTGTTTTATCAACACGACAAAAATTGTTACAGGTTTGTAAGGAGCAGAACTATAAGAAAGGAAAGATGCATCGCCATCTTCATCAAAGCTAATGCTAGTGGATGAAGCAACATCATACACCAGCCGAGCAGGTAGTTCTTTGCAGCATATTTGTAAGAATATTTCACCGGAGAGAAAAATAATATGCATTTGACAATATAATAATGTACTTGTTTTTCTCTTTCACTTGTATTTTCTCTGCCATCCCGGATAAAGGCATTTCAATTTTCTCAAAAAAAAAGCAGCCGTATATGCTAAAAACACACTATTGTTGCAGGTGAGAGGCTGAGTGACATTACAAATCTTAGAACGTTGAGGCATGTTCCTTTTTTGGGGGGGCTGGTATGGAGGATGGGTCGATTGATATCAGAACTGAGAAAGATGAGTGTGGATATGCACATGTTTGAAAGCACACACTGAGACTTGTGCATGTGTGTAAATTTGTGTTTCTTCAGCTTGCACACTCGTTGGAATGGGCAGCTCTCTTTGTCTACCTCCCTAATTTCCCTGACAGCCCATTTGTTTTCATTTCGAGGATATTTTGCTTCATATATAATGAAATAAACATCTATATGTTGTGCAAATCATCAAGAGGAAAGCTGGCATTCCTCATCCGATGTCAGATACATGTTGGCATTGCTATTATACTTCATCCATCAGTTTTATTGGATTTGTTTATTGTCACAGCAAATCATCTAGTGTCCTGTATTAAAGGAAATTGCAAAGCCTACACCCTGTCTAAGAAACCAGTGAACTGTAAGACTACCATACTTTCCGATTTAGCGTGCAGAATGTGTATCTTGGAATAGGATTTTTTTGAGGTAGTGAAAAAAATTTGAACCCGTCAAGCTAGCACGTTACAGCAATGGAAAAGGACTGTCTTTTCTTTTTCATCAGCTTAGACCAAACTATCAGGCAGATGGCCTTTTCCTCTACCCCTCTCTCTTCTTTGCTTCCTCTCTCTCTTACTGACAAACATTACAGTAAGCATTTTAATTCCCCCTGACCTTTACTGATCTCACCCAGGCAGTTTTGTCCATTGCTTAGGGCCAAAACAAAATGAAATTTGAATTTCCGCTCAGAATAATTTAAGAAGATCCTTTCTATACAGGGAGTCTCAACTATTTTGTAGTTTGGGTGCTGCCAACTTACTAAATAGACTTTCCGTAAGAGCTCTCTCTCTCCCTCTATTTTTCTTTTGCCTGTGGGACTGGGGGATCACATATAGTGTGATTTGAGCGTGTGAGAATGGGAAAGACGGGGGAGACTGAGTGAGCACAACATCCCCAACCAAGTCCTCTGTTTCGCATGTATGTGTGCACAAGCACATAGCATACACACAAACACAGACGTGCTCCAACTCCAGCACACTGAGCACCAGAGGGCTTTGTGTGCAAGGCTGAGAAATGCCATGTCAGCACGTACCACATGGAAGTTTAGAGGGGAGGGAAAAGCTAAATAGTATAAAAAAAAAAGGGAGTGTGTGATGAAAAATGCATGGAGGGGAAAGGGGGACAGAGGCTCCCTGTACACAGCTGTCTACTAGGAAGCTCCTAAGGATCTTTACACTCTTTATCCAGTTGCCTCTACTGACAGTGCCCGCTTCCCTGACTGACCACACACCTCTAAAAGTGAAACTACATAAACTTATGCATCCTCAAACATGAAATATTTGTAGATATTGCAGCTGTAACACCAGTGGTTTACACTTAATTCTGCAAAACAGTGAAGAACCGCAGTTAGTAGCTGAAAAACTATTTTAACTTTATTTCCATCCATAAATGCAAATGCACAGAGCTTTATCCGTGTAGCACAAAATACTAAACCAAGGTGACTTTTTCTAAAAGCGTGCTCATGTGCAAAATTAGTTTGGAAGGAAAATAAAACATATATTAATTATATACAAACAACTGATTTAGAATGTAATAAGATGCCTTTCTCCTGCTAAAAAAGGTTGCTTCAAAGCACAGCACAGCATAAAATAGATGCTCAAATACTCCTCCAACCCACTTTCAGTTTAGTTGATTGCAAACCTTGTAAGCTGTCATGCCGCAGTCTGGTGCTGGTTATAATCAAAGAAGTACTGTTCGGCTCTATTCTTCTCTATTCTCCCAGACAACCTTCACAAGTCTCCTTAATCACACTGTAGAGGTGACGTAAGGATAGAGAAAAACTGGTAATTAGACACCTGCAGAACAACTCAATTAATCTGAAATCAACCATCTTGTCCAACTGTGCTCACATAAGAAAAAGGTGATTTGTCAACATATGTATTTATGCTATGGATATTCATTTTCCACTACGGGTATTTTGGTTAACTATCTTTTCCCACGGTGTTCGTTTTTACTGCATAACTGCACGACAACGTTAATCTGCAAAAGACGCCCATGTTGACAAACCCAGTTATAGAGCTTTAGGGGGGAAAAGTTAAGTATCAACACAGAAACAGAATGTAAATCGGCAAAGCTCTTGTAAGACACACCTCAAATGAGCCTACTAGACCAAACCCTGCTCTTTCAAATTAATTCATCGTAGCTTGGGCATTTATGCACGCTAGTAATTGTGGTTCGTGCTTAAGGTAATGTCGCTGTGCACGTGTTATGTTCTGGGTGTTGTTATGACAGGTCATGCTTGTCAGACGGCACGCAGACATGTTGAGCTCGAATTTGATTTTAATCCTCTCAGTGCTTCATCAGCGCTTTATCAATCACACCACCTGTTCTGGGAGGATTGGGTGTTAGCGAGTCAAAAGAGACGAGGGACGTCTGCATTTCAAATATCAATCACCGCCCAGTTTATTGAAGGATTATCTGAAATTAGTTTAGTTAATTCATCATTTTAAAGGACAGTTGCTTTGCTCCTGATTAGTTATTGTACACACTTGTCAATTACAGATCCCTGGAGAGTCTGTGCTGTGAGGAAAAGAAAGAAAGGAGACAGTCTGGTAGAGGAGTCAGAGAAATAATTAGAGAATAAAATACAGAAGGAACAGACTCGGCCATCACCTCACTGAAATTAAAGATAAATATTTTTGTCTCCCTGCTAATACGTTGATATAGCTGCAGAGTAAATAAAAAAAATGAAGGCACTAAATATTTTTTCTGGTTTGTTTGTGGAGGTGGATGTTGTGTGGCGGATGCGGTTATAGATGTTGTGAATTAGAAGAATCAATGTGTGAGCCTTTGTACAAAGAGGCCAAGTGGAGACCATCGCATTGACCTCTCCGCAGGTTTCTATTCCCATAGTTACTGTTGCTACGATACTGGGCTCAGCTCACCACGATATAAATGGCTAAACAGAGAAACCCTGTCAAAACCCGGTCAGAGACAAACACTGATTGAGGACGTACAGTAACGTATTTAATGCAATTTCAAATGTACAGTTCATTTTTTCCCATTTATCATAAATGATATGACTAAATAACATAGCAAGCAGTTTTTAAAAAATGAATGTGAGGTCAATATTGAAGTGTGAAAAACACTATTTTAGGTTTATTTGACATTGAACAAGTATGCCAACTTCTTCAACCATATATCATGAACACAATAGGTTTTTAAACCAGCGTGTCTGTCCAGAAAACATGTTTTAAAAGCACAAATCATCGGAGAAGGACAAAGAGAAAAATATAAACAAGCTTAAAATGTCCGCGGACAACAAGGACACTGTTCTTTCCAAACTCTGTTTTAAAATGATTTCAACTACCACACCCAAAATAACAATAGCTCAAATCTATTCATGCATTGTTTGCACCTGAACAACACAGGGACGACTGATTTTGCTTTACAGTGGCTGTTTGTCCTGTTTCAGTAACCCACAATATTCATTTCTCCTTTTTCTCTCGTCGATGTTACCATCTCGATGTAAATAACGGTGGGCAAAATATATCTCATCTAATAGCAAAACATTTTGACGACCTGCCTAATGTTGTATTCGTCCTCCTCTTAGTGCCAAAACAGCTCTGACCTATCGAGGCATGGGTAACTCGACCTCTGAAGCTGTGCTGTGTTATCTGCACCAATATGTTAGCGACACATCCTTTAAATCCTGTAAGTTGTGAGGTTCCATGTATCGGACTTGTTTGTCCAGCACATCCCACAGATGCTCGACTGGATTGAGATCTGGGAAATTGGGAGGCCGAGTCAACACCTTATTTTTGTGCACCTCAAACCATGACTTTCTGTCTTGATGCTCATGTGCCCGTTGTTGCCGCTTTCGGCGGTGGATAGAGGTCAGTGTGACTGGCACCCTGACTGGTCTGCTGCTATGCAGCCCCATACACAACAAACTGTATTCTGACACCTTTCTGTCCGAATCAGCATTCAATTTTGGGGCAAAACGAGCTACAGTAACTCATCTAACATAACCATGAGGACAAAATGTTCATTTGCTCCCTAATATATCTCACCTGCTAACAGGTGCCACGGTCAGTATTTTTCACCTCACCTGTACATTTCTGCCAGCTCTGTAAGTACCTGTAAATATAGCTACAGGTATCACACATCATTAAAACAAGTCATTTTAATTGGCTGTTGAAAAATCCTGAGCCTCTTGCAGTCAGTAACAGGCACTACTTATACACCTCATAGATATCTCATACTAAACACCTGGGGCACGCTGGGGCTTCCAGACAGAATATTATATAATGATCACTTTTAATAACCAGCAGCTCTCTATAGGAAGTCCAATTTCTTCTTCTAGAGTGTTGATTCATTTTACATGGAGGTTTTTGCATTACTATTTCAATACGTTTTGCAATTCAGCGCCAAAGTGAGAAATGACGTTAAGTGTGTGTCCCCGTCAGTTCAATGCACATGTTTCATGGCGCATATCAAAGGAAGAAAGAAAATGGATCCTAAGGTAAGCTACATGGTTGGTTTCAGTGAGAGCTAGCGGGGAGCAGGGTTTCTATTGCAAACCAGCCCAGTTAGAAGTCAAAGCTCGTGTGAAATTAACAGAACATTGAATATACTGTGTTATGTCAACCCTGTCTGCCTCTTTCTACCTGGACTCCTCCAAACCACTTTCACTCAATTCACTATTGCTCCGGTACCTCGCCCCTTTCCCGAAGGTAAAATATCCCAGGAAGCAATCCAACAAAATTTGACCCAATGTTCTCCTTGTAAAAGCAAAACTAACCCCATGTGCACAGAGGCAGGGCAGAGAAAAGGGGAGAGGGCTTTCATAAATGCAAACCAGTGTGCTCTAAAACCACAGGGGTGAATATAACCTTTTGCATCAGAGGACAGAGTTATTAGCAAAGCCAAAGTCAGAGCAGTCATTTAACTGTCTTCACAGTAACTGCTTCTCCCATTTGTTTCAGTGGTGAATCCTAAAAAAAAAAAAAAATACAAAGAAGGTAAGGAAAGTACAAATGCCAGAAAATGAAATAATGGAGTGTTTCTAAAATTTCCAATTCAATTTCCTCATGCTGACCTGCTGGTACAAGAGAAATCAATGCAGCTTGGAGTAAAGCGTTCTGAAGTGAGGGATGGCAATAGTCTCCTTTTTTCTCGTAAAAGCAAAGACCGTCTTTGTTTTGGAAGATCACTCGCTGAAAAAAATAAATCTCTCTAGAGTAAAATACTCGTACTTTGGCTGTCTGCAGGAGCAGGCGCTAACCTATGCGCTCTCTCCAGCTTTCAAGCGTGGCCATTACATCACAGCTTTTGAACTCCTACAATGTAATGTGCTCAGCGTTGTTTCAAATCGAAACAAGAAAAATTAGGCACACAGATGTACATATTTTGTCAGGATGAGGCAAAGAAAATACCATTAACCTCGAGTGTTTCATCAGAAGGCTTCAGCGGCAAAGGGAATTAGCACAAATGTCAATAAAAAAAACAAAAAACAGACAGCAATTTCCTAATACTTCTTGTTACACTCGTGTGAAAAGGGAGCAAAGTGAGAGATATTTACCTTTCCCTCCGCCTAAGGCAAAACCCATCCATCACCCGTGTCGTCAACACAACAATGTGGCCTGCAGGATTGTGCTGTGTACACCCTTTGCAGGCCTAAATTAAATCCTTGATCAGAGGTGTTACCTGGGATTAATTCAGGTGCCTCCTTTGAACACAGGAGGCTTAGACAAGAAATCCGGACCAGAATTACAGCCCTAACTTCACTCTATAGACATCAAAGACGCAGGGATAATAGAGGAACGAGAGGGAGACAAAAGTACTGTCTCCATGGCAGCCGGTGATGGAGACCTCGCCTACTGGGACTGGCTGAACATCACATCTGCTGACTTGAATGAGAGAACAGACCTTCAGAAACACTACTCTCTAGCTCGGAAGTAAGCTTTAAGGCGTGTCAGAAAAAGTAACGACTTTTTGCATTGGCACACAGACTGTATAAAAGAAAACGAATATATAGTTGAAATTTCAAGTCACTGTGGAAGTGCCTTAAACCAGAAATCACTCATCTAGCCAGCAGATGGTTGCTAAAGAAGTGCAGTTTTACAGAAGTCATTCAGAAGATCACCCTATCACCGAAGACGACTGTGGTTAGAATGCTAAAGCCGAGGGTTTAAAATGCAAATTCATGAACCAAAGGGTGACAGTGGTAGCATCCATCATTTATATACAGGCCATACAATGGCAATGCCTTTCGTTCTTTGTTGCATAATTTGTGTTGTGCTTATGCAGTGAAAGTGAATGAGCATGACGCTTGTCTCGCTCACACTTTCTCTCTGTGTTGGACGAATCAAAAGACACTTTATGGTTAAAAATACTGGGCCGCCTACGCATTACGCCTACAGAAGCTGCTCGCCCATGAGCAGCTGGCAGCCTGCAAAGGTGGCATCCTATTACATGCTTGAATTCAATAAGCTCTTTAGAGCGACCCATTCTTTCACAAATATTTGGAAAGGCCAACTGTCATGGTCCTGGGTCGTTGACCCAGCGTTTTGTGTTTATTCTGATTTTGTATTAGTTTAGGGTTGAACCTGAAGTTTGGTGTATATTCAGCCCTACCTGTGTCTGTCCTTGGTGCTCTGTTCATGTCCCCATGTTGTGTTGTAAATCAGTCTGTGTGTTTCCTGCTTTACTTTGAAGGCTCGTGTCCTAGAGTTCCTGTTTTGTTCTGAAAGTCTGTGTCTGTTGTCATTGTGTTCAGCTTGTCTCCTCCGGTCCTCATGTGTATTAGGTTCAGCTGTTCTTCGCTACTGTGTGTGATTACCTGATTACCTTGTGTGTGTGTGTGTGTGTGTGTGTGTGTGTGTGTGTGTGTGTGTGTGTGTGTGTGTGTGTGTGTGTGTGTGTGTGTTCGTTGTCGGCTCGTCTGCGTTCTATGGTGTTCTGTTCCTGTCTCTGCGTCTCTCTGCCCCGCACCCCTTTTGTATGGTCTCAGGTTTATCATTTAGTTCTCCCAGTTTACGTTTCTTCAGTTGTTTTGTCATGCCTCACTGCCTGTTTTTGCCACTCCACCGCTTGTAAATAAACACTCGAATCATCAGTCACTGCCGCATTTTGGGTCCTCCTTTTCCCCCACACCACACGGCTCACCCCGCCAGCCGTGACACCAACTACATGCCTAGGTGTTGATTTCACACACCTGGGCTAACGGGACTGAAAACACCTGAATTCAAACATCAAGAAGTGTAGCTCAATAATTCGGTCTATATAGGGTACAGCCAATACAACAAAAGAACGACCAGCCTCCTCTTACAGTCCAAATAAATGCATCCCAGGTAAAGTGGGGATTAAATTGACTGCGTGGATATCTCTGCGCAATAGAACCGCACTTTTAAAATCCACTTTAAGTATAAGGAACTATACTTTATTTATATTTACACTGAGCTGCATATTATACAGAACACACCAAATTAACAGGTGCACCTATGAGTGTAACAGTTTAGTGGCTAAGTGCAGCAACAAGCAGAAACAGTCTATCTAGTCAAAAATAAGAGTATGTTATAAAGAAAAATTAAATCAAATGAATTGGGAATAGTTCATGAAACTCGTTGTACCGGCCACAGATGAAATAAACACATTACACTACACTCTTGTGTCTGAACTCTGACCTGGCCATGTAAATCAATCAAGTTCCAAAGGTCCTTATTTTGCTGCTTATTCTTGTCAAAATATGGAAACACTGAGAGAGAGACCTTTCTTGTATTTGAAAGAAAACAGAGGACACTGACTGACTGGCCAGAATAAAAAGCCACATAACTGTTTAAGCATGAATGTCTGAAAATGTTCTTTTCCTCTTCCTTTTGGAGCAAAGGAAGCTTTCAAGGTCCAGAGATTGTGAAATGTTATTTTTCATCTGCCTTTGCTGAGGCAAAAGAAACCCTGAAAAGCCATGGTTACAGCAGTTTAGTAACCATCCTATTTCAAAATTGAGGTCTTTTCAGATGTTGTGTGCCATTCAGACCTCCTGGGACTCTCTGCAGTGTGCTGCACGAGGCCTACCATGCCTACTGGATAAAATTGTGGAATTTTTTTCTTTTTTCCCCCCAAATACACTATACCATCACATATTTCTTCCTTACCAGTTCACAGTTTCCTTGGAACCATGCAGAGTAGCAATGGAGCTAATGTGTTCTGGTGTAAATGAGTGCTCCATTTGTTCAGCCTTACTCACTTTTGTTTTTGTGCCCTAAACTTGTAATTCAATGCACAATCATTGCATATCTCTTGCATCAATTTGTGTATATTGCCAAAGTTTGTAGTTGTGTATGTTCTGCTGCTCTGGTTGGTAATTTCCGAGCTCCGATTCATGCAATCGGCGTTTGGGCTCTGAGATGCCTTATCTGCTGTGACAAATAACTGTTGAGCAGCAACAACAACAGCAGATTATCATGCAGAACAGAGCCTTTAATGCAGCGGCGATACAAAATGAAAAAGCTGCGAAGAGGCATGATGTTATAAACCACTCACTTAATTTGCTGCAGAACAGTTTCCTTCTATCACATTAGAGCTGTTAAACAGGACCGAGTGCTGCACAGAGATGTTTTGTCCCCACTATATGAAAACTCATCTTCTCATCAGTAGCGCCTCCCAAGACTATTGTCTTCACTCATCAGTAGATGAACAATAAACTTGTTGTGCTCCAGATATCCTTGATAGTTATCTTCAAAAAAATACCACTGGGATTAGGCCTAAGAAGAAGTGTATGAAATATACACCATGGTAATGCAACTATCAGAAAAATAATAATATTTCTTGATTTTTACTTAACCCTATTCCCCACCTCGCTCATCTCCAGCTCCAACAGACAATTTAGGCTTGTCCTTGGCTCAAAGGCAGTACCGCTTGAAGTGCCTTTATATTTGGTGCAGACACACACATCAAAGAGACCAGGAGCTTATTTTCAAGTATTTTGCACCCTGAGGCTAGGAACTACTTCTAAGGCCGCTGTATTCACTGTAAATAGCTTGGTTTTCTGTTCCAGCAAAGCACCATCTACCAGACAGCTGTGGGCATGGGCTTCCGTGCTCTCCTATCAGAGGTAAGATTGAAAAATAACTGTGCATAATAGTTCTGATGATTGCTTTCCTAAGGTGTTGATCGGTAACGCTCACAACAGCTAAAGCAAGTCAGCCAGGGGAAAGGCATCCAGAGTATGTTCTGCCTCTCACCTTTGAAAGATCAAACTTCTAGTTGTGTATTTGATGGTGCGGCCCAGTGATGCACTACAAGTTTCTAAGCATTCCAGGTCTCTTTTATCCAGTGTTAGTCTTGCGAGGACGTAAACACGTTTGACATCATGGGACTGGATATAAAGAGCGTGCAACTCGGGGCAGATTTTATAGGAAGTCTGCGTATTTTAAGCTGTTATTTTGCAGATTGACATTAAACACAAAAAAGTTAGGGGTTTGTGTTCAAGGCATGACAGGTGAAAAGCAAAAATGGGTAATGATAAAATGAGATATGACTTGGCGCATCCTGATGCCAGGTTGAATAAACGGAGGTTAAATTTGATAGGATACGACATGAATTTTACCATCGGATAGTGTCAAACTAACAAATCAAATATAAACGTGGCGTAGCATTTGTCATATAAATGTTTAGCACAGTTGTGGTTGCATTGCTTAGTCAGATTGAGAACAATAAATAAATACAGTTTCATAATCTTATGTAGATTGTATGTATTGTGTCTCTCCTGAGTTAAACTGCACAGAGGTAAATTGGTGAGATTCAGCTCAGGTACTCAGTAGACTGAGGAAAATAAGCCGAAAGAACAGAAAAACAGGCCAAGAATTGAATGTCAGAAGCTATCTTTTCCCTCCCTCTTTCAAATAGCATCAATCAACATTAAAGATAATGGTATCGTCTTCACTTGGTAGTAGAAGCGTGCCCTTTAAAGAGAGCTGTTTCAGTTTGCTGTATCTATTGCTTTGTCTAAGAGCACCCCCTTTATAGTGATGCCTTTCTGTTTTTGTAAGGACTTCTGTCAGACAGCAATTCTGATGCCTCGGAGTGCTTAACATCATCCAGTCTTCTTCCTGTGATTAGCCCCATGCCTTCAACCTTATATGAAAATTCATTCTAAATGTCCTCTACAACCTATAAAACATCCATACTGACTTGCGGCTGCCAAGCTGCAGGGTGTTGCTAATCAGTTCCCTCTATGGTCCATTTAGCCTCTGTGTCATTAAAGATAATACAAATAAAATAACAGTTAACATGAAGGCACTTTGAATCATTCCCCTAAAAAAAGCAAAATCTGCCTCCTTCACCAACTGTCAACGATTTGCACTGGAAGAAAATTTTATTTTATTTTTTACTTTCCTAGTCTTGCCGTTCGTTTGTGCAGAATAGATTCCAGTTAATTACAAGGCAAATGGTACAAAATGTGCTCTGTGACCATTACAATCCTGTTTGCCACGCTCAGCAAGGATGCATTGCTCATCACACCCACACGAGCGCTGTGCACAGATAAACGAAAACACATAAAGACCCCAGTTAACACACATATGTACACTTCTGTAAAGCATCCATGAGCATGGGTGTCTGTCTTTCCTGTCATGCATCATTTCAGCTTCACACAGATGCAGGATTTCAACACTTTGCTCTACCCTCTCTTGACTTTGACCAATATTGTGAAATTGTGGTATTCAGCAATGGAACTTTAATGAAAGGTTTTGCAACGAGGAATAGACGCTTGGTTGATCTAATGAGATCCCTAACTGTTTCTGCCATCTGCCAGACCCAAGTCATGACATTAACTATGCAGCCATGCTAAGCTTTAAACCTCTTTTAGATGAAGCAGCCCTCTTTGCTTTATGCAAAATGCTGATGGACAAACAAATGCACACATATCTACTTTCAATAAAACAGTAAGTGCACTGCAGTCATTGTATGCTCACAAAGAAAAACGACCCGCTTGCCTCTGTGCAAAGCAAACTTTCTATCTTATTTCACTTTTGTAGTAGTATTAATGTATCCCACGTATGACGCCTTGCTTTAAGCTATACTCATCTGCAGTATTCAAGGGTGCCATTGTTCCACCTGGTTGGGGAGAGGTCACTGCAAGGGAGGGGAATAAATGCTTAGTGATTGACTAGTCTCTGTTGGAGAAATGAGTTCTCCATTCAGTCCCAGGCTTCCAGAGGTGAAATGTCCTTCACAAAAGCAAACACAATCTGACAGGGCCCTGCAACAGACTCAAAGGCGCAGCATGGCACACGAGTATGAAGGCTCCACGATCCTATCCCTTTCCTGCGACCTGTCTCCAATTTGCACACTCACTTAGGAATCTGAAAACATTAATATGATCATTTGGGGTGTGATGGCATCAGCCACACAGGGGTAAATTAGTCCATTTTTTACTTTATTAGTTTGCTTTGCAGTTTTCTTCATTAATCATTTGGTTAAACAGGTAACTCAAAGAAAGAGAAACATAATTAATATAACAAAACATTTTAGAAAAACCACACAATGTTACTATGTGCGCGTGGTTTGGGCGGTGGCTGTTTTCTGTCTGGGCAAAAGGCGTGGCTGAGGACTCTGGGAACAAAATGCCTGCTCAGCAGGACTAACCATGGGCTTACCAGGAGCAGGGGTGTTTTAGGTTTAGTTAGGTTATTCTGTGCTTAGTTAATATTAGTGTGTGTTTTTGTTTTTTCCCCCTATTGTGTTCAAATGGTTTGGCCAAATCATTATAAAAGCTACCCTCATGTGTCTTTGTAATTAGGTCAGTTTGTGAGTTAAGTTGTGTTTCACTTTGTTTTGTTTAAGTTTCTGGAAAGTCTTTTTTGTAGAGTTATATTTAGTTGACCTCTTTTATGGGCCTGCTAAGTATGGTTTTGAATTTTGTTAATTTCGGACTTTTTGAGGGTTAAAATAAAGAAAACCCTTTTTGAAGATATTTTTTTGCCTGTGTCCTCTTTGCTTTGGCTGCTTGGTCCCTCACAGGGGACTTTTCCATGAGTGTACAGATATGTGTAATGTTAACATCAAGCTTAGATTTAATATAAATGGAGCGCATTTATCTAAAGAGACAGACTGATCGTTTATTTTCGGTAGAGCATACAGTATCACGGCAGTTCTCACAGGCTACCGCTGTTCCAGGTTGGGCCAGATCTGGAGTCCCTCCTGGAAAGTAAATTAAAACCCGGAGCAACCATCAGAGACTAGTTTTCCCTTCCATGCTTTAATTGCAGTAATTGCTGCTGCATATCACATCTGCAACTAACTGATGGATTTGCCAGTAGACCTGAGAATGGCTCGGCTCAACTGTGAGCTGCCGTTCATGTTCAGAAGGCAGCGGCTTTAACCCTTCTGTGGCTGGCGCTAGTAAGAATTGAAGGCTATTGAATCTTGAAGGCTAGTCCTAACATTTGCCCACAAAGTCTGCTTAATTAGAGAAGAAGATGTGCCTGGGTTTCTGTTATACATTGGTTTTGCATGAATAATTCAAGGCACATGAGGCTCACCGTTGTTTTTCAGGCCCCCTTTTGCTATTCACGTTACAGAAGAAGCTCCAGCGGAATAAAGGAGAGTTTCGTTCTTTCAAAGCAAAAAAGAAAAAGGAAAATGCTTACATGAAAAATCATCACAGTCATGAAAGTTTAACTCATGGCTACTAGCTTGTAAAGGCTCGTCAGTAGTCAGAAATGTTCTCTTACTTCTTGTGAAGATAGAGACAAGTCCCTTTAGTCGCAGACATGCAGTGTAATAGAGCAAGGCTTGTTTAGGAGGCCAAACTACAGAACTAGCAACAAATTATCTCTGTACAAAAAGGAAAAAGAAGAGTAAACACAGTGTGTGTTCATGTATATAAAAGAGAAAAATAAGCGAAAGACACGTTTGCACACGTGCAGGAATATTTGAAAATAGTTGCACAAAAAAGGCATACGTTATGCATGTGTTTGGAGATGTGCTGTGTGTTGTGGTTGAGGCAAGCAGTGATCTATTCTTTCCCATTACCCTACTGCATACGTGTGGTTCATTTACATTCATGGTTATCCAGATAATGAAGCTTTCAATCCGGGGGATCCTGTGGTGAGAACAATGAACCCAATTACCTCCCGCCGCTTGTGAGATGGGATGGCAGACTCTGAGACAGATGGGAGAGGCTACACTCGGCCGGCAATCCAATCACATTCATCTTGCCTGCTTCCCGTTTCCCCCGTTCATGTGTTCTTCAGCAACTTATCAACAGGCAGGGGCCAGAGAACCTGGGATCATTACATCACACGCAACAATTCTGCAAACACACACGTGCACGAACGAATTCCCCGGGGTCCACTCGAGCCTGCGCAGCCTCGCTCTCCATGCCCCACTGCTGTCATGCACATCAGGGTTCTCGCTTCCTTCAAACACAGCGCTTCGCAATGATCTGTGATGAGTTTGCATCCTTCACTTGCCGTAGGAGGAGGAGAAGGCGGTAGGATAAAGGTTTTGTGGGTGAGGTAATATCTACCTCAATCTTGATCTCCTTATCAGTCAGCCAGGGTATGCCTAAGAACATTCCTAATGAATAATGCAATATACTCAACTTTCCTTTTTCTAGCATAAAATATGCTCCGACTGTATAATCATATGCTCTGCCTGACATATTTCAATGATCCACTCAGCAAAAATTACTCACTGTAACATCAGCCCTCGCCTGTGTGTGCAGCATCATGGCAGATAATGGATAAAGTGTAAACAAGAAGTTAAACAAGCTTAATGAGCAACGATTTTCATTGTGTCTCTGATGCCCTCCCAATAACTAAAACACTGTTGAATGTGTTTATTTACTAAAGACTTTCTATGTAAAAATATAAAGCTACATATATAATAATAAAAACAAAACATAAACGTCTGGCCGCTTATGTGATTTTATTCAGCTAGAAAGTTTGCCTACTTTTTATGCATCTTCCCGAAGTTTCCGAGCTAAGAAAAAGTCTAATATAGCTCCTCTAAGAGAGGGCTTGACATTCAACAGTAGCCAATGATACAGACTGTGCCTGGACTTAGACGATGCTTGAGGGAATGTATTCCACTACTAGATAATTAGCTGGTGATTGCATGAAAGCTGATACCGATTCTGCATAATACTCCAATATTTTCTGCATGCGTCATGCAAAATATACCCTTATCTCATATTCTTAACCCCCTTTGGCCCCTAATTTTGACACTGTGATCAATAGTAATTGACTTTTTGATCAATGTGTCTCTTGAAGTTTTCCGTGAGTACTGCCACCACTTATGTCCACACTGGTGTAGGGCAGTGTATGGTTTGCTAGTGAAGATGTGCATGTTAATGTTTATAGCAGTGACACAGATGTGGCAAATAGGTGATGAGGTGACGATGAGAGTTGTTGTCTCGTGTGTGCATTTACACACCCACATCTCTGCCCAGGCACGCCTATGTGTTTCTACACGAGCACGCACACTAGACACACAAAGGCAGACAAAGACTGCGCATACACTGAACCCTTGGATGCATTATTGATAAGCTACTAATTACGCTTGTTGCAATTTCAGCTGACCTTTCCCGGGAACATCCAGGATCATTAGAAGCTGAATTCTCCCTTGAAATTGCAAAGGTAATCTACAATCCAGCTTCCTCGTTCTCCTTTTACCCCCAAAACTACCACAATCCTTGCTTCCAGAGATTCACTGCAGGATGAAGACGTGTTCTTCCATCTCAAAACAGTAACGGAAAAGATGGGAGAAAAAGCGATGAACGGCAGGCAATGGAATGAAGGAGAACAGTGGGAACACTACAGTACATCGCTGAGTTAATCTTAAACTTCTACACTCCTACACTTTAGGGTTATAATGATATATAGCTTTACAGACTTCGATTATGACCACTTGTTAATGTTATGATCTTTTAAAAAAGATTAAATACCTGCGAAGTTCGTTGGACAAACAAATTGCAAATCTAATAACCCTGGTGTAACATATTCAGTTCAGTTCAATTAAATTTTAATTATAGTGCCAAATTGCAACAATAGTCACCTCAAGGGATTTAATATTGTAAGGTAAAGACCCTGCTGTCAGATGACTGCCTATGAGCAAGCACTTGGCGACAGTGGGAAGAAAAAAAGCTCCCTTTAAACAGGAAGAAACCTCCGGCAGAACCAGCGAGGGGGAGGCGTCTGCAGTGACCGATTGGGGGTGAGGGGAGGGAGACAGGACAAAAGACAAGCTATAGAAGAGAGCCAGAGATTAATAATAACTAATGATTAAATGTAGAGTGGTGTATTATCACATATTGAGCGAAAAGAGATGAGTGAAGAAGAAGAAGCACTCAATGCATCATGAGAAGCCGCCAGCAGCCTGGGCCTATTGCAGTGGGGGGGATTCAGGGTCACCCGATCCAGGCTATACGCTTCATCACTGGAGATGATTCCACAGAAGAGGGGCCTGAAAGCTGAAGGCTCTGCTTCCTATTCCACTTCTAAATACCCTTGTAGGCCTGCAGTCCATTAGTGTAGTGCTCATATTGAAATATGAGGTATTTAAGACAAGATGGGTCCTGATTATTCAAGACCTTGTATGTGAGGAGAAAGGTTTTAATTTTTTTTTCTGGATTTAATAGGGAGCCAATCAAGAGAAGCTAGTATGGGAGAAATATGCTCTCTGTTTCTAGTTCCTGACATAAACAAACAAATCAGATAATGAAGTAAAGTTTTTTGGGCTGAAATGTGCCATCAGGACAGCTTCAATATATCTAGCAGTAAAAAAAAAATGTTCTTCCAAAAAGTTATTCCTTCATTTGATGTTTCGATGGCACTGCCTAACACATCAGTCAAAAGGTCCCATAGGTGTTCAACTGGGTTGGCATCTGGGGACTGCAAAGGTCAGAGCGTTTGGTCCACATACTTTCATCCTCATTTACGCATCTTGTGAACTTTCATACTCCATGGATAAGGCACTGTGTCATAGAATGAAATCATCAGGATAGATATGATTCATAAAAAGAAATAGGTGACCACCCAGAAACACTTTGTATTAATATGCAGTGATAAGTGGGCCTAAAAAAGGGGTCGGCAACCTGCGGCTCTTTAGTCTTTATTTTGCGGATCCGGGTGGTTTGGGAAATTAAATTAGGTATTAAGTATTAAGTATTTAGCTGAAGTGTATTTTATTTGTGTTTAGTTCTTTTTTAACTTGTAGTTCTAAATTGGAAGATTATTGTGATTTTGAAATATAAAAATAAAATTATATCTTATTATTTTTTTCATCGCTCAAAATAAGCGTCACACTCGCGGAAGCCGGTATACCCGCCGAAACGCCGTGCATTTATCGAGACTTTCGACCCCAGGTAGGCCAATTATGGATCTTCGGATCCACATTATGTCGGCAGCTGTTCTCCACCGTGAACTATGTTAAAAACAAACACCGCTCACGCCTCACAGTTGGTTGTTGTATGCATACAGCCGGCTGTAGCTTTTCAGCTCACAGCCTGACAACACAACAGCAGAGAGAGCGCAGACTTTAAGGCGGCGAGGCGTGACTGTGGGTGCCGCTCAGGTACGTCCTCCTAGACCACGCCCCGCCACACACATTAACCAGGTAAAATACATATTTAGGCAGAATTTTGCAAATATCTATTTTTCTTTTTTCAGCAGCAGAGTGCTTTTTTTCCAATTATTTTTTAAAAGTCAGCTCAAGGCTCCAAAAGCCCAAAGGCGATATAAGGGTGGCGGCTCACAACAGTTTTTGTTTGCTACATGGATCGTTTTAGTTCAGCTGGGTGTCTTTCCTTTTGTTATATTTCTTTAAGAGTTCAAATCGTGTTAACTACATAAATAAAATGTAATTTTCTCTGTAGCACTTCATGGATTTCATAAGCAACACAACTTAGTTGTTCTGTGGATTCTTTTAAAAAGCAGTTAAAAACTTTTCTGTTCAAACAAGCCTTTTGTTGATCTACGTATTTTATATTATTTACATTATTTACATTTGATCTTTTACATTGTGTATAATGTCTATGGATTGTATTGTTTATTTTAATATTTGTGTACAGCACTTTGTGACTGCCTGTCTGTGAAAAGCGCTTGATAAATAAACTTTACTTACTTACTTTAGTTGTTCACACAAAACATAAAGGTAAAAAAAAACAATATATACAGTGTTATCTTCATTTTAGATGTCAAAAAGTATTTGTGGCTCCCAGTGTTTTCTTTTGCGTGGAAACCGGGTCCAAGTGGCTCTTTGGGTGTTAAAGGTTGCAGACCCCTGGCCTAAACCATCCAAACAAAATGCTGACCTAAATCTCCTGGCTGTAGGGGAAGGTTACGTTTCCCCAGTTTTTCCTTTAATTTGTCAAAAGTCTTTACAAGTTCCGTTTTAGAAGCCAAAGCAAGATCAATCCCAAAAAATAGGACAGGCAGGAAAATTAGACAATGCCCAATGTGTCAACACTAATGCTGATTTTTTTAAGCAGAAGCCAAAACCTACAACAATCACATTCTTCAAAAAAAACGGCTTTCTCTGATGATAAAGCGTAAGAAACAAAGAGTAGTAGCAAACAGCAATAAATCCTGCTACTGACTGGGTGTTATCTGCTATTATCTTTAATGAATAAATGCATGTACAAGTACTGTATCCTTGATGAATCATCTAAATACATACAATAATCCTCCTGCCTCCTAAAAGATGCAGAAGTTCAGAGGAATGTTATTCACATTTTTACAGAAAGAAAATATATCGAAACATTTCCAGTATGTCTGACAAACAACATATATTTTATTTTTCTATATTCATGTTAAAAATAAACCTCTGTGGAAGTGTATGTTGAACATTTTAAAAGCTCACCACAGTACTCAAAGATCAAAGATCATTTCAGCGGTTGCAAACCTACCAAATAGCCTCCCACATGTGGGCATCCAGTAAAATGTCAATATCCACTGAGTGACCCTCCCCTGCTGCCTGATCTCACAATCTATTTCTTTTGTTTCAGTTCTTTGAATGTGCCTGTGGGAGACATTCTCTCTCATTGCTTGAAACAGTCTGGTCTGTCCCAGATCAGATTCAGATTCCTTTATCAGTCAGTGCATCGCAGATGTGTTGCCGAACGAAATTACGAACACAGAAAAACACAAAAAAACAATAACTGTATTCTGTTATAAGGTTGGATATCTCTTTGAAAAGAAAACAATGTATATGAAGTAATGAGGTTAAAGCAGAGAGCTTCAAGGCACTGTGAGTTTGCGCAGACTTAAAAAAAACAAAACAAACAAAAAAACCACACATAAACACGCCAATTCTACCCATAAGAAGCAAGCATACCTAAAGAATTATTTTACTCTTCGACTGCAATCAGATTTTGTTGGTGATGGGAACTGACTCGGAACCAAAATAAATAGATAGTAAGCAAAAAGGGCTGGGAACAGCAGTTTGCTGGCAGCGCTCTGAACCAGGTGAGCTGGTGCAGGCAGGGACGACACCAGCCAAAGGATTAATGGTCTCAGGGGAAGCCAAGGTAAGCCTGCTGCTCCTGCTTGACATCTTTGTACTTGTAAGAGCACAGAAATTAGCCAGGCAATGCAGTGAGTAATGGCCAGGGTGCTTCCATCAGTCCCATTTAACAATGCATGCAAAGCCAACAGAGGAAAATGCAGGGAGAGAGAAAGAAGTAAATGCTCTCTCGGGCATGTGTGCAGAGTTGCATTTAGCACTTTATCACATAATATATAGCGCTGTAAATGCAACAGAAATATTACACTTTCCCCCCGCCTAATAGGATACATACATCAAATATCAGACTTATAGAACAGGATTTATTTTCATATATCACTTTTAGTAGAATTCACTCATTTTGTTTCCGTCGAAGACAAAAGAACATGTGAAAAATGAATAAACAACAACACACTAAACGATTTCCCACAGCACGTTCTGTAGCTTTAATGTAATTTAGTGATTAAGATAAAAAGATTTTTGAAATTAATATTACTCTTTTGAACCGATTTAGCAGCGCATTCGTGTTTGAGGAACTTTATGATGGGATGATGTTTGAACATTACGATACTTTTGGAGTCGTTCAGTGATGTACAATCATCCGCCATAATGACTCACACTGGAAAAAATATCAAAACGCCCACATAGACTTCTAAAACCATTCCTGCAGCACAATCCACTTATCCACTATCCATCTGCTTGTTTGCTCCACTCATCATTTGTCAGTACTTTATCTGACATGAAGTCAAGCCGACCTCAGTCACTGCTGTCTGCAGAGAAAAAGTTGCCCCGGGGCCTTAAATGATGCTCAATAACGGCTCATTTTAAGAAATTTGTATAATCATTGATTCGGCATCTTTATAACAGAGATTTTTTTCATCTTTATACCAATTTCTTCTCCTCGCTACAGTTTTAAATACATTTTGATTATATGTCCTTTTCACAATTTGTGAGTTTTTCAAGCTAAAACACTGCTCATTGGCCTAACTGTTCTCTGTATGCTCTTTAAACAAGTATCTACATACGAACACGCAAAATCTGCAGGAAAGACACAAAATTTTAAGTACTATAAGGTCCACTTGTAGTCTGGGTTCTATTGGCCAATCACCAGTTTTGGGCAAGTTACTTTGAAAAAGTAATTAATTATAGTTACTAGTTACTTCTTCAAAAAAGTAACTGAGTTAGTAACTGAGTTAAAAGATTCTAAAAGTAATTAATTACTTGAAAAGTAACTATTGCGGACCCCAGAGGGTCAAACTATTGTTTGACCCTCTGGGGTCCAGGGTATAATTGGCCATTTTTAACTACTTTTGACTTTCCGTCTACATTTCACCTTTAAAAACGATTTACTTTGCCTTGTTTGGTATCATTCTTTTCAGCACAACCTCACGTGTCTGAATTTACAGTTATGTTTTCATTTTGACATATTGTATTGACACAACTGATCTAAAATCAGACAAAAAAACATAAAATTCGAGTAGAAAAAGTTATATTTTTTACTGTAATAACCACAAACATGTTTATTGAATTATATTTCGTAATTTTAAATGCAAATATAAATTGTCACTTTTAAAATCATATGCACAAGTTTTGCAAACAAAGTTATTTGCAGCCATTTACCTTTTACCCCCCCTTTTTTTTTTTTTTATAACCATTTCAAACTATTTACAGAATAATCAGGTGTTCTGGATTCAATAAGATGCCACACAAATTATTTGTGCCACTCCAAATATTTCTGCCCACTATAAAGGAGAACATCACAGCCTGATACCTGCAGGTCTGACAGCAGCAGGTGTATCACTCCTGTTTCTACCTGGAGACAGCAGTCGCCTCATTGTTCTGACACACAACACAAAACTATCCACAACACTACACACTAACTACACAAGACAACACATTAACTACACACTCCAAACACGCTAAACATCACAAATCTCTCACATCTCAAAACTCGTGCGCTCTTTTTCTGCTGTCTCTTTCTTTCTCTCTGTCTCACCCTCACCCCTAAAACTTCCCCCTCTTCCTAAACAACCAAATGTAATGTTGCCATATCGTTTTTGATTGGTCGACATGGTGCATTTTTCCACCAACACGAAAGGGCAGGGGGTTTTTTTATTTAAATTTTTTTATTTTTTGTCATAAGCAGAGAGTGCTTGCTGCGCTGTCCTTAGACAGTAAACGTGACGAAACTATTGAGGAAAAAACGCCGCGTATATATCGTTTATCATGACTCTGGTTTTACGTGGCCTATCAGCACAATTTAAAAACTGGTATATATCACCTTGTTGCTTTGTCATCTTGAAGTGGTTATGTGATTGGCTTACCACGACTACTTTATTCTTCCTCAGTCAAACAGCAGCACTCATGCGATTGTTTTGCCCCCTTAGCTCCAGGTGTTGTGCCAAAAAGTGATCATCGGGCAGAAAGTGATTGCCGTCCGCGGGAGCGCGTAGCAGCTTAAAGCTGTAGCGCCCAGATTACTTACAGCTACTTCCATGCAGCTGATATAAGATGCGGTAAGCTGAAGACAGCTTCAACCGTCTATTTGTTGAAAAATAGTAACGCGACCGCACCGCATTTTCTTTTTAGTAACGGTAACGGTGTTGTAACGATAGAAAAAGTAATTACTTAGATTACTCATTACCGAAAAAAGTAACGCCGTTATTTCCATCACTGCCAGTCACAGACGAGGCTTTGGATGCATGCATAGCAACAGAAGAAAACAGGCATTGCATTTGCTTAGGTGCCATATTGAAACTAGGCCCTGTTCTCTGATCTCAAAGCTTTTTTATCATCTAAACTTCATCTGCATGAGTGAAGAGTTTGTTTACACAAATAAATACTTGAAATTTATTTCAGCTATAATACATTTATTAAAATTTGAGTAGGCTGCTTTTCACTTCGTCCATATGTGCAATGTTTGTACTGTGAAAACGGGGACAACATATTATGGTGAGTTCTGACAGAAGTCCAGACCTATGTGGTGCTTAGGCCCCTCCAGATGTTCAGATATTGTATCATACTCACACTCCTCAGAGACTTATGTCCCTGTACACACCAAATGTCAGTGACTCGCAACGTGCTCAGAATTGTGCACACTCATATACACAAGATAACCACAAATCGTGCGCACTACTTACATTTTCTCAAGCACACTCAGCTGGGTATCAATGTATCTATATTTCTACCAATTTTGTTATTTTACACACAACTTTGGTTGCTTTGAAAAGAAATTCTAACCAATCGTATGCACAAAAAAAATCACGAAGACCCACACTGTGATTAGGCTTGGAAGCAGATTTTTGTCACCATTTGTTAAATCTAACCAAGGCATTGGCAACAGAATAAAACTGTCCTTGGTTTCATAGTTGCTTTCACAATGTGGACATTTTTGTAGTCACAAATTTTGAAGAACCATACTAAACAATTGGACCACAATATCTATCTGAACAAACAGATTTTCAGACATTCTTAAGCCTTCCTAGAAAAACATTGTCCTCTTGCACATTTTATTTCCTTCTGTATTTATTACTATAAACCTGCTTCTCACAGAGCACCAGCTAAACTGTTTCCAGTTGCCTCCAAAAGGCTAGTAAATATTTCTGTTGTAATAGAAGTTTTGCCACTACTATGTCTTGCAGCACTTTGACTTTCTCTCGTGCAATATTTTGACTAAATTTCCACTCAGTTCTTTTAATTGTGTCATAGGAGACACATGTGAGTATAATACAAAACAACCAAAACCGGTTTTCCTTATTCTTTTCCATATGGGTTAGTACTTCCACACTCGCCTATCCTACTTTTCGTGTGAGGAAATCAAGAATGCATAATCCTCCATGGACAAGAATGGATGAATGAAGAGATGGAGAAATGAAGGGATGAGGTTTGGTCTCCCAGCTGTATAAAGGTTTACCCTTAGGTTTACCCCAGCACGCTGGTTCCTACTAATGACCAGAGGCCCTGAATTCCTCTGGCTCCCCTGGGAAAACAGCTGCTGCCATCCCCAGCTTCTCCACAGGCTTTGAAGGAAACATGGCAGTAGTTGAGCGGGCTACACTCCTGCCAAGCAGAGCAGCAACTCAGGGATGGGGACAGACAGGCTTGTTGTGCCAGCAGGGTGGCTAAGCCTGCTGAAACCCTATCCAGCCAATTACTCCCTCCGAATGCCAAGCTAGCTCTCTAATGGAGAAACCGGGGACCACACGCTGTTTGGCCCCCTTGCAGGTTTGCAGGTTTTACAGGTAGGTGTTACCTAAGAGGCAGTAGCACTCCCTCTTTGGGTCATTTTTTTCCTGCCCTTTCTGACAGGTAAAACTGAACAGAAAATAAGTTTAGTATGAGTCTCTCCAAACCACTTTGTTTAAAATGACAAATTCTTTTTAGATCTCTTGTTTCAGTTTGCCATCCACTCACACATGGCCCCTGGTTGAGCTTACCCTTTAGACCATTTGCAGAGAAAAAGAAACTGCTTTACAGAAAAGTAGTGAAAATGGCCAGGCCAGAGGGGGTGGACGCCTATGGTTAGACCACCTAATCATTCTGTCCACGTTCCTACTGTTCAGATAAGCAGCACAGTGCCTCCAGTGAGCCTTTCCTCCATTGAAGGCATACATATACTTTAACACAGCTAATTTGTGCAAGTCTTGCAGCACTTGCACACCATTTAGAGATACACTTCAGATTTCACTAGAGAGCCAGTGGACCGTATGGCGGGATGGGGGTCAGAATAAATAGAGCTGCTACAACACAGGATGAATAAATTCCAAATAAGTATTGTTTCTCCAACCATTGTTCTCTGTCAAAGCTGTTGAAGTAGCAATCAATGCTACTGTTATTGTAAATGTCTTCTAGCAGCTGTCGGTAGACTTTAAATTGGGAATTGTTTAGCTGGAGTTACTTTTAATTAGGTTTGGATTGTTTAATCACAAAGAAATACCTGTGCTTTTCTGTAAAATTGTTAAAAACAACCAATCACGCTGAAGAGATATATGGAATTACACTGGCGAGAAATTAATTTTATTACACGTGGCAGCTTCTAGACTGTTCCTTTTCCCTCTGTGTTTATAAAACAATTTGGGAGAGTCCGCTGTAACAACTTTCCTAACAATGTGTTATCAGACTGAGAAAAACAAGAGAGAATCAATAGGACCTGTGGTCATGTATAATTTGCAGGACAAGCACTTGACTGCCAACAAATAAAGATTTTTTTCCCCCCCTCTTTTCTGCACGTTGCATTCAAGGATATTTGTAATAGGTGGCTATTTTCACCAAGATCCTGCCTGCAAGTCAGCTGAAATGACGGAATTCCAGTGAGCATCGCTGTCCTCGTGTAACCAGGAGGCCTGAACGTGTTCTTCACTCCTGTGTTTATATCCATGCACAAGCTCAGCTGAGACACACTGACAAGCTGCACTTTGCACAGCTCCTAGCCAAACCACACTGGCAAAAAAAAGAAATCTTTTTAATTGCATGGAGAGTAGTGTGCAATTCCCAGCAATTTTTGTGCCGTGGAAAATCTTTGTCTAACCACAGCATGATGTTGTTTGTGTTTGCGAGTGTGCGTGCGTGCATGTGTGTCAGGTTGGTTGGCAGGCTGTAAGGCTGCCTTGGCTAGTCAGAGAGCTCTTCTGCCTGAACCAGCTGGGCCCTCCTGTCTCCCTCCAAAGCAGTCAGTGCAGACCACATGGTCTCACCCCACTCTGAAAGGTGCCACTGAGCCTCACACAGCTAGACACACACACACAAACAGGATGACACATAGAGTGCAAGCCCTAAGGCCGACATATTCCAAGGAATACCTTCTGCTGTCTACACACTGCAACCTGACCTGTTCAGCTGAGCCATCCATTCACAATTATTTGGATAAAACAAGCCAGACAAACACATGTATGAGAGCACCAACAGAACCAACACGAACCAACATGAACAGAGTACAAGCCTGAATATTTCTGGTAACTTTACAATTTTTTGATACGCAATTGGATATAAACAAATTTCTGAGTATTTGCTATTTACTGAATTAATTCTACATCTTCACATTTTATTTTTACGTTTGATTTTAGGTTATATGAAGATATTTCAGTAGCTTAATTTTTTGCCTTCTTTAGCTGTCCTTAAAAAGTCAGTCCATATACATAAATTCAGAACAAACAGGGATGAATCACTGGTATTTATCTGTGATTCTTTATTGTTGAGTCTTCATACATCTTTCACTGCGCGACTACAAATGTCCTCCGGTGATTTTTATGTATAGAAAAACACCCTATTTATACTTTGCTTTGTCAACTGTGTTATTCTACAACAAGGCTGAGCTTTTGAACTGACCCTTGTTTGATGGAGAAGCTATTTGCTCATCAGAGGTTAATTTTATCAGTCTCTCTGGATGAGGTCACTAAGGTGGATAAAGATAAAGAGACACGTTGTCTAGAGAAAAAAAAGCATGAAGAGGAGAAGAACAGCAAAAGCTAGATGCCGGGAGGTCCGTGTCACATGGTCGGCCCGGGACCTCGCGGTGGAGGAAGTGCACTTCCCCTGAGCCTTTTTTACCCTTTAGCTGCAGTCAGGCTGAGTGGACAGAGGTAGGTGGAGGGAGTGTAAGGAGAAGAGGGAACGGCAGGAAAAGCAAGACGAGTGAGCCGAAGAGAGAAATGTTGCATTGAATCCTAATGTCAGATCAGAGCTGAGCTGAACGTTGAGGAGATCTCTCCTGCCAGCAGCGTAAGAATAGGCATCTGTATCAAGGGTAAAAAATATTGTGATCTCTG
This sequence comes from Rhamphochromis sp. 'chilingali', assembly GCF_963969265.1. NCBI lineage: Eukaryota > Metazoa > Chordata > Actinopteri > Cichliformes > Cichlidae > Rhamphochromis > Rhamphochromis sp. 'chilingali'. The sequence goes on from NC_137931.1 coordinate 34,786,493, forward strand.
ATTATTCCCTGTTTCACCTTTCATTAATATCATCCAGATAGAAGGCAGAGCAGCTTGACATCCACACAGAAGCGGGGAAACATATTTTGCAGGCACGCTAGCGAGATAGCAGAGGATTCTGACAGAAGCCTTTGTTTTCTGTGTCTCTGCCGCTGTACATTACTTCTCTGCAGTTGTAGGTCACATTCGTTTCATACTGAGCTCTCTGTTGACTGCTTTCAGCTTTTCATGTTCTGTTTGTGGGCTCGTGTGATAAGAATGGAAAAGGGCAATTTGCACGGCGGTGAAGAGAGCTCAACCCACCGCCACTTAAGGCAACATGAGAAAAAAACAAAAAAAACAAAAGCATATTAAGGAAACATCTTCATCAGTTTGAAAACATGTGCTGCAAATGTGCACGAGTCAAGCAACAAAGACGCACAGCCAAAAACAGAAATGCGTAGACCCAACACATGTGACACGTAGCACGCTTCACAAACCTAAAAAGCCACAAAGGATTGAACAACAAGCATTTCCCAGCTGGGTTTCGCACTTTTTCTGTCGTGTGCAAGCATGTCTGTTGCTGTATTTGCCTATTAACAGGAGAGTTTGCATGCAATTTCCTCACAGTAAATATAACCATGTATGAATATATGAATGAATCGTATTAAAATACTGCAAAAGTGGCCACTTTAACGAGTAAATCATGCTACGAACAATATATGTTTTATTAGGTATAAACACTATGGCAAATATTGTTTTTTTTAATTTTTATTTAAAGGCAGGCTCACTTTGTTTATATTTTAATTAGATGGCACAAATAAAATCCTGTTTCCACTGTCATGCAGGGATCCCATTTCTCCATATAAATAATTCAGATTGTACACGCTGGCAGGCCAAGAATAGATTCCTAAAATAAGGCAGGAGGGATGGAGGAAGGTGGGTTGTAGAAAGGAGTAAGGCCGAAGGGGCTGACAGTCAGTGAGACTGGGACTTTGGCATCCCTGAGCACCTCAACCTCCACTCCTTCTTGACCTGAGAAAGGAGGCAGCTGTTGATATAATTACTGTATTAGCCATAACTACACCCACCATGGAACCAAAAGATGCCATCTTCCTGTCTCATACCTGGATTTAACATGTTCACCATGCCATCCCCTGCTCCCCTCGCTGTCAGGCTGGTCTTGCTAAACAGAGCTGTCATATATTAAGAGACCCTTTCAGATTAGGATGCCAAATAGCCTTGCAAAACATCTCTTGCTCCAACAGTCAAAGTAGTGCTTCAAGGTTTCACTTTAACATTCAGGAATCAATCCATGTTTCCAATCCAGCATATTAGGCTGATGTGTGCCAGCAGTCCATGCAGGCAGCTGTCCAGAGCCGTACCTTTCCCTAAAGCACATTGTGCCTGCACTGCTTCCCGATTCCCTGATAACATTAATGCCAGACAGATGTCGCTGAACTAGTCCACACATTTTCTTAATATCAGAGTTGGAGGCTGGCCTCCTTTCTTAGCCCCTGCTGAATTTCCTGAAAATCTCCCATGGCTTTTAAGAGCACTACAGTATTGACCCACAATATCTTCCACATCAACAACAGTCGAGCCATTCCTCTCCCTAATGGTAAGAAAATCAATAGGTGACGAATGGATTTATTTGTATTTCAAGCAAGTTTTTGTCATATTTTTGTTTTGTTTTTCTGACAAGTTTATTGCTGCAGGGGATGCGGAGCACAGGAGGATAGAGTTTGCAATATAGTCATGAACAAAAAAGGAGAAGGAAACAGATCTGTGGACCTCTATCAGCTGTTGTCATTCGACAACCGGTAACATCATTTCCAGATGGGATCTCTTCCTTATCACAACACTGCTTTGCTTCTGTCATTAGCCCAACTCAGAAGCTAATCTAGAATGAAAAGACAGTTTGACCGTCAGATCTCGCCCAATAACCCTCTCCACCATCAAAGCGTTCTTTGAAGTTCACATTCCCTAAAATTGGTGTCAGGTCAGAGCTTTAGCAGCCAAAGGTAGAGCAGTCATATGAAAGCTTGTTACTCTCTCTGCTCACAGCGTTCACTAGTGCAGCCTTTAGAAAGGGACGTTCTTCACGTTTATTGCAAAAAGGCAATCAGGATGGCCTGGATTTGGATTTGGCCACAGGATGAACCAAAGTCTCTGGGGCTATGTTCAAGAACTTTTTTATATGGAGTCCCATTCGCCAGTCATCCCTGACAATGCCAGTTCGCCTGATAGACTCATCATTGAGCTGGGGCCAGGGGAGAAGTCAAAAGAGTGTGGAAGAAGAAGGCTAAAGGGAAGAAAAGGAAAACAAAGCACACTTTGGGGGATAGTATAAACCTTGTACAAATATCAGTGCAAGATCTAAGGGATCAAGTGAGAGAAGAGAAATATAGTAAGGGTTTTGTTTTTTGTGTGTTTTTATCTCATTTATTTATTTATTTTGAAGAAATAAAGGAGAAAAAAACAAATCTTACATGATGAGCTGCCACGGTCAGGCCATGGCAGTTTGAGCATAACCACGTGTACACTTAAGGCAGCGGTGTCGAATACACACATGAATACTTATGAATAATGTTAAAACACCTTCTTCCTCGGCGTATCAAACCAAAGGTTACCCCAATCATCTTTTCAGCTGCAGCAGTTTTACAGCCCCAGAATCACTGCTTCTCTCTCCATTAGCTCTGCACTTGTTTGACTGGCACATGGGTGGGAAGAGGGTGAATAGAGAGTGGGCGGGTGGGTAATCACACGACTGTGTGTCACAGTGCGTGCATGCTCACTATTTGTCATTTCAGCAGGTGAAACGGGAAAGGCAGGTGAGATGTGGCTGGGCCTAATTTAAAAGCCTCTTTACGGTGCCCACTGAACCAATGTTGGCATTCACTAATGGTGCATCACAAGAATGTTATCCAATGCTATTCCTCCTTGTCCTTATGTCCTGTGTCCTTGTCTGATGTCGCTGCTTTAATAGCTCCCAGAGCTGAAGTCACAGACAATATAGGCATAACAAAACAGTAATGAATTTTATGCTAATTTAATATTCCACTAAAAACTGTATTTTTTGACCTAATCGCGCTTTAATCCACTGCGCCCGTATCCGTGCCTGAATCATTTGGTTGGAGCAAGTGTCCTTTCCAGTCTAGTGGTACCATGGCGCAGTGATTTAAGTGAAGTGACTGACAGTGAGAGAGACAGAGGGTGCTACGAGAGGCTAATGGAGTTAAAATACTGAGATGAAGAGATAGAGGGAACGAGCGACTGGAGGGACAGACGTGGAAAGCTAGCGGAGTTACAGGTATTGTAATGAAGATCTAATTTGGTTTTCTCAGTAACTTTGTTTCATGTTTTGCTAACTTTATGAACCTGCGTCTGGTTTATACTTTGCAGAGTCTAAACATCCTCCAAAATCTAATCTTGTTTTCACACATCAAGCATAATGTGTAAAACTTTGATTTTAGATTTAAAAACAAATATTAAAATACACGAGCTGACATTTTTATTCATCTGGAAGTGGCATATTGTTACATTCAATTTCCCCACGCAAAAGTGCTCGTCTAACGCTCTCAGAGTGAAATTGTACTGATGTACAATTAGAGTGACAGGACTGCATATATTTTGACTTCTCTTTAATACTGACTGAAAAGGCATTTTATTTGTGTTCATATCCTGAGGTAGAAAATGCTCTTGTTTTCTTGTTTCCTGTCTCTTTCTTTGTCATCACTTTTTTTCTTTTTTTGCCTTGGCATTTTTCTCTTATGCGCTCCCATTTTCTTTGTCACTCCTATTTTTTTTTGAACAGGTTACTGTCAATGTATAATAACCTAAAATAAAAAATAAATATGTCCTACATACAAAGCACATTTGAAAATAATGCAAATGTGTAAACACTTCATGAATGTAAACAGGTTAATTTAGACGCTTAAGAAATGTAATGTAAAATATGATTTGTGTCCAACTATTTATTTGTACACTTGCGGTTTGTGTGGATTTAAATGGGCCAATTTCGGTTGCTCATACACAATTGTTGTTTCCCTTCTGTCGGTTTTTCTTTACCGCAAAGCTCCTAATAGGCTTTTTCCTCTCTCGGTGAACAAACAGGACATTTTCTTTCCACATGGAGTGCATGGGAGCAAAGGTCTCACAAAATTAGGGCACCGAATTCAGGGCTGGGAAGAGGCCAGCCTGCAAAGAAAGGAGAGCAAATCTTACTCCACTGTCGGGGAGAAAAATATCAAAACATCTAAGAGCGCTACCCCAAAAATCTGCTGCTAAAAGCAATCGCTCGTCCGCTGTTGGGTTGTGTACCGACTTGTTTACTTCAGTCCACATCGTAACTAACTCAATTTAACTCAAAACAAACCGGACAGCAAAACCTGCATCCGTGATGTATTAGTGTTACGTGCGCAAATGTGAACAAATTTCCCTGCATGCATTCGTCTCCGGTCTGCTTTAATCTCCTCCCATCTGCTAGTGGACCTCCTCTCCCTGTTCCTCTCCCTCCCGCGCCCCCGCCTGATCTGCCAAGTCTGACCTCACTGTGTATATGTGTACGTGTAGGTGACTGTGTGAGCGAGAGTGTGTGTGGGTTACTTGATGAGCCCGATTCCTTATGAAGTGGTGTCATTAAAGCCGAGAGAAGAAGCAAACGGGTGATTGCAGTGATTTGGCAAAGGTTGCAAAGACTCTGCCGTCCAATCAGAGCCTTTGCCTGGCCTCCTCCAGCTCCACTGCAATCACAGAGCAGCAAGTCCGCGGAGAGCAGGCACACACTTATGCTCACACAAATCGACACATCAGTTTATCAGCCGCAGGTACGGGCTTGGCATTGCTATTATCACTATACAACCAGAAGATCTCACGTCAGGTGTTCATAGAGATCTCCTAATAGGGAATATGTTTGGTCATACCTATTAAAAATGTAATGTAATGATAAACAGGTTAATGCAGAATGTTCTTAGGTGAAAGGAAGTGAGATGATGAGGTCTAAATGAGGCAAACCCTAAAAAAGTCAGTTTTCTTATTTGAGTTTGTGTCACTGAAAGTGTTTGCCTTGCAAGCCTTGTTAAGCTAGTGTGTAAGCATGCATGAGCTTCCACAAAGACTTAATTTATCAAAGTCCACATTTAGAGTATATTGCAATGAGAACGAATCAAATTTGCGCATAAGTCTTGCAAGAAATCGTGCAAAATGATGTTGTGTCCAGATGAAATTTTTCGGAATAATTTAAAGTTAAGTATTGCTAAAGATAATCATTTTTTTCTTTTTTAGTGACAGTGACACAAATGATTATGGTATGTATTATACTTTAAATAAATATTGACCCTGAACTGTTGTATATTATCTAGAGTTCCAGTGTTTTCAAAGGGCACTGAGGGAAAAGAACACAGAAGAAGGAGGGGCGTCAAAGAGAGAGAAAAAAGGGAGAATGAAATACAAAGTGTAGAGAATTGAGTACTAAATTGACCTGGGGTCTGTCTGTCCCCAAAGAGGTGGAGTTGCTGTAATGAGAATGGCATACCAGATGCATACGAGGGCCGTCTCTTCCCTCTCCTCATCCCTCTCTCAAAGAAGACAAGTTTGTTTCTCAAGGTGATTGTTGCAGTGATAAGGGAGAGGGTGTTATTAAGGGTGACAGCGAAGGGGCTGAGAGGCAGTGGCTGACTGGATAACCTTGTCCCCATCCCCGCCTCGCTTCCTTCTTCATGAGCATCTCCACCACCGGCCTGCCTGCTCGTCTGAACGCAATCTGCTGGCTGGAATTACCTCCCGGCCCCAGGAAAACTAAACATGATTTCTGACCTTTCCTTTCTGTGTTCAACAGTAACCTTTGCTGATCCGCCCACGCTACAAGACCAATGCAACGAGCAAAGGACGAAAAGGAGGGGATTTTTTTATTTATTTTACTTTTTTAAGGAGCGCAAGGATGAATGTGTGTTTAGCTGAATTTATGTATGCATGAATATTTATGGGCAAGTACAAAGTGTAGACGAAATACCTGAAGCATGAAACACTTGTACAATCAAAAAAACACTGTAGTAAAAACTACTAAGGTGTTTCAGTGTTCACGTTCTCTTTTTTTTAAGTTTGCGATGTGTTATACTGCAAAAGTCTTCCTGGTATTTTGTCCACTGTCTGTAAGCTGATGCTGCTTCTGCGTATGCTGACCGAGTATCACAGAAGCTGCCACTATAGTGTGTTTGCCTCGGTAAAAAAAAAGAGCACAAGCTAGTGTGTTTGCAGAAATACTGTATCTTTCAACTGGCTAAATTCATTACATCATCACTCTGAGCTCTTGTTGTTCTTTGCCTTGTCAGCAAGTTTTGCATTGGTATTATCATTAGTAGTTTGTAAGATAAGGCTAATTGATCTCCACCTACCCAGTGTATTAGTGAATTGTTGTGCTACTCCTTCCACTGACTCTGCATAACTCCTACAGCCTCAGCACAATCTGACCCACAGGAGCAAAGCACATCCCTATAGAAATTATTTCATCATCTCTCTCTCTCTCTCTGTTGCTCTCCTGCCTTCTCTCTCCTTGTCTGTCATTCGTAAACCCAATTCACCCCACCCCTCCCCTTCAAAACAGCCCAGTTCGTGCTGATGTGAGGGTAAATGTAAGAGCTTACGGGCAGAGTGACCTGAGCATCCCAGGCAGACTCGGTGGAGTTAGCTGACTGAACTCTTGGTGAGCAAAGGCCTGTGTATCAGTATTGTTTGTGTAAGAGCACCAGAGGGGATTTGGACAAGGAGTTTGAGCTCTGAATGTGTGACCCAGAGCTGGCTTTACTATTGGATTAGCTCACCCTGATCCCCACAACCTCTGAACATACTCCCTAGTATTTCAAGATCTCTCCATTTATGCCCAGCCAAGCACATTGTGACCAGTAATCTATAGTTTTCGTCTCTCCAAAGGGAGAAGATATACTGTTCAGCTTTTTCGCTTTGCCCCTATCGTTCCTCCCTCCATCTCACTGGTTTAGCCATACTTTTCTCTATTTTGCACTCGGTCTGTGTGCGTGCGTATGTGTTTGTGTGTCTCTCCCACTTTCTATATCTCAGAACAAATTCCTATTGTCCACCTCTCTATTTTTGCTGTTTCTTTTTTTTTTTTCCAACCGATTGCTCTTGCTCTAACTACCTCTTTCTCCTTCATTCCTCCTCGCTTTTCTAAAGGGGATCAGTAGAGCTTAGAGGCCTTCCTGTTGGTTCATTACTAAGCTCCTCTGACACAGAGAACTTGTCTCTCTAGTAAAAAGGGAGAAGAAGAAGAGCACAGACCACTGTGTTGTCTTTTATACCACATAAAAAAAACCTGAGCACAGAACAGCAAAGTTGCATGTACCCTGCAGTCTCAATCTAGATTTCTAATCTTTCTCCGCACTCCCTTATCTTCACTTTCCATTTTACTTATTTCCTCTTGTTCTGGTTCTATCCTCCTCTCTCTTCTTGTTCCGTCACATCTCAGTGACCTGCAGCAAACCTTTTCATTGTCCTTCAGTTTGAGTAAACATAAAAACGAAATGCAATGCTGCTGCTGGGCCCACAATATAAAACACAGCTCATGAAAGGAAAACAGACCCGTGCCACTCAGCATATGTGCACACCGTATGAGTAAATATGTAACCTATAGTGGGCATGTCTCTTTGTGTGCGTATGTGTTCCTATTATCATCCAAATCCGACTTCCCACTGAGTGCGTGCTCGCGTGAGAGAGAAAGTGTGTATGTGCGTTAGAGCTGCATGGGTATGTATGAATTCGCCTGTTTGTCCTCTCTGTGTGGGTGTGCGTGTGGGCGGCAGGCCTGCCTTGAAAATGCCAGAGCCTGTTTCTAATCCAGGCCTCCTCAGTGGGCTGTAGCTCTAGCTGTGCCAGGCAGGCCTGCTGCAACACCAACAGAGCCCCAGCTGACAGCTCGCCTGCTCCTCTTTCTGCTTTCTGGACAATATTTAAGCTTAAAACTTTAACAGTAGGTTAAGCTGGAAAATACAAAGAGCCACAGAGGAATACAAAAATGCAGCACTTGCACAGAAATATCATTTAGCCCGTGAGCAGAATGGATCTTTAAAAAAAGCCTGATACAAAAAACAAAATCAAATGAAATGACAGTCTACAAAGGAAGGAAACACTAAGGGGCAGGCGGTAATGATGGAACGCTAAAAGACGAGCTGCTGGTAAAAGGTTTAGGATGAAATCAAAGTGGTTAAAGCTGATTTATCTTGCCTAAGAATGCCAAACTCTCTAAGGAGGGACTGAACAGCCTTTCAAAAATGAAATATCAGCAGCAGACAGTGCCAGTCATCAGTGCCATGTGTGATGGAAAATCAATCTATTTCATATCAGAGACCTGCGAGGAGAAAATGAGAGAGACAGGTCCCTGCTGCCTCCTTGCTGTGCCTCTTTAAACGTCTCCCCAACAGAAACATCCCAGAACGATCTGCGTCATCGGTGACGGAGACGTTCACAGCGCTGGTGGCTCAATGTGTAACGGCTGCTGTTCTGCTAGATTAGGTAGGTGATTGGCCATTAATATTCATTTCACAGTGTGTCTTTGTTAGGCGGCAGCAGGGGCTGACAGTGTTTGGATGGATTTACTCTACCATATATATTTCCTTTAGTTCTATAGTGCAGTGCAGTTTCCTGATATGGATTCTGTCAAGCTACCTATTGGCCGAGTCTTCTCCAATTCTCATAAATTTGCTGTAAATATCAAACAAAAGTGAACGCTCCATAAAAAGGTAAAAAAGGCAATGCTCAGTTTTGCTCAGGTATCCAAGAGTCATCAAATATTGAGTGGAATTAGGAGAATATGTTCTACCTTATTCCTGTGTGAGGTCATTTCAGTTTTTACTGCAATAATAATCAGGGATAGTGCGCTGTGCTCGCCTGGGCCTGTCTGGGCTTAATAACAGCAGAGAGTTGCTCCCACTGAAGCGGAGGTCCAGCAGGCATAAAACCACAGTAACAGGTCTTTCCCTCATGGATGGAAACCTAGTGCAGGTGATCTGAACTGTCCTCCTCATAATGAGATTAAGGGACTAATTAGGATGACTGTGTGTTTTAGTGTGACTGTGTGCACTGAGGAATATATGCCCCCTATCGGACTAGCGGCGTGGCCCCTGAGAGAGCAGGCCACGCTGAGTCTGTCCCTCGTGTCCCTCCCTCCACTGCACTAAGAGCCTAATTAATATTTTTGCATCCGCTCTGCAGTACACTGGGTTGATTTATACTCTAGAAGTTACTGATCTGGACGGTGAAGGCAGGCAGATAAGCACAAAAAACAAATAATAATAATATTGAAGGTAGTTAAATTTAGCAATGATTACTGAGAAAATCAGAATTACAGCGAATAAGATGCTAAAGCTTGTGAAAGTAGGGCACAACACAGGCTATTAGCTAACATAAATGATCTTTGCCAATAATTACAAAGGAAAGAATTCAGGACAGCAGACTAGAAGAAGAAGAGCAGATTTTAAAATGACAGTCAGATCGTTCCCCTCCCCACAAACTACGTCTCCCTGCTTTCACTTCTGTCTTAACCTGTTAAAGTCACGCTTGTGTTTGATTGCCCCTGTGGTGGCACTCTGACCTGTTCATTTAAGATGATGTGCGACTCTCAGGTCTGTTCCAGCACTCATTTGTTCCTCAGCGGGGTCCCCACGGCCAGCCACTAAGAAGACCCCATACTGACCAAAGTGCCCTGGGAGCTCTAAACCCAGCTACTCACAACCAAGTAAAGAGACAGCTGAGTGTCATTGTTAATGTGGACACACAGCACCACAATGGCAAAATCAATGGAGCTATAGGGGACATCAATCTTGACAGCACAAGACCCTTGTGCTTGTCTCACCACTCCTGTAAATGTTTTAGAGAAAGAGGGAGGATGGCATAGAAAGAAAGAAAGAATGAAAGAAAGAATGAAAGAAAGACAGAAAGAAAGAACGAACGAATGAAAGCATGGGGGACTGACAGTGATCTTTATTGGCCTTTCCTCCATTCATCTCAAGGGGTTATGCTGTCCTTTGAAGATTGTGCATGTGACAGGCAGCCAAGTGGCCAGCAATCCTAATTCACCCAAAACAGGCAGGGGTTTTTAGGTAAAGCCTCAGAAGTGCTGCACAGCAGCTGCACACATTTGGCATCATTTTTGCATTTTCTCTGCCTCTGTTTTAACCATCCAAACCTCTCTCTTTGCACCAGGATGACAAATACTGAACAGCATCCCTCCTTTAAATAACAAAAAGGAACTTGCTTTGTTACGTGGTGACACGAGATGAGATGCACACCAAATAATAACAGTGAGGTTTTGTTGTTTCTGCCACTGACTTGAAGGATGCCTCTGCATCCCATTAACATATATGCAGAGAGACAGTGAGTACATAAAAGCCTCCAAATATGGGAGAGATCAAAGAGGACAGAATTAAGGCCAAATAATGAGGATCTTGGCATGATCCCTGCACATTTATTGATTGTTTGGCAAGCTGAACAAGCTTCTGCTCCATTTTTCCTGTCTATACTATTTAGTCTTGTGATTCAAATGCACAAGATCAAGCAGTGTGGGTTTTAACAGGCTCTTTGCAATGGCTACGGTTCCAGTACTGATTCTAATAACTATCTAAATTACAGTGTAATAATAATGTGTTCACAACAGGAAACAGGGAAAGAGAGATGGGCAGAGCTCACCACATCAGTGAAACATTCTTTAATCAAAAAAAGCATACGCATGAGAGATTAATCCATAAATCCAGTATTTGAATTATTATCAGTAAAAAACAACAAAAAATTACAAATTGCTGCAAACCTAGTGACATGTAGTCAAGTCAAGATTACATCAAACTTCCTGTTTGATGTCACCCAGTCTTTTAAATCTACTCTCACATAATTTGGTTACGTTTTGTTGAAATTGCTCCCATACTGAATAGAAGTGCAACAACAAGAAGGAAAGGGAAGTGGGATAGGACAAAAGAAGAGTGTTATTATTATTGCATTTGGAGCAGTGGAACAGATGAGATCAGAGGGGAAGAAATGAAGAGAATTAGCCTAGATAAGGCAGATGAAAAGAAAGGATGTGAATAAATGATGAAGAAAAGAAGACAACTACCTCCACGGCTCTCGCTGTCAGCTGGTTTCACCTGGATGGGGCGAGTCATCTGGAAGAGAGAAAAGAAAGAGTGTCAGCGAGGTTAGAGGTGGCGACTTGGGCCGGCGTTGCTACAACAGAAGGCCACAAACCAGGGATGTCAAGCTCCCATATGAATAGCTACTCTGCAATACTGATCAAAGTGCCGTGGCTGCGGAGGCAACCTAAACACCATCATACAGCTGAGTCAACTTGATACTGTAGTGTTTCTGGAGCTGGCTACTTAGTGAAAACAAAACAATCTAAGCTCCCATTTACACACACACACACCCAATCCTATTTGGGATTTTTCATGGCGGCTGCATGGAGAAGTTGAAGGGCTGCATATGTGTGTCTAAGTGAGAGAGACCAAGGCAGTCCTAATAAAAGTGAATCCAGCCACAGGAGGAGAGATCAATGCAGGCCTATTGATCCAGGCCCTTGGGCTGTGGAGAGTGTCTGGCTGGGAAGGATTCTCTGGTTAGAAGGCTCACTCTAATCCACTGGACCCTGATAAGAATGGCATTGCCTGGATTAGATGCCTCTGTCATCACAGCCTTTGTGTCACGCTCTCCTCCTTCCCCAATCTTACCTCCTTCTTTTTTCATTATTGTTGTTCAAGCTGAACAGTTTTGCCCGACTTTGGCAGATTTGTTTGGAAGAAGGGTGAAAGATGTAACTATGATTCCCAAAATGTTCGTTACAGCAGCAGCTGTTTTTAAATTGAATATATGAGTCTTACATGCTGGTTATACACCCACCTGTGCATATGATATGTATATGTACGGCAGCAGAGCGTAAAGCTCATAAGATGATTTATCTGCACACGTCAAAATGCCAGCATCACACCCTACTTTGACTGAGGCAACAACTGTGAGAACAAAAAGACTGGATTAAAAAAATGAGACCACAAATAGCCCAAACATGTAACAAGATTACTGGAATATAAAAGCAACCTCTTGAACCATTTGTAGCTGCTTTTTAAGACCACTTGTCATTCTTGGTGTTGCAGTCAAATGACTAAGAAACCGCCATGCGCTGATATTTTTATAGCCAGATATGTATATTTTGAACCATCGTCCTGTCATGTATCTTTTTCCCCCCCGTTCAATTCCAGAACAGGGCTGAAAAGGTCAGATTTAAAGACAGGGCAGTCCAATAAAAGCATGACATGTTCAAGGAGAAACACCATAATGGGATTTTAAAATGTCTTAATAACATGCTGATATATGGGGCAGAGGCCCAGGCCCGATTCATTAAGTGCTAAACGTATCCATTTTCACCTTGAGGAACTGAGTAACCTTCCCTAGCTGAAATTATTCCATAAATTTACCCATCGTAAATAATAACTAGAACTAGCTAAGACTTTGTAGGAAAACAGAGAGGATGTTATCCTTGTGAAGGTTGTGGTTTCAGCTCCTCGTGTCTTGGGTGGCTCCTCTCCCTCTCCCTATCCATCTACAAGTGCTTTCTTTTCCTTGTATAACACGAGCAAAGTAGCACTACGGTATGCTAATGCCAAGCCACGGGGTGCACTGCTCCACAGCGTGTTCAGATAGATTACAGAGTCAACCGCAATACTATCGCACACGTTCAAAGCAACCTCCGAGACAGAAACACCTCTGAAACGGGGAAAGAAACAGCCGCAAGACAAATTCACAGATAACTTAACAACCCTCGGCTCCTTCGCAACAACACAGGAAATCTTTGAATTTGCCTTTGACGTGTCAAACGGACAAAAGACGCTTCGATCCTGCCAGTTGATTTTTGTTCAAATGCATGATGGAGGAGGCCAAATCCACGGCTGTGGCTCTACAACGCTATGATCTCAGCCATCTCTACAGGGTGCCTGTGTGTGGGAGGCAGTTCTCTAAAGCTAGTTACTGTTCAGCCTCCAACATGCCAGCTTAATGGTCTATTTATTTGCCCGAGAGCAATGCATTATGGTCCAGAACAGTCACAGCTGATGGCTCTCAGTTTGTTAAATTTCCCTTGAACACATAAAGAAAATCGTGTAATTCCAGCAGAAATTAAGTGCAAATTGTACACCCGTACTATTAGCCTGCTCACACATGCACAGACAAGGTAACTTAAGTTAAATTTATTAAGTACTGGTGTTGCCAAGGAAACCATTAATTAACTCGGCTACTTTAGGGCATTTTTTTCTCACTATGCCCTTTAACAACTGGAGCTCGCAGATTATTGACATGCTAATAAAGAATGAAACAATAACTGATTCTTTTCTCGCTTTTATCTATTAATAAATATTTGGGAATGATCAAGTGAGAGCCTCGAATGAAAATACCAGACAAAAAAAATAGGTGAGATTTTGGAAAACGACAAGAAGAAATGGAGAAAGTCGTAAGAGAAGCACAGCGCCGAAGGGAGAAAGAGAGTGAAGGAAAAAGATGCCTGCAGCTCTTAGATAAGATTGCCTCTCTGCTGAGTGCCATTTCTGCTGCTCTGACTCCACTTTCCTGCCTTTCACTTTCAAACACACTGTGAAAAATCCCCAAAAAGACAAAACAAAGAGGTAAAAAAAAAGCACCTGCATTATACAAACACTGTATATTTACAGCACAAATTAACCACCTGCCTCCCTAGGCTACCCTCTGCTCAAATGTACTGTTTGCATATTTGTTGGACATCAATTATAATTGGCAAAACGATGAAAATGCATTTTGAATGTGAATAAATACTGGGAGAGAAACTCGCTATATCTATATGTCTGATATTGTGGAGCACAAATAATTTGTCTCTTGTATTCATTTTTTTTCTAAATTTGTTCATTATTATTTGCATCACCGGATCTACAAGGGGAACCAACCACATACTGCATTAATCAAGATTTTGATTTATTTAATGGGTTTTGTATCTCCCACAGAATCATCGTTATACTAATTTCATCATTATGTAAAAATACATTTGCGGTAAAATAAAAGTTTGATGCATGTGCCTTCTGTCCTAAACATGTTTTTTTAAACTGTGTGGAAGAAAAGATGGGGACTTTCTTCTTTCTTTACATTACTTATTCTGAATCTTAAAGGTTATTACAAGGAGATTGTGAAAGTAAACTGATCGTGTTTGACTGAAGCCAATAAATAAGCTTCAATCAGTTGCTTCACGATCTTCAAACTAGCTAACATTCTTTGAATTCCACCTCGAGCGAAAAGAGTTTCTGGTTTTCCCAGTAAGCGCCCTGGTCTTTCTCCATTTCCCATTCCACACACTGTGTTGCTCTAAGGGCTTTGACAAATCTATATGCTTTCATTGAACCGCCTCATTTGCCCAGTTAAGCCCGCAGTCAGTTGAATTAAAGCTTTTAACACTAGTATGTTGCTGTTTTATGAGAAGGGTCAGATGGAAACCCCGGGGCTTGCAGAACATAATGTAGTGTGCACTATGCCTGGAATATACACACTCAGCCAGCTGGTTTGTCTCTGTTCATTAGTCTACAAGACTGATGGTCAGCTATCTCTTTACATATACTGTTACAAAGTGATACACATATCCAAGTACCATATGACACTTTTTTAACCTGGTAAAATGGCACCTAACACAGGTGTGGTTTCTGTTTAAGCAATCCCTAACCACCTCTGGGATCGAGCCATTCGAGTGTCTGATTTTATATTTCACCACAAAAGTCAAAGGATGTGTAGTTGAGATTTTGTCAGCCAGGTGTGGTGGATTTCAAGTCTACTGCTGGCACTATCTGTGACAGGAGGAAGTTCATAACTAGAGTTTAGCAGGATTGAGCAGTACAAAGTCCCATTCTTTAAATGGTGAAACCCCAGAGACGGCCAGTGGAGAGACAATAACGCAAGACCTGGTGCGATTCCAAGTGCAAATTTTGAACTTTCATATTTATGAAAAGAGATACACGTAAAGATGAACAGTAAACAGAAATAAAACTGCAGTAAATCCCGTCTTGTTTTTTAAAAAGCCAATTCCTCAGTAGAAGCAGTCCTTTAGAAACAGTTATCCAACAGCTCTTACTTACAGGGCTGCAATAAAATAACTCTAACAGCCATATAATATGTGTGATGTCTTCTGGCTTTCGTTCCAGTTTAATATAGAGTAATGTTTGTTCTGGGATCATTAATACGCATTAGTGGGCCATCAGAGCTCATAGTGCTGCACTGCTCAGTAACAGGAGCATAAACAGCCCCCTTCCGACTGGGCCGTCTCAGCTGATATAATTAATATTTCCAATTATTGATCTGAGGGAGTGCTGAGTGGTGACTGTCCGGGGGCCCTGGCTCTAGCTAATAAATCTGTACTGTATACAGTAGGAAGGAGAGCGTAGAGAGGAAGAGAGCATGACAGCAGAGAGCCTTTGTGTAATGTTTTACACTTTAAAAGTGCTTCGTTGCAATCACAATAGTAATAAATTATGTGCATTTTTGTTTTGGTTAAGTTTTGTTTTTATGCTGTAGCATTCTTGGGGGAAGCACTTTGTCATGTTTATCTTGAAAGGTGTAATACAAATTAGATTTTACTTATTAAAAAAGTGAAAGCCCTGCTTCTTGTCACCAACCATTAGCACAAGTTCTTGATATATTCCCATTACCGTGGGCCTATAACACAATGTATGTGATTTCAAATACATTAGATGTTGGATGTTAGCAAGTATGGACCCAAATATAAAGTTCATGAGTGTAGCAAACAAAATGAATATTTGAATGAAAGATAAGAATCACTTATTAAGTCCAGGAACAAAACAATACAAAGACACCAGAGATAGCCACAGAAAGAACACAAGGGCAAAAAGCCAGACCGCCAGCTGACAGAGACAACACTACCTACATACAAAAATGTGATTGGGTGCAGGCGAAAACAGCCAAACGCAGGGGAAACTCATTACCAAAATAAAACAGGAAATGAACTCAGTCATCAATCATAGCAATCCGGTCGTTAAGTGATGATGTGACGAATCCTACTTCCAGGCCTAAAGTAGTCTGCGTTTAATATGGCTTTTGTGTTGTTAATATGTTTAATGTTTTGTATTTTCTTCTATTTAATCTCAAAAAGCTCCTAAAAACAGTCAGTGATCACTGTTGACCTCCCTCGGCTTTTATTACCGCTAATCATTTATTTAAGCTCAGTTTTTAAAACCTTAGGATGTAACTACAGCCCAGCCCATGCAGCAGTATATGAATGAATAACCTCGTATTGTGGATAGATTATCTCAGTTGTTCTCCTGACTGAAGTTTGGTCCTTTTACAGCATCCTGCCATGCGATTACATTTGTTCCTGACCACCGAGAACACTCAAGTTAACTTTTATCGAGTGAAAAAAAAGTTAGCTTGTTTATATTATGCTAACATAGCTGTGTCGCTAGCGATCACATAGCACATCATTATATACCAGCTAGCCAAACTTCAGTAACCCTACAAACGTCACTGCTGTTTAGCTTTCTGTTTTCATTTATGTTGGAAGTGAAAACAGAGCTGTACGTTTTAATTTGTTTCCAAAACCCCGCAGTCAGGACATGCTATATTGTATTTAGATAGAAGCTAGCGAGCTAACTTCCTGCTAACTTCTAACTCCGTTAAATGTCATAAATTCTGTTTTCATGGATGCCTGGATGTTAAACTCAATTGTTACACCTGGTAGAGCAGAACGCTGATAATTTTATTAAAGATGAAAGACTTAAGACAGTTTTTCAACTCTCAGTAATGCCATAGTGATCGTTTGATATATGGACCGGCAGCGGAGTTTAGGCCCAGACACGGCTAGTGACGTCAGACTTAACGACCGGATTAAATAAAAACAGTTAAATAAACAGAATTTCATGCATGGGTTTATATTCATGTGCATTTAACTAATAACTACACTTTTGAATAAATGAGGCGTTGCTGCCTACACTATACTCATCCTGTATTGCTCGTGCGTGAATGCTCACATGTGTTTGAATGCATGAGGGAGAATGTTTGTGCAAATGATTTATAATTTAGCCATATGTGGAAATGTGCTGGCAGCAGCAGTGTGGTGGTCCTGATAAGAAGCATCAGTCAGTGCTGAGAAGATGGCAGCCACTATAAGCTTTGGGATTCCTATCAGAAGCAAAAGGATTTTAAGCTCGAGGCACTGACATGGACTGACAGACACCTGCAGACCTCAGCTAGTCGGTATCAGATTTGTAAGCAAGAAAAGTTCTACTCCATAAATCTACATTCACTTTGAATAGAAATAAGACACAGGCTTTATTATGATTTTCTTGCAGGATTTCATGTGTGGAGGTGCACTCAAAGATAAACATGTATACTGCTGCTCAGAGTGCAATTTGTTTTTACTCTGTACTTATGCTGTATGATTAAGTGTTACTTTTTTACAAAGGCTGAACAACTTATATTGGAACTAAATTGTTAATATCCATCTGTTACACTGAATGCTTCTTCTTGTAATACACCAATTAGCAATGAAGCCACAGCTAACTCACGAACATGTGCAATCTGTAGTACCATAACCACTAGCACCACTACAACATCTCTGATTAAGACCATTAGACCTTCTGTTGTCTGATGCCATCCAAGTTCCTGTTTATTTCTTCCCCCAAAACACTAACTGCCTCCCAGAAACAGCCTGAAGTCCATCTACCGAATGCTTTCCAAAAGACTTTCCAACCCTCTCTATTATCATAGCTTTAGTAGCTGAAGTGGTTGGCCAGCTGTCTGCCTGCTACAGCCCTCATTACACAGACAACAGAACTCGGCTCTCATCAAGATTTCATGAAGGTGAATGTCACACATCAGAACTACCTCATTTGTGGCACCCCATGACTCAGCAGACACGCATGGCGTGGATGTGTTGGTTCTGATCAGACTCTTTATTACTTCTGTAAAGAGTCTAATTAGCCCAAAATACCATATAAAAATCTCACCATCCACCTCTGAGTTTCCTTATTACTATTCAAACCCTCTGCACAAGCATGCTCGCTTTCACACCACGCTTGTCCGTCTAGTTGATTATGGCTTCCTGCCTTGTGGAGTATAAGCTCTCTAACAGTATTTGTATGAGAGACTCTGAGTCCTACAAGACTTGTGCACTGGACTTGGGTATGTGGGTGATAGAAACAGTGTGCAATCATGAGGGGGAGTAGATAGGGGGATTGAGCTAATGCCTAAATCCTGTCCTACTGAGCCTGTAGCGGGGCGTCCAAGAGATAAAGAGAAACAGAAGGGGAGAAAAGTAAGAGACCCAGGGAGATGGAAAGACAGGGGGAGGAAAAGGATCTTAGAGAAGTGACAGAAAAGCAAAAACGAATGAAAAGATGAGTGAGAAGATGGAGAGATTGCGAGAGAAGAGTGGGGCGGGAGGGTGTTTAAAAACAGAAAAGAGAAACATTTTTTTCATGTCCCACCCCGCCTTCTCCTACACGTCCTGACTTATGAGCCACACTTTGGTTATCAGGGGAAGGGCATCAGTCCCAGACATCTTTGGCATGGCTGCTTTTCTAGCCCAGAGAGCTATTGACATGGTGTGTTACTGTAATGCGTGAAGCAGTGGGAGACTCATTGTAAATCTGTGTCAACAAATGCTGGAGCAGCAGCAAGCTCAATCTCTCCCTCTCTCGCTCGCTCGCTCTCTCTCTCTGCCTTGCTTTGCCTCTCTCTTGCATTTACCAACCTATCTAATGAATCTTATCTGCACAGCACACTGGAGGCTTAAGCTTTTGGTGGGCTCACATCTCTCCCACACACACAGACAGAATCCCTCTCTTTTTTATTCTGCTCGCTGTTTCATGTGGTTTACTCTCTTCAGTTCATTTTGAGGAACTGTCCTTAGAAAGATAAGATCGCGACGACAGACCCAACCCGGTGGCTTCAGAAGGGCGACATCATGCCAATCCCAGCATGCGCCACAGAAAGGGTCCGGAGTGAGAGGAAGTAGTGGAATGATGGAGGATATGTGCCGTGACAGAATTACAGATCTGGACTTGTGTGAGGCTTTAATGCTTAAAGGTGCCCTTATGCACCGATGCCATGTTTCCTATCTGGCCACAGCTTTGATATTTGCTTTGAAGATTACATCTTTCCTGACCATCAGTGAGTTACAGCTAAGGTAGTGATGTAGATAATCACATCCTGGATGCTCACATGCAAGCACATTACTACACATGCACTTCAATTTAGATCATATGGTGTTACGTCCAGCAGAATTTTCATTAATAACAATAAAAAACAAAATAACTGTCTTGTTCATTCTTTCATTTAATTAGGTGTTATTGATTATTATGTTATTGATTTATTGATATGGAGAGACAGCAAAAACTACTTGAAGCAGCCCCGGTCATGTGTTGGATTTGCTGCTGTTACTTCTCCCTCAGCCCTGTCCCTGCTTTCATAGCGTTTGGCATGTCTGTGCTATGTTTCAGGCAATGAAACAGACACTGAATATCTGCTCTTGAAGCCATGACTTTATTCTGAAAACATTTAGGTTTGTTAATGGAAGCCTAAATGTACCAAATATGTTATGGCATCTGTGTTCTGCAAATCTCGCAAATGCACCTATCCATCCAATTGCACGCACACACATGCACACACATGCACACACATGCACACACACATCCTGAGCTGCATGTTTCCTGCATGTTTCCTTTACCCTCTGTGTTGAGCCCAGAATGCTCCTGCTGCTGTCACAGCAACTCCAGGATTGTGACAGATTACGGCCTGCTGCTCTGACCAATAGGTGCCAAAAAGTGTTGTCTGCCCACTGACTCATAATTCTTGGCATACCTATGCCGAGTTGACGTTTCTTTAATGGTCCCAAGACCTCCAGTAGGAATCTTGTCCTGAGCACTATGATTGCCTATTAGAAATTCACCAGCACCTGCATTTTTCCTCCACTCCCTATGCTACCCTTCACAGAAAAAGAGGGGAACAGCAGAAGGTGAAGCCAGAGGAGGATAGAGATAGATGGAAGGAGGGATTTAGACAGGGACAGCGCCAAGCATGTTGGCTTTGCTTTGGAGAAAGGTGTGAGAGGAGCCAGAAACAGTGAGACAGGCTAAAAAATAGAACCTGGAAATGAAACAGACCAATGAACAAACCCAATCTACAAATGAAGAGAGCTTAATAAGACTTTCTTTAACTGATTTTGTTTTCAGAAGAATCTTAGTGCATCCTCCTTTAACTTTCACTGCACACATTCTTTCAGTATAAATGCCCTCCTGCCTGAATCCTGAGGGTTTCTCTGATGAACCATAGTAAGTCTCCTCTGGTCTTCTCTCAGTATGATGCAATGGTTATTAACGATAGAATGATCAACCATTTGCAACTGAATAGGATTCTTATCAAGTTAGTAAAATCTCAACTGGGCACAGTTGCCTGGTACATGTGTATGTTTTTGTGTTAGTCCATCAAAGGCCGGATTGTGACAAGGAGCCAGAACTCGCAGGATCGACATAGATCCAGCCTGCTCTGTCCATCTGCTCCAAGCTTCATTCCCAGCATATCAATACCCCGTGTTTCACACACACGCATGCACACACACAGCACTCTGTCACCTGCGACTTCTCCTGGTCCCATCACTCTCCCACCATTCCAGCCCTTGGCTGCAAAGCCTGCTTATGTTTCATCCTGACACTTAGAGAAAATCCTTGCTTGTCTATAAGCGCATTCAGCACCACACAAAGGGAACGGGCCTGTCTTCTAGCCTCTCTCGCCTCCTCCTCCTTTCCCTCCTCCCCTCAAGTCTGAGGCTACAACACGGTGAAATTGTTTGCTAAATAAACACAAAGACCCCTCTCACTGTGTCAGCTTCAACCTTGAACTGCACAGAACCCGGGGGCCAGACAAGCAGCACACTGGCCTGACCTCTCGCCATTTCTCCAAATCTGCAGCAAACACACTCTGACGAAGTGAGAACAAGAAGCACTGGAGCGGAAAACACATTGGAAGTGTCTTTGCCAACTCCCACTCCTCACTGCCTCCTAAGGCCTTGTGTGGCTTATTTCAATGGTAAGCTTTGAAGTGGGTGAGTAAATGGAGTTTGGGGCAGTGTTCAGCATGTGTGCCTGCGTCTAAATTCTGTCAAAATTTTGGACGCTGCGGGAATAAAATAAATTTTGTCATTTTCTGTACACAGTTTAGAAAGAGGCATAGATTCAGGTTTAAAGACAAGGAGGTGCTGCAGGGGAAAGTTGCACTGCAGAGTGAGCTGTGGCTTGGAACCAAGGATGAGGGATTTGTGTTTTCCAACACATAGACGAATATGTTCTTTGAGGCTATGGGTAGTTATCACAACAGCTAAAAAAGTGACGAGGGCTCCAAGTGTTTTTTTGTCCAGACTGGCCCAGTGCATTACATTCATTCTTTGGGTATTGCTTTTGTTCTTTCGTTTCCTTAAACTGCACTGAAACCCAGTGAAAGACCTATGAAACAAAGCACACATCTGTGTATTGCACATTATTTCAGAATATCATTAACCCCAATCTCCAATGCAAACAACTGTGAAGGATTTGCCCCAGAATCACAAGAACTGTAAATTCTGCCAAAGATTCGAGCTAAACTGACACAGATATTTAGGGTTTTCTTTCCAGCCACGAGTACACCTTCCAAACAGCTAGATGCTGCCTGAGGTGTGACACCTAGACAATTCCTCCTTTGGTGGAGGGTCACCAAAAATCTCCCTTTCTTTTCTCCTTCCCCTGGTCTGCCCCCCTACTCTGTGCTGCCCTGTGTGGGGGAGTCTTCCCTGCAGGTTCGCTGCTGTGTCCCTGTCCCTAGTTCTCTGGGGTGGGTGCAACTTAATCTTCCAGGGTTGGTGCGGGTGCTAGGGGTAGGGGTTGCTGTGTGACTGGTTGTCCTGTGCCACTGGGGGTATGCATCTAGGTTGTGCTGGCTGGTGTCCTTTTTGGACAATGCTAAAAAAATAACAATGCAGAGTGTCTAACTGGCCATTAAATGACCAGGGTAAATAAGAAAACAAAAATAAGAAAACAGAAAAGAAAAGCATATGTTAGCTTTGATAATATTTCATGGTAGAGACAGTTCTCTTTCACATCTACAGAGGTGTGAGGGAATTAAGCTTCAGCGAGAGATTCAGTTGTCCAGTTACGATGCCTTACCTTGAGCATCGAAATGCTACGCATCTTCCCCCCTGCCATCCCCACCGCTAACCTCATAACGTATCCTCCTCCATTTTTACAGCAGCATCTACAGACCATGACTTCACTTGCTTCTCATGCCTCCCTCTGCCCAGGGATTTTTGTATGCGTGCATGTATTCATGAGCAGGTATTAAATTTGAATATGTTTTTTTTACAGTCAACAGTCACTGATATACAGCTCTTGCAGGCCAAGAGGAGGGAGAGGTGCGGAGAGAGAGGGCAAGGGAGAAAGGGAGACATTCAGTGCACTCTGCATGAACTGGAGAAAAAGAACAGAAGCCTCCTACGCTTTTCTTCCTTGTTGGTTTAATGTTCATCAATTACTATATTGTTCACTGGTGTTGTGTTTATCTGCACGCATCTGTCTAAAAAAAATTAGACACTTAAATATTTACCACTGTTCAGTATCTAATGCTTAAATCATAAAAAAAATATACTTTAGATTTGAGCCGCATTCTCTTTTCTTCTCTCACCTTCCTGCTCTTGTAACGTGGATGATGTGTCGAGCCATTAGGTCAGCATTGTTTTTCTCACTTCTTTCTTTTTTAATGGCAGTCCTGTGAGCACTACGACTAGTTCACATGCCGCTTTGCATTTGTTCTTGAGTGTTAATACCAAGGGACAATGTCACTCAGAGAGCGATCCAAAAGCACTTAAGGATGTAACCTACATACACTCAAGCATGGACAGAAAAATGAATGCAAAGATACTCACAAGTGAACCTAAAGCACAGGCACACACACGTCGGGTATTCATATCTTGTGGGGACATCCAATTGACATAATGCTTTCCCTAGCCACTTACCCTAACCATAAACATAAAAATGAATGCCTAACCCTTACCCTAAACCTAACCATAACCCAATTGTAACCCAGACAGAAAAAACACATTTTGAGTCTCAAAAATGACTTCAAACTTGTGGGGATTTTGGTCCCCGTAAGTACAGTAAATGTCCAATTTCTGGTCCCACAAAGATATGAAAACACGCTCACACACACACACAAACACATCAAGACGAGGGTTGGAGCGTGGGCTCGTAACTCATGGCAGTGGTGGAGTTGGGTGGGGCGGGGGTCCACAGAGGCGACACTTTATTTGCTCTCATAGCACCCACAGTCCTCAGCCAATATGGTTTACAGTGCTTATTCCAAAGTAACGAGGACAGAGAAAAAAAGAAAGCAATAGGAGAGAGGAGAGTGCACAGAAAATGGAAAGGGCCACAGAAGTGATTTTACCTCATAGTTCATCTTCATCTGGGCGCCCCATCCCAACCCCCAGTTCATGAAATAAGTCCTGCTGAAAATCAATGGCAGTCCGAGCCGTGTAAAGGTCAGCCATTCAGCAGCACTGGCCTTGGTGGACCAGTCAAGCCCAGGCTTGTACTGTGAAGCTCAGCTAAGTAGAATTAATGGGGGGATCGATTATTCTGCGCACAACTTAAATTGAACTAAGCAGAGAATCATTTTAAGGCAGGAACTGTACCATGACGTAGAATGAGATGCATTTGCCACATAGCCGACCCCAGAACTCATTTTGCAAGCACAAAGTAAACGGGTGGAATAAAAAAAGAGATTTTACAAAAAAGGAGTCTCTTTCCACTTCTGTTCCCTTCGTTTTGAGTCTCTCTTGATAATACCCTAGCACCACCTGGGACCTGACTCATAGATTTGATACATAGAAACACTTTCCTTTTTTCTCTTTCTTGTTCTTCTTCCCCCCTCCCTCCCTTTTCCCCTTTTCACTTTTTATTTTATTTTATTTTATTTCATGTCACCTTTGGCACCTCATTCTTCTTGTATTTTTCACTTGTTTAAAACAAAATCAATATGGAACCGGAGGAGACAAATCAACGTATGGTGGCACCGCAGGGGGAGGCCGGGCAGGCTCCCACCTCTCCGGTCACATGTTCTGTGCTCACTTGCTTGTTCCATGGTACGGGGGGGAGGGGAGGCATAAGTGAAAGAAGGAAGGGTGGATGAGTGGAAGTAAAGACGTAAGATTTGACTTATGGAAGGATAAAATGATAAGAGACCAAAGGGCTGGAGAGGGATGAAAGGAAACTGGTGAGGGATGAAACAATGTTCCAATGGGAGGGCATATGGAAGGAGAAATGAATGGAGAGAGAGTGAAATGAGAGAAAGAGAGGAGAGGAGTGGGCGGCAGTGGCGGTGGTGTCGGTGGGGGAGCATATCATGGAAAATTCTGCTCCAGTGACTGGAGTGCAGAGTGGGAGCCCTCATCTATAATGTATATCATGGATCCGTGAGAGATTTTCATACATATAAAATGGAGCAGCACCAGGAAGTGTCTCGCTGCCACAGCACACACGAGCATCGCCCGTGGGGGCAATTTCAATATTCTGTTCTGTTTGTACTTTCACAGTGTTAATTCACATACACCCCTGTGTTCCTCAGTGTTGCTTCATATTGTGTGAGTCAAAAAGGATTAAAAGACTCTATAACTATATGTAAACACATTTTATTCAAGATTATTCAAACACCTCCTCTCCGGCATATTAAACCTCCATCTACACTTAAAGAGAACATGCTCAATCCTACCACGCTAAAGCAGCGGTTTAGAAAAGTTACGAGCAGAAGTTTATGAACCATCATGACACGGTATGGCGCTTATACGTTGTTCATCAGCTACGTCTCTCCCTCTTGTCTTGCTTTTCTTTTTAAACAGCTTGGACAGTAAACATATCATCATGTGGGAAACTGGAAAAATGAAATAAACATGACAAGTGGCCACTTAGCCACAGCCTCCCTCATTGAAACCTGATGAGGGCCGTGTCTAGGCTAACTTCAACAAACGCTAAGTGACATGCTTAAGTGGGTTCAGGTTGCGCATCCGGGGTAATTCAGTAAAAATACAAATGAGGCTGGCTGGGAAAGCAGATCACTATGCACTCATTCAAAACAGAAAGCTAGAGAGAGCAAAGGAAAGAGAAAAGACTTTCATTTCTTCGTCCGTCCTTCAGAAGGTTCGCTTGGCCTCACATCGACCCCCCTGCCCTGCCGAACACACACATACACTGCCCAGCCATAAACAGCGTTATATAGACCTGGTGATTTCCCTCATTGGGAATCGATAACAAATAACCTCACTTTTCACTGGCCATTATGGTCCGTGTCGACCATACCAAGTGGTCTTTATCTGCACACCGATGTCACGCCTGACCTTGAGCTCTCTGCTCCTCTCTCCCTCCGCTCCCCAGGTAGATTTCAAGCAGAGGGTTCAGTCCTGGGTTTTGGAAAGGTTCAAATTGAGCCCTATGGGAGTGGGGAGCGGAGAGCAGCCATCTCCCATGACAGATCAATGGTAGGTCTTACCACAGGGCAGGGGGCCAGCACCTTGCACAACCTGCTAATAGAATCCCAATGTCATTGCTGACACTACATCGCCAGGGCTGCTGGAGGTTAGCCTGCAGGACAGTAGGACAGCCATGGTTTAAAAAGCCTTCAAGGTCTCCATGTTTTACATTCTTCTGCTACCAGTGTGTGTCTGTGTCTTTGTGTGTGTCTACTGATAAATGCATGAGAACAATGAAAGAACAAAAGTCGGAATATAATGTGTTTACAAGCAGAGTGGTGCATCTTAGTTTTAAAGTACAGATCGTTATGGAGTGTTGCTACACACCTTCCTTTAACTTCCTTAATCTTCCTCCAAACTATTTGGTTCCTTGCAGTCTTTGTGTCACTTTAAAACTGTACTCATGCTTTTGCATTTTGTAAATTATCTTCTTCTCACTCGCAGTTCAAAGATCGATCCAACTTAAGGTCTTCTTTAACACCACAGACATCCATCTACATCGTACAGTAGCAAAACCATTGATTCGTAGGAGAAACATTTTCATTTATGAATATGTATAAACACCTGTATGCCTACATATTCACACTCGCGTCATGAGTTCAGAGGAAGACTTGGTTACCAGAGCAAGCATGTCTGAGAGGATCTTAAGAGCTTCAGATGAAGAAAGGAATTCAATCTTAAACCCACGCCCACTTTCACTCCATCAATGCTTACACGTCATCTTGAGGACACATTTTTCAGAAACCTACCACTGGCGCTGAAGCTTGATTTTTGTCGTGTGGCTATCCATTATGGATCCTGGCCAAGAGTGTGACTGGCATTACTGTCAGGATTAAATATGAAGATGTTTAAACAGTGTCAACAGTTGAGATTTAGTTCATTTTCTACACTAACTTTAATTACTCATTGGCCCATCAAGGCTCATCCTCTTCCTCTTGTCACTGTGAGTCATGACATTTATATAGCATGTCAGCCCCTGGGGGTCGACTGGAGATCCTCAGAAAACAGCTACTGTACGTTAATTAATTACCATCGACTCCAAGAATCATCTTTTTAAGTGGCCGCATCCATTACGCTTACCATCAATTTTTCAGTGACTTTACTGAGACCCATATGCCGCTACAGAATATTTTACAAGTTGCTAATGTTTACATGGTAAAGGACAAAGGCAGATGGACAGTTAAGATATCTAAACACATCAACGCAGCCACTGAAGTAGTGAATGGCTCAGCCTGGCCAGATACTGAGCTTTTGAGCCTCATACCCATAAAAAGGAAAACAAAATCCTGATTAAACTGCTGTTTGAACTGAGTAGCATCAGTCCCACGCAGGCAGTTTAGAAAACACCATCAGTAACGCCGTCCCTGTTTCAGGTCACAAGATCTCCTCATTAATGTATGTTTCCATCTTAAAGTAATTCTTAGTAAGCTATGAGAAAGACTTGAGTTTAATCTGCCGGGATTACTGACAAGAAGCGCTGGGAAGAACCAAAAATGCAGCAAACTTAGAAGACGTGTGCCACATAAGGTCAGCAGATGTTCCCTAACCTATTATAATAGAAAAACATTCACTTAACACAAATTTAGCTTTGTCTGTCAACTCGTTCAGCGAAAGTAAATTGTATTTTTTAATTGGATGCAGCCCTGTAAAATCACCTATCTACACTCGCGTAGCAAGTGAATGAGCTCCACAGTGGAGTGATCTCATGCAGAATAATATCCATCTCAACAAGTGAATCTAGATAGGTATGGTTGGCTGGCTCATTTTAGTCTTCAATGATGTAAACAAATTCGAACATAAACTGAGGCGCACACACACGCATGCATTCGCAAACCAACACACTGACACTTATTTCCGGACCCGGCAAGCAGAGAGGAGTTGCGTGCGCTTCTCCCTGCATTAATTCTGTTAATGATCAGAGAGGGTCAGCCTGCCTGTGATCCCTGTCCTACCATTAAACAAATAAAAACAACATTGATTACCAGGATGTTCACTGGATGCATCAATCTTGGGTAATTAGAGAGTGGTGTTTTGACTCCCTTCCCTTTTCTTTTCCTCCTTTTTTCCCTTTCCCTTGCTTATACCAAAGTCAGGCAGAAGCGGCAGACTCCTTTTAATGAACTAATAAGGTTGCGTGCTTGGTTAGCCAAGAATGAGACAGGAAAGAGACAAATAAGTTGGAGGAGAGGCTGCTTTACCAGCTAAATAATGCCGCTACAAGTACTAGCTTTTCCTGCCTTCCTACAGCAAGGTTCATCACTCTCGTTTTCAGAGTAGAAGAAAATAGCACCGTCCTATGTGTGGAGATAGCCAGAGTGTATGTGTGTGAGTGGGTTGCAGCCCGGGAAAGGACACAGCTGTCACATTAAGATCATCCAGGCCTCTAGCATTAATCTGTCTTGTAAAACCTTGAGACTGTGGTACTTTGAGCGAATGTGTGTGTGTGTGTGTGCGTGCCTGCGTGCGTGTTTGAACATTTGCGTCGTTTCATGTGTAAGGAAGGAGCGAGATAGAGATGCTAATAGGGCATATGGTTCAGGATTCAAATCCAGATGCTCACGCAAACTAATGACATACGAATGTAATACAGGAAGAGAAAATGATTGAGCGAGAGAAGCAAAATGTGGGAGGATGAAAGACACACTGAAAACTGGGCTTGAAATAGGAATTGTAATTGAAAATAAAGGAAATAATGAATACCTAAGAGATTTTTGCCAGTAAAAATAATAAAAGTGTGTGACAGATGAACACACAGGATGCTACATCCCGCATAAATTTGTGCTCGATGAGCTGAGTTGTCGCTTATATAGTGTTGTACTGTACTGCGCTATGCTGAGCTCTGTTATTCCTGCACTGTGATGTGCAAACTTTGCTGTTTGTGTGCAATGCTAACCTGACTATGTTGTTTTCTGCGCTATGCTGTTCAATGCTGTGGCATGCTGTGATACGCTGGCTATGTTGTTTCTTTGCTGTGCTGTCCTGGGTGGTGACAGCCTCAGCCACTGACAGGTCCTTTAAATTCACCAGTGCCAATTAGAGTCACTCCAGACCTGGTGGTGGGTACATGCGGGAGAAGAGAGCAGTGAAAAAAGTGACTGGGACGCGATGGTTACAGGCCTGACGGGGCTGATGTAGAGATGGAAATGTGGTAATTTGGAGTAATTCGGCAACTCGCTGGCGCTTGCCTTGCCTGCCCGTCTGTCTGTCCACTGAAATAAATGGGGTCAGCAGCGTGTGATCGGCAACTTTCATTTATATGTAAATGACCCCATCGTTGCAGCAGCAGCAGCTGCTGTGGAAGCTGCTGCTAAGTCTGTACACACAGTCAAATGCTGGACGAGAGTTAGAAAGCGTGCCAGCCTGGCTGACTCCTGTCTCTGCTTCTCTATTCCTCTGTCTCTGTGTTTGCTCCAGATTTTCTCTCTCTTTATTTATCTCATTTTGTTTCTGGGTTTTTTTTGCATACAATAAAGTAACAATAATTAAGACATACCCTCAGAATGCTCCTTAACTGTATTTCTCTCCTGATAAACTTTTTACATTTATTTGGTCATTAAATATTTCAAAGCTCTAACTGTATGCCTTTATATGATCAGGGCTTTTTAAACCCAAGAAGTAGGTTCAATCAAATATATAAGTCATAAAATGGTGTGCTTCATGTAAAAAAACAAAACAAAAACAAATTATAGGGTCACAAAATACACGCCCAATAAATGAACAGCGATTTTATTTCAACATCTCTGTGCTTCTAACGATATTTTAATTATTTGTAAATTCACCTCAGGTCACCCGAGCTTAAAGTCATATGAAACAAAATGAAAAAATAATTTGCAGTTAATTTGAATTTTTTTTTTTTTTCGAAAGCTGCAACAAGCAAATATTTGCAATTTTGTTTCCAATCTGTTATCAAAGACGTACGTCTTTACTTGTTTTCAAGTGAACTTTCATTATTATAACTATAATTATTATTTTGTAATCATAAAGCAAATACAAGTACAAGCAAGTCATCACCTACTAGCTACACCTTGCACACCATTCCTGAGATACTGCAATAGTAAGAAATAGTGTAGCAAAAAGCAACACTAAAAACAGTGGTGCAGATCAGATAGTGTATTGTAGGGCCTGGAGGTGTGTTCGCTTCATTACCTAGCTAGCCATTGTGCTGATGCAGAACCGGGGTCCTGTAAATTCCTGCCTGCTTGTGACACCATAGATAATTACACTTCCATAAATAATGGAGTGTGCCTTTCCCACTTCCTATAGAACTCTCCTAATGAGATTAATATACAGGGAGCAGCTGAAAACACTTGATAGGTAAATCTTTTTTTCTTCTTCATTGTAGTTTAAGAAATCCAACCCCCCCAAAAAAGTTCTGAACAGCTGCTGACTATGTGTTGTCAACTCCAAAACCAATTTCCATGCGATTTTGTCTACGGCAAATTAGATTACATGAAAATACCACAAAGAGGACAACCCATGCTCATTTATAATTCAGATTAAAAGGTTAACAAGCAGCTCGATTTAAGTAAATATGGTCACCAATAAGGTTACAGTTTAAGCAGCTAAAACATAAGGTTATAGTAGGCCACCTACTACAGTTTCATAATCATTCTTGTCTTAAAAGCTCATTCTCCTTATAGGTTTACCTAAATGCTGACAGCGCAGCATCAAGCGTGGGGTTTCTTCAGTGCAGCTACAACGATGTTCAATGAGAGAAAAGTTTTCAGCTTTCATCAGTGGGTATGCACAGGTTTGAGTGTCAGTCCCTCAGAATAAAAGCACAAAGGATATTTTCCCAGGCTCAGTCTTTTGCACTGATACTCAGAAATAATAGAGAGAGAGGCAGTACACTTTGAATCAGCGGGTTTCTTTTTCTTACTTTTTCCACTGGCACTAACAGACTGGTGCGATTGCTTTTTTCGTCTGCATGAAAAAAAAAATGGAGCTATGTTTCTTTTAAGTGTCTCATAAACAACAAACAACCCCCAACTCCCTTCATCAAATCTTAAAAAAAATGTTTATTCTTCCTCTAACTGACAGTCCTGAACATGTTAAAGAGAGCTTTTATGTACATCGCTGCACTGCATTTACTTTGCAATGACTGTGTATCATGTTTATTGGCCATAACTAATTCATGAAAGCGATGCCTTTGATGATGCACTGATTTCATTATCAAAATCAGTATCTTTAAGTTATCTTTCATCTAGAGCATCGCTCTTATATATGCTTAATCTTAAAAGCTCAAATGTGTGGGAACGTCTAATTTGGTTTTCTGGAACCAACTGTTTTGGATTAAAGCTGAGTAAATAATTTATGTGTTCAAATAGTTCCATCTGCTATACATATGGAGGATGGCAACAATTTATATGCGAATCTCACATACTGTATTTGTTGTGAAAATGAAATACCGTTTTAATAAACTTGTTTCTTTTGCTTGCTGTCCCTTTCAAGGTAGGGATCTTAACATGCCCTAAAGTTTGTTCAAAGTAGAGGATAATCCCACAGGACAAGTTTCAAAGGAACATTTTAAAACTTTGTGTTAGTGTGTCATCAATAATGGACCTGCACAAGTTTCAAGGCTTACTATTGAAAAGAATTATCATTTTTGTGATTCAGACCCCAAAATACCATTCTGTAGTTACTGAAAATATCTGAAAATGCACACAAAGACACAAAAATATTCATTGAAACATTAGTCATTTGAAAAAGAAAGTACGAAAGAGTTTTGTAACAGGATGTACTAAAAACAAATAATCATCTGGTCCTTGGGAGCAGTGTTGGTCAAGTTACTTGAAAAAAGTAATCAGTTACTAATTACTGATTACTTCCCCAAAAAAGTAATCCCGTTACTTTACTGATTACTTATTTTCAAAAGTAATTACTTACTTAGTTACTTTTTAAAAACACGATTTACAACCTGAATAGGTGATAAAGCGATAGATCTTTCAGCCCAATTCTACTTTTTCTGCATAATCCATCATACAAAATGTAATCAAATAGAAAAGTCCTTTTTTAAAACTTGTTTTATTAGTTCTAATCTTTTAACTTTATGCATCAAGCAAAAATTTAATTATATGCAACATTCTCTGACTGGAAGAAATTTGTTTAATATTTAAACCTATTTTCTGCACATTCCAGCACATAAATTTTTTTTTTGTGTTTACACTCAGTCTTTCAAATAGATGCAAGTAAAACACAGCAGAAAATAAATAAAGTCAAAGACTAGCGGTCCTGTTGCTCTATTTTCACCTGTAAAGCAGGAGCAGGGTAGGCGGAGGTTTAACCTGGTGCAGGTGTGCCACGGCGGTCAGTGGAAGAATCCGCGAGTTTCTCTGTGTCTCCCATTACGTTGTCACTTTTTATGGAATCAAACTCAAAATAAGGTCAGTACTTCCACGCTTTAAACGCTGCATGCTCATACTCTCTCCCGCACTCGATATATGATCCATTGTTGATCTGCACACAGCTGTTGTCAGGAATGTCGCACTTGCTTACGTCACTGTCATGAGACAACATGACGCAGCGTTCCTACGTGAAAGTAACGGTAATCTAATTACCGTTTTTTCAAAAGTAATCCAAAAGTAATCCCTTACTTTACTCATTACTTGAAAAAGTAATCGGATTACAGTAACGCGTTACAAGTAACGCATTACTGCCCATCTCTGCTTGGGAGGTTTTAAAATCCAGAAAATATCAGTGGTCAAACATGGTGGTGGAGGCATGACGGTGTGGGTTTGTTTTGCAGCCAAAGAACCTGAACACGTTGCAGTTTTTGAGTCGACCATGAACTCCTCTGTATACCAAAGTATTCTAGAATTAAATGTACTACAAGGCCATTTGTCCAACAGCTAAAGCTGAATGGTTGTCTGTCTGTGTTAGGCCTGCGTCAGGCTGGCGACCTGTCCAGGGTGTACTCTGCCTCTTGCCCTATGAGGCCTGGGATAGGCTCCAGTCCCCCTGCTGTTCATATGAGGTCGATGCTAATATGTAAAACCTTAAAATTAAAAATGAGTGCGCTTGCTTTTCAACATGACTGTAAACACAAAACACTGCATTACCATTCTCATAGTTTCCTCACAGATATATTTGCTCTGCTCTCCAATCTCCTCCTAACTGCCAAGCCAATAAAATCACATCACACTGGAACAGTGGCTAATAAATTTGATTTGTTTGGGTACACATACACATCCATACAAGCTGTTAGCAGTGAAAATGTTCAATTCTGTGGGTATTTTAAAAATGCATACTGCCAAGGTCCATGGTGCAATTAACACCAGCTAAAACCAATAAATATGCACGTGCATTTGTGTTCTTAAATTGGACTATTGATGAAGCAACCGTGCTTGAAGGGCATCCAAGAAGTCCAAAAGTAAAGAACTGCTTAATTACATCAATGTTTAAATCCAAGAAATGGTCTGTATAACATTATGTAGTCCACATTAAATTGGTCATTGGCCAAGTCCAACTCTTTTCAAACAAACTGACATCTAATTATAGTGAAATATGTGAAACTGGAGAGTTGAAATAGGATGAAAGGCTAAAACGAACCTACATCAACAAACACGGAGTCAAAGACCAATGTTTGTCATGATGCTTTCCTGACGGGAATCGTGTTAGCATGAACTATTCTACATTTTCACTTTTAAAAGGTAATGCTGATGTGGACACTTTCGTGTGTTAACGTGCACATTTCCATGTAAACTGAATATAGCACACTGTTGTGCACTCGACATACTCCACAATGACACCACGCTGTAGAACTATTAACACAGTAAATCACGTGCACTTTAAAGAGGATGGGGAATGAGTGAGGCAGGTGATAAGAGAGTGCGGGGAATAGGCTGCTTCCTTTAAACGCAAACCCACAGCTCCCCACTATCCCATCACAGGCTTAGGTTTTATTGAGGGAAAAAATTGTTCCACCGACTGCCTGAATGCTCAACCACAATGTCTGGCTGTGGAGGAGAAATAAAGAGAGAGCTTAATTAAAATTTCAGAGGTACCAGCTGGGTGTCTGATCCCACCCATCCCCTTCCCCCCACCATCCACCAGTGTCCTTGTATCTGAATTGAGACACACTCACCTTGATTTCTTCATTTATTAACCTTGACAGAAGTAAATAAGCATCGCAACTCACAGTGCCACAAAGCTCGAAATTTGGGGAGCATAAAAACAAATGTGAAGCTTTACACTCGTGTATGTACGTCCACATTGGTATGCACGTGCGAGATCGGCAAACCATATTTTGACACACACAAATGCTTGCAAGTATGTCCACAGACACATACATTAGATACTATAATGTACCTGTTCGCACATGCACACACACACACATATACACACACAGACCCTCTGGGCCCAGACAAGGCCGCTCTTTAATGAACAGCTAATGGGCAAAGAAAGATACAACAAAGCCGTCTAGCAGGACTGTTTGTAGTTAAGTGATCAAATACACTCAGAAATGATATCCTTAGCATGAATAGCTATAATGTTACACGTAGAAGAATATGAAATCAGGTTCATTTTCACCAAATTGAAACATCATTCTCCCACCAGTGACAAGATGATCAATTGGAAAGCTTATTTTTTGTCATTTATCCACTATGAAATGTGCAGGTAAAATAAGACTTTCTTTAGCATCACTTAGCATTTTTAATTTTGTTTTGTGCTCAACTGATATTTCAGAGTTTCTCTGTCTATATGTGGAAAAAGAGTTTAATTTCATCATTGGGAGTTCATGCATTTTCTCTTTTTCAAAACATTTATTCAGAAAGGAGTATAATATGCATCTATATGTTCATGCATCTGTGTGGATATATGTCTATGGTGTTCCCCTGAGAGTTGCTAAATTGAGGGCCGCATCTCCGTGTGGCCTGCCGGATGGCGACCTTGCAGCCCTGTCTCTGTGTGCTTTGTGACTGCGTAATGAAGACTTCAGGGCCAGACAAACAAATTGTAATAAAGTGCCGTGCTGTGACTGAAAAGTAGGTGTTCTGACACACATGCCAATTACAGGAAAACACATAATAAATACACTCAGTGTGCACACACACACACACACACACAGATGCATTTTGTATATTCATTGAATATTAGACTTTGCATTGATTATCATCAATGGGGGGCAGTACCTGTGGACTGGCAGACCGGGGTGGTGGTCCCCATCTTTAAGAAGGGGGACCGGCGGGTGTGTTCCAACTACAGGGGGATCACACTCCTCAGCCTCCCTGGGAAAGTCTATGCCAGGGTGCTGGAAAGGAGAGTTCGTCCGCTAGTCGAACCTCGGATACAGGAGGAACAATGCGGTTTTCGTCCTGGTCGCTGAACACTGGACCAGCTCTTTATCCTCTCGAGGATACTTGAGGGTGCATGGGAGTTTGTCCAACCAGTCTACATGTGTTTTGTGGACTTGGAGAAGGCATTCGACCGTGTCCCTCGGGGTGTCCTGTGGGAGGTGTTGCGGGAGTATGGGGTGTCTGGCCCATTGCTACGGGCCATTCGATCCCTATACAACCATTGCAAGAGCTTGGTTCGCATTGCCGGCAATAAGTCGGACTCGTTCCCGGTGGGTGATGGGCTCCGCCAGGGCTGCCCTTTGTCTCCGGTTCTGTTCATAATTTTTATGGACAGGATTTCTAGGCGCAGCCAAGTGGCGGAGGGCTTTCGCTTTGGTGGCATCAGAATCTCATCTCTGATTTTTGCAGATGATGTGGTTCTGTTGGCTTCATTGGATGAGGGCCTCCAGCTCGCACTGGAACGGTTCGCAGCCGAGCAGCGGGAATGAGGATCAGCACCTCCAAATCTGAGGCCATGGTTCTCAGCCGGAAAGGGTGGAGTGCCCACTCCGGGTCGGGGATGAGTTCCTGCCCCAAGTGGAGGAGTTCAAGTATCTCGGGGTCTTGTTCGCGAGTGATGGGAGAAGGGAGCCGGAGATCGACAGACGGATTGGGGCTGCAGCTGCAGTAATGCAGACGCTGCACCGGTCCGTCGTGGTGAAGAGGGAGCTGAGTGTAAAAGCGAAGCTCTCAATTTACCGGTCAATCTACGTCCCTACCCTCACCTATGGCCACGAGCTGTGGGTAGTGACCGAAAGAACGAGATCGCGGATACAAG
The DNA here is from genome assembly GCF_963969265.1 of Rhamphochromis sp. 'chilingali'. Lineage (NCBI taxonomy): Eukaryota > Metazoa > Chordata > Actinopteri > Cichliformes > Cichlidae > Rhamphochromis > Rhamphochromis sp. 'chilingali'. The sequence continues at coordinate 34,822,143 of NC_137931.1, forward strand.
CGGCAGAAATGAGCTTCCTCCAAAGGGTGGCTGGCCTCTCCCTTAGAGATAGGGTGAGAAGTTCGGCCATCCGGGAGGGGCTCAGAGTAGAGCCGCTGCTGCTCCACATCGAAAGGAGCCAGCTGAGGTGGTTCGGGCATCTGACAAGGATGCCCCCTGGGCGCCTCCTGGGTGAGGTGTTCCAGGCATGTCCCACCGGGAGGAGGCCCCGGGGCAGACCCAGGACACGCTGGAGAGATTATATCTCTCGGCTGGCCTGGGAACGCCTTGGTATTCCCCCGGATAAGCTGGAGGAGGTGGCTGGGGAGAGGGAGGTCTGGGCCTCTTTGCTTAGGCTGCTGCCCCCGCGACCCGGCCCCGGATAAAGCGGATGAAGATGGATGGATGGATGGATTGACTGCATCCATAAAAATACAAATTAATAAATTTAAAAAAGAAACAGCTTCCCTATTGGCTATTTTTGTAATCTGCAGATTCCCCAAAGTAGCTACTCTTTGCTTTGTTGACAGTGATGCAAACCCTTCTCTCCATAAGCTTCATGATGTTGTCACCTGAAATGGTTTCACTTCACAGGTGTGTCTCATCAGGTTCATTCGTGGAATTTCTTCCCTTCTTAATGGGGTTGGGACCATCAATTGTGTTGTGCAGAAGTCAGGTTGGTACACAGCTAAAAACCCTATTTGACAGCTGTTAGAATTCAAATTACGGCAAGAACCAATCAGCAAAGTAAAGAGAAACAGCAATCCATCATTACTTTAAGAACTGAAGGTCAGTCTGGAAAATTGCTAAAACTTTAATGGTCTCCCCAAGAGCAGTCGCAAAAACCATCAAGCGCTACGACGAAACTGGCTCACGTGAAGACCGCCCCAGGAAAGGAAGACCAAGAGTCACCTCTGCTGCTGAGGATAAAGTCCTCCGAGTCACCAGCCTCAGAAATCGCAAGTTAACAGCACCTCAGATTAGAGCCCAGATAAATGCCGCACAGAGATCCAGTAGCAGACACATCTCTACATCAACTCCTCAGCGAAGACTGTGTGAATCAGGCCTTTATGGTCAAATGGCTGCTATATAACCACAACTAAGGAAAAGCAACAAGCAGAGGAGATTTGTTTGGGCCAAGAAACACAAGGAGTGGACATTAGACCAGTGGAAATCTGTGCTTTGGTCTGATGAGTCAAAATGTGTGATCTTTGGTTCCACCCTGTGACAAAGTGGTAAGCTTGAACTTATTTACCACTTGTCCCTTAAACATATTGCTAATTTATCCCATGTTATTTTACAGTTGGCCATGATGCTTTAGTTTAGACATTGCTGGCGTAACTTTGCTCTACATACTATCCCGGGTTTGTTCGTCGTAGTATTATGTTACAGTTTACATCCATGCATATGCTTTTAAAGCAAATACTACTTAACCATCAGGTGATTTGAATGTTCTTCTGTTGACAGGGGCATGTCTGGTCAATTATGTTTGCTAATGTTGCTTTGGATATATTTACCTCTGTTTGTTCCTTTGTTCTTGTCCTATATCCAAAACAGGTGTGCAGGAGGGGCTGTCATGTCTGGGTTCAACCAAATGAAGGGGTTTTTCATTTTGTATAGTATTGTTTATTTTCTTTAAAGTAACCTTTTGAGTTATACTGTATGGAGTGTTTTACTTTTCAAACCATTTAGGTGTGTAAATGAGTTTGTCAATTGAATGAATAATCGTATTCCTGTTTCTTTGTTTAGATTGTATTGCTTGGTCTAACCTATTCTTAATGGTAGAGACTAATGAGGTTCAAGTGTGTGTAAAAATTCTGTTTAAAACAAGTGAGATTTTGACAACCAGGGTTGTTTTAATATGGTAGAATAGAGATGCCAGGAAATAAAATACACTTAAAAGAAATTTGCTCAGTATGCTGATACTGTCTACTTATCACTTTCCTGTACACTACCTCATACACCCGCGGTGTCTTTGTGCAATGCAGAAAAGGTGAAATGATGGTCTCTACATGCATGAGTCCTACCGTGAAGCACGGAGGAGGAGGTGAGATGGTGTGGGGGTGCTTTGCTGGTGACACTGTGGGGGATTTATTCAAAACTGAAGGCAAACTGAACCAGCATCCTGCAGCGACATGCCATCCCATCTATTTAGACCGTTATTTATTTTTCAAAGCAGGACAATGACCCTAAACACACCTCCAGGCCGTGTAAGGGCTAACTGACTAAGAAGGAGAGTGATGGAGTGCTGCGCTAGATGGCCTGCCCTCCACAATCACCTGACCTAAACCCAATCAAAATGGTTTGGGATGAGATGGACTGCAGAATGAAGGCAAAAGGTCCAACAAGTGCTCAGCATCTCTGGGAACTCCTTGAAGACTGTTGGAAAACCATTTCAGGTAACTACCTCATGAAGCTTAGTGAGAGAATGCCAAGAGTGCACAAAGTAAAGGGTGGCTATTTTGAAGAATCTAAAAAAATAGTTATTTCAAACTTTTTTGTTTACCACATAATTCCATGTGTGTTCATTCATAGTTTTTGATGCCTTCAGTGAGAATCTACAATGTAAATAGTCACTAAATTAAAGAAAACCCATTAAATGAGAAGGCGTGTCCAGACTGGTGTAGGGTGGAACTATCCACACTGGAACACTCCAAAATGAATTTCCTAAAGGTATAAAATAGTATGTTCATCCAAACAGCACGCGCAAGTTAAAGTGAAAAACAAGTACTTAAAAACTGTCCCAGACGTGATTCCAGCCTTCTGGTGAAAGTCAGGTCTGTTAGTGCCAGTATCACTATCATCAATAGCACCTGCGTCCTGATGTGCACTTCCACACTCTTTCAAAGCTGAAGCACTCCGATATGCCTACATGGATTTTTTTCAGATGGGAGCGGTTCTGCAAATGCCTTCTGTGCCAGAGCTGCTACTTTCTCATAAACAAACTTCTCTAATGGAAGACCTCACATAAAATAAAAAAAAGATGCACTGTAGTGGAAGAAAGGGCGACAAAAAAGTGGAAGATTATATATTTGTAAGAGTTTAACCTGAATGTTTGTTTTTCTGCAAAATGTGCATGTGTGTACTCGATGTGATAGTCACCACAGAATTGTCTGACCTTTAACGGTGTTCCAAAGTTAGGTGAAGTTGTCTTTCTTCTTCACCTAAAGTGGAGTGACATTTAATAGTCCCCACAGGTCAAAGAGGGTAACAAACACCAAATAAAGGCTGTCAGATGCCTAAAAAAAGGACAACCCTCACTCTGTAGTTGAGTGAATGAGTTTGTCTGCGTGTGTGCGTGAGCGTGTGTTCATATCTTTGTGGGGACCAAAAATTGGAAGTTTACTATATGTGGGGACTAGGATTTTGGTCCCCACAAGTTTGAAGGCATTTTTGAGACTCAAAATGTGGTTTTAGTGACAGGATTACAATTGGGTTATGGTTCGGTATTAGGAGATTGTGGCTTAGTTATACTTGTTTGAAGCTTAGGTGCATGGTCCAAGCGGCTGACTGGACCCTTATTCTCCCGTCAGTCTCTCAGTGTGACTTATGTACTCCTTTGTTTGCGTCCTGCGTCTAGGGTAAGGGTAAGGGTTAGGGTTAGGGTAAGCGGCTAGTTCTGTCAATTAGATGTCCCCAGAAGATGTGAATATCCGATATGTGTGTGTATGTGTGCGCGTATGTGTGTGTGCAACACCCATTTCAATAATACTTTTACTCCACACTTTGCTGAACTCTTCTTCAGTCTGTCTTGTTACCTCTTTTCTAACCTTTTCTCTTGTGGACAAACACTTCTCTACTGCAACACATCTTCTCCAGACTCGGAGGCAATTAAATGTTAGTGCTGGAGGGGTGGGAGGGAGGAGTGATGGCCCATGGTGTGTCACACACGCCAGCAGATAGACCCTGTTGCCACTGGCCACTGTAACAGATCCATGTCTCTGGAGTTTTAAATGATTCAAACATCTGCCCTTCGCTGTTCTTGCGGTGGACAAAGGATGTTTTCTTCTCTCCAATTCTCAGTCTTCCTCCTCTTCCTCTCTCTGTCCCCCTTTGTTACCTCCGAGCTCCTCAGACAAATCCATCTGTTAAGACTGCCGTATTTGTAACTTTAGGGAATCCAGTGTCTGCCTGGTTTAGTAAACTACTGCTATTCTATTTCCTCTGCCAGAATGAGCGCTTAGACAAGGTATTTCTGATCCTGTCTGTCAGCAAGCAAAAGCTACCAAGCAGAATTGCATGAAAGCTGTTAGAAAGATAAACAATGGGCCAAGAAAGACCCTTTCATTTTTTTTAGTGTGAATCTGGATGAGTTCCTGCACCATTCTAGTTTTCATTTTTCATTAAAGGTTTAGTTGTTTTTGCCAAAAGTCTTTTAGCTTTAGGGGAGCATTGTTAAAGCAATTTGCTGATCGAAGCCTCCATCCAGAACAGTAAAAATAAGTTGCTACAGGTAGAATTTTTAATAGCCCAAAGAATAAATGAACCCTTACCAACTGTTTTCAGTACACGTTAGAGCTAATAAACATTTTTACATTTACATATGCATTTATACAGTCTTTGGCGCGGGCAAAAGCTTATTAAAATCCTAATTCAATATAAACTGGATGCAAAGTGGCTATTAACTCTAAAATACCATAAAACAAAAAATACCATAAAATAAAAATAAAAAAACAATTTCTTGATTCCTGGAACAGAAAGACATGCATTTGGATATAAATGCCAGACTTTACTCAGTTCTTGGCAAGTGGACTAAATGTGAGACAGAACTCTGGTGCAGTCAGCTGACAGAGCTCCAGAGAGATATGGTTCATTCTTCACAACTCTGCAGTGGAGGTGAGCAGATGAGAGGAAACCAGGGGTGCAGGGGGCAACCAGCAACACAGAAGCCAACAAAACTCCCAAGCTCTAACAACTGACAGACAAGAGCAGATGAGCTTGCAGTAAATGCATTACACAGGCCAAGGTTGAGCAGAGCACAAGTCGAGCTAGGCTGAGCTGAACTGGGCTGGGTTGTTTCTCACAAAGCTGATTTAGGCCTCTGTGCGGGGTTATTGGTGGAGGATGCTGGCTCTCTGCAGAGCATGCTTTGCAATCCCCAGGCCTCATTAGGGATGCAGAGAGGTTCTGACTCCCATCACCTGTGAGCTTTTTATATCTGGCATAATCTCTTAGTAGATATTTCTTACATCCAATAATGAGCAAGTTATTACTCCATACAACAGAAACTGGAAGCAGAGAGGGGATCAGGGGAAAAGGAGAGATGGGAGGAGGGGGGACGGAAGGGAGGAAAAAGGAAATAAACTGTAAGCAAATACACAGACAGCTAAAATACAGAGAGATTGGAAATCCATGCAGATTTAAAAGGCGGCAAAGACAAGGAGGCATCCAAATTCGCTTTGGTTAACATCAGCAGTGTTTATAGCATCATGATTGTGGTAAAAACAAACAACTTGACAGCCCCCAACCTCCAGCCTATTTGGACCTTGGAGGGAGCATACCAGTTTAATAAATACATAAATAAGTGCATATATTAACAGAGCATTAGACTGACATGGCAGTGACAGCACCTGAAGCACTAGAAGACAAGTCATCCTTCTCCTCTCTCTTTCTCTTCTCTTTGCTGTCTGCACTGATTGATGTGAAGGAGGCGGATCAAAGGCTGCTGAACGGCGGTACTCAGGAAGATGGAGAGATAGATAGAAAGGGAGGAGAATGAAGGCAAAGGAGGTATGGGGGTGTAGGGCTAAAGTTGGAGCAGATAGAGAAGTTTCTGGCACTGCTGTCTGTCACTCAGCTCCATGAAATGACCCTCTAACTACAGGGCTAAGTCAGACATTAAAGCCTCCAGAGTCAGAGGATTCACTCATTCTCATTCACCCTCTCCTTCTCCGTTCACCTAAGTCTCATTCTCTCTCCCTCTCTATCCTTTATCTTTTCTCCTCTATGTCCCATCCCGAAGAGGAGGAGCAGGCCAAGCACCATTAATCTCCTATCTAATAACACTGGTAATGTTACACATTATTGGAAAGAGATGGGCAAAATGAACCAATAAGTTATCTGATATGGGTCTCCCTTCTCCACGCACGCTCCAATCCCAAGGACATTTAGGCAAAAGAAGAGACACAGATGTACTGACAGAACAAGACAGAGAAAAGAAGAAAGGAGGCAAAGAGAGAAGGAGAGAGAAGGAGAATCAGCGACGGAAAAAGGGTGGGCAATGTGAAATATTTCCTGCTATCGACCTGTTGGCCAGGGACATGCATAGATTTCTGTATGTGGAAGATAAGTGTCTTTGATAAAGTAGGTTAGCATTGATTAATCCATGAAATCTTGGGGCTGTGGACTTGAAGTTAATGAGTAAGGTTTTCTATTTTCTCTGCAATCTCTCACGACATACGTGCTCAGCACAGCCCGGGGACCCGTGGCTGCAGTACACCACCCACCCCCTTTATTTTAGATGTCTGTTATTTTGGGTGAAGATGGCCAATCAATGAAGTTGACATTTGTTACTATGAAGGATTCACAATGCAATCATGGGATAAGAGTTGTAAAGGCCTGCTCAGTGCATATAGAAGGGGTGGAAAGGTCACGGCTAATCTAAAGAGAACAGAAGTTATTTATCCATACATGGCAGAATAAAAAGAAGGTGGGTAACAGATCTATACATACAGCCCTTGGGGGCAGGGTTATGGAGAAACTGCACATACACACACACACATACATACACAGGCAAATCGAATTTCCTATGACCTGCAAGATAATTTCCCTCCAGAAAAAGAAAAACAGAAAAAAAACATATCTTCCAGTACATAGCTGAGGTTTGTAGATTGTTCTGTTAAGCTGAATACCCTGCTAAACAGTCACCCTGCTTGAAATGTCCACCTGCATTGTTTGAGCTGTGTTTTTGCCGTATTTAATAGTGTATGATGGTTTCTTTGCATGCAGTCATAGTGAAGGAAAGCAAAGCAAACAGCATGTTGGCTACATCAGTCACATTTAGAACAACCTTGAAACAAATAGCACTATGGACGCATCCTCAGGCAACGAGCGCTGGGAGAAAGAAATCAAGGGAGACAGACAGGCGGGCATTGCAGGCAGGCAAACGGGCAGCTTTCTCTTTCTCTCTTTTCCTATCTCTCTTACCGACTGTACATCAACACCTCTGTTGCCCACACTCTTTCACATTCTAGTTTCTCCCTCCTCTCACTCACATTAATCCATCTCTCTCTCCGTTGTAAATCATCCCTCTCTTCCTCAACCTCAGCTCAGCAGCTGCGCGGAGGAGGTAGAGTGGATGTCAAAATATTTGGCAGCCATCTCTAGTGCCGGTGTAGCATTTTAACCTCCGTGGTTATTACACGTATACAGGTTTGTCTGACATCCCCCCAGGCATTAGCCTTGAAATCTCTCTCTCTCTTTTCTCCCACTCTCTCCCTCTTTCTCTTCATTCATCACATCATTATCATTACAGCAGGGATACACAAACAACAAGCTCTCCCCACCCTCACCGCTCGATGCTCTGTGAATGACTGAAGCTTTGCTCCAAAGGTTGGTGCTTTGCATGTCACGAGAAAATCGGAAAACCACTGAACGGTCACCCCAGACACAGCACACCCTTAATCCACCAGAAATAAAAGCAGGGGCCTTTTCACCTTTTCAGCTCACTGCAACCACTAAACTTTGAGCTGGATGGACTCGCAGCACACATGCAATCATATTAAGTCACGCGTGCTTTTGCACCATATTTCCAACTGCACACAAACAAACACTGCTCTCTTCCTTAAACATTTGCAGATATTTCAGTATTTAACTCCTTCTCTGAATGTGTGTCCCTTCTTATTTTAGTGCTTTTATTCTTTTTATGTAATATATTTATTGGGGGGTGGGGCGAGAGGGTTTTCCCAGGATAGAAAGACCCAAAAGGCTCTTGACAGCGTGTGTAAATCAAGATGTCATTAGAAGATCTACTGGTGCTATGTTGGCCTGATATACACTGTTGTATTGTGATGACAGATGCATGTACCCTATGTAGCATGCACAGAGGTTTCAGATATGCATGTTCTGATTTTTCTGTTTTCTTTTTCTCATTATTTTTTCCTTTTTCTCAAAACGGGTACAGCTCCAAATATTTATCTCTAGTCCACCAGTAATACTTTATCTTGGAAAAGCACAAGAAAAATCCTCCACTGAACGGGGGTAATGAATTTGTATTTTTACTGCAGCTCTACTCGTTTCAAGGATTCTCCGGAGATAATACTAGCATGAAGTGCAATCAAAATTACCATTTGATTCAATATACATGAACAATATATGCTGATTTGCACCAAAAGTGGCAATTATTTCACAAAGGCTTCCCTGTTTAAGGGCAGCAGGTCAGTAAAATGCATCTCTGTTGTTGCAATGAGCTGCATGTGCTCACACATAGCCGCTGCAAACACACGTACAAAAAGAAGGATTTTAAAAAATGCACTCGTCTCCCATGTTTGTGTATTTTGTTTTGCTATGGTGGATCAAGGAGAATACAGGAGGACTGAAGCCACTGTTGTGGTTAAGATACACAAACAAACAAATCTCCTCCTTTCTGCCCCATTAAAACCTGTTCTCCTCTCCTGTGCCCTATTATCGCTGATCCTCCTCTGTTCTTCTGTGTACCATCAAAGATATTTCCCTGCAGTGCATAACAGACTAACTAACCATAAAAGAAACACTTGTTAGCATGCTTCTTAGTATACTGTGACACTACCTCAACACATTAACAGTAAAGCTAAAAACAGGATTTGCCGCTTTAGAGAATGTGTTGTGCAACAATTTCGTATTTTACTGGAATTTTTAAAATGTGGACATACATACAGTCGGGGTCAGGCCTACACTGATTTATCATGACAAATGTCATAGTAATTATGGTGAAATTTACTTAAATGTAATTACTTTTACCAAAAAAAATACAGCTTTATTCAAAAAATATAGATACAGACACAAATAAGTACATATACTCACTTACTTAGATATCTCAGCACTTTGCCAAGGTCCCAAAGAAGACCCAAACCTGACCATCAGTTGATAGGAAATTGATTTGGATGTTCAGGAACAACGCAGGAACCACCAAAACTCAAGCCTGTCATGAACTGGAAACTGCTGGAACACCAGCATCCACAGTGAGGCCAGTTTTACATCTTCATGATGAAAGAGTGCTGACCAAGAAGGACGCCTCCGCTCCAAAATCAACACCTTCAATCTTGGCTGAGATTTGCAGCTGCTCACAAGGATGCGCCAGATGCCTTGTGGAGAAAGGATTGATGGACAGACGAGACAAAGACTGAGGTATTTGGCCACAGCGACGACAGATTTGTTTGAAGGTGAAAGGTGAGGCCTTTGAACCTAAGAACACTGTACGAGCTGTCAAACGTGGCGGTTGCAGCATCATGCTCGGGGGCTGTTATGCTTCCAGTGATACTGGTACAAAAAGTAGGTGGAAAAATAAAGGACTACCTCTGAATTCTTCATCTTAACTTCAAATCAACAGCTAGACAATTGAAACCTGGACACGGCTTAGTCCAAAATTGTCCTGCTGGTTGTTCCGACAGGACAAAGGTTCCCAGCACACTTCAAAGCTAGTTTTTGATTGGATAAAGAAGGCTTCTGGAATGGCTTTCTCAAAAGCCCAACCTCAACATTATTAAAAATCTGTGAACTGCATTAAAAGCCAGAAAAAGCCAGATCTGTGCCAGAAAACCAACCATGTATGAAAATATGTGAGCACAACTGTACATACTGAATAACGGTAAGAGCAAAAGGTTAGGTTGAACTATTGATTGAGATGTAGTTTAATGCAACATGAAGGACACTGAATATAAATCCCACTATGATCTATTTTACATATGCCAAGGTCTCCCAGTATCAATGCCACTTCCTCAGATGTCTTTTTCAGTTTTTTTATGTTCGATCACAACAAAAATTGGGAAATACAGGCAGTGTTAAATTGTATACGAGGTGCCAATTAACAACAATAATGATAAGAGGTTTTCATGAACTAGACATCAACTATGAGACTATTGAGATTTTGAAGCTTGTGGGTTCAGAAGTACATGGCTACTGCTGTGAGATAAATTTATAATTTTCCCCATCTGCCTGATGCATACTTATGCACATCATGCTTCGATCTGACAACTGATCTGACAGAGAAACCAAGCACAGAACATGATGTCCTGTAGGCTCACCACCCCAAGCATAAATATTAATAGAGAAGTCAGGAGGCCAAGGAGAGTCATTATAACCTTGCATAGACCTACGCAAAGCATCCTTAAGTCAGATATCTTATGTTTTACCACCATCACCACAATAGGTAATGTTACAGGAGCCATTTGAAAGGTATATAATGTTAAAGAACAATTAAAGACAAGAAAGCATCTTGTTAAAAGTGTGATGACCACAGTAGAAGCTTAGGACAACGTTCAAAGGGGAACAAGCCCCGCCAAAAGAAAGAGAGTGAGTGTTTGAGATGAAATGGTTGGGGGGTTGGGGGGGGGGGGTGGATGATGATGAAGTGTGAGTATATAGAGTTGGTCTGAGAGACAGAAGTGGATGCAGAAAGCAGCTTACTCACACTGTGGTGAATCATTGTGCCCTGCCTGATAAGCTCTGACTCACTGAGAGAAGGGGAAAACAGCAGAAAAAGCAGCGAGTGTGGGTAGAAAACGAGCTGAATGCGTATGCATGAGAACGCGTGCGTGCACGTGGCGTGTGCCCATGTGTTCGCCACATGTAATTTTGGCCACATACTGCTCCCCGCTATGGCTGCAAGAACACGGACCCATGTTAGTGCACAGCTCTGCAGCGTGCGTGGCTCTGAGGTGTGTATGTGTCTGCAAAGTGTGTGTCGTTCCCGCAGTGGTGACAGTGAAGGTCAGCAGCGTGGGTGTGTCTCAGGCCTCCCAGCTGTGGCCCGGGGCTAAGGAGCCATCACTGTCACATCTCTGTCTTGCTGCTGGGTGCTGCTGGCCCCGCAGCACGGCAGCACACAGGAATGACTCACGCGTACGCGCACATCTGAGTCCTGTGGCTCAGATACACACACATACACAACACGTGCTCACAGACACAGCACACAACACTAACCTCAGGACACATAAGCACATAAGCAGAGAATCACATATAAGCCCACAGAGTGAGATGTCACACAGGCATAGTACACATGCTCTATCTACATCAACCTCAATTTAGCTCCAGCATGTAACAACCCCACACACACACACACACATACATCACTGAAACGGTCCTTTACATTCCTGAGATGGAAAGCATAATGCATGTCCCTTCTCTAATACAGTATGTGAACTTGATGACCTTGTCCACACTCATTCAATCACCAGTGGAGTGAGCACAATTAATCCAGCAGTCTGCTTCGTAGTCTCTGCTGTATCGCCTCAGCCTTGCGCTCTGCTGTATTCAGCAAATATGTACAAAGAATCTTGTCTGGAAGTTTTGTGCCTCTACAAGCACAAAGTCATGCAGAGTGAAGGTTTAGAGGGGAACATGATCTACTCTAATGATACTTCAGCTCTGTGTCTGTGCTGGTAGCATCACCGTTAGAGAGTTCTTTGCAAGTAAAACTTTTCCGCTTAATGTCTTCTATTAACATGTCAGTTCAGACAGATCACAATACGGAAACCTTGACTCTTTCTCGACCCGTGGATTTATTCAACTGGAAGCAAACTTGATATTAGAAAAGAAACAACGCATTTGAAATATTAGTGGCAGTAAAGTATAGCTCATTATCTTAGATTGATACTGCAGTTAAGAGTGAAATGTGCACACGGGCAGTTAAAGTGGCTGCCTCTTTCATGAGACCTTTTGGAGAAATACGGCTGAGAGTTTGGCTCCTGCTACTTCCCTTGAAAAAAGAAATATATATGACCTCTGGTTATAGTGTAGCCCTGAAATGGGCTGATGCTACAGCACAAACCCCAGTGTCCCCCTTTCCCAGTCATCATCACGCTGGCCTCTTTATAGTGCAATGCATGGCACATTAAAAAGGGGAGCACATTGCGCAATTACCGTCTAATTAACCGGCCGATATTTTATGTGGTCAGTGAGCCCGCAGACAGACTGCAGATTATTTGCCAAGATTTGAGAGGATGTATGTCTTACCGGATGGTTTTTAGGCAGATTTACTGCCCTCCACTGCTAATTTGTGTCTGCGTTTGCCTACACGTGAGCTTGCTTTAATAAAAATAAGGCACATATTATATGTCTCTGGAAAGGGAAGGTTATTTGTTTGATTTGTCTGAGTCATGCCTTATTCCCTACGCTGCCCCCCGCTCTCCTCCCCTTTCCTCCTTCCATCTCCGCCTCCCTGAGCCCTTAACAGCAGCAGGTTTGCATTGGGATTTGAGGCGTAATTAAATTCAATAAATAGGCGAAGGTGAAGAAATAAATCAAGCAGAAACTGATGAACAACAGGAGATTAAATGCCACTGAGCCGTGCAAACAAATATTTCAATAGAATTTTCAACAGAGGGCACCCAGGGCCCCCTGAAAACCTCAAAAAGTTTTGAAACTGAAAGTTGGGTCTCCCAAGCTGCCACTGCTATAACTATGCTTGATGCCATTGTCCTCGTTGACATCATAATATGGCACATGATAAGGAAATAAATAACCATTTGAAGGACAGATTGTAGGAGATGACAGGCTATGTTCCGTGCCCTCTGTCTTTCACATACCTCATCATCCTCCTGCATCATCGCTTATTCAGAGGCCAGCCAACGCTTTATTAATGACTACTGAAGTACCAATTAATGCTGCATAATACATGAACTACAGCTGTGCAAATCTGAATAACGTCTGATTAGGTACTAAAAAGGATAGGGGAAATACTGCTGGTGCATATTAATGCTATCGGGGCTGGGCTGGGTGGGGGGCGTTGGGGTCAACAGGGGTCTGGTTTTGAGCCAGATCGCCCTGAAGAATCCAACAAAACAGCCTCACAGCCAGTCCTAAAAGTCACAGCTAGTCAGTAGCAAAGACCACAGCATGCTCCCATTCAGTTTTACGCAGTGTGAGTCAAAGTGGTTTGGTTCACACACTGATTTGCTTGCTTTACTCCATACAGCACCATACTGCCCTCCAGGGCATAACAGGCCTAAGTGCTTTAAGTCCCCAGAATGGAAATGAGGTCTTTTTTTTTTTAACGGCATCATTCAAGGCTACACCTGGTGCACTGAAAGCACCCAGGTCCACTGCTCCATGAATTAATGAAGGAAACCTAGCAGCAGGGAGGTCAACCTTTGACCCTCACTACTCATTCACACAGCTTGGACCAGGTACAAGAAAACTGCCAAGCCTCTGGGGTTGGTGGAGGTTGGGGGGGGGGGGGGGGGGGGGGGGGGGGGAGGATTATTTGTGTGCCTGCATGATTGTTCGCTCTCCATCATCTAAACCGAGACGTGTTGCTCAATTCTGAATTAAAATGACAAGGACAAAAGTGTTTCCAATTAGGCCTTTTGAAAAGATCGCCCATGTTCACTCCTCTCTTGGATTCCCTCTCTCTTTGCTTGTGCTCTTCTGCCACTCAATAAATCTTTAGTTCCTAAAAAAAACCACAGTCTTGTCTTCCTGCAGAATCGCTCTCACTTTCTCTGCCATTCCCTCCTTCTGTTTTGTCTTTGCCTCTTGTCCTCTTTTGAACAGCTGCACTGCCTTTATTATGTTGCGCTCCCTCTCTCCCTGTCTGGCCTTTCACGCTAATCCTCCATTGGCCTTTCACATGCACAAAATTCCCCCCCTGAGCCCCCATTCCTCTGACAGGCTTTCACATACAGTATTAGATTAGGCTTAGCTGTGTTTATTTATTTATTTATTTCGTCTTTTGTCTCTAAAACTTTCGGAAACCAAATCCAGACCCCCACTCTCCCCCCCAACCCCCAAACAAACCCTGCTAACTGCAATTTTCAGCTTGCTTCCCTTTTTTTTGCCAGCAGCAACATTCTGTTACATATCAATTTGGCTCGTGTCCTCTACTGCAAACATTCTTTGGTGCTAGTTTTTGGCAGTGAACATGGCAGCACTAACTGAGAGTTTTAGAACAGGCTGTCTAATGGAGGCTCACAGCATTTTGTGGTTTCCAATCATTTGGCGCTAAAAGAAACACACAGTAGCAAATGGGCTGAGCAGTCACCCATTAAGCTGGCCACCAGCACCTCAGCTTAATTGTGGTAATGAAGTCCAGGCTGACCCTATAATGCAAGGTCCACGCGTGCTGCCATGCTGATGATTTTATAGACCTGACCTGAGTTATGACCCAAACCCTGCTAGGCTAGTAGATAGAAATATGGAAGCATGGTGGGAGGAGAAAATAAAGTAGCGTGTGAGAGTACAATAGAGAGCAATGGACAGCTAAAAAGTGAGGCAATGAGAGATGGATAGAAGAAGGAAACTCAAGTAAATCATTTTAATGAAATGAGTACTTTATCTAAAGGACAGTTCAGCTTCAAGGAACTATTTTTGAAGAACTCTTTTCTTGCCTAGTCCTACCATTCAGCACTACCCTCCTGGCCCATTAGCCCTGGGGCTGGCCTTTCATCTCTCTAACCTCTCTAGTGAGCAAGTCCAATCAGGAATCAATATCCATGTCACAGGGAACACATGCTGCTTTGACACCAGTGGATACGACAAAAAAAGTCTATTACACAGCAGTTATCTCCATTACTGCTGAGCAACTCGGCCTCTAAAAGTCACAGAATGGAGGATGGCGGGCTGAGAAAAGCAGGGAGGAAGTGTGGTGGTGACACATTGTGAAACTCTAATTTGGAGCAACATGTCTGATTAACCTACATTTCTCCTTTGGGACCTGAAAACTGTCCAGGCAGACACACTCACAAAGAAACCAAAACAAGACATGATCAAAATGGGATATATCACCTCCACACACATTCACAAGTATACGACAACATCTAACTTCTGTAGGTCACTGCTGTTCATGTATCTGTTTTGATCATGTGCACATTCTTTTTCTTATTTAGCCTACTTTAGATGGAATTTGAAGGTTTCTGGAGTTCCATATTTCCTCAAATCAAAGCTGTAGTCATAAAAAATTGGCAACCAGATAAAAGCTGGAAAAAGAACAATCCCGCACAACTGTTGTCAGTAAATGTTTCACAATAACAGCCTTATTAAGAAATGAAGGGTTTTTGTTTGAAAGACTAGGACTTTTAATTTGATAGTTCAATTAGGCCAGGCAAACATGTTGGGGAGGTTCTACTCTAAATTTGTAAAAGCAGCACTTAGTGACAAATATTTTAGGCATGTTCTGTGTTCTGTGATAATGAATAGCTTTGTAGTTTGTTCCTTTATGTTTAAAGGTAAGCTGTGGACATCAATTATGTGTAGTTTTTGTTAGTGCTCTACTTTATAGTTGTCTGTCTGTGCCCTTGTAGCTGCAGTCTGAGCACTGACAACAAATTGCAGGGTATGAATATGTCCAGGGTATTAATATGCATGAACCCATGATGAAGAAATGTATGGGACTTGAACTCCATTGACTCTTGAGTCACACAGGCATATTTAAGTGCAGTGTGTTGAACAGGGAAAACAGGAGAAGATTTAAACAAGCCTTCATACTTCGATGTTATCAATTATACTCACTGAACAGGTAATCAGAGATAAAAGCCTGCCTGCTTCAAATAAAGGCTTGTTACCTTTCTCCAATTAAAGTAAGAAAAATCAGCATTAGTCACGATTCTAAACTACAACTTCCCTATGTCTGAAACAGCTCTTTGCAGCTATACATATACAGTAAGAGTCATTTTACCGAAACACAAAAGTAGGTCATTTGTCAGCGTCAGAAAGTGCCACAGTCATATTAACCTCTTCTGATCCATCACCCACAAGCTTAGCATTGTTAAACTGAAGAGTCAACCGATATGGACACCAAAAGACTTTAATCATAAATCCTGCACATCAATGTTCTGGCATATCTGGCCTTCTGTAATACAGGGTGGGCCAATTATATGGATACACCTTAATAACATGGGAATGGTTGGTGATATTAAAGTCCTGTTTGTGGCACATTAGTATATATGAGGGGGCAAACTCCTCAAGATGGGTGGTGACCATGGTGGCCATTTAGAAGTCGCCATCTTGGATACAACTTTTGTTTTTTCAATAGGAAGAGGGCCATGTGACACATCAAACTTATTGGTAATGTCACAAGAAAAACAATGGTGTCCTTGGTTTCAATGTAACTTTATTCTTTCATGAGTTATTTACAAGTTTCTGACCACTTATAAAATGTGTTCAATGTGCTGCCCATTGTGTTGGATTGTCAATGCAACCCTCTTCTCCCGCTCTTCACACACTGATAGCAACACGGCAGGAGAAATGCCAGCACAGGCATCCAGTATCTGTAGTTTCAGGTGCTGCACATCTTCACACCATAAACAATTGCCTTCAGATGACCCCAAAGATAAAAGTCTAAGGGGGTCAGATCGGGAGACCTTGGGGGCCATTCAACTGGCCCACGACGACTAATCCACTTTCCAGGAAACTGTTCATCTAGGAATGCTTGGACCTGGCACCCATAATGTGGTGGTGCACCATCTTGCTGGATAAACTCGGGGAACGTGCCAGCTTCAGTGCACAAAGAGGGAAACACATCATCATGTAGCAATTTCAAATATCCAGTGGCCTTGAGGTTTCCATTGATGAAGAATGGACCCACTATCATTGTACCTCATATACCACACCAAATCATCACTTTTGTTGTTCCAACAGTCTTGGAAGGATCCATCCAATGTGGGTTAGTGTCAGACCAATAGCAGTGGTTTTGTTTGTTAACTTCACCATTCACATAAAAGTTTGCCTCATCACTGAACAAAATCTTCTGCGTGAACTGAGGGTCCTGTTCCAATTTTTGTTTTGCCCATTCTGCAAATTCTGTGCGCCGATCTGGGTCATCCTCGTTGAGATCCTGCAGTAGCTGGAGTTTGAAAAGGTGCCATTTGTGAGTAGCTAATATCCGCCGAAGGGATGTTCGACTAATGCCACTCTCCAGTGACATGCGGTGAGGGCTACGCTGTGAGCTCTTGCTGAATGAAGCTAGGACAGCCACTGATGTTTCTTCATTAGTGACAGTTTTCTTGCATCCACATTTTGGCAAATCCAACACTGAACCAGTTTCACGAAACTTAGCAAGCAGTTTGCTAACTGTAGCATGGGAGATGGGTGGTCTCGTTGGGTGTCTTGCATCGAAATCTGCTGCAATGGCCCGGTTACTGCGTTCACCAGATATCAATACAATTTCGATCCGCTCCTCACTTGTTAACCTCTTCGACATGTCAATGGCTGTGAACAAAAAGAAACTAGTAAATAACTCATGAAAGAATAAAGTTACATTGAAACCAAGCACACCATTGTTTTTCTTGTGACATTAACCAGTAAGTTTGATGTGTCACATGGCCCTCTTCCTATTGAAAAAACAAAAGTTGTATCCAAGATGGCCGACTTCTAAATGGCCACCATGGTCACCACCCATCTTGAGGAGTCTGCCCCCCTCACGTACACTAATGTGCCACAAACAGGACTTTAATATCACCAACCATTCCCATGTTATTAAGGTGTATCCATATAATTGGCCCACCCCGTATATAAACAATGCACAGGGTTTCACAATTGTGCTGTATCCTTCCATCCATCCCAGTCTCACACACAGACATTTATAATGGTAAAAGGCTAGCATGAAACAGAACAGCAGCGTTACCTTTCTTGTAGAAAAGAAATTTAAACATGTTTTGTATTAAAAACAGCAAAGATGACAGCTACACTTGCTCCATGACCACACAACGTCAATTACCAGAAGTACACAAGCGTGGGCAAAGTAATGTTGACACTTTTAATGTGGAGAGTGCATTAGTGCACTTTAGACTCCACACAGATGTAGACCTGTGTGACTGGAACTAGAAAGCAATGTGACACTGTTCATGTGGCTTCACCTTGGCCCAATAACCTTGATCAGTCAGGTCATCAGTCAATTTTTAATTGCTCAAATGTTGTATGGGACATGGGTGGCAGAGTGGGCTTGCGTATTCCCCAAAGATGAGACTCTTTACTCGGTGGGTTTTCTTTTGCGCCGTACTCTGCTACAGCCCCCCACAACACCCCATCCAGCCGCACTTTGCCTCTGGCTCGCTTTATGACATTCATTTGCCTGATTAGCTAAACAAATGCTGAATGTTCTCTCGCTCGCTTTCGGAAACACACTTAAAATGAACAATGTGTGTGCTGAAAATTATCAGCTGTAAAACTGCTCATAAATCATGGCAAGGTCTGAATCAGCAAACAGTTGCATTAATCAGCGGATTTAGCACCGATACTGTACAATTAATGCAATCTATTTATCTTCATTTAATATGTGTGGGATGAGCAACTGTACAAGTGCCAAGCTTATAATGTATGATGGGTTTAGAATGGAATAAAAAGAATTCAGTAATATTTTTATCAAGCACTTTGCGCACACGGCATAAGGTATGCAAATGACCATTCAGACCCTCCCACTGTCGAAGAATCAAAACATAACAAATACAGCCTGTGATGCACAGACCGTCAGCGGTAATGAAAGCAAAAGGTTTCTGTTAGTGGAGATTGCTTTTCCAGAGCTTCATTTTACAGCTTTGTGTTGAATACACTCCTCTAGCAACTCCTCTTGAATGTTTCATCACAGACCAGATCCCAGGGGTTGATGCAACGCGCTCATCACACATACACACTCACTGTGAGGAATCTTCGCATCATGCATGTGGAGGATATGAGAGTCAACTGGATGCCATTTCATCTGCTGGGGGAGCGATTTTATTGCATATTCAATGTGGGAGGATACAAACATGATAGAATGTCAAGACAGACAGCTATAGAAGCTATAGTAGCAGTGGTAGCTTTTTTCCACGTGTCAGATTATCCCTTCTCATCTGTGATGTGCAGCTTCAAATGCAGATTTTAGTGGGTAACAGACACGTGGCAATGTATTTTAAAAAATGCCAAAAAAAAAAACTTATAAAAGCAATTTTTCTGCAGTCTTAGTGGCTTTGTGTTCGCTACCGTGGTTTTTCTAGTTGACTCAATCTGGTTAGAATGGTCTCAGAAAACAACACGCTTTTTTACTTGCCGAACAATCAGTCATGCAATCGGAATATAATTATGCTGTCCATAAACAGTAGCCGTAGCCAAGAACATGCCAGATGGCTTATTGAGGGATTGTGATTGACGCATCTCAGTACAAAAACAGAGTGATTCTCTTCGACTCAGTAGTTCAACAAAACTATACACTACATCTGTCTCCTTGAACAGAGAGACAAGACAAGAATGAAAGCAAGCCGGTGGAGCCTGGTCTTTGAAGAATGTCGGGACTGTGTCTAGATTGAACCCACCTACCAGGGGAAAGCATGTAAGTGTGTTTCCAGGTGTGTGTGTGTGTGTGTGTGTGTGTGTGTGTGTGTGTGTGTGTGTGTGTGTGTGTGTGTGTGTGTGTGTGTGCGCATTGGAGTTCAGGGTCTTTTCGATCGCTTTGCACGAATTTGCACGAGAGGAATTTACTTTAGTGAGCTTAAAGAATGTGCATGCCGCTGCCTCTGAACTGGTCTTCAAAGACATGCTAGGCTGACGCGTCCATTGTACTGAACGCCATGCAACGACTACAACTCAGAGGCATGAAAACACACGCGCACACGAACACAGACAAACATGTGAGAATTAGCGTTCATATGCAGAGAAAGCCCTTAAGAATGGATTTACATGTTTGTTTATTGTCTTTCCAGTGTTTTGAAGAAGTCCGCTTGCAGAACAAAGATATATATACGTTCAGTTTCTTTTATGATTAAAATATCATAGACTTGAAAAGCATATGCTCTGGAATAATATCCTTTTATTAGACTGTTAGACATCCCAGGCTGCTTCTAGGTTTTTCTGTTTTTAATAGAAGCTTTTTTCTCTGAGAAAAAAGGAAAAAGTCAAAGCCATATTGTCGTGTACTCATGCTGACACACAAACTGATGTGGACGCTGCTGCCATGGCTGGAATTGAACACACTGCACTCCACAAGCTGCCTGCAATTAAATCCATTCACCAACACATAAGCTCTAAACAAAACAAAGAGAAAATGAGTATACTCTCATCTTGCTTGACGTGTCTATTTGTATATACTCAGCATATCTATGTGCACATATATTGGGGGCATATTAAATGAAAAGGAAAAGAATAAAGAAAATGGGTCTGATGCTTCAAACACAAGCGCACAATAAGGGCGAAAGCATTCAGCTTTTAATTAACATTAGCCATATCAGCACGGAGTAATTTGAAATTGTCTTTAGGACTTCAGAGAGACAGACTGAGAGACAGAGACTTTAAACCATTACGCTCAGCTGATAAACCAGTCATACCGGTGGAGTCACTATCTCTTGCAATAATTTGATCTCTTTCTCTTTGTATTTTGCTTCTGTTTTAGAAACACATGGTGCTTTCCTTCCTTCCTCCCCCTTATCCTTTTGATCCAACCTCCTTTTCTTTCCACACTTCTCTTCCTCCAAGCTTCATCTCTTTTTTCCCCATGTTCTTTATTTCTTCTTGCTCTCAGCTTTTCTCTTGCTTTTATCTCCACTTCATACAGAATAACTGTGCAGCTTGGTGAGTGTAATGAGGATGTTCCTCTACAACTTCAAACCTTCCCTTCACCCGTTTGCCAGGGTTCTAAAACAAACCCGGAACAAATATTTTGACATTCAGACACAAGGGAAGACGTGTGCAATGATTCCAAGCATTCTGATTCATCTTTTACAAAAACAAAGGAAAAACAAAAAAAAAAGTAATAAGGAGAAAAACCCTTTAAAATAGTGTACCGTAAATGAGAACGAGAGACCAATCAAATGCTTATGTTGTTTCTTTTCTTTTCTTTTTTTCATCCTTTTCACTGTAGTGAGTTCTTTGATCCCGATATTAGCTGTCAACTGTGAAAATTGTAAGCATGATATTGGAGCTTATTTAGAGTGAGAGCAATTAAAGCCAAGAACAGGCTCTATACATTATGCTGTAAATGATTTAGCAGGCCAGCAGTGTACCACATTGTCATGGATCACAGTAAATTGGCCCGGGCAGCTTATTGCAGATTCACAGTCACTGTAGCACGTTTATAACAGTAATTCCTACGAATGAAATGCCCATGGTACTGCATGGCATGCCACTCTACAATAAACTTGATTATTATGGTAATTATATAAGTATAAAACATTTGACATGAGTGCATAGATTTATCATCACAATTGCTTTAAGCGCATTTACAGAGCTGGGAATTGGGACTGGCTATTCAAAGGCCAAAGCGTTGAGTCGATGGGAGTTTAGCAAAATTAGAAATCCATCCAGAGAAAAGGCAACTTTCTTGCCATTGTGATCATAATCATTTTTCTTGTACTACTATTGATTTAGGTAAAAATGCTCTGTTTGCTTTCTGCTCATAAGAACAGTGGGGGAAAGGAGTGGTTAAAATAGGATGGAAAAAATAGTGGGGTGCTGGGTAAAGGGGACAGAGAAGGAGGGTCGGTGATGAGTCCTGAGCCGCCCTGAGCAGTAATGAGGAAGCAGTAAAAATGAGACGGCATTGTGTTGTACTTTAAGGTAGTTCATCTTTAAAATGAATTGTCCCTGAAGGGCCAGGTGGTTAATGCCATTTATTAATAGACAGACAGGGCCAGCAGTTTGGGCTCTGGCCCTCAGAGAGCATTTAGTTACGATGGAGAGTGTGTGAGTGACTACAATAAAAAAGGAAGGGTGTGGAGTGAGGGCTGCAACTGAGCAAATGAAGGACAGAACGGATGTGTGGATTCCTCCTGCTTTTTGCAAGCTATAATAAGTGTTATTGTTCACAGCTGTCAGTAGAGAAAAACTGGACAAAAGGTGGCGCAATTAAAAGTGCAATCATCTCCATTGCAAGATAATCCCTAGAAAAGCTTTTCATCCCAGTCCTTTGGGCCAAGGTCACGGGACATAGGTCAAGGTTTAGGTCGCACAATGATATTTTTTTTTCTAGGTGCAGAAATGGCAAAAATACACTCTGCAATGTCAGTGAGGTATTTTTACATCCATGGGTGAAAGTATGCATGCATTTATATGTGCATATATCTGTCCATCAGCCTCGGAACAAGGAGCATGGAGTAGCCAACGCCTGGTCCTGGGCCCACAGTGACCTGGCCTACTAATGAACCAACAGGCATTACCTCCCTGTTAGCCTGCTCAGTGCCCCACCATTTGTCATAAACCGGGGTGGGGGCTGTCACAGGAAAGCTGGAGACTGTGGAGACACACCACACAACGGCAGCAGCACTAAAGCAGCCCGAGTCAGGTGCTGAGCTGTTTTCACCATTAGCCAGAGCGTCTTTAGCTCCCTCCCAGCACGCCACACAGCGACAGCTCTTGCCAAATAGCTTTCATTACACGGGAAGTATCAGTCTTGATAAAAGATCCAAACAAAGAACAAGAGGTGGATTTACTGTGCTACTCCACCCGGGCTGTGATAATATTGTTGGTGTCTGAAGTAAAATATCACTGCTGCTATTTGCACGTATCTAAATCTTTGAGTGTAGACAGTGCCGGTGAGTAGCTAGCTATGGGCCATATTACTATTGATTGGTGGAATGATAAAACAATTTCTTACCTGATGTTGGAGATGCACCAGAGACGATGGCATGGGGGAGAGAAAAAGAGAGAATTTGATTAGTGATGGCCTTGTACTGTCTACAGTACATGCTCAACACAGAAGTACTAAGGGAGCCGAGCACACTCCCATTATTGCTGTCAAAGTCTGCACGAATCCGCCCTGAAAATTGCTGCAACATTTCCTATGTGGTAGTATCAGTTTCATGGATTTAAAAACACCTTGAGCTTTACAAACTAAAAAACATTATTTTAAGATCATAAAAGCTTTTTGAAAGACTTTTTGTAAATCAAGAGCCCAAACACAAGTTAAAACCCAAGACACTTTTTTTTAACCATCCATGTAATTATTTGCTAAAAAAAGGATTTATGGTGGCAATTTATGTGATAATAAAGCACATTATGTTCACATTAGTCATAATATAGTAATGTTGTTTTCTCTTCTACCTCAAATTTCGTAGTATTAAAATTCTCCAAGGTGAGTAGGAATCCTCATCCCCCTAAGCCACACTCCAATGCCCGTTACAGGCCCCTGACACTCGCTGAGGCTCTGAGTGAAATTCTTGTTCTCATATCCACAGGAGCCTCCCACCACAAATGTGCTTTAAACACATAAATATTCATTGGCTTTACACATAAACCCTACCCATACGCCAGCCGAAGCAGCCATCTGCATTAACGGGAATCAAGCTGTGAGCTCGGCTCCATCCACCAACCTTCTTCGTATGTATATACATCAGTGAGAGCCAAGGCAAAGCCAAATCCCAGCACCCAATTCCAAAGCAACCTACACTTGGCAGGTGAGATGGTGCAAAGTACAGCTCGACTATTGATGCTACAGTAACCCTCTGCCATATATAGCTCTTCCACATGATCTTAGTTTGGAGTGTTTAGTGGGCGAGTGTTACTTTTATGCTACTTTTTGAAATACCTCCGCACAGAACTGTAGCTGAAAAATACAAGGCTTGGTCGGCTTGTGTACTTGCTGCTTGTTTGCAATATAAAAAGAGTTTAAACTCGTGTTTCTCCATCTGCATCACCTCAAACTATATATACTAACCCCATAATATACTTCTGGCTGCAATGTTTGGATCCAGCGTAATAGTCAGCATTTTCAACGCCTCAGTAAATGCTGTATAAGAATGCAGGGAGAACTCATCTGCACCAAAAACAGTGAAAAATGAGAAATTATGAAATTTTCCAGCCAATGCTCAGCCACATAGAAACCTAACCTCTGATCTCTATAAACTCTTCAGCAGGGATCATCCTCTTTTTTCAGACTTTGTCACTTAGAGAGCTCTCAGCTGACAGATTCCTTTTACAGATAAAGCCTGGGGATCTTCAAGCAGATACTCTGTCACTAGAAAGCTGTTTTTCCCACAGATTACATCAGACTTGGTTTTAAACAGCCAGCCAAACAGACATAAAGGGACACGCATGAGATGAAGGCTTAACCTACTGGGAGTATCCTTTAAGAAGGTATAAACCAATGAGTGGTGAAAGGGTTAAATTTCACTGAGCCCTAGCTTCCCATTCAGCCGCTCTTGAAGACTTTTCTGTGTAATTATTTAAAGGCCTTGTACTGCAGTCTACAACGGGAGAGAGCAGAAACAGGGAGGGAGAGATGGAGGGACGGGTGAATGGATAGAAGGAGGGATCAGTCTCCTGCTGAGAGAAGTAAAGCCTTTAAAGTTAGTCCTGTGCACAAAGATGTTGAGGTAACTTATATTATGTGTTCCTCCATGTTGCCTCGCTGTAAGGCTGCCGTTGTCTACAGCCATCAGCTGGCTCCTGGGATCAGCTACAGAGATGAACGAATTCCCTGTGAAATCACAAACGAACCAACAGCACCGCTCCACACGCATGCGCACGCAGACATATTTGTTGGTGCTAGTCAGCCTGCTAATGCTGATGCAACAACCTGGAGCAAGAATGCTCCAATGGTGATAAACAAACAACATTTTGGATGGGGAGGGACGGATGGAGGGCTGGATCGAGAGAGGGAGGGAAGGAGGGAGTGTGGCAGTGCTGGGCAAATAAGACTCAGGGGCTTCTTTTTTTTTTTTTTTCCAAACATGAGATAGTTTCGGTTCTTTTAAAATGTATGTTTGAAGTTGGGGTTCAGCTGAACACAAGCTGTTTGAAAAAGACTGATGCAAGAGTGGCGCAGGAGATATGAGAGAGGCCACAGAGAGGGAGAGGGGAAGGGGTAGAGGGGAGAGAGAAAAGGATCCATGAAAAAATTACGCATAAACTCAGAGAGAGGAATGTATGGAACGAGCATGAGGTTATAAGGCATGACAAGGAACTAGACAGAGAAAGAAAAACAGAGAGGAGGCCTCCAGTGGTCCAAACTAGTTGCTGCAGCATTTAATATGCAATAAAAATGAGACTGAAAAAAGGACATTATTGTAAAAAAAAAAAAAAAGCACATGGGAGAAGTTTAACACAATCCAGGAACACATACAATCTAGATTCAGTAGATTTTACATTGATTCTGATTTTCTGAACGGGTATTCTGAAGGAGGAAGGTCAATTTTTGTTTCTTTCTTTACCCTCCAAAGCCTTTCTACTGCCCAAGACACACAGACACACACGCACACGTCGACGCAGAGGCACACATATTTCTGTGGCACTTTAATCAGAGCGTGGCATGCTCTCAGTCCAGACAAAGCCCAATCAGGGCGGTGATAATTTGGCCTCTCCTTCAATCAGCACCAACGTAATTGCATCAGTCACAATCTCCATTTCATCTCTCATCTCTGTGTCAGGGTGGCAGACAGAAGGACACTCTGAGGCACGGACCTATCATTAAAACAGACATCCAGCAAATCCAGGGGAACAGTCAAGGAGAACAATACAACAAATTCTTGTCATTTCAATGAGTCTCGCTCACGTCCTCCCCAGAATGAGCTCTAATGATGGTGAAAATCTTTGGATTTCTGTGTCTTTTCTAAGTTAATCTAAAGGGACATGGAGGTCACAGGTGAAACCGAGGAGATGGGGATTTAATGTGGAGGATGCTGGGACAACTTTAATTTTGGAAATACTTTTACACCAAACTAGAATAAGATGTGGAAGTTTATATCTTTATATTGCACATTGTCTTGAAATCAAAACTATGACACCTCTAACAGTCTTTTTTGGATAGACATTACCCATCAGCCCTTAATTTCTCAAGTAGACTGTCCTCAGCCACCTTGAAATACATGAAGTTGTTTGTTTAGTTAAAAAAAAAGTAATAAAAAAGCCCCTCTCTGATTAATAATTACATCTGCTAGCATTCATGCCGAACCCACACATGAATACACACAGCACAAATACATCTGTTCTCTCATATCCATACATAACCAAATACATGAGTAGCATGTCTCACACTTCAGACTAATGGATCCATGCTGGGCAGCAAAGATGAAAGAAGACAGAAGGATCAATTTCGATGATCTATGAAAGTTATTAGTAATGACATTTATGAATATTTTATGGAAGGTAGAGAATGTCATCATAAATTTTTATATAAGGAAATGAGGGAGGAATATAAAACAAACAGCATTAAACATTGAACGTGGCCCCCATGTCAAAAGGATTGTGTCTGGAATAATGGGCTCGTTACCAGGACAGAAGAGGTGAGATGAAAAGAGAGACGACAACCAGACGTCCCGAGTAATTCTGCTTCTCTGCAGAGACGGAAAGGTCGAGCAACCGAAGAAGATGCGGCCACGCCGGACCGCTTTGTGAGTATTCAGGGGTTCCTCGAAAGTAAAGAGCCATCATCATTTATTCATTTATTGATCCGGTTTGTCCCCACCACTTGTGTTGTTCCTCTTAATGTACTGTGTTCAAAATAAAAGCCAGCAAAATGGTTTATGTTCAGTATGCCTCGTTCTGACATTGCCGTGCATTTGCAGCAATTTCATGTGCAGACGGGGTGAGAGAGGAGCCAGACAGCTCTGCCTCAAATACCCAGGATACACTCAACCACACGGAGACAAGGGACACTGAATCCACCAACTCGCCTATACCACACTGACTCTGCATGCAACTATTGTTTGTGCATGTTCTACAAATACTGGCTCCGCGGAGGAAGTCTGTTCGTTCCTAAAAAACGTCGGTACTGATGCTGCCGAAGGCTTTCCACAGTGCTCTCTGTCTTCTTCTCATCTTTTGCTCACCTTCTTCCGTATTTACATAACAGTGAGTGGGCCAGCGTGTACCCTCCTGTGTACCTCTGTCAAGTCAGGTGAGGTCTATAAGAAGTGTGTTGAAAAGTTGATCCCCAGTGGCCAGGCAAAGCTAGAAATAAAGAGATATTGCTCATTTTCATTGGGATGGCACTCAAGCAAAGGCGGTGAAATGGACTATAAATACAGGTACAGGAGCTGACATTTTTATTCCATACCATAGTCACCGTGCAGCAGCTGAGGTAGTACGTACTGATGTCCTTGCTTCTGTTAGTGTATATCACTTTAAAGAGGCTATATTTTGCCATTTAGCGCTGACGTGAGCAGATTTCGTAGGGACAGGGGAGGCATGGAGCATCTGGATAGCATTTAGGCTGTTTATAAAGACAGGAAGTCCTCGCTGACCTGTTTTTCACACTTCATTTAATGCCATGGATTGATGTCAAACCTGTGCATGTGTCTGTGTGTGCAGACTAGGCTCAGTTACACGTACTACCATAAGTAGGAAAGGCTGCCGTGACATAATCCACACATATGTCCTATACGCACTCGACAGCGGCTTTACATTTTAACTACTCTTGACATCCCACAAGTTAACATCTCCAGGCGGCCTGATTATTGTCCACATGCATGCAGCTCTGAAGGACTGTGCAGCTTTGGAGTGTCTTTCCTTCTGCCAGTGACAGTTGGTTTGTCAGAGGCCAGGCAGAAGAATAGCATGTGGCCAGGGGGAGGGGATTAGCATTCACATGGCACCTGTTGCCAGCCAGTGTGCCCATGCAGGCCACAGATAATTACAGTGATTTTGTGGAGGAGAGGAGTGCAGGGGTAATTGTAGTTTTGGCAGAGCAGAGGGAAGAGGGAGAAAAAGGAGGACAGCACTTTCGCTATCTTACAGCACAGAGCTGTTGACGAACACGCCCGCTTACGTGCGCGCTAACACACACAAACTGATATAATAATGACTAAAGCTGAGGGCGACGTGCGCACGCACGCTCCCATACACACGCATACACATGTACAAATATCACAATTAAGTCTGAGTTTCCATGGCAACTCCTAGCTGGATGGATGATGGCGTTAGGCTACGGAGGCACAAATATTTAGAATGGTAATCAGAAGACCTAATGGCACTGATGTCTGCACGACTGGCGTAAGTAGACCTGCCAGGATTCTCAGCACTTCTCCATAGATCTGCTTTAATAAAAAATAATAATAATAAAAAAAACTCTCAGCCATAAAACACTTGCTTCTGCTCACTCACTTAGGAGGCCTGTTGTGCCATCACTTCAGCCATTACAAATTATGTTATTTAGTAAACGTCTGCCGCGGCACCCGAGGGATGGCAGCGGGGGTGGGAGTGGGGGTGGATGAAGGGAACATATAATATTACATAAAGCTTTAGCACGGTGTAAAGCTTCAATGATTGGTGTTAAGGTTTTCATTACACAAAATGAGTAATTGCTTGTCATTTGGAGCTGGCATATCCCACAATCATCCTCACTTCTGTGCCATCAATCAAGCGTTTAAGTGCTGATGACTCGGCTCACATTTAAAGCAGGGCAGCCGAGCCACAATGCACTGGGGAAACTCATTGTTTGCTTCGTTACTCCTCAGAGCTCGGCTACTGCGTGCGTGCGTGTGCGTTCCTGTATTTGTATATGTGGCTTTTGTCTGCGTGTGTAGGTAAGTGCGTTTATGTGTATAGAGGAGAAACAAGATCAGGATGTTGTCTTGCTTTTCTAAGTAGCACTTCATTCCTCAGTCCATAATATGTCAGGCAGTGCTGTGAAGTAGCTCACAGAGCATACCTAGGGGCATAGACAATAAACTCTACTGTAGACTGATAATGCATCATTTATATGTCTTTGTGTGCATGTGTGGGCTCGTGTTTTTGTGTGGTCTTTGCACAAGAACCAAAGGAAAATTTACTGGGACTAACTTTAAAATTTCATAAGCTCCTCATTGACTATAAAGTAGGACAATTTCCACACACAAACAGCAACATTTACAGACGCACTTCATTCGATGATGTTGCTCGAGTGAGGCCACAAAATAGCCCCATCTGCACCCGTACAGCTCAGCGATCCGGGCGCTGTGGTGAGTTATCATTGCTTATAACCCCGCTCGTGATCAGCAGTACATGGGGGGAAACAGCTACTCACACCGCTGTACAAGCACCTTACTCGTCACTCCAGAGATGGCAGAGGGGCACAGAAGATGGGAGGATGGGATGTGTGTGTGTAGAAGTGGGTGGGGTAGAGTGAGGGGGATTTGCTCTGTAAAGTTAAACTCAAGTGGAACAACAGCGAACTCTCTCTTTCTCACTCGCTCCCCCTCACCCCGTCTCCCCCCTCTCTCATATCCCTTTTACTCCCAATTCCTACCAAATCTCAAGCTTGGTTTGACAGCAATAAAGTTTGTTGCCCAGGCACGGAGAGCCAGTAATGTACCTTTCTCATACAGATAATTTTGAACTGAGATATAGCCAAAGGCAGAAGATGAATATAGTACAAAGGAATGGCAGAGAATGACTCACAAACTACAGAGAAAGCCAAAGACAGAGACTTTTTTTAAGAACACATGAAATCCTTTAAGGTATTGTGAAAATAAGGCTACACGTATGAATACTTTATTCAAAATGCTTTGAATTATGACCATTTAGACCCAGACAGTGACGATGCAGAGCTGGTACCACAGCGGTGTAGTGCTGTTGCCTCACAGTATAAAGGTTCTGGGTTTGAGCCTACTGGTCAGCTGGGGCCTTTCTGAATGCTATTCTGGATGCATGTTAAGTTATGTATCGATGGGAGTGTGAATCACTCTTTTCTTTCTGTGTTTTAGGCATATTCTGTCCTTTAGGCATATTCTGTCCTTTGCCCTATTTCAGTTGGGATAGGCATCACCATGACCACCACCATGGGGTCGGATAAGTGATTAGGAAGAAGAATTGGATGATGTCAGAAGTGCAACTGCCTTTTTTTGGATTAACCAGCCACCATCACCTCGTCTTTGTTACGCAGGGGGCAGGCTGCTTCTCTTGTTTAAACACTGAGCATTGAGAGACGTTTGAAAAGTTATTCTGCAAGATTGGCAAATAGTTGGGCAGACGGACGGGGCAGCATGAAACTGAGCTAGAGCCCAGGGCCAGGGTAAAGTAAAGAGGTATTCATAGCTAGTACAGAGCCAAAGCTGAGGGAGAGAGATCAATAGCTTAATGGAATTAGCCTGGCTTTGAAACATGGCTGCCAATCATATTTACTGAAGGCTGTTTATGTTTACTGTAGAGGCTGACTCAATATTTTAAAGCGAGGCATAGAAACAGAGACGACAACAGGAAAGACAAAAACTTCACTGGTTCTTCAACACAGGAGAAGCTGCCTGCAGTCGTTTAGCTCAGAAAAAAAAAAGCAATAAGATACAAGGCCATATTAAGTCCACAGACACATGCAAGGCTGTTTTGATTGGATTTTTCTGATCCTCACGTAGTTTCATGTTCTATCTGCGGTACCAACAAAGAGCTTTACATTTAATTAAATTCAATCCACGGCCTGGATCAAATATTCTAGCACCACTAGAAATACTGATGTGTTTACTGATGTTGAAGCAGCAGATCTTAAAAAACTTGCATACCCTAATGAGAATGACCACACATGGTAACCCACGTCTCTGTTTCCATGTTGTGTGATGACTCCCAGTTGACTCTGAGGAGTCTTTATGGTCACCAGATTTTGTTGCTCCTGCTTGACACAGTCTCACATTTTCCTGGAGTTGGAGTTAAAGATGATTTTGATTTTGTGGCATTAGGGTGAATAAACCTCCTGCACTGCTATTCCTAATCTTCTGCATGTGAAACCAAGCTGCAACAAGGGAGTAAATCCCCCTTACCCCTGACTGAAGGCAGCACAGGGGTGACACACCTAGACACACATACTGTACACAGATATAAATACAACCTTCCACACATCCACACGCAAACAAGCATACACAGACACGCACACAAAGCCAAGCTCACCACAGGGATGGCGGGTGCGGCAAGCGATTAAGGGCATGGAACAGATGCCCACCTGCTCCCTCTGAACCTGGCCATGCCTCAGCTATGCCAGGGTGCCCAGGGTTGCCCCTGGGTGCCTTAATACACTGTTTCCATCTGTTGCCTGGAAAGTGAAGGGCAGAGATGTCCAAGTGTATGGGCATTACCCCCCCTCCCTCTCGCACTCTCACTCTTTCGCTGTCAGCCCGCCCTCTTTTAGCCTGCCATCTCTGTTGCATCAACCTACCAATCTGCTGTGAGAGGAAAATTGTACATTATTGGAATAACACAATGTCTGACTCTTCCTTTCAAGGCTGCACACCAACTAAGCCGAGTCCCCAGCTTTCAGCTGACAGACCAGTTCTGTACATTTAGCATAATGATGGCAGGGAGGGAAGAGATGAAGAAAGCTGCCCAGCATGTCTTCTTTGATTTAGCTCAATCTCATCCATTTATCAAAGAAAAGCTTGTATTTGAACACAGAACAAAACAGCAGCGGGATGAAAAAAGGTCTGCCCATGTGTAGAGTGCAGTGGTGTTTACAAGTAGGATAAAACACTGATAACTACATATAGTGTGCCTGTCTGTCAAATAATAGTGATTTTGGATTTTTTTTTCCTGTCCTTACTGCAGTTGTAAATGATTATTATCTGAACAAAGCCTGCCTTTATTCTAATTACCTTGTAAATAAACTTGCTTGTCATTACTTTTCAAACCAATTACAGGCTGCCTAATGGAAGTGCTTAATTAGCAGACACTCTACCAGAAAAAAAGAAGGGGAGGGGGGGAGAAAGGGAATGAAAAGGAAAAACAACAAAAAAAAAATGCTGGTGGGGGAGGGACCGTATTCACTGTGTAATTATACAGTCATCAGATGTTTTTTTTTTCCATCTCCGCTGCTGTTTTGCAACAGTGCCACAATAGAGGTTGGACCTCTCTCTCCCCTCTCTGTCTGTTAAGCAGGCAGCTGACAATGGAGCACTCCGCAGGCGGTGACCCGGACCCCCTAATAGTGCTGTGGCAGCCGTGGCCCTCACAGCTGGAGAACAGGAAAACGAAGAATCCTGCGTGATGGCCAGTCCGCCTGCCCAACTACCACCCCACACATCGTCCAAACTGCAGCTCCCTGCAAATATCCCATACACCCTTCTTCACACCCTATCATCAGTCCTATTCACACTGACGCCGTGCCAGCTACTAAACATATTCTTCCTGTATAATAATGTCATCAGGTTCATCTGAATACCTTTGTCCGATTTCAGTACAAGAATAGTTATTTTCTTTTAAATCTAAATTTGGGAGTGGGATTTTACGTTGCTTTGTGTGTGTTAGCACGCTCCAAAAATCTTTAAAACTGCCCGGCATTGCACAAGCGTAACAAAATAAAACACATTTGTCCTCTGATATTGATACTGCCATGTTTGGAATAATGGCAGGCCATTTCTATTGACTGTCACAGCTAGTCACCATTATAATTAGACTCCATTTTCCTTGACAGAGAGCTTTGGGAAAGGGGAATGCCCCTCTGTCATTAGCAGAAAATGTTCCAGCCCCAGTAACTGCCTCCTGAAAGGGTCATGACTAAGTGACTAGGGGAGCAACTGTCGAGTATTTCCATAGAATTCCTTGAGCCTTTTCTAATAAATAAGGCAGAAGGTAAGGCAATATAAATATAATGGGAAAAAATGGAATATGGCACCACACACATAATGTTGGTGGGCCAGGAAATGGAAGACACAAAATAATGTGCGCGGCTGTTAACTGTGACATGTATTCCCCCATTACCGCCACAAAGATGCTCAGAGTAAGTGTGAAATGCATTAAGGTAAAAAGAGGAAAACAGCTGTAACTATCTCCAAGCTGACAGGAGTGCTGGCCTATTCCACGGAGGGGGGAAAAAATGTTTCTTCACTGCTGCTGTTATCAGCCACAGTCCATCTGACTAAGAGAGGGTGGGGAGAAACGGGGGTAAGGGGTGTGATTACAGCCATGTTAAGACCTGAGAGAGTGATCTGTACCCACAGAGATTAGACACTCGTCATTCACAGTAAGGTAGGGACGGAAGGATAGAGGGATGAGGGGTGGAGGAATGGCAGCGGTGGCGGCAGCAGTGTTATACTGGTGTTTGGGTTTAATACAAGAATTCTGCCAGCATAATTGCGTTTTGCCCCTTATCCTCTGCTGCATCAGGCCTCGTTTGGCAACAGTTTCGAGTTCCTTATCTGCTGCCATTCTCTCCCTATCTGGACCCAATCAAATTTGCTCCAGCTAGCTAGGGACAGGCAGAGAAGGGAGGAATACAGCAATGATAGCGAGGGCATGGGTGGGGTGGGGGTGGGAGGGACTTAGATTTTTTATGTGCGAGGGGATCTTTTTTTTTTTGTTATTTGAAATGAACAGTTTGCTTGGCATGCTTATCTTGCTTTCATTAGTGGGCTGTCATACTGTGACGGCAGCCACAGTGTAAGGCAGGAGTGCAGGCAGGCATTGGAGAATGAAACAGGCAGGCTGTTAGACTAGTAGGGAGTCACGCAGGTGAGAAAGGAGGAGGAGAAGGGAAAGGCAGACTCAGTGCAGACAGAAATGGAGACAGATAGAAGAAAAAATGTGAGACCTACAATGTAACACATCCATTGTTTTGGAATAAGAGCTTCTTTGGAATGAGTCACAAACCAAATGATGAGGTTGACATGAGATGGCCCTTAAGAAATTTTATACTACGAATCCTATTTTCGTGCCTTTTGCAATCATTTCTGTTCTCAGTGATAACAATGAAAATAATTGCTGAGGTCTGAAAACATGGTAACATCGCTCCAAGACACACAAATGTTTCTAAGGGCAGTGATGTCAACTTGACTGGTCAAATAACTCAACTTTATTTTGATTACTTTGAAAAACCTCAAGGAGTGATGCTTTGTCCAAAAACTAAAGCCCAATTCCAGTCTGGCCCGTGCACCCTAACTTGAGGTGATCTTAAGTCTTCCAACACACAAACTGCACTGCTGCAGGCTTATTAACAACACCTGTGCAGCACCTGTTTTGTGCCTTGTGTCTTCAAACTTCTCCTTTTTTAAGGCTCCAGGCTATTATATCAGGACTGTTTCAGTAATAGAAAAATGAAATTTTGCACCTATGAGTGCATGTCTTGTGTTTGTTTGGGAAAAGCGCTTCATAATAGAAAGAAAAAGAAGAGGAAAATGATGAGAAGTTGGAGAGTTATGTAAATGTTGTAAACCTAATAAGGCGAGTGAAGCTGAATAATTGATCCATCTGATAATATCCGGTTGTTCAGTGATGACGCGACGAATCCTACTTCCGGGTCTAAAGTAGTCTGCGTTTAATATGGCTTTTGTGTTGTTAACATGTTTAATGTTATGTATTTTCTTCTATTTGATCTCAAAAAGCTCCTAAAACAGTCAGTGATCACTGTTGACCTCCCTCGGCTTTTATTACCGCTAATCATTTATTTAAGCTCAGTTTTTAAAACCTTAGGATGTAACTACAGCCCAGCCCATGCAGCAGTATATGAATGACTAACCTCGTATTGTGGATGGATTATCTCAGTTGTTCTCCTGGCTGAAGTTTGGTCCTTTTACAGCATCCTGCCATGTGATTACATTTGTTCCTGACCACCGAGAACACTCACGGTAACTTTTATCGAGTGGAAAAGAAGTTAGCTTGTTTATATTATGCTAACATAGCTGTGTCGCTAGCGGTCACGTAGCACATCATTATATACCAGGTAGCTCAACTTCAGTAACCCTACAAACGTCACTGCTGTTTAGTTTTCTGTCTTCATTTATGCTGGAAGTGATAACAGAGCTGTACGTTTTAATTTGTTTCCAAAACCCCGCAGTCAGGACATGCTATATTGTATTTAGATAGAAGCTAGCGAGCTAACTCCCTGCTAACTTCTAACTCCGTTAAATGTCATAAATTCCGTTTTCATGGATGCCTGAATGTTAAACTCAATTGTTACACCTGGTAGAGCAGATCGCTGATCATTTTATTAAAGATGAAAGACTTTAGACAGTTTTTCAACTCTCAGTAATGCCATAGTGATCGTTTGATATATGGACCTGCAGCGGAGTTTAGACCCAGACACGACTAGTGACGTCAGACTGAACAACCGGATTGGTATCACTGCTAAAGATCCTGATTCAAATTTCTAATAGAGAACCATTTTTATAAATTAAATGAAATGGATTCAAATTTCTAATAGAGAACCATTTTTATAAATTACAAAATACAGTAGTGTTATTTACTTAGGTTTATATGAAATTATGACATATTAATCATTATAATTTACAAAACTTTATTAGGGAAAAAAACATTTCTGGCTTCTTGCAGCATTCTCTAATGGTCAAATTGCATAATTGTTGTATGTGTTTCCACAAAAATGGGTGCCAGGGTCATGTAGCACATTCGGTTTTGATAGATTTAACTTCCTGTTAGCCAACTTTGAAAACAAAGATATGTCTGGTAACTTCCATGAGGCTTTGTTTGGGTCTTCAGTCAAATATGGCTATCGAATTTTGGTATACCTGCAAAATAGTTCAGAAAAAACACCAAAAACCTTGGCCTAATTTGTGGTGTTAGAGTGCAGGACACAAAGACATGCAAAGAATCAGTTGGGTGTCCCTGTTATCATATTCTGAAAGACTCTGAAGTTGGACAATGGAGAGGAAGATAAAAACACTACAGCTGGTTTGCTCTAAGTAAAGTTGGAGTACTTTGGTGAAGGTTG
The DNA here is from genome assembly GCF_963969265.1 of Rhamphochromis sp. 'chilingali'. Lineage (NCBI taxonomy): Eukaryota > Metazoa > Chordata > Actinopteri > Cichliformes > Cichlidae > Rhamphochromis > Rhamphochromis sp. 'chilingali'. The sequence goes on from NC_137931.1 coordinate 34,857,772, forward strand.
GGTCACTATTTTCTTCTTCTTCTTTTTCTCATACATACATACATTTGGCTAACCCACTTGTCAGTGTGTTCGTTTCACTAAACACATATTTTAATACTAATTTTATTTGTACCTTTAGGACCAAGGACATATGATATCAGAAGACATAAACATTTATTATAATAATATGTATTTCAGTGGGTTAAAAAAAAATTCCACTGAGGTAAATTGCAATGATGCCTGCTGTCTTTTAACAGTCATAATCTGATGTATCAGCCACCTCCAGAGGGCTGGAGCAGCACGTGCTCATGCACCCACACAACACATGTGCGCACACATACACACATGTGTTACAAGGGTGCTATTGTGTAGGAGGCCCGTGCAATTTATATTTTAAAATGTATTCTTCTTGGACCATAAAAATGTCTGCTCCATGCTCCAAAATATTCCCTATCATTTCCATAGCATTAGTCACGGTCCCATCCAAAAGAAAGGGATGAGGAAACTGCATAGGGTGGCAATGTATAAATGCTGAATCTATTGCATGACTGTACATGTCTGTGACAAGCAGGTACATGTGTGCCTCTCGACTTCCTACACAGACCAAGCAAGCTCTTTTCCTGTTGTGGTAAAATTATTTATTTGAATAGGAATGGGACAAAGAAAACCTTTGAACAGGAAAATTAAATAAGCACACACAGATCAACTCTGAAAGTAAGGAGAAACCCTCAGGGCACAGAGATGGATTTGAATTTTAAGGTTAATTTGTGCAAAAGAAATACACAAAAACACAATTACACTGGCCTTAGAAAAACCATGTGCTCTTAGATGTGCCGTAATAAGAGAGAAAATATTTGACAAATATCAGGTGAATCCCATCATCGTGATCTTCGACTTCAATCGGCTTCGTTGATTGCAAGTAAGGTGGTGTTTGCATGTGTACATGCTTCCATTGCAAATGAAATGGATTTCTATCTGCAACAGATTATTAACTCTGAAATTAATCTAACATGAAAAAACGGTTTCATCGTGCCGATGGTACAGAAAAAAATCTCAAAATGAAATCGTAACTTGCAAAGCTACTCTTACTTTACCTCGACGTGTGGTATGCACTAATAGCACGGTAGAAGGATCGAAAGACTATGCAATGTTATAATCAGCAGCCGTGCACCCTGAACAACTTTTATAGCTTTCCAAGTGAAGTGCGCAAGTTGATGCAAGAGCAGGTCTACAAATAAAAAGGTGGGAAAAAATGTGCATGGCATGTTATCAACAGTGTGTCAGGGGGCAAATGTAGCAAAGATTACAGAATGAATTAAAATGAGATGAAATGAGCATGAAGTACATTTTTGTTCCTAGCCTGCAGTTTGTCTATATTTGGGCACGAGAACATTTAATAATGCAATCACGTTATGCAGTTGCACTTCAAAGTATTTACTGAATCATCGCCCGGGGTTAGGATTTAAATTCTGAATAAATGTGTTTATGGATGAGGCAGGTAGCAGTGGATTCAATCTGACAGATTGGAACAGAAGAGAAGAATGTATTCTCGAACCAGGTGAAGGTTAGCATAGCTCCACAAGGCATCAATCTCCAAGACAGAACACGACAGACAGATGGAAAGCAAGCGAGGCCAGAGATGGAGAGAGTAACTAAAGAGAGACTGATAGAGGGTGGAAAAGTGAGAGCGAAGTGAGAGTGAAGGCGAATGTAAAAGGAGATGAGGGCTGGCTAGATCAATAGAGAAGTGTTGCCATGGCAACAGGTCATCGAGAGCCATCATTGTCATGTTCTTTTTCTCCTCTTTTTTAGCACCATCTTCACAAAACATAATACAGAAACAAAATATAAATAAGATGTGTCATTTCAAAACGAAAATGGACGCTCGAATACAGATACAATGAACGCACAACTCTTGCAGCCTGAAGTAACATCACAGACCTTTATTTGAGCATGTCTGATTGTAGGACTAGAAGCCATTTTCTTGTAACAATGTGTCTAGGCTTAAAGTGAGATTGCTGTTAGCAAATGAAAAGGTGGATGGATTAGGGTGAACAATGTCCAATCAGACTAAAGAGGCCTAGGCTGCAGGTTTAAAGGGAAATATCTGTATGCAGTAATCACGCCTCAGACCCTGACAGCTAAACCACGCGTAAACACCAACAGAAATGAAACCGTACGCACACAAACAGTTTCCGCATATATAAAAATATATACATTCTCTAAAATCATGGCACCTTCATGATTGTGGGTACAGACTTGTCTCTAATAGCTAGTTATTAGCTGCTAGAATTCATTCTAAGTAGGTCCCGTACAGCTGATGCTCTAATCGCCCTGGATCTTTGCTATCCATTTTTCAGCTGGAGAGAAGCTGCCGTCTTCTCTGGGCCCAGATGGTGTCATTACTGTGGTAAGGCTGAGTGATTATACACTGCTCACACTGGGAGAAACAATAGTTGAGAATTCTATAGGCATCTTTACTGACACCCTCAGCCACCGAGCCCCCATCCCCACTCTCGTCTCCTTGCTTTTCTCACTCTCTCTTCTCTACTTTTTCTGCTATTCATTACCGTCACAGTTTCTTTATTTTATGATGCCTGTGATTCTAAATTTTTGCCCATTTTCGTGCCTCTTTCTCTCACATCGACTGAGAATTAAAAGAGTGTCTAAGAGGTTACACTCCCACACAGAAATATGAACTTGCCCACACACATGCACACTCACAGCCCAATCTCAACTTGGTGGCAGATCGAGATAGGGGCAGCTGACTGGGAGCCGACAGGGTGGCACGGTCACAGCGCATCAGCAGGAGCTTTTCTTGCCAGGCAATCTTGTCAATCCTAGCTGGCAAGGAGGAACTGTGAGTCGAGTCATTTCTAAGACAAAGGTCAACAAGTTGAGAGAGTGATGGAGAGAGCCGTGACACACCTGTCACACCTCTGACAGACCAAGAGTCAAGATGGAAGGGGCTGCGAGGACAGAGAAGGAGAGAGGGAAGACAGAAGGAGGGAGGGGGGGGGAGTAACAGTAAAGGCAGTGAAGGAAAACATTACCAAAGATAGAACGCCCCCTCCCAAAAAATAAAAAATAAATTGAAACAAAATAAAAGATAAAGGGAAGCAAAGGGAGTCAGTGGATTGAAACACAAAGGAATGGAGTGAAGAGTGGGCTAGATCTGCAGTCTGTGATCTGCTGGGAATTGAGGAGTGGGGAGGGAGGGGGGGTCAGATTTTGTTATTTTTCCTTTTCATGGTCTATTTGGTTTGCCAGACCATGCAGCTTAAATACCTTCCTCCTTCCTTTTGCAAGCGCTAGTGCAATATGTATGTCTGAACTCAAAAGCACACATGCACACGTAGCAGGATACATGCATGCATATCAAGGACTCCAGATGCTTCTGCTTTTGAGTATCGTAGGGCATGTAAATTATTAATAAAACAATGGAGTCATGTGTAGCATGTCTTGAGTGGGTCTGAACATCCTTTCGTACAAGGGTACACTTACAAGATGCAGCACAAGCACATACATGCCACATGTAATAGTCTGAACAAGCACATTCCCAGTTTTCCTTCTAAGCCATGTAACCCCCCCATCGACCCACTCGCTTTTAGGGACTCTGGTGATCTTATAGCTTCTTTACTTTCTTCCCCGAGTAGCTGCACACATCACTCTACAGTCTCTCCACCTTTGGCTAGTTTCTCATCCACACAGGAAGCTCAAGCCTGTCTCTCCACAACACCTCCCGCCTTTGACGCCGTCCTTCTCATGTTTTGTTCGACATGTCTTTATGCGCTTCTCAATATCCTTGTCAGTTTTTGTCCACGTCTTTTTATTGCCCCTTTCTTCATTCTCCTTCCCCTCTCCTGGTGACAGAAAGCTGTCCTTGTCTCAAGCAGATGCCCACAGTTCCCCCGGCAGCATCATCTGCTTATGTAACTCAGTTAGCCTGTTTATTTTAGATGCTGGTTTTCTCCTGGTTTCCCTCGTTTCTGTTCTTTGTTGTTCTTTGTCTTGTGTCTCCCTGTCTCGGTTGCTCCCATCCTCTGTGCACTTGAACGCCACACTTTTGCAGGCTTTCTCATTTTAGTGTCATTTTGTATTACAATTGTCTCTTTCTCTTCTCCCTCCACCACATCTCTTAACTTCCTCGCTCGCCACCCCCACCCATTTGCTGTGTGCACTCATTTTCATTCTCTCTTGTTCGTCTCCACTCTCACTCTATTCCTTGTCACACTCACTCCTTTTCCCTTTTCTTTCCTGTTTTCACCCCTTGTTGCTCACATGCTCTCCTCTCTCACACCTCCCTCTGCACGTGGAGATCGCACAACTCCAGTGAGGAGAGGAGGACGGCATGGTGCCATTTCTACATAGTATTCACACTTGCTTAAAATTAAATTTTAGGATGCACTAGTTTGCATCCTAAAATCCAAAGTTTCACTTCCACAAGCACTCCAAATACTTTACAAAACAATCAAAGCCATAATTAGGTGCCATCAAGAATGTAGCATTGCTGAGAAGACAGCACCTCTGTCTCTACACGCAAACATGGCAAAATGCCTAGACTTCTCATAAGGATGTGAGAAGTGAGGAACAGCACAGGGAGAAAGAAGAGAGAGAGAGAAGGGTAGAGAATTGGTAATGCTCTCCCCCAGCATACAACGAGCCGCATGGAGGAGCCAGATAAGACACCCTGGCCCCTGCTCTGACTGCTGGAGTAAAGCCTCTCCACCAATGCAAGCAATGACTGCAAGGCTTTGGCCGACGCTTCGCTCCATCCATCTATAGCCCAGTGATGCCTCTATTACAATGGCTGCCCCACAGCTACGTGGGCCCGCGCCAGCTGCACAGGATTATAATTAGAGGGACCATGAAGTGCCCTGGACACTGGCAATTGATCTGACTGACAGTCCAATATTTCCACCAGGGAAATAAACCTTGGTTTGCCACTGAGGCAAAAGTGGGAGAGAAGTTCGGGGGTGGGAGTGTTATGGATGCAGTGTGAAACGAGGGTAGAAAGTGGAATGGTAGAGAACTGGAGGGGGCATATGGAGAAAATTCTCCCTGCTGCAGTCTTTGTGTTTTATACTCTTACTGTAAGTTTCCAACAGAAATGTAAGGCTGATTGAGTGTATAGGAGCAGATTTGTGCACCAGACTGTGCATGCATGTCAGTGTGATTTTCGTGAGTGGGGATGCACTTTGGTGCGCTATGATTCACGCTGACTTCTGTTCCCTCTTTACATTCATGCAGCACATCCCATTTCACTTAAAGAGGAAGATCTTGTTTGTTGTCACAAGTTATTCTTGCTCTTAATAATGTCTAGTCTCGGCATGGGTCTTCTAGCAGACATGTGAGCAGGCACAGCTGCATCCGAAGAGGGGAGCTACACTAAACAATGTCAAACCCATCTGCTTTTCTATCTCTCAAAAAGCAATATGTTGTGTGGTGACAGTTTCTGTGGTAAGACTGAGTGCTGTTTTAAGTAAATCCAGGTCAGCCTGACGAAAACACAGGTTTTTGTCGACATTGGGGGTTGTTCTAATGTTTCCTTCTGTTATTTCCTCTGAGGCTCCAGGGAGACTTTCAGCTTGACAGCATCACTACAGTTCCCACAAGTCTACTGCTAGGTCACATGCCCAGAGAGACACAGAGAGAGAGACAGCTGGAGAGTGAAAATCAGAGAGTGAGAGAGCAGCAACTCCCGACGAAAATGGAGGACGATGAGAACTTACAAAATGTTTCGAGATGTGAAATGCTTAAGACATGTACAATGGCCTTAGAAACCAAGCACACATACACATATACATATATATATATATATATATATATATATATATATATATATATATATATATATATATATACACACACATATATATATATACACACATATACATATATATACATACACATACATACACACACACACACACACACACACACACACACACACACACACACACACACACACACAGGTATATAAGGGGTGCAACGATACTCGTATCGATATTGAACCGTTCAATACAGTGCTTTCAGTTCCGTATGCATATGTATCGAACAATACAACATTTTTTATTTCTTTTATCAACTTTTCTTCTGACGATGCTGTCTGTGTTGAGCACTCAGTGGATCTGCGTTCGACTACTCCGCCTAGGCTGCACTGTCGAGTGCAGATCCACTGAGCGCAAGCTAGCAAGACAGAAGCTAAGCTCGTTGCAACATGGCAACTGCCTCAACGCTACCCAAAATTGAACCTCCACCACCCTCATTCAGATCTGGCCTTTGGAACTATCTTGGTTTTCATGTGAAGCATGACCCTGATGGTAAGTACGTCATGGACAAAAGTAAAACAGTATGTCGGATGTGCCACGCAATGCTCAATTTGTGGGAACTAGTGCGTTAGCGCAGTTAGCTTGTTAACGTGTTGATGCCGTCCAGCCCCACGCACGGGGCGATCCGCGGTAACTTCTTAATGGAGATTTGCCGCATTATGCAGTTAATGTCATTTTAACGAGATTAACGCTGACAGCACTAGTGGGAACACAATGAATATGACTGCACATTTACGCCGACATCATCCTAGTGCAAAGACAAGTGGAATCAGACAAAAACAACAAGCACGCATGCTACAAACTTTACCCGAGTCATTTAGACAGCCGTTAGCACATGAGTCTCCTTATGGGGACCTGATATGTTTAATATGCTGCTGAGAATATAGCCCAGAAGAAGCGTATAGTATAGCTTTTATTTTGGAAAGAGCCAAGTAAAACAATTAAAATCGTAATAAAAAGATTACTCTGTAGTCTCTTCGGTTGATAATAAAGTTCATATTTTAGTTGGGGTTTCTTTGGAGGATATTTAAGCACTAAAAAGTTCACGTGAAAAAGGAGCTGCATTTTGATTCCGTTTCATTCTAGTTGCTCTCTCAATGTTTAAAAACTGATATTAAATTTGCAGTGGGACGGATAGTAAAGTATGAATGCAGGAAGATGGGAGGAGACACTCTTGGAAACAACAGGCTAAAACCATGGCATGTTGCCAATTAACCTGCTGCAGTGTAACATTACAATATTAAATAATAATTGTGAATTGTGTATGTGAACTAGAAGAATTCAAATGTTCTTTGGACATCTGTTACACATATGAATGCATAGGGCTGTTCGATATAACCGATGTTCGATATATACCGGATGACGATATAAAAACGTCTATCGTTTCATTTTACGCTATCGCTTGTTTCGTGGTGTCGCAAAATAAACTGTTTACGGCAATATTTTTTCATCGTTTTGATGGTCACTGTAGTGGCTATGTTAATTTCTTAAACTTCTCTCTTTCTCTTATATCTAATATAACCACACTTCGGACGGACAAGCGCCTGTTTTTATGTGTTTAGCAACAATGATGGTAACACCATCGCGTGTCTGGTTGTTTATGTTCCACATAAACCTTTCACAATAAAGCTCAAGATCCTGTTTAGACTTAAACTGAATCACGTGAAAGAGCAGATTATTTATGGATGAGAAGTAAAAAAGAGCCTCCAGGTGCTAAAAAATAAACTTTAGGCTCAAACGGTAGAACAGGCTTTTCCCCGCAGCACGCCGTGTAATAAATACTCACAAAGAAAACGGCGGCTGTTACAACTTATGTCTAAAAATGTATCGTTTCATGCATCGGTTAAAACACTCGACTCCAGCTACATGACGCGCAGCTGGAAACACTTCCCGCAAGTCGAGCTGCCCGAGATTCACAGAATTTACAGAAAATGTTACATTTTTGTGATTTATATCGTTATCGGGAAGATAGAATTCTTATATCGGGATATGAGATTTTGGTCATATCGCACAGCCCTATGAATGCATGTAATCCAACATGTGGATAAAAGTTATAAGACTCTAAGGCATTCTCTTGTCAGTATTCAAATTTCCTTTATCGTCCTGAATCCTATTTATTTATTTACACTGCTCCTACTGAAACGTAGCGATTTGGAGTCTCCTAGGACATACAGACCATGTGCATATGTTCTGTACGTGACCCTATCTTGCTTTCAATCAGCCAATCCAAGTGAAGACTGCAGTAAAAAAATCAGCACTATTCTTCTTTTACTTGCTTTCTGTGGAAGTCGAATCATACAAGTAATATTGAGATTTTCCTGCAATGGCTTTTGTGGATTTCTTTGCTTTCTCATACATTGTGTCTTTTTTTGCATTTACTCAACTCTCCTTTTCCTTCCCAAAATTACCATTTAATCAAACCTAATTTTTCATCTCTCACCACATCACCTACGTTTCTTTCCACATTTCTTTCTCAATTTGTTGGTGTGTATTTTCCATCTGCTTCCCCTACCATTAAGGTTATTCAAAGCAAGCACCCAGCGAGATGTGTCATCTGCCAAGGTGACAGTAATGCACTATTTCTTTTCATCTTCAAGCAATGCCTGCATTATCAGTATATAAAATGAATTGCGAGACAGTCTCTTTCACCTGTGCCAAATGAAAGAGGCCTCAGCAAAACAAACAATCCGCTGTTTTCTCTCAAGGCAACTGAGCAGGTATATCAAAGGAGAGTAAAAAATGACCATTATGTGTGCTGTTTGTCTCTGCTAGGTCATGAGAGAGATGGCTTTCCGCTGCAAGAGCGCAGCGAGTGAGTTTGCTCACAGTCTCAGCTTTACTCTAGTCGAGCAGGAGCCGCCGTTGAATTGTGACTTGCTGCATGGAGCCTCGAATGAGAACTGACACTATATAAGATGATAAAAGCTTAGAGCGATGCTTAGCAAGTATCAAAAGGCTCAAGCAAAGCGGTGTGTGATGCTGACAATGCAGAATATTAATAAGATAAGTAATAAAATCAATTGAATCCTAAGATTTTGTATTACTGTGCATTGAATCATCATACAGTATATCACCAGTGTCAGCATTATGCATTCCCTGCTCAGTCAGAATCCAGAGCTATTCAGAAGCCATCTTTATTAGTATTACAAGAATCTTACTAAAGGCAGTGACCACAAGGCTTGTGCTTGTAGCACCTGACTGTGGAGGGCTCGGGGTCAGTTCGTCAGGAACTCGGGGGTAAAGGACAGAGCTGTCACTGCAATAAAAGAAAATGTACAGGAACAGGGCTTTCCACATGAATGACTGGGTGCACACTGATTTCATTTCCTATGCAATGTAGTGGTTTGAGAAAAAAATAGGCTCAAAAGACAAATAAAAGAAAAAGCTCAGTTGATATTGAGGCGTGGGACCCTACTGGCTAATTATAAAGTGTAAGCTTAATTGGAAACCAAAACAGTTATTTCATATCCAAAATCCAGCGAATGCATTTTATCTGTTTTTTTCTATCGTCTCTGTTTATGCACATCTAGATTTTAATGAGCCTCTCTTAAAAATTATGCAGAAAGAGCAAGCCAGTCTGATGGAGAATAGGTTAGGAAAAGTGCATTAATAAATTACTCCCCCTGTCTCTATTCATTTTGGTCAGGATCTGCTTTATTCTCACTGAACCTGTGCTATCACTCTGACTCTGTAGATTAAATCCCCTTTTACTGTATTTATTAGACATGGACATTTTAATAAAATCAGTTTATTGGAAAGCCAATGCTGTATTCAGATGTTTATAATGCTCTCACGCAGTTGTAATGTATGTAAGGGCTATTTGCTGCTGAAGAGATATATTACAGCCGGAGATACCTCCCAAGCAAGTTATTAAAAACACTAAACCATTAGTTGGCGAAGCCGGGGCTCAGTCCTTCACTCTCCTGATCTCCTCGCTGCTCTCTTCTCCCGAGAGACTAAAATTAGACAAAACATCCCTGACACACACTACAACACAGTAGCCAGGTTGCATGCATGCCCCCCCCCCACACACACACACAACTATTTATAGCACATTACCATAACAGTGACCTATTTGTTTGCTTCTAAACTGTCTGGGCACCGCATTTTATACCGCACACACTTCATGCCAAAAACTCGAGATGAAAGTAGAGACTGCATCATGAAGGGCATGTCATTTTGGGAATTTTATTTTACAATCAAAGGTTCTTTTTTTTGGGAGGGGGGGGGGGGGGGGGGTGTTAAAGGATATAAACTGCAGACTGCTACACTGGTCTACCTTGACAATGGATACATTGTCAATCACCTATTACTACTGAATATTGGGTGACTGTACTTTATTTAAGCAGGACTAATATAAAGGAGTCCTCTCTGGTCTCGGACAGAGTATTTGTAGGCTACGTTTTTGCTCCAGGGAACCCTGCGGCACTCTAGCACCAATGGTCCCGAGAGAAGTGCCACCACGGCTGAGTAAGGAGAAACATGGCTTTGAGATACAGAGATGGAACAATGTAGAAAAGACAGAATGACACACAGCGAGTGGGAAATAAAAAAGGTAAGAGAGAGTAAGGAAGAAAAACACAAAGACAGAAAACTGAGGACAGCATTGTGCATTCAGATAAGCATTTAAAATATTTCCATCCAAAACTTAAATATGAGGACAGACTCATACAGTAGCAAATCCATTGTTATTTATAGCACTGAGAAGGGCAATATGATGCATCCGCAATTATAAAACACATTCATTTGCCTATGAAAGAAAAAAAGCTCACGTGTACTAAAAGTGTTAACTCCACTGAGGGTTTCGGGGGAGCTGAAAAATACTGCTACAACCAGGGCCCACGTGGGTTCAGGTAATTCAAAGGAGTTTGGCAGCATGACAAAAGACATAAATCAAAGGTACGCATTTTGGTTTATACAAAGGCTGAGCTAAAATTACAGGTCAGAAAAGCAATTACACTTTTCTGATGCTGTCAAATCGAATAAGAAATGTGTTTTAGACAAAAGACGGAAAGCAGTCTGCTAGATGGGTGTCATAACACACTGCAGTTTTGCCCCGGGGTGGTAGGAATTGTTTTGCCTTGCAAAAAGTATTTTCTTTAATGTGCAATTTTCAGCCAACACAGGATAGCATCAGTACTACTACTGCAAGCAGCCATACTGTTACAAAAAACAGCATCCAAATTCTTATTACCAGATGAATTAAGGATATTTAGAATTTAAATTTAAGAGATAAGCTTGTACATAGTAGTAGAAGAAAGTAGTAGCGGCTGGAGGAAACTGTTTTAGTAATTTGGTGCCATATAAATTGAATTGACTTGAATTATTAGCCATTTAGCACCATGGACAGCACCACACACTGCCAAAAAAAGTGAATCTTGGAGTGCAGCAGGATTTGCTGATTGTACAGTACCAAAAGCTGCTAAACATGTCATCCCTGATCAGTTGTGACATTAAAACAGCACTGACAATTAAAATATTGTGTCAGATGTCACGTATATCGGATTAGCACTTAAAACCTGTAGCTGACAACATAATTGCAGCTCCGCTTCTCTGCATACCCTGTGATTATCCTGCTGGAAAAACAACACATAAGCAAACAAACAAACAAACAAGCAAACAAATTAAAATATGCTTTTGCTTACTATAAAAGCATATAGCCCTGATTTTGGAAGCTAACACTCCAGTTAAAACCTCCATCTGTTGAAATCCATTCCCGAGGTGCTCCTGGAAACTGTAAACGCCCACACACAGAAAACTCTGCCAGGAGAACAAAGACAAACATTTCAGAACTCCCGTGCACCTCTCGCACCACAGCGCACGGAGAAGACAAAAATCTTTCCCCCTGCTAAATATATGGGCTTGACGTGGGAGCATGTGGGCTGGTGAAAAGCTCAAGATGCAATGCTTTACTTCAACAAAGCTCTGCAATATTAAGACAGCCTTATCTCTCATCATTTCCCTTACTCTGAACAGTACATTCCCACAACACATAGCCTAGTTTAGCAGGACACATTTATCTCGTAATATTTTGGGAGGAACAATGTGAAACGTGATGCCATGAATGATATCATTAACGTTCTAATATCTTTGTTAAAGTAGAGTACAAAGATGTGCCTAAATCTCGTGGTGCGCTGTTTTCCCCTGCTGTCAGTGCTCCTCTCCATAAACACTCACAAACAAGTCCAAAAAAAGATTTCTATACAATAATACCCACAGCCCATTCATATTTATAGCCAACATCAAAGGGAAGAAGAAATGCATTAGAGCACATTTTGGCTCAAGGGAAGAAGAAGAAGAAGAAGACGACATTCCACAGTTACTCAACTACAGCGTTAAACTACCATCATCTACTCAAAGACATTTCATTTGAACCAGTGATGTTAAATGATTAAGCAATAATTCAGCAAGCGGTTCTCAATCAGAGGTCCAGAGGACCAGTGCATCCCCGAGGGCAAAGAGCACATGTTCCTCTCCATGCTGACTTTACATTTATGCCACTGCTGCAACGTTACATACGCACACAACGTTGCAACATAAGGGTCTGCTTACTTTTCTATAATGCCTTTTACATACAACCACAACAGTATGCATCTTAAAACCCTTCACTGGATGCATATGATGTTTTTAGGCCAAAACCAAGTGCAATTGTACAAAACAGCGGTACAGTTTTAAAAGCAGTTTTAAATGCTCGCTGAATATTCATTTGATTTGGCTTATTTGTTTATTGCATAAGTGAGCTGATAAACTAAAACCATTCTTTTTCTAATATTTTTAAGACCCACGCTTTATTTTTGAAGTCTTATGTTGCTATTATTTTGGCTTAACTATTAAGGCAAGTACCTGAGCACTGCTATGTGTTGCATATTATATTAAAGCCTCTCCACAAATGCAGAACAAGTTCTATAACAAATTCACTTGCATCCAATGCTAGCACATATACATCTTCAATAACAAGACACGCTTGTGAAGAAAACACTCTGCACTTAATCCAAGTTCAGTGTAAAACCATAATAAAGCTGCATCAAAGGCCACAAATGAGACCGATTCAATTTTGTTTTTTTACGTGCTCGTCTTTAGACGTATTTTCAAAGATCATCGGAATAATTTTTGTCTCCAATATGTCAGACCAGGACATCACAACAACATGCCCACAGATGAAAACCTCCTATTAACCTTGGTCCATCCATCACCGAGGATGCTAACAACAGAATAACAGTCACTTAAAAAGCATGAGGACATCCATTTTGTTCATTGTGTTTGCAATTCACATGGTGACACTAAGAGAACCCATCCACTTCTCTGTCAGAAGAAATCCATTAGTCAAACCAAACACTGACACTTAGAATGTCAAACACACAGGTAGCACATAATTTGTTTTACAACAGTGTGATAGCTGGAAATGGGGGCTGGTGAATAATATCTGCCAACTGCGGAAAAATGCACAATCTGAAATTACCAGAGGGGGGATATTTAAATGTTTGTGTCATTTTAAATCTTGGGAACAGTTTATGCCTTTGGTCATGACTATTTTGCACGCCATCCACTATGGGTTTGTGTGAGTAAGACTGCAGCCACAATGGATAATCTTGTTCTATTGAAAACGTAACCGTTAAAAAAATGAAAAGAACTACATTCAAGACTTTATATGTTGATGACATAATGTGTAATACATGGAAACTATAAACGTATTCCTATTTAGATGTTTAAATCGTTGCTTTTGAACGCCCTTGTTTCTGTGTCAGTCAGAAAACATCCTGTCGCTTCCTGTCTTCCGGGCAATAAGAGAGCATGCGGCACACAGGGCTTTGTTGTTCTCCCTAATGTGAGTTAATCTGGATGCTGTCACATCAAACGCAGGGACATCTTAGGTGTTATGTAGATAGTCTTAATAGAAACTTAGCCTGGCTCTGTCCCTTTGGGCCCCTCTCTTGCCTTTCCATTTGGTTGGAGGCAGAGAGATTGGCCATCTTCAAAGCCCTCTGTGTGTTTCTGTATCGACCACGCTCCTCTGCGGCCCCAGAGGCTTCCTATTAGAAAGGATTTGTCTTACAAGCTCTGTGTGGTGCCACTCTCAAAAAATAAAAAAAATGAAGAAAAAGTGAAAAACATGTTACTTGTGGAGCTCTTCTGCTGTAGCGACTTCACTTCAAAACACTTTGATCTCATTCCCTAATTTTAAATCAGCCCAAACTGTTCATCCTAACACACTCTGCGCCTATAGAGCAACGTCTGGCATACGCAGATATCAGTTTCACCAGCAAATGCAGATATCAAGCACGTACCCTTTCATCATATAGATCCATTCATGTTGCACCGGGAAATGTGTCACTGAGGCGATAGCTTTTTAGTTTGCAGCAGAAATAAGCCTGGATTCACAGACGGGGGCTGGGCTGAGCAGGGCCAACGGTTTATGAGGTATACAATTTTTTTTTTTCATTTCTTTGCTTTTGCCAGGGCTCCATGTTGATCCATAGATAACCTGTCATCTCATCTTCTCCCCTGCCTTTATTACTGTATGCATTTCGGTAAGCTAACGCCAGAGCAGACTGCTTTCGACCAATAAGGGGGCCGGGCTGAGAAGAACAGCAGTAGTTCCAGAGGAAGGAGGTGTGAGAGAGGGTGAAAAAGCCAGAGAGAGGGAGACGGGTAGGGCAGTTTTTATTTTGCAGTCTTCACTACAAACTGAAATATACTCAGGCAGTGTAACTATAGATGGCCAGACTATACCCACAGGGCTCTCAGTATGTAGGGACACAATAATAAATCCAGCATTATCAGATCCCAGTCATTCAGCAGACGCAGCCTAAGTGCTTTTAGATGTGTCAGAGGACATGACAGACTTTCATTGCTCCGCTGATGACTTCCCATTCATCCTTTGTAAAATTACTTAACAGTTCCCTGTAGAGCCTTAAATGTTCACTTTTGTGGTTTTGTTTATATACAGCATTTTTCACCAAAGCAGTCTGTGTGTCTTTGAGACCTAACGACGACACGAATGCATTTCCCACTTCACAAAACTTTTGCAAAGCCATTGTTCTTGCCTTCTCGCTTTTTAGTGGCAAACTAATAAGACATTACAGCCTGCTTCAGAAATCTTTGCTTTGCAGTGCCACTTGTGGTCATAAGCCCGAGAAAGTACTCTTAAAGCATGTCAACCAGCAAATACTAGAATACTAGACTAGTAATAGTGGGTTGAAAGACGTAGTCCTCTCTTCCAAGATAGAAAAGCAGGCAAGGAAGTGAGCTGGACAACACGCTCTGCCCTTTCCCAATCTTGAAAGGGGGGGCACAGGAGAGTAGCCTTTCAAGAATATATTAATAACACTGCAGTAAAAAGCACACCGGTGAGGTGGGGACAAGCTGAACCCATCAAATTAATCTGAGATAAATTTGCAAGTCATCATCATAATTTAAAATGTTTTAGAGACAGAATAAATGATCAAAGAATAAAAGGAACTAGACTGACAAAGATGTACGATGGAAAGTGAGGAGAGGCAGAAAAAAGAGAAATGAAGTGAGAAAAAGAGACAGCAGACATATTTTGATGGACAAAGAAGTAGCCTTACAAGGGCAGATAGGCAGAGAGATCCCATAAGCTGGCAGAGGAAACAGACAGGACAAGCAGCCAGTCAAAATCTATATGCTGCGGTGATGTCGTACAGACTGATAGATTCATAAATAATGAATCAAGAAAAAAAAACAGATAAAATAAATTCTGTAAATAAATGTGCCGCCTTGTGTCCTCTGCCCCATCGCCTAATGGATTTTGCTTGCGTGTGTACGTAATTTAAATGCGTCGCAGCCCACGCTGCCATGGTAATCATTTGCCTCAGCCCCCATTACTGATGTGCAATGATGATGAGCGACAGCTTTACCCTACCTTATAGAAACACACAAACGGCTACAAGATCATCGCCGCATTTATCAGTGAGCTTATTATGAGCGCTCAAAATCAAAATCTATAACTACTGAAATGTGCTACCAGATTCCGCAGGCTGCATTATACGCCGCCACAAGCGTTTCTAAAACAAAGTGGAAATTAATTAACGAGAAGGAAAGTTCAAGATAATTCAACCCTAAAATTCAAAATGAAAGATTACCACAGGTATAATTCTGCAATTCACATCCAGACTGAGCTTCATCACCTGTAACAGCTGTGCACAATCAAACAGTCAAATTGGAGAGGTTATCATTTCCCAGTAAGTAATTTCAGTGAGCCTGGCACTCGCTGATTAAAACAAACAAAATCACAGAATGAAGTACTCATATCCTCAACTTCCCAACGCATTTCAAATATACTGTATTAACTTCTCTACTTTTCTGTAATGATTTTGGCAACAGCACTGCAAATGCATGCAACACCGAAACAATTTCAAAAGACATTCTTGTTTAGATTCAACACACTTAATGTTCTCTCACCTACAACCACATCTACAACAACTGCTGCTATAACTAGTCCTTTTGCTAATAATGTGAGCAAATGCATTACATTCGGTGCACAACGGCAGCACAGAGGTAAAAGTATGGTGCTTAGGGTGAGTCTTTTGCAGAGAGAATTGTTGTGAAAGGTTTAATGGCATGATCGATATCAGATATTAATATAGCGTACCATCACATGGATTATCCATCAAATATACAGGGATTGAAGCTGTGGGATTGCTTTGGCTCTTAAATCTTTTGTTCACTTGATTCTCCTCCCTGCTTTTATCATTTTTTTCCTTTAGCCGATCCTTATGAAAATCTGAGACGTAGCTCATATTCAGACAGCGAAAACCACACTGAAAACCTAATGACTGCCTCTGGGATGCCTTTGGACTTCTCCACAGGATTCAAAATAGGAAGAACCACGGCTATGCTGCTTTTTTCAGACTGATACAGTACAGGTTAAAGCTTGGAGACCTGATCAGACAAGGAGGCCCTCCATCAATAACCTCCCACTCTCCATTTCCCCTCTATCTCACACCCTCCATCTCATTTCTTAATCTTTACAACTCAGTGATTCAAATACCTTTCCTCCTACTTCTCATTCCATTTCACAGTCTCCAAGTCTTCTTTTTGACCCATGCCTACCTACTCCTCTCGCTCCCCCTCTATTTCTCTCTCTCATCCACACATCTTCATCATTTCTCCCCTTTTCCATTTGCTCGCTCTTTTTTTGCCTCCAATCTCACTTCACAGACCCGCCTCCTGTCTGAGAACTTGGAGAAAGCACATTAAAGGATGCATACTGGCTAAACCTGCCGAGCTGCGTGACTCTAAATTGGATCCTCTAAAACTTGCCTCTTGCATGTGTGCCACAGCTGCGCAGGGAACCCCAAGGCCTGACAAGAGTTAAAGACCAAGTGGTCTCTATCCATAGCACAGCACAAGTCACTTTGTCTCACACGCAGACACGCACAGAAATGTAAAGCTCTTCAGTGTGCCGACAAACTCTGTAAACAACAACACAACCCAATGTGTCCCTACGAGCCCTTCGCAGGTTTATGATACAGCCCTGCAATGGTTTTGGGGGCTGTGGTGGAAGTGGGATGTTGAGGAGAATTTAGTGTTTCACCTAAATGGGAGCTTGCTGCCTGGAAGACATCGAGTATACTGTTTTACTCTGAATTATTAAAAGCTGCCTGTTATTGCAGCTTGGACTGAAATAGTTTAGATGCATAAAACTATATAATTTATATTCCCAGCTATTCTGCAGCCATCCATCTTATTGCTATTTTTCTATATGAAAGGCTATACAACTGCCATGATGGACAAAACATGACTACTTTAAATAAGTGTCAGGTGAACTCTAAGTTTGATGAAACCCCCCCAAAAAAATAACTGTCAGAATCCCAGCAAAAAGAATATGCCTACGTGCTTGATCTCGCCTCTGCAAGCTCAGCTATATCCAGTGTCCGGGTATTCTGTGGGGCAGACGACAGAAGCCTTCACCGGCAGCGATCACCCTGACACTGGCTCCCTGAGCGAGCTCTACTGACAACCTTCCTCTGCAATGCAAATAACCACTTCCACATGAGCAGAACCATCACTAGCACTCCCTGTACACTTGTATTCCATGTCATTATCCCTGGGGACTCGCACGCCGTTCCTCTCGTCTACCCTATGCCTCATGCTGCTACCCTTATCTGTGACGAGAAGGGGGCTGGGGCTTAAAACAAATCGGTCCGGCTCATGCATTCACAGCCATGATAGAGGGCTGCCACTGGCTTTTTTTCTACTCATACCTCCTGTCAGTCACACTTGCCCTCCAGCCATGTGTACTGTATATCATTAGTCCTGATTTTTTTGCTGACAAACGCTGGCTGTCGTGCTGCGCAGCCCCCTTACCCTCTCTCTATGGACACTACACCAAAGCATGGCGAGATGTGCCTTACAAATGAGCTCTCTCTGGTTCCAACATGTGCAAGTGCACCATTTGCGGATAGCACGCACACAGACATCCAAATACATGAGAATAGATGTTCTAAGATTGGAGGTATGACTTAAAGCTGTCAGCGTGACCCCGTGGCTCCTTCTCCCTCCTCTCCTCTTTTCTCAATATTTCAACTGTTCTGTCACTTCATCCCCCTCTAATCTCTCACACACTCCTCCTCACCCCCCCTCTCTCCCAAAGGCACACGGTCCACCCAGTGAGATGTCAGCCCCGATTAGCCACATCGAGTTGATGGGTTTTAAGTTTGTCCTTCATTATTGAGTAATGTGAAATATTCTCAGACATGTTTTTGCCTCTAAAACGGTCATCTTGTCTATTTGGATAGCCACTTTTTGTGAGATAATCATTTTTACCATCTATTTCAACACGCATGCAAGGACACACACTCACACTGCGAGACATACACACCCCTCTACTCAGGGCCTTATTGTTTACAGCTTATGATCCATGCGCATAGCCCTCGCACTTTTTTTTTCTTTGTGTCTGCGGGCAGAATCACACCTGTACAAGCTTCTACGGGGACTCGCAGATGGATTGTCACTCGGTATCTGGGCCTTGCCTCTTGCAAGGCTCTGCACAGCCATGCCCGCAAGCCTGGAATAAAACCAGACTCATCTGGTTCAGCTCCACTGGTACTGGTAGGTGATGCTTCACAGTGCCAAATTGGCATTAGGTCATCCCAACTGTACGGCATAAAAACGGATCAAACGGGCACAGAAGTGCAAGCGGTTGTTTTCAAACTGAAAAACAAAACCTACAAAAGCCCCTCCCACCCATTAGACACAAAACCCAGCTCTATAACCCAGATCATAGCTGTGTCACATGATTGCATTTCACAGACAGGCGGGCAAGCAGTCTCCAGCCATAACTAAAAAATAGGTTAAACAGGCTAAAAATATCAAAAACATTAATAATTCAGCTTTTTTGCAAACCTGTACCTCAGAAAAAAATAGCACACATTATACAGTGAAGTGGTTTAATGGGTAGGGTAGTTAGCAGTGAGCACTGGGAGGGACCACAGCACCAATCTGTCATCCCTGCTAATGTCACAGGTGATGTCAACAACCTATTCGCTGGAACGTTGAAGACAATATAATTACACAGCAAGCAAGACACAAAGTAGGCAAAGTTCTTCATGTTTCTCATGCACGGGAGAGAACCGGACAAACGCCATTCCTTCGCTTGACCCCAGTTGCTCTCGTCCGCTCCCCCGTAACACTGTAACACTGCTCTTTTATTGAGGTTACATGAATATGCATAGGTTCATTAACACACGACGTATACATACACACAAAGAGTACCTTGCCTGTGTGTGTGTGTGTGTGTGTGTGTGTGTGTGTGTGTGTGTGTGGGTGGGGGGGGGGGGGGGGGGGGGGTGTCAGAGTGTGACCCCATAAAGACTTCCCTAAACCTGCTGGTCTGGAAGTCCAGCAGTTCATCTAAACAAAAGGCACTTAGACTAAAACAGATATAGATATGTTTATCCTACCATAAAACAATAAGAGAAGGTACAACCTCTCCCATGCTCCCAGAGTGCTCTGGAATTAAGGATCAAACCTCTACCAATCTAAAACTAATTATAAAACTCTAAGCATATATAAGTAGATATTTCTAAGCATAAATGACAATCAACAATACAAAACCTAACATCAAGTTTTAGAAGTTCATATGCACTGGCTGTATATAATGACATGAAATTTCTATGATGAAACACATTTTAATGTTTCAGTTGGTGTTCTTTATTCTCCAAAGGCAGGTGCAGAGAGCAGATCAAGACTTTTTTTTCTTCTTCAAAATACTCTCAGAGGCCAATCCCCTGAGAGAAAGAAGGCTTCTCTAAATATGTAGCTAATCTACCACACAGAAAACCAAGACGAACAAAAGAGAGGTGTGTGGGAGCGTGTGTGTGTGTGTGTGGACGTTAAATGGGTACCAGAGGACCAACAATGAGAAGAAGCAGAAGGTGGATTGCAAGCAACATTGTCACAGCTACCCTTTGCGTATGTGTGCGTGCATGTGTGTGTGCGTGCGTGTTTAAGGATATTCAGTTCCTCTGGGAGCACTTTAGCACCACAGCTCTTTGCTGCGTACATTACACGAATATACCATTACAACAGACATACACACAGACACGTGGAGAGTTGCACACACACACACAATCCATAAAAACTATTGTTCTGTTGCGGTCACACGCTGATATGATTTGGGAACATTGTTAGGTGCCATATACCACAGTCCCACCAATAATAGGTAAATAAAAAGTGTTTGCTGACACATGCACACTAACACTAAGTTAAAAATTTTGCATTAGTAGGGACCACGCCCTCAGTTACATTTGACAAACCTTCTGATAAGTGAATGGAAGACGGGACAAGCATAGTCAAAGAACCAGAAGGAGAAATGTACGACATGTGGTCCGGCTCCTGAAATTTGGATAAATGATCTCCAGTTCGTAGCACATCATCAGACCTGGGTATTAAGTTCAGAACAGAAGAGATCACAAACATGATTTAAAAACTAATATCTATAATATCTTATTCTCATTTCAGTATAAACTTCGCAACACAAAATCCTGTACAGTTCATAAAACTGAAAAAAATTAAAGACCACCCTCATGCCCTTTCTAACATACACAATAATGTTATCTTTTTCCTGAAAATATACACACATGCATACAAACACACCCAGACACATGAACACGTATTGCAGTTACCCAAAGGCTAAATTCTAACGAGTCCCCTTTCCCTGACTACAAGGTCTCCAATCCTGCCAGCACCGATTGGCTTCATGCTGACCAGTCTGCTCTATATCCACCCCCACCCTCACCCACTCAGCACAGTCACATACAGCACATACACAACCAGCCAGTACACTACATTCATGTACGGAGGGGTGACATATTAAAGGAAAAACTCTTTCACGGGCGAACTCAGGTCACGATATTTTCCACACTTATCCTTTCTCACATGTAATGCACAGCAGGAAAGCAGGAAGCGCTCCATTTCAGAGATCTCTGCACCTCTGGAAATACTTGATGTGGTTTAGGCGAGGGAGGAACCTGGACAGAGTGTGCAGGAGGCACACGTGACTCCCAAAAACTAGCAGAACTGAATATTAGCTTTGTACATAGTGGCACAATCTGACATCACACACATTTTGTACTGCAGAGCAGGCAGGGCAAAGACCAGCTCGGTTCTGATCTGAATGCATCTTTGTGTTCTCACAAGCAGCTCTCCCACATGCCACTGAAACAGCATTAATGCGTCTTACAATTCTACAAATCACTGCAACTCTAGTGGAGTGTGTTATATGCAAAAACCCCTGTAGGGGTTCATTTGGATTCAGATCTGCTGATTGTGAAAGGCACATGCCATTCTTGAAGAGAGCATTTCCATCAGGTCAGACGTGTTTCATTATAACCTAAAGGCATGAAGCCAACGTGATGTTCTTTAGATTTTCAATAAGCTGTTCCACTGAGGGGCCATGTGGAGCCGAACCATGACAGCAGAACACAGCTACCAAATCCCCTAACTACAGGGTCAAGGGTTCAAGTTTTTTTTTCTTAATTTGTCACCAATGTGAACACACTACGTAGTGTAGCATTGAATTATTCAGCCTTTGCAGCAGCCAGGCAGCACACAGCAAGCCTTGGCTGTAGACAATAAACAGGTGGATAGGATGCATTAGTAAGCATAGGTAAATATGTTATGTGTGTGTCTGTGCATATACGTGTATGAATAAAACCCAATGAAGTAAAGATGGGCCATTTGCAGCATGGTGGAGCCAGCCTCATTTCCCCAGTACCAGCTCAGCCATTCTCCACATTATAACCACGCTTTGCTTCTCACTCCTCTCTCATGCTGTTATGGTTCAGGTGAGCAACGGCATGTACACACAATTACACATACAAACACACATATAGAAACAGACTGCATCCGTGTGCACTCACACAGAAGACTAACAGTGCAGGTATGTATATAGCAGAGGGCAGAGCGCAACAGTGAGGGAGCAGAAGAGACAGAAATGGAGACAGAGGAAAGCAATCGAGAGGGAGGATATCTACTAGTGTTGACATTGCAGGAGGCTACATGTGTGTGCCGGAGCATAATCTTCCCCCTGCTCTCATTGGGTTTTTAATGTGGCTGCTATTTCCATAAACCTGCCTCCTGAATCACTGCCAGCCGCTTACACTCCCCCCAGGTCGAGCTGTACTAATACTAGGACTGAATGCATGCAGCAAACATATTTCCACCAATGCCTCTCAAAGACAATCACCGTTATACACGGTGCTAGCACAAAAAAAGGGACGGCAGCGTGATTTGTTCTATGCAACAGTAGGTAGACTTGCTAGTCTGCGACTGAGATTATTTCTTGGATCTGTTGGATTTGAGGAGTTGCAGTGAGAGGACAGAGAGTTTTAGGAGAGTTGGGGGAGGTGGAGGATGGAGACAGGGAGGGGGATGGGTGGGCGGATAGTGTGAGGGATGCGGGATTTTGTCATGATGCTAAGCTGGGAGGAGTAAATCTCCTGCAGACTTGTGTAGGGAGCTGTGAAACTCACAAGTATACTCACCATTTGCGGTAGGAAGTGGGCATTAACTGCCATAAAGAGTCATCAGAAAACATTTTAGTGGCCATCAGGGGATATTTATATTTCAGTTGGCTTGGAAAGAAATACTGATAGGACATGCTTGAACAGTCACATACTCAAAAGCTCACTAGTTTGGTATATGTTAGAAAATTAAATGTCTCTCCATCAGCGGCACACAAATATATTCCAGACTCGCTGTCATTGGGGGGTATGCAATCAGGGCACACCGCCATGTGCGCATGTTTTTCGTCCCACCTTTATACATTGCTATCTGTATATACACAGAACTGGCAGCAGTGCAAAGCCAGCTTACCACATGTACACAAACACACACGACTAATAGAGCCAAGCGGCACACACCTGGTAAACTGTCAGAGGTTCTCCTATTCTGTGGCCAAACTTATGTCAGGCACTCGTGTCCCCGAGGTTCCCATCACACTTCACTGCAGGAATCTATATTCCAGTCCAGTACACTTCCATTAGGCCATACTGTTCCTTTCAGCAGCTAATGTGTAACAGGGGGACACAGATAATAACATCCAAGAACACTAGCACTTCTTCCTAATAACACTGGGTTTTTTGTGTGTAACTCAGCGAGTGTTTAGATATGAAATATGAATAAGCCATAATTATAGCTTTTTGTAAAGCTAAAATGTAAACACTGGAATAAAAGTGTAAACCTGAATTAACCTGAAGGTTTAATACTTTTATTATCCACCTGCTTTTTAGTCATGGTCAGTACTGTAATAAGATTTTGTACTCTTCTGTCTTTCATTGTTTTACAAAGTAAAATTCTCCTGCATAGAAACTCTATTTACACAGAGATACAAAGAAATCTAGATTTTGTTAGAAGGAAATTTTGACCTTGAGCAACTACTAACACCAGAAAAACATATGGCTGAGAACACAGTAGATTAATAGTGCCCATTACGAATTCAACATTTGCTTGGCTTTTGCCAAAGTACGCACAGGTTTGCTAAATTTGCAGAGTCTTATACCTTTGAATAAGGAACCAGTAAATAGGGGTGGTTTCAAAATCAAACTGGAATAAAAATCTCCTACAAGTTACAAGTTTCAAGTCAGTTTGCGTTCCCCCTCTCAGCAGGAAAAGCAAAGTAGAGGTCAGAGATTCAGCACTTTGCTCAAGGACATTACAACATACACAGAGTTTGAATTATACACTTACCCAAAATTCAAAACAGTCCATCTCATGAAATTCAAGTATGTGAATGCTGGTGTCCGTGTCTTTGCGGTCATGTGTGTACGTGGGGGTGCTTGTTTGTCGGCCCTGCTCGAGGCGTAGAAAAGCTAGTTAGGTTGTACAATTTCCATGCACGGTTCTAGTCATTTGCAAAAAGTAAAGTCCAGTAGGATTTTGGTGGTTTGGCATTAATTCCAATTCAGGCATTTAAAACAGCAAATATGGATGGGTAGCCACACTGGTCAAACTGAAACGCTCGAGAGCAGCGATGCAGGGGATAATGACAAAACGCAGACGTTAATACCTCATAACCCATCTCGGGAGAATTCCTAGTTTACATTAATTATACCATAGCCCCTGGCAAACTGCATATCAAGCAGGATTTTGCAAACAAACAACTGGCATATCTACTTACCATCAAGCAGCGAAGCAACAGGGGTCATATCGCAAAAGATTTAAGAGCAGCGAGGCTCAAGAGAGGACAGTAAAAGCTATGAGAGGCAGGCACATGTCAAACACACACACTGCAGCATGGATTTTCTTCCTATGATGTGCACAATGTTCTATAATGTAAATGAAAGTTACTCTTCCTAAACCTGACCATGCATACAGGATGATTAGGGACACTGGTGCACACCAGTGTCCCTGTAGCTACTGTTTTACTTATGGCCAGTAGAGTATACAGCACGCACTGCCTGTGCTTCCTTGGACCAGTGGTGTTTGTGTGTGTGAGTGAAGTTGAAGGGAAGAGTAAAGCACCCTCAGCCTGACACCCATCAGCGTCTGCCTGTTACATTTCTATGACATGCTTTGTCTCAGGGAGAGCAGCAGCAGTGGAGCAGTGGGAGCGGGGGAGACAGAAGGATGTGGGGTGGATAGGACTGGGTGGGGTAAAGGGGAAAATCAGCAGGAGGGCTAAAGTAGGAATGAAAGGTGCAAGAAAAGGGTTTTATTTCTCACATGTGATACACGGCAACTTCAGCAGCCAGTGAATGTGTGTGTGTGTGTGTGTGTGTGCGCGCAAACATGAAAGGACAAACTTTCAGACTCTTTGTCTGAGTTTGCTAAATTTATAAATACAGCTGTACAATCATAAGATTTTTTATTTTGTTACTATTAACTGGGGCTGTTTATAGCTCTCCATTAAGGTGACTGTTAAACCTGACTGAGCCCAGGTGATTTGGAGGTCTTCTCTTCGCTTTGAACAAAGGGGCATGAGGACTTGTATCTCTCCTTTATACATTCAGCCACATCCTGTGACAGCACTGAGCAGCTCCTTCAGTGGGAGACTGCGGCACCCACGGTGTGGGACGGAGAGATTTCGCAGGTCTTTCCTCCCCACTGCTGTCAGACTCCACAACAAAGACTTTAACTGAACAAACACACACATCCACACATGTGCAATAACACTAAGAGCAATAATCTTTTCTGGCATCGTTGTATTTTTACTCAGTTGTATATAGCATTCGTATTCTATTTTTATCTTATTGTATATTTTTATTCTATTTTATTCTACTGTATATAGTATATTATTTTATTCTATTCTGTACAGCTGTGTACTGTATTTATTCTTATTGTATTCTAATTTTTGCGTCATAACTTTTGCACTGTCCACTTCCTGCTGTGACAAAACAAATTTCCCACGTGTGGGACTAATAAAGGTTATCTTATCTTATCTTATCTTATCTTAATAGCACATCAGCCCTTATGGATGCCCCTCCAGTTATTAATGGCTCCGAGCCGTGGGAGGAAAAACTTAGTGGAAAATCAAGAAATCAAGACTCAAATCTGCCTTTTGTAACACATAACTGAACAGAGCTAAAAAAAAACTAAAAAAAAATTGGAGATAAATTATCTAAATTTCAGAAGCGGAACCACGCCTCTAAACACGCCCCTTCCGGTTCTCATCTATATATGACCCCCCAGCTCTATGAGCTGTTCGTTCTCGTTTTTGTGCCCCACCCTCCCTGCCCCTTTTCAATTCTTTTACTTCTTCACTTCTCATTAGTACATGGGGATCTGCCAGGCCCGGGAGCCGTCGCCAGTCCCCTCTGAGGCCTTCCCCAAACCGCAGTTCAATTCATATTTAAGCCATTCGCCTTTATCTATGACAAAACGCTGTCAAACCTGAATTGAGGGCGCGGGCCCAGCTAGTGAACTGTCCCGATGCAGTCTTGACCGCATGAAGCAGCACTACCTCTGTGATAGTCACTTCTGCCCACTCCCGTATTATTAGCATCTCTCTGGTTGTTTTCTCATATGGCTTTCAGACATTGTTGGAAGAATCAGGCAGGGCTTCTGTCCAAAGTTGCCCACATGTAGCACAACAGAGAAGATATTCTGCCTCAGCCATATTCTGGCTACTAGAAATATTTGGTTTAGACCAGTGTGGGGAGGGCGCTACCTGGACAGAGCATGTAGAGGGCAGGACACATGACATAATGTCAGCGTTGACACTCAATCCACCTACACTGTTGGAACATAGGAACAAACTCACACAAAAGCTTTGCACTAATGCATACGTGCATATAAATGTACATCAAAATGTTATCCCTGCGAAATAAAAATGTGTGCAAACTTTTGTTTGCCTCAACAAATACAAACGAAACTAAAACCTACACTCCGTTTCACGTTGTCTTTTTGACTTTCCAGAAATGCAGAGCTTTCTATTTCTATGTCATTCTATGCTATTACTTCAAAAGTATGAGGCAGAGTGGGTCTGATCAATGCTGGCAATATCCCCTTGAGAACAGACACATGAAAAAGTTTAAACCGGGCCTTCAAAAGGCTGAGCTATTGATTGAATTGCTTTCTAAAGTGTTTTTCATCTCTGACACTGTACAAGGAGAATTCCGGCTGATGTGCAGCCGGGTGCAGGTGGCATGGCTGACCACCATAGAGAGAAAAGAAAGAGGGTGAAAAGCGGTGGAGAGAGAGGCAGACACTTACCCCTGGCAGTGTTTTCTGTTCGTGGAGGGCGTTCTGGGCTTTTATGGCCGACTCTCGGGCGCAGTAGGTGAGAAAAGCACAACCTGCAACACAAAGATCATAGTCAGAACAACACTTACACATAAATTATGCACACAATGCAAAATGACACAGCCATTTGCAAGAAATATCAGCTAAAGAAACTGGTACATTAATGAGAATGAACTGAAGGAATTGGACAATTACCAAGCACGCAATTAAACACAATTAAAGAACCAAATCTGTGCTGAAGGTCTCCTGAGTTACTGAAAACCCATTGAAAACATCTCTTAGACTAAACAGAGCAAGTTAATAGAAACAGGCAACCATGCAAGACACAAGGCTACATGTAGAAAATTTTCGATGATGGCAAGGGGAGAAAGAAGAGCCAACCACAGCAAAAAAAAAAAAAGTAGGAGATGCAAAGAGCATTATTTGGATGAATAGCCAAGCCTGCCCAGCTTCCCCAACACTAGTGCCATGTCCTGTTCAAAGCTCTTAGCAGCCTGGCCAGTGTCCTCACCCTGAGAGGCTGTGACAGCAACGGAGACAAAAGAAACAAGACTGCAGGGGAGTATTGAGTGGGGTGGAAAAGGAGAGAAGAAGGGATGTAATAGTTTAGGGATGGCTAAAGGAAAGAGATGCTGCCAAAAAAAAAGAAAAGAAAAGACAGGACAGGCCGTTAAAACTCTTGGGTTGATGCCCAACTATGAGACATTGATCTAGAACCAAAGCATACACACATCTGTGGAATTAACTGCACATGAGAAGAGAAGAGAAGAGACCTTTGACCTTTAACACACCTTTATTAAATCAATACTTCAACTCACAACCATAACCGAAAATGAATGCCAAATCAACATATGAACAACCCTCCCCTCCCACCATCAACCCCACCCAAATACAATAAACACAAAAAAAGAAAAACAAAACCAGAAGACACTCCATTCGGCTTTCTTCAAAAATTCAAAACTAAATCATCATCAGTGATATTACACAAAACTCCATTAATGCCCCAAATAGGGACAAACTCTACAATGTTGGACACCATCTTGTAATAAACAAACTCTACTTTCAAACGTGCACCTACTAACCCTTTAAACATAATTCCTAAATTAACAGATCCTGTTCCCTTCATTTTGTTCCTCCTTGTGAGCCATATACTCATCTTCGCCTGACTTATTAAAAAATTAATCAAGCCAACCTTCCTACGCTGCACTGCAGAGTACCTCGGACCCAGGATAAAGAGACCCTCCTCCAAAACACTCCCAAGGCCAGCAAGCCACTGCCGCAGCAATAAAAAAAAAGGCCAGCTAGCCTGGAACAACCTAGCCACAGGTGCTGCAGTGTTTCCTCAGTCAGACAGAAAGGACAGTGGTTCCCTGTTCGTGGATCCATATGTGCCACGTGTCTGTTCGTAGCCACGGCCCCATGCACTATTCTCCACTGGAGATCCGCACTGCGTTTCTCCATGGGAGTTTTGTACAGGGACCTCCAGCTGCCCCTTGGAGATGACCCAGGAGCCAACACACCTGACCACTTCAACTCCAGAACACCAGCCAACAATCCCCTGTTCAGCACCTTTACAGCCACCTCGTATATAGCCTTCTTAGAGATCTTTGACAGGTCACCAGGAACAGGTGTTAGAAAGGAAAGAAGAGAGCCTCCCTCCTCATCCTCCCACTGCGGCACAAAGAGACAGCGAAGGAAAGTCAGCTGAATTTGGTTGACCACCCGCAGAGCGAGTCCCCAGCGCAGCCCTTACGAGTCCAGGAAGACCACCCATGGCTTCTTCCACCAGCTTCTCCAGAAATCACAGAGACCGGATCCCAGTCTCCTGAGCCAACTTGGCAGCCGTTTTCCAATGCCCCGCCATCCTCAGGCCCACCAGCTTGGTAGGACCAGCATTTATGAGGAACCTCTGCACACTAGCAGTGCTGAGCATCTTACTTGGCACCAAGGGATTGTAAAAAAGAGGCTCCTCACCAACATCACCAAAAATTGAGAACAGTCTCGCTGTGCTGTCTTAAGACGGAACGCTGTGATACGGCTGCAAAGGTCAATCAAACTCTGACCCCCTCTCTGACACAGAGAGAGACAGCACAGCAGACCTGATCCAGTGGAACCCTCCCCAAAAGAAAGTAACCAGTCTTTTTTGTATCCCCTTGATAAGAGAGGCTGGAAGTTCAACAACAGCGGCATGGTGCCAGAGTACAGAAGCGGCCAAGTTGTTAACAACCAAAGTCCTTCCCCTGTAAGACAACTCCGGCAGGACCCAAGTCCATCGAGACAACCGGGCAGCAATGTGTTCAACAACACCCTCCCAGTTCTTCCCCTGAAAAGCATCAGTTCCCAAAAACACTCCCAAACACTCCAGTCCCTCCCTGTTCCACTGTAATTCTGCCGGTAACACTGGCTCCTCTTTATCAACCCACCCTCCCAAAATGAAACCTTCACACTTTGACCAGTTAACCTTCGCGGAGGATGCTCGGTCATATAAGTCCAGTGTCTGTCTGAGTGTTTCAATATCACTTTGACCGGTTATAAAAACCGTAACATCATCAGCATAAGCTGACAATTTTACTGGACTTCCTGCTTCGTCAAAGGTAAAACCTGAGAGTCCCTATCTAAGATGGTGTAAAAGGGGTTCAATGGCCAGCGTATACAACATACCAGAAAGAGGGCATCCCTGCCTGATGCCCCTCTGAGCTGGAGCAGGCCGACTTAACCCTCCCCCCACCTTTAACATGACAGCAGCATTTGAATACAACAATTGGATCCAAGAAATGAAAATGTTCCCAAACCCAAAAGCTTCTAAAGTTTTAAACAAATAGTGGTGATCCACTCTATCAAAAGTTTTTTCTTGATCCAGAGATAAAAACCCCACATCCAAGTCCTTGAGCTTGGCCAGATCAATAATGTCTCGAATTGAAAACAAGTTGTCCATAATAGTTCTTTCAGGGACACAGTATGCTTGATCCACATCAACAATCATGTCAATACAGGTCTTCAACCTGTTAGAAAGACATTTTGCAAGAATCTTGTAGTCCGTACAAAGCAAAGAGACAGGCCTCCAATTTTTGAGCAAGCCCAGGTCCCCTTTCTTTGGCAGTGAAGTCAAAACTGCCCTTGTGCAACTTGTTGGCAAGATCCCAGTGGTCATACAGTATGTGAAAACCTCATTTGGTGTGACTCTCGAACCCTTTTCTCCAGCTTAAAAAGGAACCTTGTTGGGGCACCTATTTCTTTAATAGTAGAAATCCGAGTCCTAATAAGAGCACCCTTTGCTCTTTCGTGAAGAAACTTGCTCAAAGCCTTCCTCCTGCTGTCCCAGGTATTATTTGTATTATCTGTCCCACTTATAATCTCAGTCTCTAGCCTCTTGAGCTCTCGTTCTAAGTCCTCAAAGTAGTCTTTAACAGTAGCCGTTGCATGTGATGTGTATTGGTGACAAAAAAGCTTAATCTGTGTTTTCCCCACCTCCCACTATTGAGCCAAATTGCAAAAGTCCGTTTTCCTTTGTTTCCAGTGGCACCAGAAATCAGAAAAACCAACAGGTGAAATCTCTGCTTTAACTAGTCTACTATTATACATCTGGTTGATATACAGGGAGTGCAGAATTATTAGGCAAGTTGTATTTTTGAGGAATAATTTTATTATTGAACAACAACCATGTTCTCAATGAACCCAAAAAACTCATTAATATCAAAGCTGAATGTTTTTGGAAGTAGTTTTTAGTTTGTTTTTAGTTTTAGCTATTTTAGGGGGATATCTCTGTGTGCAGGTGACTATTACTGTGCATAATTATTAGGCAACTTAACAAAAAACAAATATATACCCATTTCAATTATTTATTTTTACCAGTGAAACCAATATAACATCTCCACATTCACAAATATACATTTCTGACATTCAAAAACAAAACAAAAACAAATCAGCGACCAATATAGCCACCTTTCTTTGCAAGGACACTCAAAAGCCTGCCATCCATGGATTCTGTCAGTGTTTTGATCTGTTCACCATCAACAGCAGCAACCACAGCCTCCCAGACACTGTTCAGAGAGGTGTACTGTTTTCCCTCCTTGTAAATCTCACATTTGATGATGGACCACAGGTTCTCAATGGGGTTCAGATCAGGTGAACAAGGAGGCCATGTCATTAGTTTTCCTTCTTTTATACCCTTTCTTGCCAGCCACGCTGTGGAGTACTTGGACGCGTGTGATGGAGCATTGTCCTGCATGAAAATCATGTTTTTCTTGAAGGATGCAGACTTCTTGCTGTACCACTGCTTGAAGAAGGTGTCTTCCAGAAACTGGCAGTGGGACTGGGAGTTGAGCTTGACTCCATCCTCAACCCGAAAAGGCCCCACAAGCTCATCTTTGATGATACCAGCCCAAACCAGTACTCCACCTCCACCTTGCTGGCGTCTGAGTCGGACTGGAGCTCTCTGCCCTTTACCAATCCAGCCACGGGCCCATCCATCTGGCCCATCAAGACTCACTCTCATTTCATCAGTCCATAAAACCTTAGAAAAACCAGTCTTGAGATATTT
This sequence comes from Rhamphochromis sp. 'chilingali', assembly GCF_963969265.1. NCBI lineage: Eukaryota > Metazoa > Chordata > Actinopteri > Cichliformes > Cichlidae > Rhamphochromis > Rhamphochromis sp. 'chilingali'. The sequence continues at coordinate 34,889,329 of NC_137931.1, forward strand.
CTTGGCCCAGTCTTGACGTTTCAGCTTGTGTGTCTTGTTCAGCGGTGGTCGTCTTTCAGCCTTTCTTACCTTGGCCATGTCTCTGAGTATTGCACACCTTGTGCTTTTGGGCACTCCAGTGATGTTGCAGCTCTGAAATATGGCCAAACTGGTGGCAAGTGGCATCTTGGCAGCTGCACGCTTGACTTTTCTCAGTTCATGGGCAGTTATTTTGCGCCTTGGTTGTTCCACACACTTCTTGCGACCCTGTTGACTATTTTGAATGAAACGCTTGATTGTTCGATGACCACGCTTCAGAAGCTTTGCAATTTTGAGACTGCTGCATCCCTCTGCAAGATATCTCACTATTTTTGACTTTTCTGAGCCTGTCAAGTCCTTCTTTTGACCCATTTTGCCAAAGGAAAGGAAGTTGCCTAATAATTATGCACACCTGATATAGGGTGTTGATGTCATTAGACCACACGCCTTCTCATTACAGAGATGCACATCACCTAATATGCTTAATTGGTAGTAGGCTTTCGAGCCTATACAGCTTGGAGTAAGACAACATGCATGAAGAGGATGATGTGGACAAAATACTCATTTGCCTAATAATTCTGCACTCCCTGTATAATCTATCAAGCCGAGCTGCCTTCACATTGCTCTCAGAAACTTTTACATATGTATACTGTCTGGTTGTGGGATGGAGCTTTCTCCACACATCAGTCAAATCATTCTGAAGAATGATTGTAGACAAAAGTGAGCCCGAAGGTGGGTGAGGCCCTCCTGTGTTTCTGTCAACTGAAGGGTGGGTTGTGCAATTCCAGTCCCCTCCCACCACTATTATTGAACCACTATTTAATTTTGATAACTCATCATTAATTTTACGAAGTAATCGCACACAACCCGCAGCTGAGTTATGGGCGTATACATTCATAAAAGCAAAAGATATTCCCTTAATGGTTGCTTTTACTACCCGTGCCCTTCCCTGCTCTATCTCACAGACAGAAACATGTGACAGTTGAAGGTACCTAGAAAATAAAATTGCTACACCCGCATTGAGGTTAGTACCATAACTTAAAAAAGCCTGCCCATTCCAACTCGTTCCCGATTCTGTCTCATTATCTATAGTGCTATGTGTTTCCTGCAAAAAGAACACATCAATGTTTTTGTTCTTGCTAAGCTCCACGACTGCACGCCTTTCCCTATCCCTACCCCCATTAATGTTAAGTGTACCTACTCTCAAATTTGCCATATAAGACGGAGAGAAGAAGAGGAGAAAAAGAGAAAAGACAGTGAGACGCTTCCAGTAGCTTTGCGTGTGTTCACAAAAATCGTTCAGATACATGAAGGCCTGCCTTCTTAGTGACTGAACGTGCTGCAGTCTGGTGTCTTTGCAGCCAAGACGAACAACCCTGAACCCGCTAGCAAACTTTCTAAAGCGGGTCAGTTCCTTTTCTAGTAGCTCATTCAGGATGAACGGCGGGACACCGGACACGGTGACCCGCGTAGATGGCACAAACAGTGGCGAAACAGCCACAAACAAATCATCCAGAATGATCCCCCTTTCAACTAACAGGTGAACCAAGCAGCGAAAAGCAATCACAACCTTGTTCACCCGAGAGCCATAAGTTATATTCTCAAGGCCCACCTGTTCACCAACAGCTAGCAGAACCTGCTCCACGGTGTACTGCTGGGATGCCACCACCCTGGCCCCATGTCTAATAGACAGGGGAGGCGAACCCTCACTGGGGAGGGACGCCATGACTCAAGGTAAAACTGGCCAATTAACTAAAATTCTTCACTTCACACAACACAATGAAATAAACTTGCCTTACCTTTTAACCACCCATAAAGCCCAAAGTTTTCCGGAAAAAACAGTCCAAACGTCCCAAACTCACTCAGCCGCTCCACGCACTCACCAAACACCTTCACACACCCATTCACTCACACTCCCAGCATGCAGTGCAGGAAGGAGAGGAGAGGAGAGAAGCCAGATGGAAAAATGAGGCAATCATTTTCCCCCTGACTATCTGAATAAATAGATTTGCTTGTGTTCTATTAATGAGGTTCATATGGGTTAGCATGCATCATATTTCTGCCACTCTGAATATGGTTTATTAGCAGCCGCTGCATTTTGGATCTCATTTCAACAGCCAAATATATTCAGTGGGTGGTGATATATTAAGAGTTTTCATAGAGACAATATTTCAATCTGTTGTTCTTGTTTCAGATGGGATCACTTTTACCCATCCATGCACCACTCTTTGTGCCCCTCTACAAGCATAAATACAGCCGAACAGCACATGTACGGTATTTACAGTTTTACTGACCCTTGTACAACAATGGTTTCTCCACTGAAGGGTAAAATGTCATAAAAGTCACTGATCTATTCATTGATTTGGACCTCTTTTTGCCTCGCTGCCTAAAGTGTCTGTAACGTGGATATGTGCCTTCATGACTGCGGATGCGCTGACCCTCATTACAATATTTAACCACTATAGCCTAAATGATCGCATGAAAGACAAACAGCAGCAACGTGTATGCAGGTTGTGATCTTTCAAGTCTCTGACAGCGTTAATGGTGCCTTACCTGTCCCAGTTACCCCAAAAATAATCGTGTCAAACTGCGTCCCCCAATTAAACCCCTCAGTCACTCACACTACCATTTAATTCGTATTGCTCATTAGCTTGAACTTGACGCAATACCCAGACTGTTACACGTTGTTGTTTTGGCTTTGTTTGTTTGTTTGTTTCTTAAATGGGCGAGGGTAGCAGAAGGGAATGGTTCCATTTTGGTGCTTGTTTTTCTCTCTTTTTCACTCTCTCTGGGCTTGTTGTTGGTTTACTTGACAAACGCTTGCCCCATCTCTGAATAAGAAACAAGTATTTTGCATTACAATCACAAACGCGATTTATTTGTTAATGTGTAATGCATAGGGCATTGCGAATAAATTAATAGCAACCACAACACTGGCAAACAAAAGAGAAACATGAACTCAATTTAAATGTGATTCTGTGCTCTTTAATGTATGGCTTAATAAGAATTTGCAGGCCACAGGCGAAAAAGCTTTAACAACTCCATAATTGGAATCCAAACACGTACAAATTGCCAGCGCTGCGTTGCATACCAAGTGCAAAAGTGTGAGTGGGGGGAGCATGATGAAATTGTTTGAAATACAACAAAAAGCCACTGTAATCAGAGCCTGCTGACACAGCAATGGGGGAAGCCTTCCCACTGCGAGGAGATGATCCTCTGCATCATCTGACAGAAACCTAAAACAGCTTTGTCTAAAACATTGATTTCAGCTGCAAAGAGAAGAGATTCCTCTTCTCCTCTCGTCTTTCCCAGCTTCTCATCTCCATCAGCAGCTCCCCGTGTCTGGTCTCCCATTTCTTAATGATATATTTTTAAGTGGGGTACGTGTGTACTGGGAAATAAGGCCGAGTCTCTCCATCTCCTCTGCACTGAATTGGCATGTAATTAAAGAGTGTTACATGGGAGAGAGGGAGGGAGCGCGTGAGGCAGAGGGAGAACGGAAGACAGTAAGTAAGAAGTGCGTTCCTGCTCAGTCGTAGAAATCACGAGTGTATGTCCACGGGGTCTGTGAGACACAGGAGGCACTCCTGCTGTGCCATCCTTTAGTGCTCTTTAGGTCTATTTGGCAATGAAATACATTCCTGAAGTCCTGCAAAAGCACACATATGTTTCCTTTATGGTGTAAAGAATAATAAGTAGCTCAAATGTAGAAACACTCAAAAAAATTCACACACCTAAATAAAAAAGAATTTTAAAAAGATAGTAAAATATTACTGAGATATTAATACTATGGCTGGATTGGTTCCTTGACCAGCTATCTGTTTACTCTTTCAGAAATATTGTTTTAAATTAGTCAGCCAGAAATACTCTGACCAGTAGTGATTCCTTTGAAAACACTTCCAAAAAAAAAAAAAAAAAAAAAAGAAAACTGCTGTTACTTCATTGGCCATTTAAAATACTTATTTTTGGCTATTGTTATTGGTAGTGGCATTAAAGTTGTGTATCAAGAAAATTCCCCCACCAAACCCCCAAAACAAAGTCTTTGAGGATATTTTTTCAATTTACTGTTTTAGAGAAAATTCAAGTTTATTCAAGTTTGTCATCTAGAATTAATAATTCAGTCTCAGCAAACAGACTTTTCCTGGTAAATATGATTTCGAAATATGTCTCTTTGTTATTGTAGGTCTTTACCTTGCAATATAAAGCGCCTTGAGGAAACTGTCGTTGTGATTTGGCGCGGTATAAATAAAACTGAAATGATTTGAATTTACAGTTTGCTTTATTTGTTTTACTCCCTCAGCTAACATAATTATAATAACCTGGTGCAGAATTGTAACTGGTCTAAGTGCAAGTTGAAGTATAATACTTGGAGTATTATTGCATTGTGCCTTCCTTCTTCTATACAAAATGAAAAGTTTCTCAATTTGGTACATTTCTGTCTGGATATATGCAGCTTTTTCATGTTTGGCTCTTTTGTTTTATTATGATTATGTTTAATTTTTGTGGGTTCTTTTTTTTAAAGTTTGACCTAAAATAGCTCCCAAATTTAAGTCACATCCCCTTATTTTATTTTATTTTTTTATCATTTGTTAGAATTTTTGCTGAATGTTTCTATGAGTCTGGAACTTTTACTTAAAGTGTTTGTTTCCGTCTTTTGTAATTTTCACAATCTCAGCATTTAGTAATTTGCACTGCCACTCTGGTAGCTGCTGGTAAGCTGAATACGAGCACCCTACTTCTACATAGGCAGTGGGCATAAAATGCGTACTGCAGAATCGTCAAATATGAATGCAATTCCGAGGAGACAGGCCCGGTTTAAACCACAACCTCTCTCTTTTAAACTCCACCTTTCATACCCTCTTTTCTCCATCTCCTTGCCCCAGAGGAGCCAAGCTGCCCCAGTGTAATGAAAAAGTGTGAACTTGCTCTCACTGTGGCATTTCCTTGGCCAGAAAGTGTGAAGGTAGCAGAAACTGAGCCAATCCTGGCACCAGCCTTGTCTGCTCGCTCACACATCATTTGCACTCTTTGGAAAACGCTATCACTGTGGCTAGATTACTTGCTTACTTCATTTACTGCCATGCAGGGCTCTAAGGGAACTGAGAGCCTTTCAGAAGGGTCGGTAGCTGAAACGCACATCATCGGCGTGGATGAAACGTGATTATGACCCGAATCATCGCCAGTCGGTTAGGCGGGAGGCTCTATGGCACAGATTGACCACGAGGGGGGTAATCAGTCTGGTCTCATAGAATCTTTTAGTTTATCTAATCATTTTCTTATCTTTGAAAAAAACACAACCACACTTCTTGATCTGTTTACACACAACAATCATGTCAATACTTAGGGCGAAGGCTGAAAGAGGGCAAAGAAAAACAGCTAGCGATGGCAGGGACCTTTCAAAACAGTCTCAGTCATTGTTCTGACAACAACATTTTTGCTGCCCCAGCTTAATAATGAGCCTCATAATGATATTGTAATAAAAGCAGTAGCCTTCTTTAACCTGTAAACCTTAATTATGTCAGACATTCACCTTCTATAGCACCAGAAACTGTGCACAGTAAACATCTCCTAACCCTGAATCCTCGTGCACTCTTCCATCACTCCTCCACTAATAACTGTAACCCTTCATCTCTGCTGCACCCAGCTCCAAAATCCTTTTCCATTTCCTCCTTCACTAACCCTCCCATCACACCTTCACTATGAGCTGGGGGAGGATGAACACTGCAGAGCACTGAGGAGCATCGGTGTCTATCATGAAGGCAACAAATAGCCCCTGCACCCTCGTGGTATCCTCTCTGACCCCTGAGTAGAAGAACCTCAGCCATTGATTTGTTGCTACTTGCTCACATAGACTACACTATAGCCTCCAAGAAGCGGTCAAACAGATCCATAGGCAGAACCTCCCAAAGGATTTCGTGTGTGTGTGTGTGTGTGTGTGTGTGTGTGTGTGTGTGTGTGTGTGTGTGCATGCATTCATGTATTTGTGTGTACATGTGATATATTGCCTAATGAGTGTGACAATTACATTTAATTCTTTCCGAAATGCTCAGTATATGTTTCATGATCAATACAGGGAAATAGAAACCATCACAGCAATGCAGGCACGCACTGTATACTGATACCTTCACAGTCACTTACTAGAATAAGTGTTGCTTAAGTGGTACTTCATATATATTCCAGCTGGTAAGTCATGACTGACTATCTTTCTATGACAGAATAACTGTATAAATGTGTTAAAACTATCATTGTGAACTATAGCCTTAAATAAAGCAGACATACAAAGTGTTTTTGAGAGTTAAAAAGTTCAACGTACTACAACACATCAATAGTTCATTCCCTAATAAACCATAAATAATTAAAACTGACATGTCAAATCATTGTCACGAACTTGTATTTGTTTGTTTATAATCACAAACTATCTGAAAATGTTGTTCACATTAATTATAAGTCTTATTATAATAATGCCTCAGTTATAATATATTTAATTATGCAATGTGTGTTGCAATTAAACACTTTAATTGTCACTAGACTTCTTGTTGCAGAATTGTAAGGTTGGCAGTAAGATTATGCAAGGCTCCTTTGTATGTTTACTATCATGCATTCCAATACATTTTTAAATTGAGAAAATGAATCACATTTTTATGAACATATAATAGAGGTTAAAGCTCAAACTCAGAACAACCTATCTGGAGATTGTTGTGACATTTAGATAAATGTACTTTTCTTTGTGGATGCAAATATTCAGCCGTCTCCTTAATGTTATCCAACTATTTAATAAAAGCAAAGGAAAGACTCCTACAATCAGTTGCAAGCATAAACACAGGGATTGCTAGCAGCGGGAAAGTCTCAACTCACAGAGACTTTGGAAGAGAAACCTCATAAATCCTTCAATTATCAGCTTGTTATATTTGCTATTAAGTGAACTTGTGCCAATTGTAGATGTCCATGTTATATTTGATCTGCATGTTGGCAAACATACTTATGACATATACACGTATTAGCATTAAAAAGGAATTTCCAACAACCACTTTATAAAGTTGGCAGCAAATGCAGGTTTTGTTGGTGACATGGCAGATTGCAACCAGCAG